>NC_061488.1:10956998-11575748 GCF_022539355.2 Hippoglossus stenolepis
CAAAAAATACATTTTTAACGCCCGGACGTGGAAAACATAGAGGCCATTTAAAAGGATAAACATAAACCTCACGCCCCCTTTTACAAATTGTTGCCTCATAATCCCGAAAAGGCCTTTATAGAGAGATAGCCCGCTGAGCATTTCATGTTTGAAAGAGCAACAGCATAACAGAGCACAGCTGGAGTTTAGACAAGTGTTACAGCCTTAAGTCTACAGCTTCCCTGGTTCGTCCTGCACTTTATCCCATGTCCCGGCTCAGAGGACTAATACACTGTCTCACACTGAGTGCATCATAATTCATGACTAATTTGTTTCTTGATGCTTCACTTCAGCGCATGATGGAAAACTGGCAAACACTTTACCAGATTTATATACATCTATACTTCAAGATTTTTTGTTCCTGTTGTTATTATTTTATATCAGTAAAAACTAATTGATAATGTGGAAAATCAACGAGTGATCAATTGAGCTAAGAAATGGAGCGATGATTGCCAGCAAGCTCAAGCTGCACTGCTCTTATCATGTGACAAGCCTCACTCTCCACAATCCTCCATCATACACGCCCCCCCGCAATATGGCTTTGTCTATTTAAGCCGCTAAGATTTCCCATCTTTCCCTTTGCCTGTTGATTCAGCCCAGCCACAACCCCGGCATCCACCTGCAAGCTCCGGCACTAACCCTATATAATCCTATCTGGGAAAGTGATAACATTGGGGCCTATAGACGCCCTAACTCTAACTATGTTCTGCTGCTGCAATAAACATTTCAATGTGAAATGCCTGACTGAAGTTCAAATGAAAAATCACATTCAACAACCCTCATGCATTTGTGTAACCACATATTGGTTGTGTCATCCAGAAATATTTCTCCATCAGATGATTTGACCAGTTTCCCCAAGAATAAGCATCTCTTTTTTTAAAGAACATTACGTCTGTTAGTACTGTTGATGTAACTGAGGTTCTTAGTTGGAAGTAATGTTAAGCCAGTGAATGATCCGATTTATTTCATTGTGCACACATTTCACTGCCTGTCCCTAATCTGCCCCTTTACGTGAACAGTATGAATCAGACAGTCACATGCTGCTCTGAGAAAAAAAACATAATTTCAGGAAGAGTCAACAATGTTAAAGGTTTAGTGTGTAGAATTTAGTGACATCTAGTGGTAATTTGGCATTTTGCAGTTGAATATCCCTCACCTCACCCTTCCCTTCCAAATATGAAAGAGAACCTGTGGTAGCCTTCAGTTGTCATAAAAACTCAAAGGTGTTTAGTTTGTCCAGTCTGGGCTACTGTAAAAAACATTGCGGCCTCCGTAAAGGCGACCAGCTCCCGATGTAAATATATAGTTTTTAAATATAAAGGGCTCATTCTGGGCTAAAGAAAACTACAATTTGTATAATTTAGATGAAACACACTAGTTAAAACATCACAAGGATTATTTAATATTCAATTTCTGCCAATAGATCCCTTTCACCTAAATCTTACACACTGAACCTTTAAAAAAAAAAAACATCAACATTGTACCATCATCACTCACTCTGTCAGTCTGTCAGGGACATTTGCATTTATAGGCCTGGCCTCAGCCCAAAACGAAAAGAAAGATGAGTCGTTATTTGGAACGGAGGCATGGACTCTGCCTCCCATCAAAGAGCTGGACTCCCCATTGGGAAAGGTTGAAAGATTTATACTACAGCTATAATCCCTGTGAAAACGAGAAGAGAAGGAGCAACAAGACGACAGGGATAAACCATGAAAACATGAAGCCCTGACATTTAGGGACAAGTTATGCAACATAGTTTCCCCCAGTCGGCTATTTTTCATGTTGCTATCAGTGGGAATGAAGAACACAGGATTAAAGTTGACTTTCAACCGACTAATTCTTCCTCTAGATTCTTGCTAAGTGAATGTTACTGTGTCCGTGTTGCCCAACATGTTAGATACTAAAGGTAAATTCAGACAGTGAACAGAAGGAGTCAACAGGTGATCGGTTACGCTGCTCAGCAGGGAGGAGCACACAGCTGTAAGAATTACAACAGGAAGTGAGATCATTGATATTGTAAGATATCGTAATAGTAATGAGGCTTATTTTCTTTTTCTTATCGTTGTTCTTCTTTAACAAGTGCTGTGTGGTGACGTTAAGAAACAACTTTATTCATCCAGATTTTCATTGCTGGCAGAGGTTTCATGTCTCTTTCTGCAATTCACAGTAGACTTAACAAGACACAAAATTCCCTTGTATCTATTCTGCAGAAATGCATTTTCCAAGTAACCAACCATGGGAGCTTAAAGGTTTACGAGGAGCTTAGAGACTTTTGAGGTTGGATATTTTTGTAAACCTCTTTCCTCTGGACAGTGATTAATTTGAGGTAGAAATACCAGGTCATGGAGACAACAAAGATGTGCGATCACTGTACAAAAACATTAAAAGACAGGTACACATGCAACAGCTTCTGATGGTGGCTAGACACAATCTGTCTACACTCGGTCATCAACACAATACAGCACACCATGAACAAGTGATACTAATCATTACAAAGGACAAGAATAATGGTGTTGTCCGGCGCATAATTATCTAATTAACCATGTTTATGTAGGAACCCGTTGACTTAATTCTCAAGACATTAAAGGTTAATGAGGAACTGCTTTGTTGACTCTCTTGCATATTTTGATAAAAGGTTATCCAGGTTATTCTGCCATATTCTCATAAGCTGACGACAATGATCCGACTTTAAGAGATGCCCCATGAAGTTAAGAGGTCATAAAATACCTTATGGACATATGCATGCTGAATGTGACTGTGCGTGTGTGCGTGTGTGTGGTCAGATAAAGAGGAAAAAGATAATTAAATATGATATAAAGGGCACAAGAGGAGCCCCCATGACAAAATGAAAAAGCCGCCATTTGAAAAATGTGACACCCTCTATGACACAATGATTGCTAGCATGAAAGTAAAACTCATTACAGAATATTAATGAAGATATTAGCCATCAAAATAGAATCATCTCTGATGAGGCTATCAATCATCTGTATTCTTTAAATATTGGGCAATGCATTCCAGGTATGTTTAAAGAGGGTATAAGGTTGTGGAATACATTTACATTCCAAGTTGTTTCATGACGAGATCAAATCTGGGTGGGGCTGTGATCAATTAATTGGTCAAAGAATATAAAACTGTGATTTGATACCTATGAATGGATTTGATAGCAACTGATTGCATTCCTTTGATATGTGATGGCTAGTGATGGCATCGCCCAGGCAGCTATCAGGAACATCTCAACACGTCTCTATCAAGGTCATCTGAGGGGCAAAACCCAAATTAGTTTTTTATCCGTAGATTAGGACGATACATGAACTCATAGACATTCACTCATCGACTTTAAATAAGTTTGTCTGGTCAAGTGACACATATGGATGGAAATGTTACACCACTGTAATCCAACAATCCTACCCCATCTTTCTCTGCCTGATGCCGGATATCAAGGCCAATTGGCATTCACCGGATAGCAGGCTAAAGCTAGGGTGATCTCCCGCCATGGATACATCACCCAAGCTCATTTGTCCATGGATTTACAGATAATAGAAAAGACTGTGTGTATGATCTTTTGTGTGGGATCTTTGTTTCTCATATTCTTTCATTTGATTGACGGTGACTTCTGCTGGTGTCACCAGACATTTAAATAAATGAGTGTAAACCTTCATAGAGTCAAACACTGATTACCTTGGATGTCTTTATTGCCATAATTGCCATTTATTGGCATTTATTGGCACATAAAGGGGGGGAAAAAATCGAATTATCATTGCGTTATGTCATCTGTATACTCAAATAAAATTGGTTTGAGTTAAAGGCGGGTGCTTTTATTGAGATGAAACAGCCGCTCAGAGATTGCAGCGTACACCAGTGTGTTGTTTTGGGCGCGATGCAAAACAGGGGAGTGTGCTTTGGCTTTCTCAGGCAGGAAATTGTGTGTTCTTCCCGTCACTCTAATGAGGACGGATAGCATTCTGTTAAGCTTCACAACCTTTTTTTTTTTTTTCATCAAACACAAACAGTGGCTTTGTGAATCGCATTCGCATAGCTCTGAATGGGAAACAGCGGAAATAAATCACATGCATCACTGAGGGATGGTAAGCAGATGTATTGTCATCATTTGAATGCATCGAGAAAGAAAAGCTTTGATGTTGAGGAATCCGTGTGGTTTCATTTCGGTTTCATTTGCGTCGCATGGATAATGGTTTACCTGCACCTTCGTGGTGAGGCGATTTTTCCTTAAATATGAATTATGGATAATGTTTATGACAATGGCTTTTATTGACGTGACAGTTAGCCAATTTTAACTTTAAGACTTGACTAAACAGCAGTCAGTTCGTTTACAAAAGGGATATGATACGCAACCTTAAAAGCTTGAATTGAAGATGATGATTTACGTTGTGCTATTCTATTGTTTAGTGCTGCCCCTTGAAAGTCAACAATTCCATTCGTCTGTCCGAGATCCCTCAGTCAACAGAGATTCTTTAAATTTCTTCAAGTTCAAGTTTTTTTTTCGTCATTTCAGAATTCATAACATATGCCAGTATATTATGCTCTAATGAACAAAGCTTGCATGCAGATATTTAGTCGGTATGTTTACCATGGTCACTATCTATGTTTAGCATGTTAGCATACTAACAATTTTAGATGAGCACTAATGAGCACTAACCTGATGATTACAAAAAATTAGCTGATGAGGGCAACCTGGCGAGGAACCACATTTCATGGCATTTATTTAACAGTTGTTGAGACATTTCATTCGAACCCCAAAATATAAACTACATGATCATTGTTCCGTTGTCATGACAACATCGACAACCAATCACAGTTGCCTCAACTGGCTTTTGCTAACATGACATAGCTGGCCATTCTTAGCCTACGCGTGAAATTAACTCCACATAATGATGAACACACACCACGTGCACCAACTACATCTGCCTCCTCTCTCCCGGTTCATTTTGACGTTCGATGTCAGACTGGACATGTATTTGCATTAATGCAATTTGATTGGCCAGGGTCTGAGCCTTAGTATTTGTTTAAATGGGATTTGATTGACTGGTGCCTGTGCTCCCGCTTGAAAAGTCGAGTTTTTCTCCATTTCTACCACACACAGCTCAAGCTAAGCAGAGCGACAGACACACAATGCAGTTCGGCTACACGTGACACCAACCCATTCAAAGTGAACGAGCAGCACTAACGTTGAATCCTCGAATGTATATGTGTGAGGGCTCCACGATTGACTGACTGAGTGACTGACTGAGTGACTGACTGGGCAGCACAGCCTATTAAATCCAACGCCTTGTCAATATAAAATCTGCCCTTTTGCTGAAGTGCTGAAGTGTGCTGATTCAGGTTGATGAGAGGGAGGTTCGAAATTCTTTTTAAGTGAGGACCTTCATAACAAGCAACCACCGCTGCAGCTACACCCACCTCAAGAACAAAAAGGGCTGTTGACCC
Organism: Hippoglossus stenolepis; assembly: GCF_022539355.2. Classification (NCBI taxonomy): domain Eukaryota; kingdom Metazoa; phylum Chordata; class Actinopteri; order Pleuronectiformes; family Pleuronectidae; genus Hippoglossus; species Hippoglossus stenolepis. Next base: position 10,962,483 of record NC_061488.1, read on the forward strand.
CCTGCATTACGGTGCAGCCGGAGCCTTAACCCTCTAAATCAGCAGTGTGTGTGTGTCAGCTGCTGTGCTGGAAATAGCCTATTTCACAGGGGATGAGAGGCTAATCTCGCTGTAATGACCATTCTTTGGCATGGCATCACACATTCACTCAAATGCTACACTCATGTATTGTATTGTGTGTGTGTGGGTGTGTGAGCATGCAGCAAGTCAAAGGCGTCTGATCAGTCAAATGCCCTCTGACCATTTCCGTTTATTTATCTTCTAAAACAGAGCATTATAAATCTTGTCAGACGCCCAGCTACCATACATCATCATATCCCTTGTCCTCTCCCGCTCTTATCTTTCCTCTTACTGATGAATGAAAAACAATATTGATCAAAGCTGACATCCAGAACTTTACAAACAGCAGGACTGGGGTATCTATTCACATTTAAGCACTTAGAGAATAACAGGTGGCATCCAGGTGGTGTGCCGTTGGCCTCATGCGCTGGCAACAGTCGTCCATTTGGAGGTCACGCCAATGGCCTGTGTTCCAAACAGCAATGGTAATGATGTGAATTTACCCGAAACAACCACATGTATCTGGTGAAAGGCAGCAAAACGCTGATTCTACATCATCCCTCCCTCTGCACATCCTTACCCACATCCCTTCATTGTCCTTCCTTCATTCCTACTGACATCCCTTCATCCTCCTTCCCTCATCTCTTCCCACATCCATTCATCTACCTTCCTTGTATGCTCACATCATCTCTTCTCTCATTCCCTCATCCCAATACCCACATCCCTTCATCTTCTCTTCCGACCTTCCCTCACCCTACCCACATTCATCCATCCTCCATCCCTCACCCTACCCACATTCATCCATCCTCCTTCCCTCATCCCTACCCACATTCATCCATCCTCCTTCCCTCATCCCTAACCACATCCATTCAGCCTCCTTCCCTCACCCTACCCACATTTATCCATCCTCCTTCCCTCATCCCTACCCACATTCATCCATCCTCCTTCCCTCATCCCTAACCACATCCATTCAGCCTCCTTCCCTCACCCTACCCACATTCATCCATCCTCCTTCCCTCATCCCTACCCACATCCATTCAGCCTCCTTCCCTCACCCTACCCACATTCATACCATCCTCCTTCCCTCATCCCTACTCACATCCATTCATCCCCTCTCCCTTTCCTCCCTCATCCTTTTTTCTTCAGCTTTGTGCATACCTCTTGCATGTCTTGGTCTTGGAATTTGCATCTAACAATAACATTTCCATTCAAACCTTTGCACCACATAGTGAACCGATACAATTCCAGCTGTCTGCAAATGAAGTCCAGTAGCACTACACTTCCAGTTGCTCAGCTGTGGTGTCAGTCTCAAACAGCATAATGTCTCAACATACATATGACCTTGGAGAAATGTGCATTTTTAATAGGAATCAATTTGGCCTGTCGTGTTTACTTGAGAATGCTCTGCATAATTCATGAATGTTACAATAATGTTCTCACTTTCTGTGGCAGCATTTAATTCACGGCTCTGTCACGTGCAATTGCTTGGACTGTCGATTTTTTCATCAATAAAAACCCTTGGTTGTTTTTCCCTGATAAAAGGAGAAAAAAAACCAATTGACATACGATTTCACATTTGTTATTTTTAGAGTCTCTGACAGCTTGATCAATGATTCTGAGCATAAACATATCTCTTCTGTAACAAGAACGCTCCACACTCTAATCTTAGAGAGTGAGAGAGCAGCCCATTCACTGTCTTTCTCATCAGTCATTGTCACAACACACACAAATCAATGGTTTGATTGTTTTGTTTTTTCCAAGGGAATAACAGCTTAATACAACGTGCACACATACGGTGGACACACAAGACTGCACGCTCTCTGCTCCAAATCAAAGCCCTGCTCTCTCATTAAATACAATCGACCTTCACTCAAAAAAATGGTTGATAATTGATGACGTTATCAGTTCCGCAGCAAACAATGACGTATGCCATCGCTGAAAGCACTCATTCTGTTGGAACATGACAACTCGGTTATTATTTTTGCAGATACGTGAGTTTTTTACTGTCAGAGACGTTACTTCTTAAGAGATCTGGAGGGAAAACAACCAGGAGAAGCTCACGTGCAATCCTAGGTTTCCACATTCACCTGTATTTTTCCTCAAGAGCAATTGAAAACACCCAGAGTATTCAAAGAAGCAAGATGTATTTATTTTAGCTTTTGAAGACACCCAACCCTCAATCAGCCCCCGACTTCCCCTAAAGCACAATCGATGCTTACCAACAAGGTTGCCTAGCACCAGTTGCTTAGTAACCACCAGCCCATTGCTTTTCTACTACACAAAGTCTCACTAATTCTATGTCAGAGCTAAATTTAGAAACTCCTTTGATTTATCCCCCTCGCTGGATTGACAGAAGTTGGCTGCACAGGAGTCTTTCTGCAGCAGTAGCATGCTTGATTTTCACCCTCCGGGCCGTCTTCCTCGTGATGAAATCAAAAGCTGGCAGTCATTACAAACAGGTGCCGCCTCATTAAATCCCAGCCAAGATGTAAAAATAACAAGTTCAGATAGGTTGTAGTGCTCCTGATTACAACCAATTAGCTGATTGACAGATAAGGAATGGTAGCTGTCATTATGTCTCAAATGCAAATCCGTGAGAAATAAAGTTAAGATCATCTCGATTTGATGAAGTTGATCAAAGTGCACTATAGGCCTAAAATCATACTTACTGTATGTTGCTGTCAAGTCTTCTTATGTTGATTTGTAACGACGTCATTCAATTTTGTATAACAAGTCGACATGACAGGGGGATATTTCTCGTTACATATTGTAGAGTTTTTATAGAAGTATAACCCTTTGAGTCATGAACACTGTAAATAAAACAATTCTAATACTCACACTTATCTTGTTTGGAACAAATTGGTCTCTCTCCAACATTTGGAACATGCACTCTCGCACACACTCACAGAGCATATCCCCCAGTCACTCCATCCAATACCAGCTATTCACCCATTGTCTTCTCAGGCCTTTGCCAACCCAGTCGACTGACAAGTCAGAGCCGCTGACACATCCTACTCACTCCTCCAAATTCAGAGCGACAGAGAGGGAAGGTAAAGCGAGAGAGAGGCGGCGGGGCTGAGGTGGAAAAACAATGTGGGATGCCAAATAATGGAGACGGCTGATGGAACTGAGCGGAAATGCAAACGCAGAAGCAGCGGCTCATCACATTATTGTGTGAAAGCTCTCTGGAGTGAACAGGGAAGTCTGCTTTTGTCCGTTTGCATAAAGCACATCTTCGTTTCTCTCTCTCTTTCTCTCTCTGTAGGTGTGTGTGTGTTTGTGTGTGTGCGTGCATGTTCATGTGCGCATGCATGTTTTCGCATGTTGTCTTATTAAGACGTAGAAGCCTTCACTATCTTGCTCTGTGGACATCCATCACTATATTAATCATTTAAATGGGAGGCAGGGTTTAAGACACAGCCTAACAACCTGCATTAACACCTACAGCAGATTTGTTCTCTGTCTGTCTCTCTCTCTTTCTCTCTCTCACACACACACACACACACACACACACACACTCACTCACAAAAACTGGTACTTGAAGGTAAACAACGTTGCTGTGAAAGTTTATGAATACTCAGAACTGCATGCTTTCTCTCTTTTTTTTCTTTCTTACGTTCTCCTTTGCACCATAAGCTGACTGAAATGTATGTCTTCACTCTCTTTTTACAGGACTAAAAAGACTGGTGTAAGGCTTTACTGCGGAGCACATTATTCTCGATACTTAAAGCTCAGTGTGCAGCCTGACTCTCTTATTGTTTGCAGGGATATAAACTGCTACACAAATGGATGAAATCAGAGAAGTCCTTTCATGTTGCTGTGAATGCTTGCAGTCTCGGTTTATTTGGCCTCTTAAGAAAGCTTTGCAGAGCGGCTCAATGTAAGTCTCCGGAAATAATAAAAACAAAACAAAAAAACTTCCCTGCCTTAAAATCAACCTTTCAGCGTCAGACCATTTCACTCTCATTAGATTTGTGCGCCCCAATGAACTGTTTCCCTTCAGTAAGCTAAATGTGGAGACCTTTTGCTAAATGTTATGACAATTAACCCCAGCCACACATGCCCAACGGTAACGCTTTATTGTGACAACGCTGTCACTCTCTCTGGAGGCAGAGCCAGGGACACTCCACGTTGACAAACAAGCCAGAGTTGAGGTAAATTGAGTCACAGGCGTGCACAGTTAACAAATATTAAATTAGCAGAGGGTTTATGGAAGCATGTTGGATTAGAAGAGACAGGTCATCAGAATCTCAATCAGACCTGTGCCACCGTGTTGCCGCGGCGCTGATGAAGCAGTTAACAGGTTTGGTCTGTCGGGGCTCTTCAGGCGCCGTGACAGTTTTATCTGCAGGTTCTTTTCTGTGCGAGGGGAAATGAACGGCCTGACTAGGACAACACATGCCATGTTCTCATTAGTCAGATAAAGCAGGGTGTTTGATTTACAGACAGAGAAGGTGTTCGGCCCCGGCAATGTCATGATGTGACACTGAATGCTGATGTCATTGAAAACAACCCTGAAACGCGTCTTCTACCGGAAAATAAATCCATTTTTTTATGGTTGCTTTTGATTCATAAGAGTCATATTCCAGACATCTGCCTTTTTTATGTTAAGTGTTCTTCCCTTTGTTGCAGACATTCAAGCATTGGAACATTATTGTCGCTCACTGAATCAATAGCTTTTGGCCGTGGTGCCTGCCTCCCTGGTGAGTGAGAGGACGGTAATTAGCTCAGAGGTGATATACAAGGTGTTTCTTGCTGGGTAAAACCTTAATTAAAAGCCTATGAGAGCGACAGAAACAAACATGATGTAATGACCATTTTGCAAATATGCAGCTGCTGAGCTATTAACCTCAGAGACACGGTAATGCGGCTCCTTGATGCTGTACTTGGGCACAGTGGTGCTTTGAGCTAAATGCTGTCACCAGAGTAACATCAACAATGTTAGCATCCTTATGTTTTGTATAGATAAGTTTACCATGTTCAACAAGTTCAGTTCAGAGTGTTAGCTTGGTAATATCTGCTATAAGCACTAAATGCAAAATAAGAGACGTACAAACACAGACAAAAACACAACCTCCTTGTATGAGGTAATAATCATGTCCTTGTTTCATCCATGTGAGCTATTTCCAGGGACCTTATTGTGTGTGACTAACTGAGACACTAACTGGACATGAGTCGTTGGAAATATAATTAGCTACCCTTACATTTTTCCCATTAGCGGTTAAAAAGTCTTTCTTTCCACCTTTTCTAGACATGTAGGAGACATTTAGTCAATTAGAATAAATATTACTCAAATTAATTGAATTGAATTACCAGATTGAATTAAACACTCCTGAAATAAATTGAATTGCCCCGGCTGAACTGAACCTCGCTCACTACATGTGAACTGAACCAATATTTGAGATAGCAGCACATAATCTGCTGTGATGTTCCCTCTCTGCTCATCTGCTCTGTTTCCACAATGTGACCTTGGCCGTTTGACTGTCTATCATTCAGTCCAAATGTCTACACACCGTTGATTGCTTTCCTCCTAACTCATTCTGAATGACTTTGCGTCTTCTCTTGTCCTGTTGTGACTTTGCACGAGTTCTGCGTTTTCCCTCAAAAGTTGTGTGTGTTTCTGAGCACGACAGGGTTTTCCCGGAGAATCCACAGAAAAGGCTGCCTGGGGCGTTATGAAAACACAAAGACATGCAACCGCTGTCCCAGTTGTTTTATGGAAGTAATGAAGACGATTGGAAATGAGTCATGCAGCTCTGCTAGCCTCTACTATCATGATATTCTGTTGGTCTATACTGTATCTGTCCTAATAAGGGCCAGTCTATGATCCAAATGTAAACAATGTGCTCACCCAAACATATTCAAAACAAAGGATTTGAACCCATCATATTGTATTTACACTCTTTTCCCTTTAGAATCTGTGAGAAAAAAAAGTTTTAAAGCTTTATCTTCAGGTGATGGAAACGAATAATTAGAAAGGGATCCCTTTCCCTCACTTCATTCATAAATATTTAAAAAATATCTCAATATCACTGGATTACACAGATTTGTAATTTTTTTTCAATTCTCCGAAAACCATTTGAACACACAGACTCGGCCCATATGTCATTTCACGTGATTTACAACCTAACCTGTAGGTCATACATCATTTAGATGTAACAGGGCAAGAGTTATGGACTATGTAGGACCGGCCATGTGGCTGTCTCACAGCTACAGCCATGTGATGGGGAGGGAAAGAGAGCTGCGAGGTGGAAAGGTCTCTGTGGCAGAGCAGTGGGTTGAAAGCACCTTACAAAGGCTCGGCTCTCCACATGACACTTTATAGCATGACCTTCGATCACAGCATGACTGTGTCTTTTGTGCTGTACATTTTCGAGTACCAGCTAAAAGCTTTTCCAGGCTCCTTTGAGGAAATAGATTTGGTCATGGAGAGATGAGAGTGACACAGAATAGCAATCTATACGCTCAGATCTGCAATCTCTCCCTCTTTCTCTCACTCTGGTAAAAAAAACTAAAATTGGTACAAAAAACATTACTGTGCATATATTCACGAGAGAGCTCTTTTCATTTCCACATCATCTATCCCACAACAATGGAAATATATGTATCTCTTCAAAGCATGCTCAAATGTTCCTCTCTTCATTTCACTGTTTCCTAACGTCACGCCTTGTCTTCTCATGTCCCCTCTTTTCATTTCATACATGGATGCCAGAGAAGAACTGAATCCAGAATATAGTACTTGTTTGCTTGCTTGCTTGCAACCACTGACTGATTTAAAAGTAGAATCGCAGTCAGTAGAGCGCGTTCCTCCGATAAGGCCCAACAGTCCCCTTAAATTCAATCACACCGCACCAAATTGCACACACGCATAGAAATCAGAACCCTAAACAGGCCTGATGTTTCTCATCATGATCCAACAATCATTCCCTGTAAAAACAATGAAAAAAACACACCCCTTTAACCGAACCTATGCCAAAGTGTAACAGTTTCTTTGTTGAATCGTGTCTCATCCTTCCACTAAATTTCATGGAAAAATGTCCAGTAGTTTCTGCATAATTCTGCTGATAAGTAAACAAGCAAATGGACGGGGATGAAGGTAAAAATCTCTCGTTCAACTTTGTATCATGTGCAATATTTATTTATCATCTTCATCATGTCACCTTAAAACACTATGCAACAACTTTAATATTGTTAATACTTAGTACTGTACAAAATTCACATTATTCACTGAAAGGTATTTATTATACACTCACTTTGCTCTGCTGCTATTGTGTGAACCCACATTACCTCAACTTATGATAACTTTATAGAGCTTTTGCTTATATTAATATTCTGTTATATAGTTGCTTATTTTGTATATTTGTATATTTTTCTTTGTTAATTAGAACAAGTTAAATATGATCTGAGGATGACACGTCATTTTTTGCTTGTGCATTGACATCACAGTTCTATTGTTGAATCTGTTAAATCTTTGTCATTTAAAGGTTGTTTGTAAATAACATTTGCTTAACCTTTACCTCTAGATGACCATTTTAAAATCTATTATGAATCGTGGAGTAAAAATTGTTACATGTCAAGTGTGACTGAAAATCAGTTTTAATGGGAGATAAGTGGAATAACATGGCTGTGGGTCACTGACTGATGATATCTGCATGTTATTTATTCTGGTCACGGACGCACAGACACTCCCCTGGGCTGCGAGAGACTGATGTCTTTATAGAAAAGACAGCTTTTATCCTTTGATTGTCTTCATTGGCAGCAAAGACGGATCAGACCAGAAACTATATTGAGATTTTACTTCGCAACACCTATGCCGGCCTCCTGCCGAGAACTCGGAGTCACACGTGTTGAAATGCGCTCTGTAATTCGTCCATGTGTGTGTTTGTATGAGTAATAGAGAGGTTTGCTAAGCAGGAGGCATAGTAATTAGTAATCATCTCACCACATGTTACATGCAGGGATGTGTGTGCCTGCAGTGACAGAGTGACGCAATAGAAAAGAGCAGAGAGAAACAGTCGAGGCAGGCGGCTGGACTGCATAAATAGCTGCTATTTAAAACGAACATTAAATATGACACACATAAGAAAATAAAAAAGACATTTTTTGAAAAATGAAAGAAAGAGAAAGTAAATCTTATGTGTAATTTATAAAAAATACAAAGCTCCCTCTCTTCCCTACATGCTGTCACTCTTTTATTGTATTTACATTGTGCTTTTAAAAACTGTTTCACCAAAATAATTCATTTTCATCTATTGGCATGCTAAGTAAAAGCTCATTATAGTTATCTGGCTACTTCAGATTGCTCACTGTAATATATTTTATTCTCGGACTCAACAGCCTATTAGGGCCATTGCCACAGAGGAAGTGGGGCGTTATACTCAAGAAAAATCTTCAGAATTTCAAAGATTAAAGTCATACATTTACAAGGGGGGAACTTTGATATTTTATGAGATTAAAGTGGTATATTTGCTACAATTGTCGGAAAAATGTGACAGCACTATTAGAAAGTCTTTTCAAAATGATGAGAGTAAGATGAAAGTAGTTCCTGCTTGAAAGTGCATCGACTGCTTCTTTACTATATAGAATCATCTGTGCAGAAGGGCACTTCAAATCTTGTAAACATTTACAAAGGAAGTGCTCGGTGAGAACCACACAGGCAATTTTGTCAGTCTAGGAGAGGAGTTCATCCGTCTCTGATTGTACTCATGAGCAAATTTGCCCCTTCAGTCATATAAACATCACACACACACAACACACACACACACACACACACACACACACACACACACACACACACACACACACACACACACAAGGAGATGTGGATGGCTGCACACACATCCACCAGTAGTTCAGCTCAGACTGAGACACTTATGTCAAGAAAAAGAACAAATAGAACCATGACGCTAGTTTTCCCCGGATACGAACGCCACCATCTTGAGTATTTGGAGCCAGAGTTTGTGCTGTAGCGTTCGGGAGATTTAGCCGCGATAGCCAGATTCCATTGATAAATACAAGTCAGTCTCAGCTGTCAATCATGACATTTTCTGTTTTTATGGCATCAAATAACCAATTAAAATCCAAATAACCTGAAAAATTCACACTTGAACAGCTACCTAAAATAACAGAAATTAGAAAGTTTTTCTAAATGTCCCAAAATGTTGGCCCAACGGCTTCGAGCCTCAAAAAACACATTTCTGTGAATAAGCTGATTATTCGGGGGATTTTGTCCCTTTGGTTTGGCAAGTCGCTGTTTTTTTATTGTGTAATTTTGTGTGAGTCTAGAGTCTAGTGTGAGTCTAGTGTTGCAACCTTCAATTATTTATGTGTGTGTTCTTGTGTTCTCTCACACCTTGGGCTGTTCAGATGGGCAGCAGTGACAGAGAGCCATGAATAAGTCAACAACATGTCTTTACATCTGACACGTAGACACACAAGCCACAGTGTTGCACATTGTGTACAACAGCAACAAGGGACATTTACAAAGCAAATGTTGGCCCATCGGTGGCATCCATTACAAATAATGGATATAGAGCATCCTGTTCATTCATCATGAAATAAACCTGCATAATTTCAATGTCTTACTAATTTACATATACTGCAATCTATCAGATCTTGATATACAGTTACAAATATATCAAAAAGTCTCTAAAGTCCACATGGATCAAAACCTAACTACTTGCTCCCCTGTTTACATGGGTGGTTGTATGTGTGGGTATCACAGCCGCACATGTTCCTACAATGTGGCAATGGTGATGATGGATGGTGGGTCAGCATGGGAGGCTGAGTGATCCATGAGCAGAGCGAGTCCGTCACTGCACTGACAGGCCAGGCTGGAGAACGATTAATCCCCCTTCCTCTGGGCGTTTGTGATGAGGCTTCGATGTATACATATTTGCCATAATGCACTTTTTTTCCATGCTGACAATAAGGGAATGTGCTAAGAATGGTTAATCAAATGACTCAACAGGCATCTTTTTCTGGGAAGATAGTTTCTGGTTATTGCAACTTGGATTCTCTCTTGGAACGTAGATCGAAAGTAGATCGACTGGATACTGATCCTCAACTATGGTGGTGAACTCTGGGTTGTGCCCGAACAAATGAGATTACAAGTACAAGTTGTGGAAATAATTTCCCTACGTAGGGTGGCTGGGCTCAGCTTTAGAGATATGCTGAGGAGTCTGGACATCTGGGGCAGTAGAGCCACTGCTCCTTCTAGTCATAAGGGGTCAGTTGAGGTGGTTCGGACTTCTCATCAGGATGCCTCCTGGACACCTTCCATCTGAAGATTAACTGGGCACGTTCAACTGGGAGGAGACCCGGAGGTGGACCCATAACTCTCTGGAGGGACGGCATATCCCATCTGGCCTGGGAACACTTCTGGAAAGCGTAGCAGGGTGAGAGGGATGGATGGATGGATGGAACACCCTAGCATGCTGCCCCCATGACATGATCTGGATGGATGGATGGATTTTGTCACTATCTCACCATACTCACAGAAGTTACTTGGAGCAATAAACAAGAGTGTATGTTCCTGTCACACAATCAGACTGGTTTCAAACAAGGACTTCATGGTACAACTCATGGAAGTAGGCAGCAGACATTGAAACTTGAATTTGCCACAGTTTGCCTCAAAATGTGTTAAAATCTGATTTTTACGCAGATTTTATTGTGACCTTTACTTTCCGAGGATATCATTATTTTCACCATGAAAGAAAATCCCTTAATCCCCTGAAAGTTATTTGACCCCACATCTTTCCTCAGCTATTCCACATTTCAAAGTCATTGCAAACATATTTTTAAAATGTTGCAAATTGTCCGTATAAAAAAACAAGTTTTGGGGTTGTAAAAAAGAGAGGGGACTTGGCAGCCCAGACGGGACAGAAGTAATTGACTCAAACATCAGAAGCTAACAAGGAAAGCCTGGTTGGGTGGGACTAATCCGTTGTGTTTGCTGCTCTCTGGTTCTCGGGGTTAAAGAAGAGGGAAGCAAGAATTACTGGATTTTCCATCAGTAAATCCATGTCAGGTTTGCACAAGCAACAGAACCCAAATCCAACTAATGCACGTTACAGGACATCGCTGTTCCCTCCCCTGAGGATTAGAGAGTCTACCTCTGAGGGCAAAAGTAAGACGTGTGTGACCCACATCACAGATACAGTGGAAAGTACACACAAATACACACTCATGCAGGCACACAAGCACAGACTTCTGTCCCCATAATGTGATGAAAACATAGCAAATGTGTGTGTCCGTGTTATGTGCACAGTTTATATTAGAGGTGCATTTCTGAAAATCAGGATCGATGTCAGAATGGCTGACACAGTCGGGGGGCTTCAGTATTATAACAGCTGTGTCACACTATACATCTCAATGAGCCCCAGAGTCACTTATACACACCATATTCAGGGGAGATACAGACACACACACACACACACACACACACACACACACACACACACACACACACACACACACACACACACACACACACACACACACACACACACACACACACACACACACACATCTCTCTATAGTTGTGAGGACACTCATTGACATAATGCATTCCCTAGCCACGTACCCTAACCTTAACCATCACCACTAAACACCTTACCATAACCCCTTACCCTAACCTAAACCTAATTCTAAACCCTGAACCTAAAACCAAGTCTTAAACCTCAAACAGCCCTTTGAAATTGCGAGGACCAGCCAAAATGTCCTCACAGTGATGGTATTGAACCAAATTGGCCCTCACAACTATAGATAGACATGTGCACACACACACAGAAGACGGGAGAGAGAGGGAGAGGGAGACAGAGGCACATTGTAACAGGCGGATGGACACATAAATAGACACTGTCTTTTGTAGGATTCAATAGTGCTCTAAATTAGGAGGAGGCTGAAGCGACGTGTGGGCAGCCACTGGTGCACAGACGATCCTGCAGCCACACCACGGACATCTCTCTGATTATTTGTAACGGCGCTGCAGACATCACACTGAGATCAAAGTGTCATCTTAATGGTGCCGGGTGCTGTAAAGCTGTCACCCAAACTGCCGCTCTGAGACAAATGACCATGAGAGGGCTGAAATTAGAATAGATGGCATAACTGTTTTCTAACTGTTCTCCCGACTCCTCATTTAATGCATTTAAATGCACCTTCATTTTTTTTTAAGCAAAGTCAATGTGCTTTGCATTACAATGCATGGAGTAATACGGGTAACATGTAGACAAGATTACAATGGATTGCATCAGTGAGCCATGCAGAACTGTATAGGGGAGATAAACAAGTTAGTGCTGTATATGCTATTAGAAATACAGGGTTGATTCTACATTACACGGACAGCCAGTAAAGTGAATAAAGTAACACATTCAACTTTCAATCAGTGAGAGAGGGGTTCTGTGTTTTGATAGAGATGGTGCTTTTTTATATTTCAGTGATGGAAAGTCCTGAAAGTTGAGATGAATGCATGAACTAGTTTCTCAAAATCAGCTTAAGATATAAATTCTCTAACTTTCCGATTCATCAAGTGATAAAAGATGCCCTACATGTGTTGCTGATGGGATTTTTAATATCATCAAAACAAATCCCATAACAAATCTAAAATATGAAATTGATGACTTCTACAAAGTATTGTCTGACTTGTTGTCAATGTCATAAAATAGACATTGTGTCACATTTGGGTGACACATCCCTTCATTATGAAAAGGATGTCAGGCCAGTAATATCTTTTAGACCTCCAAAAATATAGTAATGTTGTCTGACACCAGAACATTTCTCTTGCAAGGCCAAAATGCAGCCAAGTTAAATCCTGTAGAGGGCTAAAGATCAGTCGCTTTTATGGTCTACGTATACAGGGACAGAAAGGAGACCAAAGTTAAATACAATTCACTGTGTGACACCTGTTTTTTAAAACCACTAATCACTCAGGACTTGAGTCATTTGAGGATAAAAAGTATGACGTTGGCCTAAGCATGTGATTATGAGGAAATGAGACAATGCTGGGAAAAGTGGATGAAAGGGGAAAGCCTGTTGAAGTCAAGTCTCAGACAGACAGTACAACCTCAGCTGAACACAAAAGATGGATGATAAATACTATAAAAACGAGAGAATAGTGAAGGTAAAACTGTTATTGTGGATTACCAGCATTGAAGAAAGACTGTTTCATTTTTGAAAGAAGAAATATGAATAAAAAACTAATTGTGAAACTAAAGTATCACTCAGTAGAGCTCATATCTCCGCCAGGGCCCAACAGTTCCTCTAAATTATATCAAGCTGCACCAAATTTCACACACGCATTACCTAAATGTGCCTGATTGTTTTCATCATGATCCATTAATGTTCCCTGGGAAAACTGGGAAAATGTTAATACCTCACAACGTTATAGAAAAACCTCCTTGATTTGTCCCTGACTCATATCACATACTTCCACCAGGTTTTGTGAAAATCCGTTCTGTAGTTTCTGTTTTATCTTTCTTATAATCAACCAAAACAAATGGACATGAGTGAAAACATATATTCTCATCGGTGGATGTAATTAATCCTGTCCTTGCTTATTTCGTCATAATCATACGTTTTGCCACTACATCCTCACCTGTATACCAGTGGGTTAATGCTGTGACATATTAAACATCTTTGGAAATGACGGCAAATTTGTGGCATCTATTTTGTAATTACCAAGTAAGATTGTGGGGGCTGCTGTTTAGTAAAAGTTACATGCACATGTTTTGATTCCAATGTCTGTCAGTCAGACCCTGGTCACACAAACTAAACCCAGGCAAATCCTTCAAAAACAACCCAACGACAGATTGACAGATTATGACCTCTCACTCTCAAGCAGCTTTCACACGTCCCGAAGTATATACTCTATTAGAGAGCAATCTGAAAATATGACCCAAAAAGGCCCTGGGTGTTAACAGCTGCGACTGCAGCCAAAACACATGTGTTGTTTTTGCTTGCCGGGGTCGAGAGCTGTATAAATCTGCTCTGAACAGACTCCACGAGCATATTGTGTGTGCAGTTCTAAACTATGCAACTAGGTTAAATCATATGTTCACATTCACTGATTTAGAGTGTTTAACCTGGGTTAGGAGCCAACACGAGGCTGCAAGATAAATGCTTAGCAATATGAATAAAAGGATTGGAGAGTATAAAAATATTTCTGCTGCACAAAATAATTCCTAATTTTCACATTCCTGTAAGATGTTTTTATTTTATTATGGTAAATAAATTTTACCTGTTAAGGCCATTAAAAAAAAAACATGTAATAATTAGGTTACTGGTCAAACAAATCACAACCAAATTCCCTTGGGATCAATAAAGTACCTACCTACCTATCTATCAATCTACTAAAACCCTTAGACATACTACACACTGCTTCATGTGTAAAGTTGGGAACCATTGCTTTGGATTGCAGAAAATGTCAGATCATTTTCCAACACTATAAACAAGGTTAAGTTATGCAGAAGTACAGTTCTAATGGTCTTATTCATAATGATATAAAATATGTGTTTGTGATTTTATTTTTGTGTCCATGAGTCACTGTGAGTAAGGGGTAAAAATAATGGCTCTGTAAACTCTACAATTTGTAGACTGAATGCTAGCAGAGTGTTAAAATAGCAGTCAGATAAAGACTCATGCTCTGTCCAAAGCTTTCCACCCTCAGGCTGTTTCATACATCGGCTCGGCTCTACATGGAGCTGGGAGTTAAGAATCACAAGAAACTGGCTCGGTACCTCTCACAAATCCTTTGGAAAGGCAGCCGAATGTGGAAGGAGTGGATTTAGTGGGATTCAGCGATTTGACGCACGCCACTGACGGCAGTGATGGAGTCTTGGGCTTCACTGTCCTGCTCTTTACAGTGGAGATCTATGAAGGTTTTCGCTGCCCTCCCTGCACACTCTGCACTTTCCCCCCCGATTTCACACGTCAGACGAGAAACAACGTACTGGACTCCTGAAGCACTCTATAGCCCAAACACCCACAAAACTGTCAGTGTCTGAGTGGAGCCGGATTCTGCTTCATGTAGTGCACCAGTGTATGTAATCAAGTGCTGCTGTGAGAGAGGGAATTCAGGAACGATTAAAAGCCACTAAATCACCCTGTCACTGCACTGTGCGTGTGTGTGTGTGTGTGTGCGGGTGTGTGTGCATGCATGCTTTATTTGTTTGTGCCCGCTTGCTTCTTATTGCCTTTCATCGCAACAACTTGCTCGGACAAGCAGCCATAAGTCATTGAAAGTGGCCGTCAGACAGAGGACATGATTTCCTGTCTAAATTAATGACTGGACACCGGACTTGGCATTGGACAAGTAAACACCACACACACACACACACACTCATTGAGAAGCTTGCAGTGTCTCTTTCATTCTTGCATGCAGCTTTCTTTTCTTCCTCTAACCTTCTCCCTCCCTCTCTTCCTCCTGTTTTCCCTCTAACAGGGAACACACAAATATGTGAAATACAAAGAGAAGGCAGGCTGAGGCCGTTGTGCAGGTGGGTGACTTTGCAGTGGCTCAGTCGGGACACAATGTTACTCAGCTCCCCGGGGTGGGGGGTTGGTGGGTCCCTGTACCTGCTGCTGCACAGAGACATACTGCACCAGCCTGCCTTCCATTAACTGTCCCTGTCTGACTCCCCCCGGTGACTCCACGCGGCCATGTGGCTCCTCCTGTGAGACGCCGTCAGGGGTTGTGCACTCAGACTGATGCTCAGAGGACTAAAAGTAATTGGTAAAAGGTGCAGCAGCCTGCAGAGAGAAGGCGACAGCGCCACAGAGAGATGAGCTGCTGAAAAGCTAAAGAACACTGATTAGAGGGTGCGTGTCTCGCCATTTCATTTCATCAGCGGCAGTTGTGAAATTGATGGGGCCTCATATTATATGACCATTTAAAAAGCACGAAAATGTTATGTGTGGACGTGACCACTTACCTCTTAACTTTCAGCAACTCCCTGCTGTCTGATGTGACCATCGCACATGTTACCCTGCACTGCCCTCTGCTGGTAGGTGCACTCAAACCCAAGTCTCATGTGGATTGGATGAGAATGAAAATCAGTCATAAGAAAAACAGTTTCAGGTACACACCGCATGACTTCTGGCTGTGCCCCTGTATTGATAATTTCGATTTAAAAAGCGACTTTGCTTTCACTTTTAAAAACTACACTGCCACTTGTTTGTCTCCCTCTCCACGCTGCTATTTCAACATCTCTCCCTCACGTCCAGCGTGTGACCAGACCTCTCCCCAGCATGACTCACCGTGCACTGCTTACACACGCACGTCATTAACAGAGACTTACACATACACACCCACACACATAAATACACAGACTCACTGCTCTGGAAGGTGACATTCATTAGGCCGTCTGCCAAATCACCAGGCGAGATAGGGTGGTCACAGCCAACTATACAAAGGCACCGTTCACTTTGAAAGCCTCCTGGCAGCTGTGCTACATCGGCTATCGTATGTATATGTTTGTGAACGTGATGAAAAGTGTAATTAAGGTGTAGAAACTTTATAAGTCACCTTCCTTCACTCCACATGAATTGAAATGCAAAAGCCTGATTAGAATAGACTGATCGACAAGCACTTTAGATAAAAGTGATGTGGTTGTTAAATGGGTTTTGCTGATTTCGTGTGTGTGTGTGTGTGTGTGTGTGTGTGTGTGTGTGTGTGTGTGTGTGTGTGTGTGTGGGTCCAAGTATTACTGTTGTAGGGACCTAAATATGTTTACACACTCACATTATGGGGACTTCATGGGGACAAAAAGCAAGTCCTCATAACGTAAATGTTTAGAGTTTAAGGTGAAGGCATGTTCTAAGCTTAGCGTTAGGTAATCTTATGTTTAGGTCAAGGTTTCGGGTAAGAGTCAGGGTTAGGCATGCAGTAACTTTGGTTAGGGTTAGAGTAAGTCTCGAAGAAATCAGTGGAAGTCAATGTAATGTCTTCCGACGTCATTGAGCAGGCTGTTGCAACGAGAAATGGCCGAGGGGTTAGGTAAGGGTAAGGGTAAAGTGTGTGTGTGTGTGTGTGTGTGTGTGTGTGTGTGTGTGTGTGTGTGTGTGTGTGTGTGAGAGAGAGAGAGAGAGAGAGAGAGAGAGAGAGAGAGCGAGAGAGAGGTCGACACAGTCAGTTTACTGTGGGTCTCAGGTTTGCTGTCAGATAGGCAGGTGTCTCTAATAATGTCGCAGACCCTATGAGGTTCAGAGCTGACGTGAAGGGCCCAGACTCAATTAGCAGGTCAATTACCATTTCCCAGACAACATCTGGACGACACAGTGGCCACCCAGCTGCTATTTCACACCTCTTAATTTCCCCTCTGCTCAGAATAGCAACAGAAACTATGTAATCGCGGCCTAATGACTCTGTTTTTTCACTTGTACTGAATGTTGAAGTGCATAAAGCCGTTTTAATAAATCCTGTGCGTAGGGAGGGACATAAAACAGTCAATCTATATCTATATAGATCAGTAATTTGTTTAATCCAGTCCCACATTATATTCAGTCTTTCCACTGATTTGCGTTCAGACCTCATCATGAGGTTTTTATGCCCTTGACGTCTCCCACCATACTGCTGCTCGGATCACAGACATAAAAGAAAAGCATGAGACATGCAACGTTTACAACATCTATTATTTATTCTCAGCCGAGGGAGACTTCTCACGGCACAGTGGAATATCTAACTCTGTATTTTTTTTTTTAATATACTCAGAGTAGGGCAGAGAGTGAGTGTCGGCATAAACTGACTGATCCAAGAGCTGATAGCAGCAATCACAGTATCCTGTAGAGGGCTAAAGATCAGTCGCTTTTATGGTCTAAGTTTACAGGGACATAAAGGAGACCAAAGTTAAATACAATTCACTGTGTGACACCTGTTTTCTAAAACCACTAATCACTCAGGACTTGAGTCATTTGAGGATAAAAAGTATGACGTTGGCCTAAGCATGTGATTATGAGGAAATGAGACAATGCTGATAGGTCTCAGACAGACAGTACAACCTCAGCTGAACACAAAAGATGGATGAGAAATACTATAAAAAAACAAAATTAAATTAAATAAAAATGTAAAAGCACAAAAATCTGCAGGGTTTTAATGAATTAGAATCACAATAAATAATTTAAAGGCTAATGGCAGCTGCAGGCCGAATTAACTCCTGTGTGTCTTTGTCCTACATGTGAGCAAACTGTATGGAAACACACTTAGACATACAGAACAAGGGATGGCCAGGGTCTGCCAGGATTTCACAGAAATGTTCTGAGAGTCCTGTCCATTTAAGTCCGGGTAAGGTCATCAAGGCATTTCTATGCCTTGTAACTTACTCTTGATTTTGAGGTTATGTGACACACACCAGCTGAAAAGGGAAAATATGAAGACAGATTCAATAAAGAAGGTCGGCAATTAAAGATTTTCATAAAAGTTGTCAACATTAACACTTCGAAGCTTACGGTAAAAGTGCCGGTGAATCTTACTCCAATCAGCTCCCAGCTTTATTCTTACATATTGTTTGGGTCAAATTTGAACTGGTTTGACATTTGACAGCAGAAACAACCTAAATGTTAATTTTTAAGCCACATCATTTTGTACATTGAAGCTGTTCTGGGTCAAATTTGAATTGTAAGTATTGAAATGTATTTCAGATGTACCCGTGGGTGTGAAATCAAGGAAAATTATACTTTGGGGGAATCTGGGAACTGTGAAACTGTAGATTCCATGCCTGTGAATATGTTTTATGGGACTGTAGTGATAGTAGTGAAGAAGTAGAACATAAGGAATAGAGGTCATGAGGTCATAGGCCTCATGACCTCTATTCCTTATGTTGCAGCTGCAAGCACAAAAGCTTGAAACTGTTAAAATATACCTCAAAATTGATAAATGAAACCCAGCTAACCAGAAGGGATAAAAAATGGGGTTAGGGGGGTTCATGGGGGGTGCATAGGACTATAAGGTACCAGAGCTTCCAGGTCAGACTGGGCTTATA
This sequence comes from Hippoglossus stenolepis, assembly GCF_022539355.2. Taxonomy (NCBI): domain Eukaryota; kingdom Metazoa; phylum Chordata; class Actinopteri; order Pleuronectiformes; family Pleuronectidae; genus Hippoglossus; species Hippoglossus stenolepis. The sequence continues at coordinate 10,981,520 of NC_061488.1, forward strand.
GTAGCAAGATTTACTGGTTTATATAATAAACTTTTCCCAAAACGTTTTTCCTATTTTCAGTTTGAATCAAATATATTCAAATCATGGTTGTTGTTAGGTAGGTATGATATAATATAATAATATAGGTATGATATTATTGATAGCAAATGTTTTTTCTCCATGAAAACGAGTGGTGTAACCCTAAAAAATACACTCTCCCTGCTCTTTGAAACGTGAATTCAGGATCAAGCACTCAATTGTTAATGTCTGACAGGCTGTTTATACATTCTAAACAAGATGAATTCCCCAACTGCTCAACGCAGGTAGCTGCCCACATTGAACCTAATAAATTAGGCAATGTTCCTTATTGTTATCAAATTATGTTTGTTTATGCATTGAGTTGTTTAAAATGTTTGATATTTTATTTTTTCAAAGGCTTTTTAGTTGTCCCACTTCCTCAAATCTGGTTGATAATGTGGGAAAGCATCAGTGGGTAATCTGGAACAGTCATCTAAATGCTCTAAATGGGGAAATATGCATTTAGGGACTTCCTGAAGTAAAAAGAAACTAAACTAAAGGGATGTAGCATATGGTCTCTAGTTTCAGACAGGAGTAAAAGGTAAATTCAGTGTGTCCCTGTCTGTTTAAACTAATTGATCCAAAAAGCACAGAAGAGTGTCTGTCCTGTGGTCTACAGCCATTGGTTTCATAAGTGGAGAAGACAATGGGGTGGTCAGTGTTTATCTGACTCTCACCTGCAAGGAAAGTTCCCTGAGTCGCCCCAATAGAATAGTGATTTAATGAATTAATAAATCTGTTATTGTTATTTTTATTACTGTTGAATTTTAATTGATTTTTAAAATGTGATGCACCTTTAATATAATGTTTAAAATGCATGTTATAGTTTCTTGATTTAACATTACGGGTTCTCTATGAAAGAAATATGACTTTTAGATGTTCATGTGAATTAATGACATTTTATGAAAAATATACATTTTCATATTCAGTTTTTAATTTTTTTTCATAAAGTGTCCCAGATTATCAAGTTCAGGCAGATTTTTATTTTGTGGCACAAAGATCACTAATAGCTGTGTCATGCTCCTCTGATTATGATATTCTTTCTTCCCGATAGTTCACCCAAAAATGAAAATTCACTCATAATCCACTCACCACTATGCCGATGGAGGGGTGGGTGAAGTGTCCACAAAACACTTCAAGAGTTCAAGGGTTAAACAGCGTTGCAGCCAAATCCAATACAATTGAAGTAAATGGCGACCACTTCTTCAAACGTGTGGTGTCATCCAGGTGCCTGTAATATATATATATATATATATATATATATATATATATATATATATATAATATATATGGAGAGTAGATAATGTATGAATTTTCGATTTTTGGGTGAACTATCTCTTTAAGTGGGAGGAAGGTGCAGTTCAGTGTTCAGTTGACCTGGACTGGCCCAGCGCGCACTGATGGTGACGATAAGAAGTTATGCAATATGTTTTTAACCGTGGCCCCGCCTCTGTGCAGCTCACACACCTCAACCGAGAGAAGCGGTGACAGAGCGCAGAGCTCAGGGCGCACAGCAGGACGCACGATGGGCTACTTTCCGGACTTTTCCATCGAAACCTGGACGTTGATAGTGTTTGCCATCACTCTCATCGCAGTGTGAGTATGGTTCTGTTTGTGTGTGTCCTCCAGATCTGCACAGTTTCCCAAATAAAAGTGAACAATTCCGCACAAAGGCGGAAACACTGAATCTGGCTGTTTCCTTTTCTTACAGCTCTTTGTAAGAGGCTGTGTGACAGTTTCTAGTTTCTAGTTTCCGCGCACGATTTATCTGACGTTTAATTTGAGGTTGTGAGTCCACGTGTGAAAACTGTAACGTTTGAGTCCGCGACATTTAAAGTGGAAAACAGGGCAACACTGTCAATGTTGTTTTCAGTAGCTGAAGACACTGATTCAAGTCTTTATTGTCACATAATAATATTAATAATATTAATAATATTAATAATATTAATATTAATAATCCATATCCACAAATCACACTTTGCCTCAAAGGGGTTAACAAGGTGCAACATCATCAGCAAGAGTGAGGAAAAACGACAAGAGTGACGGATCCCTCTCCCAGGACGGACAAAAGTTCAATAGGTGTCAACAAAATAACAATATTTAAACATTTTATTAGAAAGGACCACACCTAGAATTAATAGAGAGGTGTATAATGGTTGTATATGTGAGTAGGTATATTCTAATTGTAAGCAATCTAGCTGTAATCATAATCCACAATCAGCTGCCACCGTGATCCACGATCCACCATCATGGTCATGATCCAGGATCACGATAATAATTTATTTAGATAGCATCTTTCAAAACACAAGGCACACAATAGGAAACAGTTCAAACAATAAATAACATTTTATTGGTCTCGCCCATATTCACAAATCACAATTTGCCCGTTTGGGCTAAACAAGGTGTGACACACCCTCTGTCCTTGACTCTCAGCAAGAGCGACGAAAAACTACCCAAATATTCTTTTAACGGGGGAAAAAAAGTGTAGTTAAAGTTAATAATCAAACAATAAGAAACAATTTGAAGATCACACATCACTAGAGCACAGAGCCCTTCAGTTTCTTATTGCACCTTATTCTACATACACAGACTTGGGTCCTGCTCAACCATGCAGTCTTTTCTTTATTACAACTTTATTTATATTGTACATTTCATACATGAACTGCAGCTGAAAGTGCTTTACAACAGTGAATTTACATAAAAGACATTCAACACAACAACAACAATTGTTCGCTTTTTAAATAATATGTAAACATAAATATATATATATATATATATTTCATAAGTACATTACATCAATGTAAAGGTGCCTTCAAATGAATGGATTCTGTCCCGAGTTAGATATGTTAATGATCACATACAGGCATAGCTGATAAGATAATAAAGGCTGTATTCAATTACAATGGGCTCCTTCGACAGCAGACTTTTTTTTTACATGCAATTGCAGGACAAACTAAGGTGTAATTATCAACATAAACAATGGCTTGTTTGGGATGAATTGAATATGCTGACTCACTGAAATGAGTCATGGGGCACTTAAATGGAACTTAATGGAGCTTTATTACCAGTGCTTTCACAAGTTAAGATATCCTGATAATCCTCCATGAAAATGTCCAAAGATCACAAGATTTTCTTTTGGTTGGATTTAATATCTAGCAAACATCCACAGAAACCATTCAGACCACTTCTTCTGCTCTACACCCTGTGGTCCTTATGCTCCAACAGACACGGGGGAACCAGCCTATACAGAACTGAAAGAAGGATTTTTATGGTTTCAAATATTTAGCAAATGCAGAAATGCAGCTGATGACAGAAAAAGGATGAAACTGTAAACTTAGTTGAAGCTTTGAAGTATCAAGTATTGTGTTTTGACTGATAAACCCATCAAAGAATACTAAAGCATCTTACAGATACTATAATGTTATCGAATAGACATGACAGTTACACGAGGACAGGATTCATGTTGTTTGATAGGAAGGTGCAAGAAGTCAGTAAACAGGCAACTTGTTTTTCTCACATTTTTCATTTAAAAATAGAATAAGAGAAAGAAGTCGATGCACGAAAAACAAAACTTTATTTAAATTGTTTAAATTCAAACTTTATTTTATTTTTTTATTACCTTTCATACATGAAATGCAGCTGAAAGTGCTTTACAACAGTGAACTCACATAAAAGACAAAGATATTCAACGAACATAAAAACAATTGTAAACTTTTTAATAATGGATTTGTTCTCACTTTCCTCCTTTTTTTAATCCCCAGGTATGGATATGCTCCATATGGCGTTTTTAAGAAGTTAGGCATCCAAGGACCCAAACCTTTGCCCTTTATTGGGACATTTTTGGAGTACAGGAAGGTGAGACACGTTTTCCAGTGATCTAAGCTGACACTCTGCTGATGATGGTTTTGACTCTTTTGATTCCTCTGTCACTCGTCTCCACAGGGCGTCCACAATTTTGACACAGACTGCTTTAAGAAATATGGCAGGATGTGGGGGTAAGTGTTTGATATGAATTAAGAATACATCCTACATGTCTCATGCGATGTCCCACGCTGTATTCGACTTACTTCAATATCTGTTGTTGCATTACAAGGTGTTACGATGGCAGACAGCCTCTCTTGGCTATAATGGACACAGCCATGATCAAAACAGTCTTGGTTAAGGAGTGTTATTCTGTCTTCACCAACAGACGGGTAAGGAAAAGCAACACAAATTAACATTTGGTTAATTTCATTTGAACTAAATGTAATGAAGGTATCCTCTGTGGGTGTGTGGTTCAGGATTTGGGCCTAAACGGACCCTTACATGATGCTGTGTCAATAGTAGAAGATGAGCAATGGAAGAGGATTCGCAGTGTGCTCTCGCCGTCATTCACCAGTGGCCGACTGAAAGAGGTTAAAAATATGTACTTTTTGTTTTTTTGCATTATTCACATATTCACACTAAAACTGGTTGATGTCTATATGCAAATATTTGACAATTCATTGTTTTCTTTTGAGCAGATGTACACAATAATGTTTAAACACTCGAGTAACCTGATCGAGAGTCTTCACAAGAAAGTCGCTGCGGATGAAGTCATTGAAGTTAAAGAGTGAGTAATGTTAAGTTGCTTTCAGACATGCACTGAGCGGTTATGAGAACTCATCGTGGAGTGGGGGGGTTGATGACGTATGTAACACGTGACAAAATGAAAAAGATAAAACAAATTATATATATCTCATGATGAAAAATGTAGAAGACAGGTGAATATGTCAAGAGAGCTTTTGGTGATCAGGGCTGATGCTGGTGTCAGTCTGCTGTAAACAGGAACACGTGATCTCCACAGCAGAATGAATCCATGTTATGTCCTGACATCCTCCAGAGGTTATGTCTGAAAACGGCTTTACTCTTTGTGATGAGATTCATTAGTTTCCCGTTTGTTTTACTTTGTCTTACTCAAGGATTATTGGTATTACTGTACTCAATTGGAATTACATGCCTTTTTTACAGAGTATTTGGACCGTACAGTATGGATGTTGTGACCAGCACTTCTTTCAGCGTGGACATTGATTCCATCAATCATCCCTCTGATCCGTTTGTAACAAACATCAAGAAAATGGTCAAGTTCAACTTCCTGAATCCATTACTTGTGCTTATCGGTATGTTGAACATTATTCTGTGACCAGAATATCTATTTTGTCGTCTTTCTTTGACATTCAAATTAACTGTTTCTCTTCTTATTCCTTTCAGTTCTGTTTCCATTCTTGGGACCAGTCTTTGATAAGATGGATGTGGCATTCTTCCCTGCTGAAGTGTCTAACTTCTTCTACAGCTTCCTACAGATGATAAAATCTGATCGGAAGAAGGCTGACCACAAAGTAATTCAGCGCAGCTACAGTGGATTGAATTTGTGAAATTTTGTTTTTTTCAATTTTCTTTCGTGTAAGATTCCCCTTGAACAACAACTGTGTTTTTTGTCTGGCAGAACCGAGTGGACTTCATGCAGCTGATGGTGGACTCTCAGGTTTCAGAGAACAATAAAAACGACAGCAGTTTGCAAAAAGGTAGAGAAAGAAACTGGATGGACACGTTTAAGTTCTTAGTTTTCTCTATAGTCATACCTTAAGCTTATTTTATTATATTTTACATGTAAACAAAGAGTGTAGTCAAAGATATCAATGTTCACATTGTGTTTCATTATACATAGTTGTTGAACTGCATGTTGTCGACTACTGACAAGTAAAACTGGAAGTTTGGAGGCAACTAGAGATGAAAGCTTGTTCTTGTTCTTGTTCTTGTTCTTCTTGTTCTTCTTCTTTGTGAGGTTTATTGGCAACCAACATCAAGGTGCATTACTGCCATCTACTGCTGTACTTGTCTTTCCCTTTTCATTACTTCAGACACCTCAAGGTGGGTGGGTAGGATAAAAAAATTGGGTCATAGCATCTGGTCAGCTTTAGATGTCATCTTGCAAATATTGTCATGTGACCTTTTGACTGCTGAAGTTCAAACAAAGAATCAGACAATATTCAGAAGCATAGGACGGGAGATGAACCGTTCTCGTTAGGCAGGCAGAATTCAGCATGAACTTGGTAGATAGCGATTCACTGTGCATGATCGTGTGAAATACAATTCTCAGCAGGTAGGCAGGTCTCAGCTGAACATCTCATCTCTGATGAAGCACCGTTTGCATGTGTCATCCCCCTGTTCCCTCACAGCCCATCAGCTCCATGCGTCAATCATCTGGAGATACCCTATTAAAGGGGACATAGCATGCAAATTCCACTTTGTTAGTGCTTCTACAGGTTAATGTGGGTATCTGGCATGTCTACCAACCCAAAAACTCTGGGAAAAAAACACAAGCGCGTTTTGTTATGGTTCCTCTAAGTCAGAAACATCATGCTTGAGTGACTCGAGTGAGCTTCCTGGGTTTTGTGTCATAACAAGGCACTGGAAGTCCCCCCACACTCGTTACGCCGGGTTTACACCGGACGCAGCGAGGCTGCGAGGCAGCGCAGCACCGTTCCCAAGCACGCAGCCGCCTGGCTGTTCACACGTGACGAGCATTTCTCCGCACTGGTCAGCCCGCGATTCACTCACATGTGGCATTTGTCTGGATCGTTGGGACTGGGAGGCTGCAGCAGCTGCTCGGGCGCGACCGCTCGCTCTCCGCCCCATAGACTGGGGCGACTATGGGGCTGGTCAGCCCCATAGACTGTATATATAAGGTCAGCCCGCGATTCTGCTTTCTCCGCTTGTTGTTGTACCCGTTGAATGTCGCCACCCCTCTCTTTCTCTATCTGTCTGTCTGCTTGTGTGCTTGTAGTGGATGGGCAGAGGGGGACATTTAATTATGTGATTGGGAAAATTAAAACTCCAGGACAACAGGAGGGGAATACAAAGTATGGGATGCATATTTGATAATTTATATCATATAAAATATGTAATTTATATCGTTTAAAATCATGGGGGGAGAGGGGGGAGGGGGGAGCTGGCTCATTAGCATTTAAAGGAACAGGCACTCAAAACAGGTCACTCTGTGGAGGGCTGTTTTATACAGGGTAAAAAGGGTGCTGTTTTAAATGATCCTTGTGGTATTTTGACCAAAGTATGTTACAGACATTTCATTAAGACCCCAAGGAACCATATCAACTTGTGGTAAAATGGGCATGCTATGTCCCCTTTAAGTAATATTTCCTCCAAGTTTGGTGAAAGTACTTCCTTGTGTTTCTGATTTGTTTTGCACAAACACTCTCTGGGGTGACATCAATACCCGACTCCCTGCTATTATTTCCCAAGCAATTATTTTCTGATTCTTTATAGATGACAGTGTTGCCCACAAGTCCATAAGTATAGTCATTGTAGTAACAATACAATAGTTGAATTATGTTGTGTGTGTGTTGCAGGGCTGACTGATCACGAAATCCTGTCTCAGGCCATGATATTCATCTTTGCTGGCTATGAAACCACGAGCAGCACACTTGGCTTTATATCCTACAACCTGGCAACCCACCCTCACATCCAAAAGACCTTGCAAAAGGAGATTGATGAAACCTTCCCAGAAAAGGTATCTATAATCTGTAATGAATTATCAATCAATCAATCAAATTGTATTTGTATAGCCCATATTCACAAATCACAATTTGTCTCATAGGGCTTTATCAATTAATTAGCAACTGGTTCTGTGCTACCAACTCATTACAACTTTAAAATTCACTTCCTCTAGTGTGAGCCCACCTATGAAGGCCTGATGCAGATGGAATACCTGGACATGGTGGTGAATGAGTCAATGAGGCTGTACCCTATTGCCAATCGATTGGAGAGAATGACGAAGGCCTCAGTGGAAGTGAACGGTGTGACCGTTCCGAAGGGAACAGTCGTCATGGTACCAATTTACACTTTGCAACGGGACCCTGCTTTGTGGCCTGAGCCTGAGGCCTTCAAACCTGAAAGGTACTGTACAGGTTAAATTCAGATTTAACCCAAAATTAGTCGTGTGACTAAACTTCCCGATATTTCTATGGTTGCTTGTCTCTATATCTCTGATACACTCGATTCGTCCAGGGTGTACCCTGTCTCTCACGTCATGTCCAGACCCCCACTTTCAAAGGATGGAAGGATAGATTAGATCAGATATAATTAATCCCGAGAACCTAATTTGCCACCAAATACAGACAACAAACAGTAAACATTACATTCACAGTACATTTCACAATAATGAAAACCATAAAAAGCCATTTGAGAAATGATTTTCATCTGACATGTGCCATAGATCCAGCCAAAAACTAAAAGTGTTCTTTAAAAAATCTGACTGCTGCTGGAATAAAAAACCTTCTTAGTCGTTCAGTAGAAACACTGAGGCGTCACTAGTCGATCCCTGAATGAGTCTGTTAAGAACACTGTGTAAGGCATGGCCTTCAAAGTACAGGACTGTCTGAGGCTTGGTCCTTGTTCTCTTTTCTAAGGGGACCTCAAGTGAGAGTGGAGTAAGGCCAATTTCTGAACTGTCCTTTTTAATCATCTTATTGATCTTGTATAAATGAGAAAAGTGGTATAGATGATGCAACTTACTGATATTTGTTAATGTTTTTTTCAGGTTCAGCAAAGAGAACAAAGACAACATCGACCCCTATGCCTTCCTGCCCTTTGGAGCTGGACCAAGGAACTGTATTGGAATGCGATTTGCTCTCTTGGCGATGAAGCTGGCCTTAGTCATGGTCCTTCAGAACTTTAGCTTTGTCACATGCAAGGAGACACAGGTGAGAACACTGGTTTTTATAAAGTGTGGTCGTTTGAATTAGGATGTGAGCTTTGGTAGAGCCTCATTTCTGATACATTTTGTTTTCCTAGATTCCGATGGAGCTGGGAGTGGATGGTTTTACCACGCCTGCCGTGCCCATCAAACTGAAACTCGAGCCCAGAGCCAGTGATTCTCCTTCAATCTAACTCTCATTATGTGGCAGTAATCTGGCAGCTCTCACTCTAACCTGCTTCACTATCAAGTCACCAGTTTATGTTCCGCTTTTAGAAAAATACAAAACATATACAGTATATTCTTCACAAATCACTCATCTAAAGACATTTTAGAGTACCATACAAAATAAAGCACCATATAAATTGGAGCATTGGGTATTTTTTTACGATTTATATTAATGTATAGAAAACGTATATAAATGTATAGAATGTATATCGATGACATCTTACAGATCATGTATATTTTCACTAATTATTTCGATTACATTTAAATAACATTTGGTTCTAGGAAACAAACCCCTGCTGATTTTTTTGTCGTCCTGATTGACTGACAGGCGTTGTTTTTTCCCTCATTGTATTTTAGTAGACAATATGAGGTGTTTTGATATTTTTTAAATCTTCAATATTAACACCACTGCTCTTTTTGTTACTTTTATGTGACAGAATTAAATTGCAACATATCATCACAGTTTCTGTTTGCTGTTATTGTTTCAGGGCTGAACATTGTGTGCAGTCTACGGTGTAGAATGAAGTTAGAAAACCTGCCTGGTTTAGATGCAATAACATTTTTACTGTCAACATTTCCCATGGTTTGGGCATCCCTGGAATGAGGGAATGATTTTCCATGGACACAGATTTTGAGATATCAGGTGACACACGGAGAGTTTTGCCCTACACTGACATCCAGCAGCTCAAACACACAAATATCTAACTAAACTAACTCGGATAACAAAACTGTGTGTGTGTGTGTGTGTGTGTGTGTGTGCGCTTGCAGTTGCTACATAGTGACGACCGGCATTAGTTTTTTAACCAACAGAGTGAGGGAAGTGAGGACATTTTGGCCGGTCCTTACTTTGTTTGCCTCTAAATAGTCTCCTAACCCTAAATAGATGATATTCTCTGAGTTTCAGAAATGGTCCTCAGTTTGAGCCAAAAGTGCATTTTTACCCTAAAACTTTCACACACTTTTTGCTTACTGACCCCTCGCCCTAGAGTTGTTCTTCGGTACTGCACCAAAATTATCCCCAAACTGCTAAATCTATAGGCCTAATCCTGTGCTACTGTGCAAAGAGGAATAAACAGACACAAGATTAACAGTTTTGTACTAGACATTTGCAATTCTTATTTTTGATCAAACTTAAATGTAACTCAATAGATATTTATCGAATTTTTCTCTGAAATATCAGGTTTTGATCAATAGTGTCATGGTGGTGTAAACAGTATTCAATTAACAATTTTTTAAAATATTGTGTAATATTGTAGAAATGTATGTATTAATAAATAATCTAATATATATAAGATCATATATATAATATAAGATCCCTGTAAAGCATTGATACATGAATCGCAAACGACAGGTTGGCTGCCACTGGTCTAAAGACTAAACACATGGTGAAAATGACCTTGTTTCAAGTCGAATTTGAATATTGGGGCTTACGGACACTTGCCTGACACCACGGGAGCAGTATGGAGGCTTTTTCTGTTTTTGTTTTTTGCTGGGTTTTTTTACGTCTAAAGAATTAATCACCATTTACTTTAATTGTTTTGGATTTGGCGGCAACACTGTTTACTCCTGGAACTCCAAAGGTGTTTTGTGGACTCAAATACTTCACCAAAACCAGATCACTAATAGCTGTGTCATGCTCCTCTGATTATGATATTCTTTCTTCCCGATAGTTCACCCAAAAATGAAAATTTACTCATAATCCACTCACCACTATGCCGATGGAGGGGTGGGTGAAGTGTCCACAAAACACTTGAAGAGTTCAAGGGTTAAACAGCGTTGCAGCCAAATCCAATACAATTGAAGTAAATGGCGACCACTTCTTCAAAGGTGTGGTGTCATCCAGGTGCCTGTAATATATATACACTACCGTTCAAAAGTTTGGGGTCACCCAGACAATTTCGTGTTTTCCATGAAAACTCACACTTTTATTTATCAAATGAGTTGCAAAATGAATAGAAAATATAATCAAGACATTGACAAGGTTAGAAATAATGATTTTTATTTGAAATATTAATTTTGTTCTTCAAACTTTGCTTTCGTCAAAGAATGCTCCATTTGCAGCAATTACAGCATTGCAGACCTTTGGCATTCTAGCTGTTAATTTGTTGAGGTAATCTGTAGAAATTTCACCCACGCTCCGCAAGCACCTCCCACAAGTTGGATTGGCTTGATGGGCACTTCTTGCGTACCATACGGTCAAGCTGCTCCCACAACAGCTCAATGGGGTTGAGATCTGGTGACTGCGCTACCACTCCATTACAGACAGCATACCAGCTGCCTGCTTCTTCCCTAAATAGTTCTTGCATAATTTGGAGGTGTGCTTTGGGTCATTGTCCTGTTGTAGGAGGAAATTGGCTCCAATCAAGCGCTGTCCACAGGGTATGGCATGGCGTTGCAAAATGGAGTGATAGCCTTCCTTATTTAAAATCCCTTTACCTTGTACAAATCTCCCACTTTACCAGCACCAAAGCAGCCCCAGACCATCACATTACCTCCACCATGCTTGACAGATGGCGTCAGGCACTCTTCCAGCATCTTTTCACCTGTTCTGCGTCTCACAAATGTTCTTCTGTGTGATCCAAACACCTCAAACTTTGATTCGTCTGTCCATAACACTTTTTTCCAATCTTCCTCTGTCCAATGTCTGTGTTCGTTTGCCCATATCAATCTTTTCTTTTTATTGGCCAGTCTCAGATATGGCTTTTTCTTTGCCACTCTGCCTAGAAGGCCAGCATCCCGGAGTCGCCTCTTCACTGTAGATGTTGACACTGGCGTTTTGCAGGTACCATTTAAAGAAGCTGCCAGTTGAGGACCTGTGAGGCGTCTATTTCTCAAACTAGAGACTCTAATATACTTGTCTTCTTGCTGAGTTGTGCACCGGGGCCTCCCACTTCTCTTTCTACTCTGGTTAGAGCCCGTTTGTGCTGTTCTCTGAAGGGAGTAGTACACACCGTTGTAGGAAATTTTCAGTTTCTTCGCAATTTCTCGCATTGGAATAGCCTTCATTTCTGAGAACAAGAATAGACTGGCGAGTTTCACATGAAAGTTCTCTTTTTCTGGCCATTTTGAGAGTATAATCAAACCCACAAATGTGATGCTCCAGATACTCAACTAGCTCAAAGGAAGGCCAGTTTTATAGCTTCTCTCACCAGCAAAACAGTTTTCAGCTGTGCTAACATAATTGCACAAGGGTTTTCAAGGGTTTTCTAATCATCCATTAGTCTTCTAAGGCGATTAGCAAACACAATGTACCATTAGAACACTGGAGTGATAGTTGCTGGAAATGGGCCTCTATACACCTATGTAGATATTTCATTAAAAACAAGACGTTTCCACCTAGAATAGTCATTTACCACATTAACAATGTATAGAGTGTATTTCTGATTAATTTAATGTTATCTTCATTGAAAAAAACAGTGCTTTCCTTTGAAAAAGAAGGAAATTTCTAAGTGACCCCAAACTTTTGAACGGTAGTGTATATATATATATATATATATATATATATATATATATATAGTGGAGAGTAGATAATGTATGAATTTTCGTTTTTTGGGTGAACTATCTCTTTAAGTGGGAGAAAGATGCAGTTCAGTGTTCAGTTGACCTGGACTGGGCCAGCGCGCACTGGTGGTGACGAAAGGAAATGACGCAACATGTTTTTAACCGTGGCCCCGCCTCTGTGCAGCTCACACACCTGCACCGAGAGAAGCGGTGACAGAGCGCAGAGCTCAGGGCGCACAGCAGGACGCACGATGGGCTACTTCCCGGACTTTTCCATCGAAACCTGGACGTTAATAGTGTTTGTCATCACTCTCATCGCAGTGTGAGTATGATTCTGTTGGTGTGTGTCCTCCAGATCTGCACAGTTTCCCAAATAAAAGTGAACAATTTCCCTGTTTCCTTTTCTTACCTCCTTTTGTAGGAGGCTGTGTGACAGTTTCTAGTTTCTTGTTTCCGCGCACTATTTATCTGACGTTTAATTTGAGGTTGTGAGTCCACGTGTGAAAACTATAACGTATAAAGTGGAAAACAGGGCAACACTGTCAATGTTGTTTTAAGTAGCTGAAGACACTGATTCAAGGCTGCTTATTATCACAAAACAAAATAAAACCTATTTTATTTTAAGGCTTGATATTCTAAGTCTTTATTGTCACATAATAATAATAATAATAATAATAATAATAATAATAATAATAATAATCCATATACACAAATACTAAAAAAAACACAACCCTGGAGGTTTGTCAGTGCATGAAGGCACACGTGATGATTTGACTGGACTAAAGGTAGCCTACAGTTAAAGATTTACAGATGAATGTAATGTGTCCAAATAAAAAAAACTCTAGGATCTAAGGGACTATAAATATTTTTGAATTGTCTGTGCACGAACGTGTTTTATTTTTTTCTGGTTTATGATAAATTGCTTGTACCAATAAAATTAGGTAAAAGTAAATATTGTAAATAACAGTAGCGATAGGGAGATGTCAAACAGCCTTGTGTGGGTGCTGCAAGGGTGTGTACATATAGACGTGCTTCTTTACCAAATATGTTTAAATATATGGGTACGTGGGATAAGAACTATACTGCATGTCTTATCGTGCCAGTAGGGGTGGGGTTTTTGAGCTGTATTTCAACCAGCAACAGGCGGGTGATCCTCGTAATTTAGTCCTGTTGTCATCTATATATACAGTCTGTGGACCCTGCTCAACCATGCAGTCTTTTCTTTAACATTACACCTGTGGTCACGTTGAAAGTGGCTGGAGACTTGCTTGGGAGTCAACATGAGTTAATATGGATGATAATTAAGGTGTATTTTGTGAATGGGTAAATGACAAACTGTACTGTAGAGCGCTTTGAGTGGTCATCAAGACTAAGAAAGCTCTTTATAAATACAGACCCATTAACCATTTAATTTGCTCCACTGAATCTGGTGCAGCTGAGTTGATGGGAGACTCAGGAGGAGTTTACAGTTGAGGTCAGTGTGGGACCTAAGACGACCTCTAATCAGCCAAACAATAATTCATATCGCTCCATGTGGGGGTACCATAAGTGCACAGGGGCCTTCAAATCAGTGGACACTTAATAAACCTTTCCTTAGTTAGATATGTTAATGGTCACATACAGGCATAGCTGATAAGATAATAAAGGCTGTATTCAATTACAATGGGCTCCTTCGACAGCAGACTTTTTTTTAATATGCAATAGCAGCACGAACACAGGTTTAATAATTAACATTAACAATAGCTTGTTTATTATGAATTGCATATGCTGACTCACTGAAACGAGTCCTTGGGCACTTAAATGGAACTTAATGGAGCTTTATTACCAAGTTAAGATATCCTGATTATCCTCCATGAAAATGTCCAAAGATCACAAGATTTTCTTTTGGTTGGATTTAATATCTAGCAAGCATCCACAGAAACCATTCAGACCACTTCTTCTGCTCTACACCCTGTGGTCCTTATGCTCCAACAGACACGGGGGAACCAGCCTATACAGAACTGAAAGAAGGATTTTTATGGTTTCAAATATTTAGCAAATGCAGAAATGCAGCTGATGACAGAAAAAGGATGAAAGTGTAAACTTAGTTGAAGCTTCGAAGTATCAAGTATTGTGTTTTGACTGATAAACCCATCAAAGAACACTTAGGCATCTTATAGAAACTATAATGTTTTCGAATAGACATAACAGTTACACGAGGACAGGATTCATGTTGTTTGATAGTAAGGTGCAAGACGTCAGTAAACAGGCAACTTGTTTTTCTCACATTTTTCATTTAATAAATAGAATAAGAGAAAAAACAAAACTTTATTGAAATTGTACCTTTCATACATGAAATGCAGCTGAAAGTGGTTTACAACAGTTAAGTTACATAAAAGAAATAAAGATATTCAACGAACATAAAAACAATTGGAAACTTTTTTATAATATGTTTACATAATATATATATATGAATGACTTCATTAATAATGGATTTGTTCTCACTTTCCTGCTTTTTTAATCCCCAGGTATGGATATGCTCCATATGGCGTTTTTAAGAAGTTAGGCATCCAAGGACCCAAACCTTTGCCCTTTATTGGGACATTTTTGGAGTACAGGAAGGTGAGACATGTTTTCCAGTGATCTAAGCTGACACTCTGCTGATGATGGTTTTGACTCTTTTGATTCCTCTATCACTCGTCTCCACAGGGCCTCAATTTTGACACGGACTGCTTTAAGAAATATGGCAGGATTTGGGGGTAAGTGTTTGATATGAATTAAGAATACATCCTACATGTCTCATGCGATGTCCCACGCTGTATTCAACTCACTTCAATATCTGCTGTTGCATTACAAGGTTTTACGATGGCAGACGGCCTCTCTTGGCTATAATGGACACAGCCATGATCAAAACAGTCTTGGTTAAGGAGTGTTATTCTGTCTTCACCAACAGACGGGTAAGGAAAAGCAACACGGGGGGGGGGGCTCAAGACTAATTATTGAACTAAATGTAATGAAGGTGTCCTCTGTGGGTGTGTGGTTTAGGATTTGGGCCTAAACGGACCCTTACGTGATGCTGTGTCAATAGTAAAAGATGAGAAATGGAAGAGGATTCGCAGTGTGCTCTCGCCGTCTTTCACCAGTGGCCGACTGAAAGAGGTTAAAACTTTGTACTGTTTTTTAGCATTATTCACATATTCACACTAAAACTGGTTGATGTCTACATGCTAAAATTGGACAATTCATTGTTTTCTTTTGGGCAGATGTTCACAATAATGTTTAAACACTCGAGTAACCTGATCGAGAGTCTTCACAAGAAAGTCGGGGCGGATGAAGTCATTGAAGTTAAAGAGTGAGTAGTAAACACGTGATCTCCACAGCAGAATAAATACATGTTATGTCCTGACATCCTCCAGAGGTTATGTCTGAAAACGGCTTTACTCTTTGTGATGAGATTCATTAATTTCCTGTTTGTTTAACTTTTTCTTACTCAAGGATTATTGGTATTACTTTACTCAATTGGAATTACGTGCCTTTTTTACAGAGTATTTGGACCGTACAGTATGGATGTTGTGACCAGCACTGCTTTCAGCGTGGACATTGATTCCATCAATCATCCCTCTGATCCGTTTGTAACAAACATCAAGAGAATGGTCAAGTTCGACTTCGTGATCCCTCTTGTTGTGCTTATCGGTATGTTGAACATTATTCTGGGACCAGAATATCTATTTTGTCGTCTTTCTTTGACATTCAAATTAACTGTTTCTCTTCTTATTCCTTTCAGTTCTGTTTCCATTCTTGAAACCAGTGTTTGATAAGATGGATGTGGCATTCTTCCCTGCTGCAGTGACTAATTTCTTCTACAGCTTCCTACAGAGGATAAAATCTGATCGGAAGAAGGCTGACCACAAAGTAATTCTGTGCAGCTGCAGTGGATTTATTTTGTGAAGTTACATTTTTTTACAATTTTGTTTTGTGTAAGATTCCCCTTGAACAACAACTGTGTTTTTTGTCTGGCAGAACCGAGTGGACTTCATGCAGCTGATGGTGGACTCTCAGGTTTCAGAGAACAATAAAAACGACGGCAGTTTGCAAAAAGGTAGAGAAAGAAACTGGATGGACACATCTAAGTTCATTGTTTTCTCTATAGTCATACCTTAAGCTTATTTTAGTATATTGTACATGTAAACAAAGAGTGTAGTCAAAGATATCAATGTTCACATTGTGTTTCATTGTGCATAGTTGTTGAACTGAATGTTATCGACTACTGACAAGTAAAACTGGAAGTTTGGAGGCAACTAGAGATGAAAGCTTCTTCTTCTTCTTCTTCTTCTTCTTCTTCTTCTTCTGTTTCTTCTTCTTCTTCGTTAGGTTTATTGGCAACCAACATCAGTGTGCATTAGTGCTATCTACTGTTGTACTTCTCTTGCCCTTTACTTCACACCCCTCTGGGCGGGGTATTATCTTACAAATATTGTCATATGATAGCCATCTCTGCTGATTAGAGCCTCAAGTTCAAACAAAGAATCAGACAATATTGAGAAGCATCGAACGGGGGATGCATTGTTCTCGGCAGGCCGAACTCAGCATAAACTTGGTAGATACCGCTTTCACTTTGCGTGATCATGTTGCATACAATACTCAACAGGTAGGCAGATCTCAGCTTATAACCGGCTCTCACTCACACACGCACAAACACACACACGCACACACGCACGCGCATACACACACACACACACTCTTTGGTGAAATCAATACCCGGCTCCCTGCTATGAATTTAGGAAAGAATAATCATTCATTTCCAAGCAAACATTTTCTGAGCCTTAAGACCACAATGTTGCCCACCAGTCCATAGGGTTTTCCATAATAGTAACAATACAATAGTTGAATTATGTTGCGTGTGTGTTGCAGGGCTGACAGATAATGAAATCCTGGCTCAGGCCATGTTTTTCATATTTGCTGGCTATGAAACCAGCACCAGCACACTTGGCTTTATATCCTACAACCTGGCAACCCACCCTCACATCCAAAAGACCTTGCAAAAGGAAATTGATGAAACCTTCCCAGAAAAGGTTACTTTACTTTTTTTAAATAACTATAATTAATTAGCAAATGGTTCTGTGCTACCAACTCATTACAACTTTAAATTGACTTCCTGTAGTGTGAGCCCACCTATGAAGGCCTGATGCAGATGGAATACCTGGACATGGTGGTGAATGAGTCAATGAGGCTGTACCCTATTGCCAGTCGATTGGAGAGAATGACGAAGGCCTCAGTGGAAGTGAACGGTGTGACTGTTCCGAAGGGAGTTGTCATCGTGGTACCAATTTACACTTTGCACCGGGACCCTGCTTTGTGGCCTGAGCCTGAGGCCTTCAAACCTGAAAGGTACTGTACTGGATTAATGGCAGGTTAAATTCAGAGTGTTAAATTCAAAGTCTTCTTTAAGAAATCTGACTGGTGGGAATAAAAAACCTTCAAAGTACAGGACTGTTTGAGGCTTGGTCCTTGTTCTCTTTTCTAAGGGGACTTTAAGTGAGAGTGGAGTAAGGCCAATCACTGAACCGGCCTTTTTAATCATCTTATTGATCTTGTGTAAATGAGAAAAGTATAGATGACGCAACTTACTGATATTTGTTCATGTTTTTTTCAGGTTCAGCAAAGAGAACAAAGACAACATCGACCCCTATGCCTTCCTGCCCTTTGGAGCTGGACCAAGGAACTGTATTGGAATGCGATTTGCTCTCTTGGCGATGAAGCTGGCCTTAGTCATGGTCCTTCAGAACTTTAGCTTTGTCACATGCAAGGAGACACAGGTGAGAACACTGGTTTTTATTAAGTGTGGTCGTTTGAATTAGGATGTGAGCTTTGGCAGAGCCTCATTTCTGATACATATTGTTTTCCTAGATTCCGATGGAGCTGCAAATGGCTGGTTTAACTAAGCCTGCGGTGCCCATCAAACTGAAACTCGAGCCCAGAGCCAGTGATTCTTCTTCAATCTAACTCTGATTATGTGGCAGTAACCTGGCAGCTCTCACTCTAACCTGCTTCACTATCAAGTCAACAGTTTATGTTCCGCTTTTAGAAAAAAGAACATAAACAGTATATTCTTATTCTTCAGATATAAGGTTGTCTGTAGTTCAAGTTCGTGGACAAATCACTCATCTAAAGACATTTTTGAGTACCATACAAATGAAAGCACTAAATATATTGGAGCATATAGTATGTTTTTACGATTTATAGAAATGTATAGAAAACATTTATAAATGTATAGAATGTATATTGATGAAATCTTGTCCCTTGAAAGCATTGATAAATGATCATAATATTAAATGTGTACAGTATTTACTTATTGATCTCCTGTGTGTTTGAAACAGTCACTACAAGGCATATGCTTTTACAGGTGTCCATGAAAATGCTTGTCAAATTTGATACTGAATTAATTTCACTCCACATGTTCATTCCGCAGAAGCAACATTTTTGGGGAATTACTTGCATTATTCCTATATACATATATGAGTCAATATATTTATCAAATTAATTATTTTTACAGGACTAATTATAATTCCACTGATGGATATAAAAAGGCTTTGCAATGTTTATGTAGTAAACTTTATTGATGCATTAATCAATTTTACACCTTGCTACACCTGAAAAATGTAACTAATGCCATGTACCAAATATTTATATTATATATAATCTTTATATTTACCATATCATGCCCACAGCTATGGGACCCACAACAAGTTTTCATTAGCGATACTCAGTTAACCTCACAATACCACAAACACCTACTTTCTTAGCTCTGTTGCATGTTCATCATCATGAAGTCAACACTGAACACAATCATAAACAAAAACACATGCTTACCTTTGTGCAGCCCACAAAAAATCCATGTCGGCCTTGTCTCGGTTAATATCTTTGCTAGTAATACCAGCTAATGTTGCTATGCTAACAATAATCACCACTTTGACGCACCAAAACATCTTCTGACTTCAAAAAAATGTATAAATGTATAATCAGTTTCATCTTGTAACTGAGAGTTTACTACTGCTAATGCTAAAGGCTTTGCAATGTTTATGTAGTTAACTTTATTGATGCATTAATTCAGTCCTGTGTACTCAAATAAATACCAGTACTGTACAGTATGACACCATGCATCTTGCGCTCATGCATATATTTCAAAATAAAAAAAAATTTTGAAACGCATGCAGGGAGTGTGCAACCATTCATTCATTCATTTTTTCTAACGGGGCTTTGATTGTTATCGCTAGACCGTAAGATGCACGTCTTCATACCGTGGTGTCCTTACATTTAGACAAGTACATAATCCTGACTTGTATTGAAGGAAATGCAGTAGCTCAGCTGCCAGCAGTGGACACACTGACAGACCACCAACACACAGCTGATCTGTGGAGCAACTGGCAGCCAGTGAGTCCACAGAGTTACGGGGATCGTCAATGAAGAAGGTCGAGATTGAGCCGTCGATCGCGAACAACGGGTTGGCTAGTCGTGGTCTAAAGACTAAACACATGGTGAAAATGACCTTGTTTCGAGTCGAATTTGAATTTTGGGTCTTACGGACACAGTGAGGGACCTGATGGTGGAGGAAAATGTTTTTAAAGTCCTTGTTCTCAAAAGAAAACAGCTGAGCAACATCAGTGGCTCTCAGGCCAAGAAAGGAGCAACAAGCAGGACCAGGGAGAAGCAGCAGGAGGAACAGCCAGAGTCCAGCATGGAAGAAGAGGAGGTGGAGGAGGAGGACTGTGCTGAAGACAACCAGCCTCTCACTGACTGTCTGCTGATTCACAGCAGGACAAACCTTAATGAAGTGCAACAGATTCAAATAGTTCCTGCATTATATTTAAAAACATGAACAAAATCAAAGTTGAAGATTGTAGGTTATACTGACGAGCAAATTTATAGACTGACGAAAATAGTCCTGAAACTCAAACAAGAGATTTACAAGGATGAGGACAAGCTGTGTAAGGCGGGGTGTCTGCTGTGTGTTTTCTCCTGTGTGTCACTCCTCACATCATCACATTCTGCAGAAGTCTCATGTGATGGAGGAAGTAATGAGGGGCACACTGATGGTGGTCAGAGCCAATAGCTTTTTACTATTTTAATAAATGAATACGCTCCCAACGCAGGACCTGACAATAATTAAACATTTTTATGAGTTTAGTGGGGTTTTAAGTCAGTGCGGGCCTGAAGAGTGTTTTTTTTAACTGCACAGAGAACGATCAGCTGAAATCACATTGAACCTCATGCTGCTTCAAAATGGCCATGAAACAGGTGGTGGAAACTCACAGGTTAACTGACATATGGAGAGAAATGCATGACAAATACAGACAGTACACTTGGGTCCAAAGCAGGGAGGATCTTTTATCTATGGCCAGATTAGACAGATTTTATTGTTTTAATTTTATCATGTCTCTCTCTCCCCCTCTGTCTCTCTTTTTGTCTGTCTCTCTCTGTCCCTCCCTGTCTGTCTCTTTCTGTGTCCCTCTCCCTCTCTCCCCTTCTGTCTCTCTCTGTCTGTCTCTCTCTCTCTCTCTCTCTGTCCCTCCCCGTCTGTCTCTTTCTGTGTCCATCTATCTCTCCCCCTGTGTCTGTCTCTCTCTCTCTGTCCCTCCCTGTCTGTCTCTCTTCTCATTTTGTTCGCTGAGACAGGCTACAGTGAAATGACTGCATCAACCGAGGCTTTGCAAGTGTAGAGATACAGGACAAGTTGAGGAGACAGAGAGAAGATGGTAGACATTAGGGCTAAAAAACATGGTGTAAATGATCTTGATTCGAGTTGAATTTTAACGTCGGGCTTATGGACACTGGAGCAGCATGGAGGCATTTATGTTTTTGTTTTTTTTTTACATTTGAAGAATTTTATACCATTCACTTCAGTTGTATTGGATTTGGCTGCAACGCTGTTTACCCCTTAAACTCCAAAAGTATTTTTTGAACTGGAACACTTCACCCACCCCTCCATCAGCATAGTGGTGAGTAGATAATGAGTGAATTTTCATTTTAGGGTGAACTGTCTCTTTAAGTGGGAGAAAGGTAAAGTTTATTGATCAGTCGACCTGGACTGGGCCAGCACGCACTGATGGTGGAGATAAGAAGTTATGCAACATGTTTTTAACCGTGGTCCCGCCTCTGTGCAGCTCACACACCTCAACCGAGAGAAGCGGTGACAGAGCGCAGAGCTCAGGGCGCACAGCAGGACGCACGATGGGCTACTTCCCGGACTTTTCCATCGAAACCTGGACGTTGATAGTGTTTGTCATCACTCTCATCGCAGTGTGAGTATGGTTCTGTTTGTGTGTGTCCTCCAGATCTGCACAGTTTCCCAAACAAAAGTGAACAATTCCGCACAAAGGCGGAAACACTGAATCTGGCTGTTTCCTTTTCTTACAGCTCTTTGTAAGAGGCTGTGTGACAGTTTCTAGTTTCCGCGCACGATTTATCTGACGTTTAATTTGAGGTTGTGAGTCCACGTGTGAAAACTGTAACGTTTGAGTCCGCCACACTTAAAGTGGAAAACAGGGCAACACTGTCAATGTTGTTTTCAGTAGCTGAAGACACTGATTCAAGTCTTTATTGTCACATAATAATAATAATAATAATAATAATAATAATAATAATAATAATAATAATAATAATCCATATCCACAAATCACACTTTGCCTCAAAGGGCTTAACAAGGTGCAACATCTTCCGCCCTTAACCCTCAGCAAGAGTGAGGAAAAAAACTACCCCAAAACTCTTTTAACAGGGAAAAAAGGGTAGTTAAAGTTAAAAGCAAACAATTAGAAACAATTTAAAAGCAATTTGAAGATCACACAGCACTAGAGCACAGAAGTTAAAGGATGTTAGAGATCAGAAAAGAGGAAAAAGAAAATATAACATTATAAAATGATTAAGACGGACAGTAAGATCAGATTTTTCTCATCTTGGTTTCTCGTACAGACAGACACTTTCTCACATAAACGTGTAGTTAACAAATACTGGATAAATCTCGGACTTCCTTTTTAATGAGGAATCAAATAAAAAAATTTTTTTTGAATAGCACGATTTGTATGTGTGCCCCTAATTTTCCTATTCTACCGATGGATTTCTGAACCAAAAGAGCCCCCTGTTCCTTTAAGTCACATCACTAACATGAAATCACATAATTGAGATGAGCTGTTGAGTTCCGAGTGTCATTAAGAATTTGTTTTGGGTGCTTATGGCTCCAGGTGAGTTTTATTTGTTGTGGACAAATCCATGTATCAAAGTTTGAGAAATCAAGGACAAATAACCTCTGAGTTACTGATACTAAAAAAACCACAACCCTGGAGGTTAGGGTTACTAAAGGTAGCCCACAGTTAAAGATTTACAGATGAATGTAATGTGTCCAAATAAAAAAAACTCTAGGGTCTAAAATGGATTCTAATATCAGACTATAAATATTTTGAATTGTCTGTGCACAAACGTGTTTTATGTTTTTTCTGGTTTATGATAAATTGTTTGTACCAATAACAATGGTAAAAGTAAATATTGTAAATAACAGTAGCGATAGGGAGATGTCAAACAGCCTTAAGTCTACACACTTGTGCGGGTGCTGCAAGGGTGTGTACATATAGACGTGCTTTTTTACCAAATATGTGTAAATACATAGGTACTTAATTGAGCTCAGTTTTGTGTACTAATGAATTTTAAAGAATTTTTCTCACAATTGCAATGCTGGATTGAAAACATGCACACTGATTCAGTCAGTGTATTGTAAAGAGCCTTAAAGGTGGCTGTTAAAATTAATTTATATATATAATTAAACAGCATGCTATAGACAGCATATAAAGATGAGACCATGTGTCTTCACTTCCTCCCTTTGTGCAAAAATGAAGCCAAATTATCCCTGATGCTGTAATTTGCAGCCAGAGTCTTGTGCTCAACCAATCGCGAGTCAGTCTCAGCTGTCAATCATGATGTTTCTCCGCGTTGTCATGCATCAAGTACTTAATTCAAACAAAATTTACAAAATGAACACATGGACATGCATCAGTGTGATAAGAACTATACTGCATGTCTTATCGTACCGGTAGGGGTGGGGTTTATGACCTGTATTTCAGGCAGCAACAGGCGGGTGATCATCATAATTTAGTCATGTTTATATACCTAAGACAACCTCTAATCAGCCAGACAATAATTCATATCGCTCCATGTGAGGGTACCATAAGTGCACAGGGGCCTTCAAATCGGTGGACACTTAATCAACCTTTCCTTAGTTAGAGATGTTAATGGTCACATACAGGCATAGCTGATAAGATAATAAAGGCTCTATTCAATGTTAATGGGCTCCTTCGACAGCAGACTTTTTTTTATAAGCAATAGCAGCACGAACACAGGTTTAATAATTAACATTAACAATAGCTTGTTTGGTATGAATTGCATATGCTGACTCACTGAAACGAGTCCTTGGGCACTTAAATGGAACTTAATGGAGCTTTATTACCAAGTTAAGATATCCTGATTATTTTCTTTGAAAATGTCCAAAGATTTTCGTTTGGTAGGAGGAAATATCAAGCAAGCATCCACAGAAAGCATTCAGACCACTTCTTCTGCTCTACACCCTGTGGTCCTTATGCTCCAACAGACACGGAGGAACCAGCCTATACCGAACTGAAAGAAAGGATTTTTATGGTTTCAAATATTTTGCGCATGCAGAAATGCAGCTGATGACAGAAAAAGGATGAAACTGTAAACTTAGTTGAAGCTTCGAAGTATCAAGTATCAGGTTTACAACAAAAAAGACAAAGATATTCAACGAAACATAAAAACAATTGTAAACTTTTTTATAATATGTCGACATAAAATATATATATATATATATATATGACTTCATTAATAATGGATTTGTTCTCACTTTCCTGCTTTTTTAATCCCCAGGTATGGATATGCTCCATATGGCGTTTTTAAGAAGTTAGGCATCCAAGGACCCAAACCTTTGCCCTTTATTGGGACATTTTTGGAGTACAGGAAGGTGAGACACGTTTTCCAGTGATCTAAGCTGACACACTGCTGATGATGGTTTTGACTCTTTTGATTCCTCTATCACTCGTCTCCACAGGGCATCCACAATTTTGACACGGACTGCTTTAAGAAATATGGCAGGATTTGGGGGTAAGTGTTTGATATGAATTAAGAATACATCCTACATGTCTCATGCGATGTCCCACTCTGTATTCGACTTACTTCAATATCTGTTGTTGCATTACAAGGTGTTACGATGGCAGACAGCCTCTCTTGGCTATAATGGACACAGCCATGATCAAAACAGTCTTGGTTAAGGAGTGTTATTCTGTCTTCACCAACAGACGGGTAAGGAAAAGCAACACTGGGGGCTCAAGACTAATTATTGAACTAAATGTAATGAAGGTGTCCTCTGTGGGTGTGTTGTTTAGGATTTTGGCCTAAACGGACCCTTACGTGATGCTGTATCAATAGTAGAAGATGAGGAATGGAAGAGGATTCGCAATGTGCTGTCACCGTCATTCACCAGTGGCCGACTGAAAGAGGTTAAAAATTTGTACTTTTAGTTTTTTTGCATTATTCACATATTCACACTAAAACTGGTTGATGTCTATCTGCAAATATTTGACAATTCATTGTTTTCTTTTGGGCAGATGTACACAATAATGTTTAAACACTCGAGTAACCTGATCGAGAGTCTTCACAAGAAAGTCGGGGCGGATGAAGTCATTGAAGTTAAAGAGTGAGTTATGTTAAGCTGCTTTCAGATATGCACTGAACTCCCCTGCATTCTCCAGAGGGGATGTATGTGTGAACACAAATGTCCGACCTCCAGACTTTGTGGACTTTCCCCCAAGTATTAAGTCCTCAGAAAGTCTGGAGGAGCGGTTATGAGAACTCATCGTGGAGTGGGGGGGTTGATGACGTATCTAACACGCGAACAAAATGAAAAAGATAAAAAGAAATAATATATCTCATGATGAAAAACGTAGAAGACACAGGTGAATATGTCAAGAGAGCTTTTGGTGATCAGGGCTGATGCCGGTGTCAGTGTGCTGTAAACAGAAACACGTGATCTCCACAGCAGAATGAATCCATGTTATGTCCTGACATCCTCCAGAAGTTATGTCTGAAAACGGCTTTACTCTTTGTGATGAGATTCATTAGTTTCCTGTTTGTTTTACTTTGTCTTACTCAAGGATTATTGGTATTACTTTACTCAATTGGAATTACGTGCCTTTTTTACAGAGTATTTGGACCGTACAGTATGGATGTTGTGACCAGCACTGCTTTCAGCGTGGACATTGATTCCATCAATCATCCCTCTGATCCATTTGTAACAAACATCAAGAAAATGGTCAAGTTCAACTTCCTGAATCCATTACTTGTGCTTATCGGTATGTTGAACATTATTCTGTGACCAGAATATCTATTTTGTCGTCTTTCTTTGACATTCAAATTAACTGTTTCTCTTCTTATTCCTTTCAGTTCTGTTTCCATTCTTGGGACCAGTCTTTGATAAGATGGATGTGGCATTATTCCCTGCTGATGTGATGAAATACTTCTACAGCTTCCTGCAGATGATAAAATCTGATCGGAAGAAGGCTGACCACAAAGTAATTCAGCGCAGCTACAGTGGATTGAATTTGTGAAGTTTTGTTTTTTTCAATTTTGTTTTGTGTAAGATTCCCCTTGAACAACAACTGTGTGTTTTTTGTCTGGCAGAACCGAGTGGACTTCATGCAGCTGATGGTGGACTCTCAGGTTTCAGAGAACAATAAAAATGGCAGCAGTTTGCAAAAAGGTAGAGAAAGAAACTGGATGGACACATTTAAGTTTATAGTTTTCTCTATAGTCATACCTTAAGCTTATTGTATTATATTTTACATGTAAACAAAGAGTGTAGTCAAAGATATCAATGTTCACATTGTGTTTCATTGTGCATAGTTGAACTGCATGTTGTTGACTACTGACAAGTAAAACTGGAAGTTTGGAGGCAACTAGAGATGAAAGCTTCTTCTTCTTCTTCTTCTTCTTCTTCTTCTTCTTCTTCTTCTTCTTCTTCTTCTTCTTCTTCTTCTTCTTTGTTTTTCGGTTTATTGGCATCCAACATCAATGTGCATTACTGCAATCTACTACTGTTCTTCTCTTTCCCTTTTCATTACTTGGGTGGCGTTTGGATAAAAAAATTGTGGAATAGCATCTGGCCAGCTTTCGATGTCATCTTACAAATATTGTCGTATATTTGCGATCATTGCTGGTCAGAACCTTTTAACTGCTGAAGTTCAAACAAAGACATCAATTCCCTGCTATGACTGAAGGAAATAATAATCATTCTTTCCCAAGCAAATATTTTCTGAGCCTTTAAATATTGTCATAATAGTAACAATACAAATGTTTAATTATGTTGTGTGTGTGTTGCAGGGCTGACTGATAATGAAATCCTGGCTCAGGCCATGTTTTTCATCTTTGCTGGCTATGAAACCAGCAGCAACACACTTGGCTTTATATCCTACAACCTGGCAACCCACCCTCACACCCAAAAGACCTTGCAAAAGGAAATTGATGAAACCTTCCCAGAAAAGGTAACTTGTCTTTTCTTAAACAACTATAATTAATTAGCAACTGGTTCTGTGCTACCAACTCATTATAACTTTAATTCACTTCCTGTAGTGTGAGCCCACCTATGAAGCCCTGATGCAGATGGAATACCTGGACATGGTGGTGAATGAGTCAATGAGGCTGTACCCTATTGCCAGTCGATTGGAGAGAATGACGAAGGCCTCAGTGGAAGTGAACGGTGTGACCGTTCCTAAGGGAACAGTCGTCATGGTACCAATTTACACTTTGCACCGGGACCCTGCTTTTTGGCCTGAGCCTGAGGCCTTCAAACCTGAAAGGTACTGTACAGGTTAAATTCAGATTTAACCCCAAATGAATGTGACTAATAAACTTCCCAATATTTTATGGTTGCTTGTCTTTATATCTGCGATACACTCGATTCGTCCAGGGTGTACCCTGTCTCTCACTTCAAAGGATGGAAGGATAGATTAGATTAGACAGTTTAATTAATCCCTGGTGGTGAAACTCCTTTTCTACCAAATACAGACAACAAACAGTAAACATTACATTCACAGTACATTTCACAATAATGAAAACCATAAAAAGCCATTTGAGAAATGATTTTCATCTGACATGTGCCATAGATCCAGCCAAAAACTAAAGTGTTCTTTAAAAAATCTGACTGCTGCTGGAATAAAAAACCTTCTTAGTCGTTCAGTAGAAACACTGAGGCGTCACTAGTCGATCCCTGAATGAGTCTGTTAAGAACACTGTGTAAGGTATGGCCTTCAAAGTACAGGACTGTCTGAGGCTTGGTCCTTGTTCTCTTTTCTAAGGGGACCTCAAGTGAGAGTGGGGTAAGGCCAATTTCTGAACTGTCCTTTTTAATCATCTTATTGATCTTGTATAAATGAGAAAAGTGGTATAGATGATGCAACTTACTGATATTTGTTAATGTTTTTTTCAGGTTCAGCAAAGAGAACAAAGACAACATCGACCCCTATGCCTTCCTGCCCTTTGGAGCTGGACCAAGGAACTGTATTGGAATGCGATTTGCTCTCTTGGCGATGAAGCTGGCCTTAGTCATGATCCTTCAGAACTTTAGCTTTGTCACCTGCAAGGAGACACAGGTGAGAAGACTGTTATTTTATTAAGTATGGTCATTTGAATTAGGATGTGAGTTTTGATAGAGCCTAATTTGTTACACATTTTTTTCCCCAGATTCCATTGGAGCTGGGAGTGGATGGTTTCGTCACACCCGCGGTGCCCATCAAACTGAAACTCGAGCCCAGAGCCAGTGATTCTCCTTCAATCTAACTCTGATTATGTGGCAGTAACCTGGCAGCTCTCACTCTAACCTGCTTCACTATCAAGTCAACAGTTTATGTTCCGCTTTCAGAAAAATAAAAAACTTAAACAGTATATTCTGATTCTTCAGATATAAGGTTGTCTGTAGTTCAAGTTCGTGGACAAATCACTCATCTAAAGACATTGATACCATAGTACCATACAAAATAAAGCACAAAATAAATTGGAGCGTATTGTAAGGTTATTAATAACGATTTATAGAAATGTATAGAATTTAAGAACAACATTCGGTTCTACGAAACAAACCCCTGCTGGGTTTTCTTGTCGATGTGATTGACTGACAGGCTTTGTTTTTTCCTCATTGTTTTTTAGTAGACAATATGAGGTGTTTTAATATTTTTGAAATCTTCATTTTTAAACCACTGCTCTTTTTGTTACTTTTGTGCAGCAGAATTAAATTCATCCATCATTAGTTTGTGTGTCTTCGACTTTTCATTTTTTCATTCTCTCAGGTAAAGCTCTTTTATAATGTAACTGTTACACTTTATGTATTACTAAAGTTTAATGAATTCCATATAATATATTTACTGTCCATTAAAATACACAATATAGAGAGTTTGAGAAGAGTTAGCCAACTGGGCCTGTTTCCATGTCGTTTTCACATATACAACAGCAGAATGGACATAAAACCTTTTCAGTCAGAGCAGATCAGTTAAATTATAGTTGCCACAGATTAACGGAATTAAAGACTTAAACATTATATTATTGTTTTTCTATTGTATTTCACAGAATAACTTACATTTTAAATCTTAAAACATTGTGAGGTGACTGAGCCAATTACGACCTCACACCACAATATTTAACCAGCAGTTCCTTCTGGAGCCCGAGCTAGTTGGCTAATAAAAAAACTGCCGATATGAGCCTTTCACATATATCAGTGTTTGTTTATGAAGACTTTTACAGAATAAACCAGAAAAGATATGCATTTATGTTTATGTTAAACATAAACATGTTTTTCTTTCCTCTAAATGCAACTTCTATAGCACAAATTTGGTTGAATTGTCAATTTTCCTTTTATTTTATTAAAAATAATTATTTTTAAATGAAGGATAAACTGTAAATATCGAGCCTCAATTACATTTCATTGTAAGAAGAGTTTGATAACAACATGGGAATCATTGCCAATGTTTTTTAGGTAATATATACCATAGTATTGTGTTGCCCCCCAAAAATTGACATTGGTTTATTCGACTACTTTCTACCTCAGTATTTTGAATCATAATCTCCAATATGTCTGTGAACGATATTTAAACATCACTGGGACACAAATGGATACAAAGCAACTCTACGAGACCCTTCAGGACAGTTCTAATGCATATATAGAGTTTTACCTCACTTAAAGAATCAATGCTTATCTGATTTACTGTGACATACAGCTGCAAAACGAGACGAGCAGGAGTGCACCAAAGCGTGGAGGTGTGTTGAAATCTCGTTGTGCACGTTTCACATGCATTTTCATGCACGCCCACACACACACACGGACAGGACAGGCTCGTGCAGGCTGCACCGCCACAGGGGGGCCAGGGAGGGTTGTGCTGTGATGCTGTCGTTTGGCCATTAAGGGGAGATACAGCCGCACGAGACGGTGCAAGCCCGTGAGCATCTGAGAAATTACCGGTTCTACGAGTTTGTTGGGTGCACGACCAGTTTGTGCACAATATTTCCAATTCAACCATTTCACCTTTTTGTAATTGTGCACTTACAAATATAACCTCGCATGCGATAATAGTGCAAATAGGCCAAATGTGCGCACCCTTCCAAAAGCGCATGGGACACACCAGTGCCTGAAACAAAGAGGTTTCTCCCACAGACTCGGGCACGCTCTCATCCCCGCCCCAGCGATGACAATCCTGCCGCTCATTGGTCAGATGGCTGCAGCGCGCCCCTCTGATTGGCTGTCCGTCTCGTCACTGAGCGTCTGTTGTTCGAGGTGGCCTCAGAGTGTCTGTGCAGTGTCAGTGGACTGACTGGATTCATGCTGCCGAGTGTCTCCTCTCTGTTGGACTGGCAGAACAATTAATGTGGCCGGAGCAGAGCGCATGAAGGTACGTGTTCACACTGGTTTCTGCCCTCCAGAGATTTAATCCGGACATTTTGCGAGGTTTTCTTTTTGAGTTAGAAATCAAAATGCAAAAGTCCATAGACAGGTCCGGGCTTCATCTGCTATTTGCTGCGGCTTTGCCGTTTCTGGTTATATATGAAACTTTACTTTGTATGAAACTGGTAAACGATCATGCCAAACAAATTTAGATGAGTAAGGATGAGTAAGAAGCGCTGAGATCCAGCAGGGGTCCTGTGTTGAGTTCATTTTCAGCCTAATGGGTGTGTATGGTATTGATTTTACCATTATCACTCCAGGCAATCTATACACATAAAGGCTAATGTGTTGATATGGTGATGTTTGCAATACTTTACCGATTGAGCTGAAGGTTTCCAGCCCTGGAAATGATAATAACAACAACAGCCCCTTGTGTCAGACAAAGGACCAACAGGGTGGCAGGTGGAAGCTCTGCTGTTCCTGAGCAACCACAGCCATAATTTATTCCTCTGGAGGCACTGAGCAGCGTGTCCTGCACGTAGATCCCATCAGCACTGAGTCCTTACTGGTTCATCAGCCAGATTGAGTTCAAGTTTAAACCAGACTTTGTTTTCTACCTGTGTGAAATGACCGTTTGTAAAGTGAACTGTCTTCATTGGGCCAATTTTCTTGATGCTATCCGCACATCAGCTTTGTCAAATTAGCTTGTAGTAAATACACAAACCTCTGTTTTTCTGTATGTGGAACGCATATCTCACAAATCATCCATCCGACAATATTGGTAAAAAATATTAACGATGGATTATGAACAACTGTAAAATCTCCATTGCAGATAAACCAGGTAGGATAAACACAAGGTTTTGTAACTTTACCCTGCACCATAGACTGTTCATAAAAAGCTCTGCACACAAAGTCCAGCTCTCAATCAATAGAAAACTGATACTATATTGTAGACCCACTAATGAGAAAGAATAATTCTGAAGTAGGGTCCAGAGCATTACCGCTGCATTTCTCACTGTTTGAGTGCTGGACGTTGTGTGCAGTCTATGGTGCAGAGTGGAGTACGGAAACTTGGTGTTCATCCTTCTTGGTTTATGTGCAATGACAATTTCATAGTCAATTTAAAATAATTTATATCGAACGCATTTCTTGTCAAAATCGCACCCTAATCGGCACTGCACTTCCTTGGCCAATTTACAATACACATGCAAAGTGTGAAGCCGATTAGATGAACGGTTTCTGACATAAGGGTTCCACAGACACACAGACAGACAGACACATGTTTGGGCAATTAGTCAGTATGCTTCTATATTGACTTGTAAATTTGCTTGAACAACATGAAGGCAACAACCCATGACAAGACATGTTATTAGTTCCTCGATCAAATTAATGCACAACCTGCATCACTGCCATTTGAAACCACGGGGGCCACAGAGTGGGATTCAGGGATTTTGCTCTTGAGTGACAATTCCCATGGTGTGGGCATCCCTGGAATGTGGGAATGATTTTCCATGGACGCTGATTTTGAGATATCAGGTGACACACGGAGAGAGTTTTGCCCTCCACTGACATCCAGCAGCTCAAACACACAAATATATAACTAAACTAACTCAGATAACAAAACTGCGTGTGCGTGTGTGTGGTTGGGCAGGACTGGAAACTACCCTTGCAGTGCATGTCAAGTTTTTAGCCAGTAAATAACTAGTGATTCACAACACGTCCCTTCGCTGTGAGCGTGCGGTGAGCCACAGAATGCACAGAGGAATTTTTGGAGAGACCTTGCAGACAGCGAGGAGGAGAGGTTTGTTAAAGAGAAGATGAGAACAGTAGCAGACAGATGAGCTTCCAACTGAGCTGGACACCTATAGTGAAAGGACCCTTATATGCTCTCTTCAACATCATCATCATCATCATCATCATCATCATCATCATCATCATAACACCAAATCTCTTTGGAGAAATTGCTCAGATACAGTTTCAGAGAGTTTGAGTATCTACACCAAGGAGCAGTGAAGCTGTTCTAGTAGCTGATGGTCAGCCTTGGTTTAACACCTTATGTTTGATTTCTACTTTAATTTGACAAACATCTGCATCTTTATTCTGCAGACTACATATCTACTGCACTGAGCTGTGATATTACCTCTGCCAAGGTTATGGTTTCTCGTCTGTTTGTCGGTTTGTTTGTCAGCAGGATTATTCAAAATATGGGCCGAGAAAGAACCCATTCAATTTTGGGGTGGATCCAACCAAAGGGGCCAGGAAACTTTCTTTAACATACGAGATTGTGTTTTATTTTAACATTTTCCCAGATTCCCAGGGAATAATTCATGGATCTTAACGGGAAAAAAACAACTGGTATATTTAGGGGACTGACATGAATGAGTGTGTGAAATTTGGTGCAGCTTGATTGAATTTCATGCGCTCTACTGAGTGCCATGGTTAGTGTGAGAGAGTGATGAGAGGAGTAAGAGACAAGCTGATCATTATAGTTTCAAACAGATGATCAGCACACCGAGCAGCAGCCACAGCATCATTATAAGGCACTGACAACAACCCGGAGGCCGACCTCACCCCGACGTTAAAACTGTGGTTTTGTCATTTTCTTAATTAGGGATGATGTCAGCCGTGTGAGGTACATTATGTCTGGTCCCTGAGACTAGACTGGGCCTGGCTGGTGAATCACAGTGTGTGGAGTGGAGTGTTGGATGGCTAATGCCTTTAAAAGTGTGTGCGAAAGAAGACGTTTCATGGAATCACATTCACCTAATGGCTTTTCAGATTGCACTGCACCTTTGCAGTGGACAGTTTGTGCTGAATACGGCAGACAACTGTCCTCAGTATATCCCCTAAGCAACTTAAAATGCAGATATGCTAATGACTTCCTGTTTATGACCCTGCGCACAACCCAGCGAGGCCACAGATGGGACCCAGAGTCCCATCCTACATCAGCTCTGTGCCACTCACTGAAAGATGCACTAAGAAAAGTTACCAATAAACACTTCTCTGCACATAAATCCATTCCCAATATTCAGAGGCATTCATATTCCTTGTGTTGATGGATCATTCTGATTGCATTTTATGTTCATTTGTTTATTTTTGCACAATACAACCAGGTTTGATAAACTGTATCATATACATCTGTACCATAAAGAATATCTCATTCTCATTCCCTCTGTTTGTCTTTCTCTCATCAGGAGGAGAAAATGAATGTGGAGGCTCTGAGCCGAGCAGAGCTGCTGACTCTCCTCAGTATTCTGGAGGGAGAGCTGGAGGCCCAGGATGTGGTCATACACACCCTCAGGGTGAGTTGGACTCTGCAGTGCACAGACACAAATCTCCACATGGACTTTAGGAGTGTGTACAATAACTATAAAAGAAGATAATATTACAATATTATTACATCCTAACAAACGATTGAATAAAACGTATATTTTTCTTCTTCTCTTCGTTACTGATGATGTCCTCATAAAATGAACCTGTTTCGGCATTACACCCCCAAAAAGAATGTCAGCAGACAGGGAGGGGATGTGTAAACAGGAAAGGGAGGAAACTGAGCTGATGAGGACAATGGCACAGGCACCCGTCTGGTTTCCGAGGCCTTTTATTCTTACACAGAACCAACGGTACTCCTGGTCAGACCAGTCCACAGCCACAGCTAAAACCTGTGCTCTTTATCTTATATCATGATTTCTCGCTCAGTTGTTGCTTTAATCCTCCGTTTTGTGAAGCTCATTCACTCCTGTTCAAAGAAACAGCCTCGGTCGTCCACAGCCACAAAGCTTTGCAGTGTTTCAGTCCGGTCCGATTGGTTCCCTCCGTGCCTCTGCCAGCTTTTTCACACTCATGACCACAGCAGCTGCTCCATGCTCGGATGAACCCGCTTTTTCGCCCTGAATGCTTGACTTATTGTCTGAAATAAGTGGTTGGGGTTTGCGATGAGGACAAGTAGCAACCGGGAGCGTCTTGTTCTCATAAATGGGCCTTAATCATGAAGTTTCTCTAGAAAGCAAGTGAGGCAGTAATCATGAGATAATTTCAGTGTCAGGGCCCGAGGAGGAGCCAGTCTTAACCACAGGCGCTCAGATGCAACTCGAATGGCAGCTGTCCAGATCTGACGCATGCAGGGATTGACCTGAAACACACACACACACACACACACACACACACACACACACACACACACACACACACACACACACACACACAGTCATTCCCTTAGGACAAATGTACAGTCGCCTTGTTGTCTGTACGTATTCCTCCTTCCGTATCTCCGACTACACTGCTTGTTTTCCTCTCCCTCCTCTCTTCCTCCTCTCTTACTCACACACAGCCATGTTACATGGGGTCTTTCATGTTCGACCATGACCCACGTCCGATCTGCCCACTCACTCCCGAACACACACACTCCGGTGGTCTCTTGTGGGCCTTTTAGAGGCTGCAGTGTTTATTGTGGAGAGGATGTACAAGAGTTGTAGGCTCAAATCACTGACTTCCCTTGTTCCCACTGGGGGCCTGTGCACCATTTTAACCGTCTGGTCCATGTTAGGACAGATTGTGTGTGGAGACATGTGGCTGCAGGGGAGATTGCCACGGGTTGATAAAACCCTAATGTGTCCAATATTGAGCTGTTAGTCTGTGCATTAAATTGGCAGGTGGGCCGTCTGTTTTTACAGCTCGTCTCTCTCTGTCTTGGCTGTTTTTCATCTCCCCACTGTGATTTTATTTCCCCAGGATCTTGATATGCCACAAGCAATTCTAAGAACTAACTAGCAGTCTCCTCTCAAGTGTTGTCAGCTAACATGGCGTGTTAACCAAGCTCTGTGTGTGCCAGGTAATGTTTACTTGCACTTGAGGAAGGCTCTCAAATGCTCCCCACTCTTTTCCCACTTGAAATATTTTGTCCTTTCACCATGTACTTGATGGGCCTTTGTTTTTCTCGGGAGAGCAGCATTCAGGTGCTTTTTAACCTTTCCCTCACCCTAAAGCCTTCATCTGTAAAAGCTGTTTCAGTGTTTACTCAGTTACGGCTTGAGATGGCGTCACCGATGGGACTTGTCTCCACAGATTCGTGATCATAGTGTTTCCACTTCTCATCGCTATGGACACAGATAAGCGGTTTTACTCAAGGGAACATTCCTGAGAACATGACACCAGAAACGGGTCCTGCATTCCAACAGGAGTGGCATATATATTTTGAGTTGATGATTGTCTATATCTGCACAGGAACTGAGGTTGTAATGATCTTTTATCTGTCAGGTAATAATGGCACGAATCCAGCATGAAGCAAATTGCATAGAATTGTTGGTTACAAATATGAAAATAGACTGTCGCTGCTACCTGCCCCTGAAATACTCCCAGAGGGAGCGCCAACGTCCGTCCTCTGCATTGCTTCTGAGACAATAAGTAAACAAGTAAACAAAGTGGAAAACAAACCTGGAACATTGAAGGTTAAAACTTGGAGATACGCCTCACACCTGCACTGAGAGACTGCTTTCATTTTTTTTTTTTTTGGGCCTCAAATACCTGTGATTGCGAAACCAATATCGCTGTTTATATATATCTGTTAACTGTTTGTTTACTCAGGCTCAGGTTGTTCCTATGGTTACACTCAGCAGGACCTTT
Source organism: Hippoglossus stenolepis (assembly GCF_022539355.2). Lineage (NCBI taxonomy): Eukaryota > Metazoa > Chordata > Actinopteri > Pleuronectiformes > Pleuronectidae > Hippoglossus > Hippoglossus stenolepis. The sequence goes on from NC_061488.1 coordinate 11,017,615, forward strand.
TTTTTTTTCCCTTTCATATGATGTCATATCCTATAATCCTAAAACGCTTTGTCTATTTTTGCAGGCTGACGTCTTTTCCTGACTCCATAAACAATAGGGCTTGGCTATGAATGTGCAGTTCAGATAACATTGTGTGTTTAGTTACTTTGACAAGAACCACTGCCTAATTTGGACACGTCGTCATGATACGAACGGGACCAATGCAGCACGATTTATAAAAAACCAAACAAACAAAGAGAGTAGATGCCACACAGCTACACATGAGGTGGCCTTAGTGGCAAGGTAATACCTGATACTTATCTGTGATGACAGTTAAATGTATCCACAGCCCGAGGCCTGGGAGAGAAAAGCTCCCTGACCTGAAAAAGCTCCGGTGACAACAACGCACCTGATATAACCTTCATGCTTTTATTGGTTAGAATTGATACAAAGAGACACACACAGCACATCCCGCACACAATTCACGACACGCCCATATGAGTGACATCTATCAGATCGTGTTTCCTTTAGGTAGCCTTGTTATGGCTGCTTCTCTTATCCTCGGAGACGCAGCTAGAAAATAAAGGTTAATATCTGTAACGATAATCAACTCCACCCTTCCCTTCTGTTTGCTCTGAACTGGAGAGTATATTTGCCAGCTACACATACAATAGTTGTAAAGGAGGTCAGGCCAAACCGAGATAACAGCCAGACGGAGATAAGATAAATCACTGCTTTTTTCAATGAAGAGTCTTTTTCAGTGTTTTGTCCTCTTCTTTTATCCCTTATCTTATTTTATTCAGCATTTGGTGCATACATTTTCAAGTGTGGATACCCGACCCGAGCCCTTAGCGACCCTGATGATATTCGGCTTCAGGTTGGATTCGGTCACGTTTTCCACGCTGTCTACTTGAGTCTTTACACTGCATGTGCTCGGTTCATTTACTCTCGGGCATGGACAGGTTCAGACAGAAAATGTTCTCCTCCTCTCTTCTCCTTTTCTTTTTTTAATTTAGTTTTTCCCCACTTATATTTACATTTAAACATGTGCTGGCCCTGCGATACGTTGGCGACCTGTCCAGGGTGTACCTCGCCTCTAGCCCAATATCAACTGAGCATAGATGATGTGGTAGTGGTATAGATGAATAGATGGAACTGTTGTGTGAGGAGATTCAACCATTATGAGTTTTCAGTTTAGTGGTGTTGTTTTGTTGGTGATAGATAAAGACAGCAGGGCTATAATGATTCATTTTGAGCGTGTAGAGTACATCCAGATCGCCCAAGTATCCACATGGAAGGAGATAATTAAATGCTGCAGCCAAGGAACAGGGATTGTGTGGTGGTTACTTCATCCCAGAGAAGTATCCAGTTGCTCTCATTATGTGCGTCTTGTGCTGAGTAATGTTTGTTCTGTGAATGACTTTTTATTGTATTAGCCGAATGTGTAACATGCTGAAGGTGTTATTACAGATTTTATTCCAAACGTGCTAATGAGAGTGGATGTCAAGTTCTCTTTCCCATTTGTTAATTGGAATATGAGGGGAACCGTCAGTTGAATATAGAAGTTAATACAGTTTCCAGAGTGGTTTGTTGCTGTTTCTCAATGCCATATATGTCAATGGCCTGTTGGAGTGTTAACATGACGCTACAGTCCAAAAATGTACTGGAGGTGTGTGATCCCATTTTCTTTCCATTATATCAGAGGTGATTTATTGACAGTGAAATCTGGATTGTGCAGTATATGAGATGTTTTTTTAATTTTCTAACCAAGTTAGAGTTGTGGCCATTGTGAAGTTTTTGAAGGTGAGTGTTTGATTGTGACGCTAATGAAGGGTCGGCTTGTGCCTGCTGCCGGATGTCTTTACACTTTTTATGGCAGCTTCTCTTCTCTATAGACCCAGCAAGAAAATAAAGTTTCATATTTGTAATAATAATCAACCACACCCTTGGCTGCCTTTTGGACTTGGAGAGTATTTGCCTAATACACATGAAATAGTGGTAAAGGAGGTGAGGCCAAACCGAGATAACGGACAGTCTGAGATAAGAACAATCACTGCTTCTACAATAGAGTTTGACAGCATCAGTGATTCACCCCGTCGGTTTAACTTTTGACTCTCTTTCGAGAAATGCCCACTCACTTCTACTTTCCACATAATACTAATGATGATAATAACAATGATGTGATTAATGATATGTTATGCTTCTCCAAAACCTTCTCCTGACCACAGGGTGAGATCACCTGCTTCCATGTTTCATCACTAACTGCTGATGATATCGTGTGAGGCCGTTAAACGTTACTTTATTGCTTTGTGTGTTCCCAGTTATCTCAGTGCCGTCTGTGGTTAATGTGTGGGTGGAAGGTGCAGAGGATACAACTTAAGCCTTAGACACACACACCTTTGCTTACACTTCAAAAAGCAACCCAACGCCCACCCACCCAGTCGTTCTCTTTCTCTCTCTCTCTCTCTCTCTCTTTCTCGTTCTCTTCTGGATTAAAAAAACATGTCGACTATTATGCATAGCCATCTCTCAAGTAAATGTTTGTCCCCTTATCAGTCATACCTTCAGATTCCTACGTATATATACATCAAAATCACGAGGAAATTTGCTGCACTACCACGTGTAGTACCTTGCAACAATTGCATGATCCTTCACCAGTTTACACTATGATGGAAGTGTGGGGACTTTTCCTTCACATCATCTGGGCAAACTAATCAGTGTAGTGAATAAAAACATTCACTGACTAAAGTAGATTTAATCTAGTTTCTTTCTTTTGTGCAATGGTTACCGCTGTTGCCTCAAAGCAAGAAAGTTCTGGGTCTGAACCTGCTGTGTGCAGCTTACAAATTCTTCCTCCAACAGCCCAAAGACATGCAGGTTACTGACTTTAGATTGATTGTGAATGTGAGGATGAATGGTTGTTTGTCAACCAGCCCTGTGATAGACTGGCCTGGATGTACCCTTCTCCACTCACCCAATGTTTCGCCCCGCTTCGCTTGTTTCGTTCATATTGTAAACCCAGTTTTTGCGCTATGTCAACTTCCTAGACAGTATATTAAATGTACATATTTTCGATATCAAAGAGGACCTCTCCACTAATTATTTTAAAATGTTCACATGTAATGTGAAAGGGTCGCTGCTAGTGACAAACCCACAGAGCTTTATACCCCCACCACCCATTATTCAGAGTTACTGATTAGCTGCTTAGCTGGTAAATAAAGTTGTACATTTGGCTAATGTTCCAGACATTTCTCAGAATTTAGAACACAGGAGAGCCACTACTCTGAATGAATTCTGAAGTTCCTCTTTACAACTTTAACAGGTGATTATACGTTAATCCATTTGCTTCCAGGTTGTTGCACAGCTCCTCTGCTCTATGAGTGGCCAAAAGAAGTCAATATTTAATGCAGCTTTAAGTACATTTTGAATTAGGGTCTTCCCATAGACAGTCTCTGAGTTCTCCCAAGTTCTCATCCTGTCTAAGTGTTTAGCTAATGATTAGGTTGTCCATTGTGGCCATTGAGCTAGTCGTTAGTTCCCAAACTCTATTTTTAGTGCTCCGAACAACAAAGGCATCCATACTGCTGAGCTGTTTGTGTGACATGTTATTAGTGTATGGCATTTCACAGCACACAGGTCATCTTAGGATGGCTTGATTTACAGGAGTCACCAGAGCCTTTATAATCAGATGTGGCTGCCAGTGAAGTGATCTACACCTGGCAAAGCCTGCCATTCAATACTGATGACAAGCTGTCCATTGGCAATACTTTCTCTCCCACTATTCAGTAGAGATAAGCTGATTAGCAAATTCACCCAAGGATGAAAACGGCACCTCTAAGTCTTCCTATGAAAACACCAAAGCCAGAGACAAAAATGTAAACAACATCCTATACTAGATGCTACTGTCTTTTTTTGGTTGTCCCTGTTTTTACCATAGATTGTATGTAAAGAAGGACGACATGACAGTTCCCCTAAAAGTGGAGCCAATCCATCTTGTTTGCCCCCTGGTGGCTGGCTGCAGTAAAGGTCATAAACCCTACCTTTTTTTTACAAAAAGTGAAGTGCAAAAAGTGAAGTGCAAATTTTTCCACCAAGTTTATTTTTAGTAAGTTATTTGATGGTATAAATAACGGTGAAACGTCACGATTGACAGCTGAGACTGCCTTGTGATTGGTCAAGCGTTTGTATCGGCCGAACCGCAATACACCAACTTCACTCCACAATCACTTCTGTGCAGACTTATAGTCTTATAGTTGTTCTTTGCCCATTCTAATTGTCTGCTTTCGTACAGGCACTAACTTGACACTGTGCTTTTCTTGCACTGCAGATTTACTGGATGAACAACTTTTCTTTGTTTTGAAATAGAATAAGACTCAGAGACAACGTCAAACACCTGTATATTTTACATAAATAAGATGTTGGAGCATCTTGATACATTGTTCTACGTCCTCTTCTTGGCACTGGACTCCTTAGGTTTGAGTTCCATGTAAGAGGCTTTTAATATCTGACAGGTCTGTTTGTGCCGTTCTTTTGTCCCCGTGTGTCTAACGGTTCTTCTGAGGAGCAGACTAATTCATCAGGAATGCATACTTTTCCCATAAGCCCCACTGCAAAGCTTCTGGAATTGAGACGTTACCTTGGAGATAGCCAGTTATGCTAAGAACCTCATGCAGGATGGAAAACACACACATCAGCATCACGCTCATAGATACACACACACACATATAACATATAGTCAATTAAAGTTTTATGTTGGAGTCTGAATAACGGCCAAACTGGACATTTGTAACAGGAGGTATGCACCCAATACCACTCAGAGCTGTAATTGTGTCCATGCTACCTGCAGAGTTCATTGTGTGACAGTCATTCCAGAGGCTCAGGAAGGAAACCGGATTCCCTGGCTCTTTTCAGTTCGCACAAGGGCATGATTGTGCCCCGAGGCTGTAGGTACCTGACTGACAGACAACCTTTCCAGGTGGAAAGCATCAGGTTGTCTTTCACACCTTGTTACAGCTGTGGGAATGCATTAGAGGATAAAGGCTGTTGAAGGAGGCAGTGATCAAACAAGCTGTCGCTGACCAATTTCAAACGCACGGCGTGAAATAGCAGAGGAATTCTTGCATACTTGGTACAAATTTAAAAACAGATCAACTAAACAGTCAATAAAAAATAAGTTGACAGCATATAATCTATTTCTTGCCCGAATTAGTTGTAGAGACATTTTTGTCCAGTAGCTGTGCAGAAATGAGAACCTTGCAGCAGAGAGGGTTTGGTTGTTGTGCTCTGTCATAAAGGAAAGCACACTCTGTCATTATGATCGGATGTATCCTGAGAAAACCAGGAGAGACCAGACGCTAGGCTACAGCTTCCACGACTACTACTGCTTCTAGTACTACTACTATTACACACACACACACAATCCAATCTCAGCACGGCCCTTAATAGGCTGTTTAAACACTCCAGCTATATATGAAAAAGCTTTACAGCTTTTCAAAGCCCAGCACGAAAACATATGCACAGAGCCACAAGTAAACATGCACACAATGGCCTACACAAACACACACACAGTAAAAAGACACAGACATACTACACACTCACACTCTCGCACCCAATCTCACACATTGAAGCCTACTGGGTCAGACATGGAGACAATGCATGAGGCTGAAGGCATTGAGACAGTGTCTTTGTGCGAATCCTGTAATCTCCTCACTGAGGGTCGCATTCTTTGTGCAGCCATAGAAAAAATACAGCCTCCTTACTGATGCCCTCCGTGTGTGTGTGTGTGTGTGTGTGTGTGTGTGCGTGTGCGTGTGCGCGCGTGCTGCAGTGGTCCGAGGGCGTGTGAAAAAAAGAGTCTGACAGAGAGAGGCGGAAGTAGAGGCATTTTCTGAGAAATGATGACGAACCGGCAGAGGAATGCGGTGCCATGCGTGTTTGGGCAGGGGGACGGCGGGGGCCGGGGGTGTTTGATGAGGACTGCATGGGGAGACGGAGACGGGTGTCCCGGAGACACGTGGAGTGAACCCTGAGGCATGTGCTTGCATCACCAGCACTGCCAGCTGACCCTGTGATGCCAGAACTCAAACCTACCAACTGCATGTAGTTAATGAGACCTAATGATAAATCGGTCTGAGCGGGAGTCAGGTCAGAAGAGCGTTATCACGTTTCACCTCTTGTCAGTCCAGCAAGTTTCTCTCAAACAAGCTGAAATAATTAGGTGTCCTACATCGTTTTATACCTCAGGATTAAATGTTCACCCGTAACCAAGTATGCTACCACTTACCATTCAATTAATTTGTTTGAGTTTAGGTATCATCCAACAACTTAATTAGAAATTGCTCTTGAGTGTGTGTGTCTGATTTCATGGCCTGGTCCTTCACCCCTGCATCCCTGGGGAGGAGTTAGCATCTGCCCCTGGTGGGGGTTGGACAGCCCGGCCTCACCTCTTTGTTTTTGGGTTGAGGGGTAGAGCCATCTGCTTGTGCTCAAACTGACAATAAAAATCAGGTTTCCTGCACACACACACACACACACACACACACACACACACACTTCTTAGTCTATGTTCGATGGTGATATGAATTCCTAAAGTTATAACCTACAAGTCATCTCCGCTTGTGCTTGTGCAGGACGTGCTTAAGTTTGTGTGTCTATGCGTATACAGTATGTTTGTGATGAGTTACCTTGTGTCTTTCTTGGCACTAGTAGTTGGGCCTCATGTTATCTTCTGAGCACATTCTTTCCTGTGCTACAGTGTGGAAAAGAGAACTCATCCTATCAAAACCATTTACTGACAAACGACTGAGCAGGTACACGGACTCACAGGATATTAATCTTCTCTGTAAGTCACATGTACCAAAGAGGACACACACAGTACTTGGCTGGATTTCAAACCTGTTCCCTGCTGAGCTACAAATGTATGTTTCATTACGTCCACCAAAGAGGTTATGTTTTGTACATTTCTGTGTTAGTTAGTTGGTTTATTTCACAAAAACTACTCAGGGGATTTCAATGAAACTTGGTGGAAGGATGGATCATGGGCCAAGAAAGAACCCATTACATTTTGGTGTGGATTTGGACAAAGAGGTGGATCTTGAAATTTTATCTTTTTAACATTGCAAGACAGGATATTTTTTTAGATTGGATATTGTTAAAAATAAGTCCGGCAAATTTTGTATCTAGCAGATTTAAATGTGGTTAGGAATTCTTCAGTTGCTGTAAAGTAATATATAGGGCTACAAACCTGTAACTCCCACCAATGTGTAGCGGAGATAATGTGGACTCAGCAAATGAGTGGTTAATATGTATCCTCAATAGTTTTAGAACTATGTCCAATGAACATGACCTACTTGGTGCGGAATTTAAGGAATCCGTCGGGACTTGGCGGAGGGATGCGCTCTACTGACTGTCATGTCTTCCTGTGGTGTGTGATTATCAAGTTAAGAGTCAGCTTATCAGTGTAAGTTAATGCTTAAAAACAAAATGATAAATGTGCGTTGTATGTTTCTGTGTATCTATTAGGCTCAACACAGAGATACTTTCATCCAAGAGCGCTACGGCCAGTACGACCTTAGCGATCCATTCCTGGCGCTGCAGCGGGACAACGAGTCCGCGGAGCGCCAAAGCACACTCACCCAGCATCAAACACACCTGCAGGGTCAGGCAGTGGGCCCGAATCCTCTGGCTGTCCTCAAACTCGTCATGGCTCACTGCAAGAGGATGCAGGACAGGATGATGGGACAGCTGGCTGCTGCCGAGAGCAGACACAGGAGGGTAAGAGGCATAAACACACTCAGTACGTTCTGCAGCTCCCCTGTCCTGTATGAGGAAGATGTGTCACTCACAATAGGTGTGTTATGCGTGTAAATGGGAGCAACATACATGTATGTCTCCATGTTTCAGACCCTGTAGACTTGGCTTGAGCGAGAGAGGCAGACAGACATTAGCCGCACCTAGACTTTAGAGAGGTGATATGGAGCTTCATAACAGCGGGTTTATGGGAGTCACTGCTGACTGTCTCTGAGTCAACTGCAGAGAGTTTGAGGAAACAGACGAAACCTTGTCATGAAGTTGGGGATCTTCTACGCAGCTGATAAGTTTCACATCAGCAATACTGTGCGGGGCAGGACAGTTACTCTGATAAAAATACATCAATGATATGTGCAAGTTTCACATTTATGCAGCGAAACAAAAAACCCTGCCTGCATGTCATGTGATTATAACTGTTTTATTTGGCTGTATGCTTTATAGATGATAGCTGATCTGGAGGATGAGAAACGTCGGCACGCCCAGGACTCTGCACATAGTGAGGATTTAACCGTCATGCTGCGGACAGAAAGAGACCAACTGCTGCAACAGGTGCACCTGACATGTTAAAGATAAAAGTCTGCATATGGCCTACTGTTGTACTGTGTGTGTATTTGTATGGGGTTTTGTTTGGTAAAGACGTGAAACTCTCAGCTAAACCTGTGCTCACTGGCTGACGTACAGTATGTGAACATCTGTTAGGAGAGATTTTTCTGTTTCCGTTCTGCTCCTCCTCTTTCCCTCTCCTCTGCCTGTCTGCACATTGTTCTTCAGTCATACCGAGCAGCGAAGCATCAGTGCAGCTCCACTGTGTGAGTTAGTAGCGTAGAGAGGGCTGTAAAAGGTACAGTGACACACAGAGGCACCCGTATGCACAAGCACAGGGCTGTTCTAGAGGAAACAGGGGAGGAAAAGGCCATTGTGTAGCTGTGCAGCAGCCACGGGGCTTTATGGCCTCAGGAAACCTGAGATAATGGATGACCATGCCTTTACGCAAGGTCAGCTCGTACACACACACACACACTGTGAGCACAAACACAGCACCATACAAACTAAGCACAAGGGACTTATGTAAGAAAGAGTGTCTCCCAGTCTTCCTCGGGCTTTCCTGCACGTGTTGTTTTTTGGACACTAATCGTATACATTAGTTTTTTATTTTATCACCTCCCATTTCCTTCTATTCATCAAAGCTTTTAAGCAGTCCAGTCACCCGCTGATGACCTCAGAGCACACTGAACTTTCCATAAACATGCTATGTAAGCAAAAAATCATTTTTTTCACAAGGCAAAAGGCTAAAAACTGCCCCCTGTCCGACTCTCTAAAGTCTTAAACACATACACACACAATCTATCTTCGTTCCTCTATGACTCACATGGACCTAATTTATATTCATCAGACAAAACTTTATGTAGATAGAGCCAAGAAAGTTAGGATTTGATTACCTACAAATGATGTCAGCCATTTTTGAAATTTTTGAAAACTTTTAAACATTTTGTCTGAGTGGGCCCCATTTTCATATGTGCCGTGTCTAATGAAATAGATAGGAAATATTGTGCTCAAATGAATCTATTGCAAATTAGCCACTAGTCCATTTGGACATGTATGCAAAGATGCTGTCAGTTGCTGCCAACTCAGTCATAATCGTTTTTTTGCAAAATGCATGTCCTAATGTTTTATGCCAATTGTTCCAACAGTTCTATTTTCAATTGCTTCTCATGCTGTTTGATTTAATGCAACAAAGCAGTGCTCTTTTGCCTCCTTGTGGTCAACGTTGGAAGACTTACCATGTCTTGACTTGTATTCCTCTCCCTCTCTTTCTAGTTGGAAGGGGAGCGTGACAGTGTGCGGAGGTTGGAGAAGGAACAGGCACAGCTGGTGAGCAAGGTGGAGGAGTCACTTTCCCAGCAGCAGAGGCTCTCCTCCACTCTGACCCTGGAGCTCCAGAAAGCCAGTGGCCAGGCTCAGGAGGAGGCTCAGAAGGTCTCCCAACTTCAAACTTTGCTCCAAGAAGAGACCAGTGCTCTAGAGAAGATCCAGGGGATCCTCGAAGGTGAGAGGAGCAGGGCGGCCCAGCTAGAGGCCAGATCTGAGGGGCAGCAGGCTGAGTTTGACTCCGAACTAGAGCGGATGAAAGCCAGGGTCAGCAAAGAGGAGGAGAGGAGTAGGGAGTTGGAGAGACAGGTGGAGGAGCTGAGGAAGAGGTTGGCTGAGCCTGAAGAAGGTAAAGAGGGCGTGAAGGAGGATGTGACGGAGGTGAAAGAGTCGCTTTCCAAGGCGATGGTGGTGTCCACCTCTGCTGAGACTGTACCGGATGGAAAGGTAAATGTCACTCCTAAATCCACCTCACTGTCAAAGGTCAACGGCCATCACAATCATAAAGAGACAGAACCAACTCAAGAGGGGAGGGGAGCAGACAATGGAGGGGTGATAGAGAATGGGGGAGCCGCACCTTTGCATTTCCCTCTTCACCCTCACCCTCACTCTCCCTCCAGCACAGCCTCCTCCTCTCTCTCCTCCTCCCCCATTTCCTCCCCCATCCTTGCCAAGCGACTGGGCAGCCCAGGCTTGCATCAGTCCTCCTACCAGGCCGGAGTCAACCAGCGATTCCAGGCTGCCAGGCACAAGTTCCAGAGCCAGTCTGAGCTGGAGCAGCAGCAGGGTGGCCCGCTTTCCCCCAGGGACCTCTCCCCCACCACCTCCTCCATTCCTCCCCCACCAGAGCACAGCACAGCTAAGCAGCTGGCCCGCAACACTGTCACTCAGGTGCTGTCCCGCTTCACTAGCCAACAAGCAGGAGTCAAGCTGGCCCCTCTCAGCAGCTCTCCGTTCGGTACAGACTACCGAAACCTAGCAGCGTCCCCTCCTGGTGGGAGGTCACCTTCTTCAGGGCCCTTATCTCCAGGCATCCGCTCCCCCCTCACTCCTCGCTCAGAGAGGACCCATCCTCCTCCGATCCCTCCCAAGAAGCCAGGCATGAGTCCAACTCCAGGCTCCCCAAGTCACTCTGCTCGGACCAGCCTCTTCCCCGAGCTGACCGGCACCTGTGGGCATAGCAACAACGGCCAGGAGGGAGCCAAGGAATCAGACCTTTTATTTTCTAGCAGCTAACGGCCGGTTCACACAAACTCACTTCTAAATGAGTCAGACCTTACTCAACACTTACTGTAATTTTCATCTTTACTGGCGCTCAAGCCCACTTCATAGCACTCATGAGCAGATGGACTGGTTCAAACCACAGACTGTATACAGATGGATGACGTGTCTCCATCTCCTCCCATCGTATAATTAGGAAGCTAAAATATTCCTAATGCGGGTGCCACCATCTTGCACTTTTGACGTCATTTGGAGCCAGTAGAGATTGTGGGGCGGAGCCACAGTATCGAGGTCCTGCCCGTTCATGCGCTTGACCAACCGCGAATCAGTCTCAGCTGTCAATCACAATGTTTCTACCCATTTTTAGAACATAATATAACAAAAAGTAAACGTACGGACAAAATTAAAACTTGAACATACATCAGTGTGATAAGAACTATCTAAAACTGAAACCATCTCGTCCTTTGAACGTGTACTTGTTTGTTCCATGTCCCATTCACTAACATGGAGGAGGTGGGGTTTATCACCTATAATGCAGCCAATCACCAGGGGACCATCAAGACTATTTGGATTCACTTTTGGGGACCTGTCATGTCGTCCATCTTTATTTACAGTCTATGCACCCCTACCCCCCTAGTCTTTTATGGATGCTTTCATTGGATTTAATATTTCTTACATTCCTGTCTTTGGTTCTTTATGTAGAATATTTGAGTTTGAAATTTTAGAGTAAAAAATATTTATGTTATTTTTCACTTAAACCCTATATTAGGGGTGTTGAGAAACCATATATAAAGAATACTGTTGACTTTAAAAAACAAAATGTCAGTGGGATCTTAAAGCACAGCCCTCCTTTTCTTAACCCTTTAATGCTTCAAACTGCCTGTTAGAATAAAAGAAGAGTTTAGTCAGATACAGCACTGTGTAGCTAGTGGAGGGGCCAAAAATATAGATGTAGAGCATAGTGAAAGTGCAGCTGTCACCATGTCACAATAAAATAGTAACTTTAAAATGTTTTGCCAACTTATTCTTATGCAGCTGTTGTGGAGATTGGCCATGGAAATGTTATACTGTAAATAATTTAAATGAACAATATCACTTGCATGTGCTGTTTTTTGTTTTTTTCTACTAGTCACAGATACACTGAATCTTGTCTTGAAAAAAGGGAGAGCACACTTTGCACTACATTTCTCTAAGACACTGTATGTCTACAATTTCAGATGTTTTATTCAGGGAAAGATTCATTTCCGCTTCACTCGAACCGAGAAGGACTGAGTCCTGTGCCGAGAACCATTTGGTATAAAGGGTTGAATCTTGCTACTGTAACTATTGTTTCTATAGCACATATCAAATAATTTACATAGTATTGTGTGTGTTGTCGTAATGATGCAACATGTTATATTTTATTTTACATTTACTGTGTTTTATGTTTCGTTTTCTAGCTTTAAAAACCAAGAATTCATTGAAAGAAATTATTTTAGCCTTTTGATTTAAATGTCAATTTATATACACACTGCTTATCTGAGGGCCACCGTCCCTCAGCTTTCTCTAGAAAATATGCATATGTTGAACACCTGCAACACCTAGTGGTATTTTAAATAAATTACCCATGCCTTAAAGATGAGTGTTTGTCTTTTTTTTGTTTATTACCTTTACAAAGACTTAACTGAAGGGTAATGCGATGTGCATGCGACTCCATTAAAATCAAAACAACAATCTAGCCAAGCTGTTCAATCCATTTATTTGTACAACAGAACGGGGCAGTAAAGTCTTGAGCTTAATAACTGATCGGAACACAGTTGTAGTATTGTGTGAGGGTTGAACACGGCACAGTCTAGATAACATGTAACTGATCCAGAGTCAGCCTACTTAGAAGTCGTGTAACACATACAGAATGATGTGGCCTTCCAGAAGTCATGTAACGTATACAGTATATATGATCTTGCCTTACATGGCAACAGCTTTGCATTCACTTGGCATTGACCAATACACAGTTTGTTACAGTTCAGAGTGCAATAATATTATAAGACTCCAACAAAAACCAGCATATTAAAATAGAAATTTGCATACATGGGTGGGAGGGTGGAGTTCTTTACCATAGGAAAGAGATTTTGGCAAATAAATCTTGGTTATTATGAGTATGTTTCTCCTTTCACAAAGGAAAAGCTGTACAGCAGTGGAGGTGGTGTTTGTCAAAGTAAGAGACCAGAGAATGCATTATAGACGCAGCAGCGTAGAGGGTGATTTATCTTATTTCAGTCATCATAGTTCGCATTGGTGGAGACACACATCAGTGACACGCAACAGAAAGTAATTACACATTCCCTCAGTCCTGATGGACACCGACGAACACCAGAGGTCAACAGTGCAGGAACAGAGCTATGCTGAGAATCGTGCTACTTCTAAATGTTATCAGATAAAAAAAAACTCAATCCCGTCAGCGATGTAAGTAACTAAGTTCTGTCAGTACCAGTTAAAAAGTCAGATGACTGCAATTCATTTTGTGCCAAATTTTCCTGATGTACTTGTTTCCCAATTCTATAAGGAAAAGAAAAGTTTCACAAAATGAATATTTTATTCCAAAATCAAACTCTTGATATGTAATGATGTGCTTAATTTCTCTCATCAGCTGCCTTGTGCAGTTCTGTTTTTTGTCCGTGTGGGCTGATATCTCCACTGTGATCACAGTTCTGCAACAGTTTGATAAAGAAAGAGTAATGTAACCACTGATACATGAATCTAGGGGAGCCCTGTGATTCCTTAAATGGCCGAAGGAAGAGTCACTCCTCTAATGTAGCAGTTCTGAGCACAGCCCTGCACACTGACCCAACACAACTCTCTCACACCACACATCCTCAAGTAACCATTTTCTCCAAACCATCTATCTCCATACTGCAACTTCTTTACCGCAGACAGATACCTGTGCCTAACAGTCTGCAAATCTTCAGTTATTATTTTTTTGTTCGTTTTTTTTATTAATTCCTTGCCCCATACTGACATTGCTTTGGTTTGTCCTTGCGCACGTATAGGTGGGTTGTGAGACAAGCGAAGCGTGCGTCTCCCTGACCTTCCACTAGGCGTTCTGCATCTCCTTGCCAATTTTGTAACTTAAGATCTTATTCCAGTCGATCTTAGTGCGTGTGACAGGCAGCTGGCGACGCAGGGCTTTAAAAGTTGTGTCAGACATGGTCTGGTAGTTCTCACTGATTGCAGTCTGAGGACACAAAGTGGAGGAAACCATGAATATATTTTCTTATTTAAATATTTTTTCTTTATGAATGTTTTAATAACAGTAGAACAGAGTTTTAAATACTAGAATATAAAATGCAGAGTGAATAAAAGGTAGCTTACCTGGTAGTCATTTTCAGCGTTCTCGATGATGTCAACAAATTCCTTGGCTGTCTGGCTTTCATTCTGTTTCAAAAACACACAAGTAATCATCGTCTTAAATCTACAGCACAGATGGATGAACTCCTTTGAATATAACCTGAGATGACACAATAGGACTAATACTATGTGTGAAATGCTGAAGAACGGCACAGGTGTGTTTGTGTTGACGGGTTTATCTACTTACAGTCACTGGTATTGATTCTTCTACCTCCTTATGACTAACCAGCTGCACATTTCCATCTTCATAATAGTGAACCTGGAAACAGGGAAGAACTTTGTAAGTAAGATGGTGTTTTTCAATCAATATTCTTCTTGACTTGATATTGTTTATGCAGATGAGCACGGTAAATTGAATGTACCTGGATTTTCAAAACTCCCACCACCTGAGCAGTGGACTGACCAATGGTAAGCTTCCACTCTGACCTACAGCGACCATTCCTGGGTTAGGGAAATGAAGTGACGTCACCATTACAATCAGACAGCAGCATCAAGAACATTTATAAAACTGAGAGCAATTATTTCACGTTGACCGTGTTTAAAGACATATATACAGAAACCTGTTTTGTTCTGTTGTGTAATTATGTTCATCTTTATGTGAGGCAATGAGGATGCAAGACAAATTTCAACTGAGATTCTGACAAAGTGTAATCTAATACACAAAAAATTATTAATCCTATTATACACATATTCAGGTAGGTTTAGGAAAATGTGATTGCAGGACGGTCAACCTACCAGAAGTTTTTGGGTTGAAACTGATGTCCTTCAATGCAGGCTATGATAGTTTGCTGACCATCGACCGTTTTGCCATATACCTGCAACACACACATGATATGGGTAAAAATGCAGTCTACATTGCCTAAATTACTTCTTTTTTTTTTTTTAAATCACCATTTTTGTGCACCTTACCGTGGAGACTCCAGTGGGATAGTGCTCTTTGACGTAGGCACTAAGGGCAGTATCACAGCCATCTCTCCAGCTTCTCAGGGCCATATCTCCTTCATACGGCTCCACGTCGCTCACCTCTTTTCTTAGGTGGTCGAAGCGGAAGGACAAACAGTTACGGGGGTCCAGAAAACGCCCCTGACCCAAGTCGCCATGCTCTGTGATCAGGACCTAAAAAGAAGGGAGAGGGAAGACGTGTGGCTCAGACACTTGCTCTTCTGAAATAAATAGGAAAGACTAAAGGATGAAACCTACCGGCTCATCGTAGCCCTCAAGTTTAGCAGGAGTAAACTGATCCATGTTGTACTGAGCAAAGGAGCTAGAGAAACAGAATGGGCACAAATAATCGTTATATGACATCAAAGATATTTCAACACGTTTTCTAGAGACCATTTTGAGAACACTGACCATGTTTTTATCACCAACATATAATGAATCTCAATGTATACTCCCCCTCTAGAGGCTCGAGTGTTTTAAACGGTGTAGATTCTGTGTAAAATATCAATATATTTTGCTTGTATGTTACTTGTAAATGAATCTGACTTACTGTGAAGCTCCCTCCCTAAGGAGGTTGTCATTATTGAGAAGAAGCCGCACATCTAGCAAGACAAAAATAAACTGTTTACGAAAGGACTTTTCAGAGACAAAACAATAATCTATCAGTATCAGAGGCAAAATAGCCAACAATATATATATTTAAAAAAATGTCATTATCATTGCTATTTTGCCACAGCTGCCCTCTCCTTACCATTGAAGACCTCATTGAACTCTCCTGGGGGGGCATGAGTCACAAAGTTGGCCGCTATGCGAACCTATGGAGAAAGATTCAATGCAACTAATCAATTCAGCAATTATGACTCAAAGTACAATAGAGAAACACCACGGACCAATGCCTGCAATTAACTGGATTTCCATTGTTTAATATGCAAAACAAATCTATAATCTCACTTGCACAGGTCAAGGAAGTTGGAAAAAAATGTTTTACTTCTCGTTAGTAAATTTGTTGTGGCCTCGTCGTATTGCTATAGCTGGTACTAAGATGCAAGTTAAGTTTAGCAGTTTTGTAATAATCTTTTCAGCTTAACTTTTGGTTTGCATCATGAGCGATTTTAAGAACAGAGAACAACAAACCACAGAAGCTAGATGGATAGATAAATAGAATCTGCGGTAGACCAATAGTGTCATACTTCCTCATTGTGTTTGCACAAAGCATAAAAACATGAGCATTACATTAATACATATATTGGACTTCTGTTATATTGCTGTTGCTGAAAATGATGTTGGGATAATTATTACCTATAGCCCGACAACCAGAAACGACAATAACATCTCAGTTTAAAGAATGTCGGTCAACAATGACACACAAATAGCACGTTTTAAAAAGATAGAAGAACTGATATATATTTTTAATTACAGCTTTTATAAACATCCAACGCATTGTAAACACTGTAGGATCCACACGGCTCGTCTGCATTATACCATCAGGCCATGATGGTTGATAAAACGCCTCCTGGTGTCATCAGGAGAAGCTGATGTCCATAAAAAAAAATGACCTAAGCGTCTGTGTCCACCTTCACAAGCAGAGAGACGTTCCTAATCAAGTGAACCTTCCCTCCAGCTCCGAACAGGCTCCATCTAATCCGCACACACACCCGTGTATCCCGGCCTCGGCCCATGTGAGGCGATGGAGCATTTGCGCTGCAACTGTATCTGTTTGACCCAGAAATCCACAGCAAAGTGACGTTAGCCGCTAACGCTAGCTTCACGTAGTACTGGACGAAAACGTCGCCCCCGCGCTTATTGCAGATTAATGTGAACACTACAACGAGACCTTCGGAGGCGCATCGGTACATCCGCGTCCACACGTGCAGTGACGAGTACTTAGAAAGTTGTCAGTAAAAGTGTCGGCTCTGTATTCAGCCGCTAGCCAGCTGCAAGCTTTAACTAGCATTGGCTAGTTAGCTGAGCGTAGATTTCAACGCGCAAGTTTATCATTCCGATGCGTGACCAGAAACTGGCGCTCTCGTCCCAAAAATGAACCATTGGCTCGGGCGAACGTTCAGCACAGACAGGTCTCCACGTGCGAGAAGAAATGTCTCCGAATAACGAATAAAACAGTCTCCAAACCTTCTCCTCCTCTGACAGCGGATCCTCGAAGTCAGCCATCTTGGCTCTTTGTGACCCCACCCACCCCAGCTGACTGACAAAACCATTGCGGCGGTTCAGTCACATGATGTTGTTTAGAAATATATCTTTACAAAATAAATAACTATGAAACATATCTGTTTAGAAATATATCTTTACAAAATAACTATGAAATGTATCTGTTTAGAAATATATCCTTACAAAATCACCATCTTTATGGTAAGTTTCAGATCATGGTCTGTTCTGTTTCTACTTAAATTTATAATTTCAAATGATTTCAGTTTTGGTCACAGCAACTCAATGTATACTTTATACATTATATACTTGACAGGTGTTAATTTAAGGTGATAACATCATTAATTACTCACTGGTATTTTTCGGATATGTAGATTAAACCATTAAGAGTAAAATAAAATTCCTCATCAGTTTGTAAATAATATTACTTTTCATTTTTTTTTCACTTGTTTGTATATCTACTTTTTTATTTACATGTTTGAAATAAATAAAGGCAAGACAGGACTGGACAGGACAGGAGAGGAGAGGACTAGACACGATTGGAAAGGACAGCAGTGGCAAAAGGGACAGGACTAGACTGGACAGGACTGGAGAGGACAGGATAGGACTGGACTGGACAGGAGGGGACAGGATTGGCAGAACCAGGACAGGACAGGATTGGCAGAACCTGGCCAGGACAGGACTGGAAAGGACAGGACAGGACTGGACAGGACACAACCAACTGCAGGTGAATTTCACTTCCTGCACGGACCCGAGAGACAATTAATTACAACGCAAGAGGGCGCTAAACTCGGTTAGTTTATACTTCCTTCTTCCTTTTTGGTGCGTCGCGGTGGTTGTTTTCCTACAAAATAACAGCATGTGTATATAATACTGGTATTAATTAACTCTTATTAAAAATGTTTTGAGCTGTTCTAGACAGCTTTGGGCGATGTATTCGTTCACCATTAATAGTTAACATATTCCTTGAGTCTGGTTTTGGCCCATTCGAGAACTGTTAAATTCAGACTTTATATTATTTTGTAAGTTACAGGAAGTAATACAATTTTTTCTTTGGCTAGCTTGATGTTAGCGCTCCCGTGTCCATTGTGTTCTGCGCTGTCAACCGTGGAGCAGCGTCACTGTCATGGCGTCACATGTAAGATTCAACTTAACTGACTGTTTGAAGGGATAAAAACACGCTGACACAATCGACTTTAACTATAAATGCGTAAATGTACAACTTGCCTTAGTTACTTGCTAAGTGTTTTGATACCAGCGGACTCAGCAAGCGGTCTAGTAGAGCTAGCAGGCGGACTCTGTCCCGGTGGTTTCCTGACAGCTGCAATAGGAAGTTCCTGCTCGTACAAAAGCTAATGTTTCACACACTCCCGTGTTTTTGGTGGTAAACTAGCCGAGTTAGCCGCCTAGCTCCCCGGCTGGGACATGAATAAGGCATTGTTCGCTGTGAGACGGTTTGTGTCACCGAGACGTGCTGTGAGTTTGTCTGCTGCGTGTTGTCAGGTGATGAGCAACCCGGAGGAAATAGCCCGACTCTACCGGGAGATCAGCATCTTCCCTTCGCTGAGCAGAGCCGACGTGGGACCTGTCGTCACCTCCCAGTATGGAGGCAAATACAGCAACATCTACACAGGTGCGTGTCTGGGCCACAACCAACACGATCTGTCACAATCACCTCCTCTTCTCCCCCCCGCCCCCCAAAAAACACCATCCCTCCTTCCAGATGGAAAAAAGTGACCAGGCCAAAGAAGGATGTGAAGGAGAAGTCCGAAGGAGTTAGGAAAGGAGACTCACGGTGCAGAGAAACTCCTCTTACAGCCAGTTACAAAACAGAAAACAACAACTTTATTTGTTATATAAGTTACACAGACTGCAGGGCACTTTGTTCTGTAGGCTGTGCACACACACAGTTATGGTAAAGTTTCCTGTCCACAACAGGGTGACACGTCCTGAGAAAATGTTTCTCAAAATGACAATGTGAGGTTTTCAGTTTAATTAAAGGAACAAATAGATTTCCTTGGAAATTAAAATGAAACAAACGGGACTGAAATGTTGAAATAATATGATCATGTGAGGAATATACGTGGAGAAAAGCTTATAGAAGTGGAGAAAATTCTCTAGCGTGCATTCTACTATATATAACTATATTATAACCTTTAAAATTGTATTTAGTTCTGATGTTAATATTTATATTAGTATTTAGTTCTGATGATTATATTTATAATTATATTTAGTTCTGATGATGAAATTGTGAACTAAAAGTTCAATGTGCTTGTTGTTCATCGTGACACCTGACTGGACAGATGTGACAGAGACTTGCTTTAAATGTTGCTGCTGCAATGAATTGTGGGATGGCATTTTCTCTGCTCCTTTCTTAAAGGAAGGTCTGCAGTGTCCTATGCTTAAGGAGATGAGTTAGGAAGCATTGAAGCTCCTTTCCTTATCATTTAGAGAATTCAAGCAGTTCTTATTAAGGCAGCTACTGAAATACTTCAGTAGCTTAACACAGTTAGGATCTTTCCTAACTTGAATGGAGTATTTGATCGCTCCCCAGGTCTCTGTGTGGGCTCTTTTTTTGAAAATGATTGTATTTGTTTTCTCTCCTCTGCAGAGTGGAGCCAACGTGACCTGGAGAGGAATGAGAATGTCAAGTTTTGCCGGCAGTACATTGTATTCCACGATGATAAGTCGGTGGTCTTCTCTGGAGCTTCAGGAAACTGCACTGAGATTAAAGGAGAGTACGTACAACATTTTGTCTTTTTATCTGGAGTGGAGATGGAAGTGTTCCCCTAGACCTGTGTCTCATCAATGTGTTCCTCCTGTCAGGTTGTTGAGCAAGGATTCCCCGTCAGGTGATATGAAGGCTGTTGTCAGAGAGTGTAAAATCAAAGCGGAGGACAAACAGTTTCTGGAGGTGTGTGGTCATCCTTCTCACTCACACTCACATCCACTATGATGAATGTCTTTGTTCCACTACAGTTAGTTTTAGGTTGGATATTTAACACACATTTACTCCGGATCACAGGCCTTTCACTTAATACAATAATACAATTCATCATTTGTTGGGAGTCAATAGACATAAGATATGTTTTTTTAAATATTGATATTCAAATATCAGAAGCACAAAATTAAAGCAAAAAGACACATGTCCTGTTTGTTTAGGATATCAGTACAATTCAGCATTTGTTAAAATATGTATTTTTTAAAAATGCAGATGTTACACTTTATACTTTTTTATATCCCCTGTATGGCTCTCATTAATATCTCTGTTTGCTATATTTTCCACATATAGCCTATATTAAAAAACATCACCTGACTTTGCTCTCTTCTCCTGACGTCTTTGTGACCCTGCAGATCTGGAGTAAAAACATCAAGATGAAGAGCATCGATCTAACAGCCCTAAAGAAGCACGGCAAAGTCTATGAAGACGGTGAGTCATCAGAATGTTTCTGTTAATCAGTTGCTATGAAACTTGACTTTTTACATGTGCCAGTGCAGGTGTTAATCACACAATTGTTTGCATTCCTAGAGCAATTTGGCTGCTTGGTTTGGTCCCACTCTGAGACCCACCTTCTGTATGTGGCGGAGAGAAAGAGGCCCAAGGCAGAATCCTTCTTTCAGGTCTGTCGGCACAAACTGAGTCACACAAAACGCTGCTGCACTTTGCTCTACAATCAAAGAGTTTCAAGCATGTTGATTTCCCCCTCAACGTGTCAATGTGTTCAGTACTGCAAAAAACACAACAAACTTTCGATCCATGGCTACTTGACTGCCTCATTGCACAGTGTAGATACAAGTTTCCAGCTATTCAGGGAGTTTCTGTAAATAATTTAAACCAAGAATCCAATTGGGGGAAAACAACAACGACTGTTAACTTCAGCAGATTCAGACTCAACACAATGGAGCAAATATATCTCAATAGTTGTTGCATGCCATTGAGAGGAGGCTTATTGTTAAACAACTCGGCAAACCGGTGCATGTTGAAAATGTTTTCATGTTGAATGCATCCCAGGTATTTTTTCACCTTTAAAAGATTAGATACCTCGACATGCCTTGCTGGAATGTGGACGTCAGAACAGTGGAGCATGTTTTCTGCCCTGTATATGATTTAGTATTTTTTCACCATTGACCATAGCTCCTAGGCACTGTGTGTAGGATTAATGTAATGTAAATGTCATTGCTCATTATTCTGTCTCCTTTTCTGCTTGTAGACTGTGTCACCAGAGCTGTCTTCTATTGGGGACGAGGAGGAAACCATGAGAGAGGAGAAAAAGGAGACTGTAAAGGTAATTGAAATGAACACTGTCAAATTTCAAAATTGAAAACATTTTCACTCATCAAAGGTTTAATTTTACATTCCTATGTCCAATTGTCTATAGTTTAAGTTGGTTTATAAAAAAACATTCCTGCAGGGGGAGCAGTTTGTCCTCCGTGAGGACTGGGGAGAAGCACTGGTTAGTAAGAACTGCCCGGTGCTTTGCGTTTTGGACATCGAGGGCGACAACGTCTCTGTGCTTGAAGGTGTGCCTGAAAATATCTCACCTGGACAGGTTTGTTCAACTATCTCTTGCAAGGATGAGTGTCGTTTTAACGTTTGTCTATTTGTAGTCATCATAGTCTTTTGCTTTCGCTCTCTCGGTCTCTGCAGGCATTTTGGGCTCCAGGTGACACAGGTGTGGTGTTTGTAGGCTGGTGGCATGAGCCTTTCAGACTTGGCCTCAAGTACTGCCCCAACAGGAGGTGATTACTGTTTACACATGTCAGAGAAAAGTTAAAATTAAAGGGGACATAGCATGCCCATTTTACCACAAGTTGATATGGTTCCTTGGGGTCTTAATGAAATGTCTGTAACATACTTTGGTCAAAATACCACAAGGATCATATAAAACAGCACCCTTTTTACCCTGTATAAAACAGCCCTCCACAGAGTGACCTGTTTTGACTGCCTGTTCCTTTAAATGCTAATGAGCCAGCTCCCCTCCCCCTCTCCCCCATGATTTTAAACGATATAAATTACATATTTTATATGATATAAATTATCAAATATGCATCCCATACTTTGTATTCCCTTGTTGTCCTGGAGTTTTAATTTTCCCAATCACATAATTAAATGTCCCCCTCTGCCCATCCACTACAAGCACACAAGCAGACAGACAGAGAGAGAAAGAGAGGTGGGGGCTATGAAGACCATCATTTACCCCGAACCCCGACATTCAACGGGAACAACAAGCGGAGAAAGCAGAATCGCGGGCTGACCTTATATGTACAGTCTATGGGTCTGACCAGCGCGGAGAAATGCTCGTCCCGTGTGAACAGCCAGGCGGCTGCGCGCTGGAGAACGGCGCTGCGCTGCCTCGCAGCGGCACTTCCGCGTCCGGTGTACCCCGGCGGAACTACTGTAACCCGGCGGAACTACTGTAACCCGGCATACAGTAGAGCTGAACACTGCGGAAGTCTTCCACACAGCTGGCAGTGTGGAAGACCGCTGCGAGGCAGCGCAGCGCCGTTCTCCAGCGCGCAGCCGCCTGGCTGTTCACACGGGACGAGCATTTCTCCGCGCTGGTCAGCCCCATAGACTGTACATATAAGGTCAGCCCGCGATTCTGCTTTCTCCGCTTGTTGTTGTACCCGTTGAATGTCGGGGTTCGGGGGTTACAGTAGCGCTGAACACTGCGGAAGTCCTCCACACTGCTGCTGTGTGGCGCTGACACAAATTCCAGCTCACGCACGGGAGAGCGAGCGGTCGCTCCCGAGCAGCTGCTGCAGCCTCCCAGTCCCAACGATCCAGACAAATGCCACATGTGAGTGAATCGCGGGCTGACCAGCGGAGAAATGCTCGCCCGTGTGAACAGCCCGCCTGCGTGCTTGGGAACGGCGCTGCGCTTGCTCGCAGCCTCCGGTGTAAACCCGAAGTAACGAGTGTGGGGGACGGGACGGGACGGGGGGCCAAGACCATGTAGGGAGACTTCCAGTGTATTGTTACGACACAATACCCAGGAAGCGCAATCGAGTCGCTCAAGCATGACGTTTCTGACTTAGAGGAACTATAACAAAACGCGAAAGTGTTTTTTCCCAGAGTTTTTGGGTTGGTAGACATGCCAGATACCCACATTAACCTGTAGAAGCACTAACAAAGTGGAATTTGCATGCTATGTCCCCTTTAAAGCTGGACTGTGAGAACTGTATCTTTGTAAGGCTCACAGGCTGATACTGCTCTTCAGTAATGTTTCCCCCTTCTCTCTCAGGTCGTCTTTATTCTATGTGGACCTCACTGGGGGGAAATGTGGTAAGTTGGTGTTTGCTCCTTCTATCATTTAGGTCTATAGTTCCTATTTAATAAACATCAACCAGGTTATTTAAAGTATGACGACAAGCGAGAGTTCTGCACGAAGGCAAGGTTTTCAAAACTGAGTTTCACACATATTAATGTATGTCACACCTAACAGCTTATCTAGTGTAAAACTGTTATAGCTACTGATTGCGGATGTTCACATGTATCTGTTTATGTCCATCAGAGCAGCTGTCATCAGGCACCAGTGCAGTGTATTCCCCCAGGATGAGTCCAGACCAGTGTCGAATTGTCTACTTGGAATGTTCTGTCTACGGCCCACATATGCAGTGCAGCAAGCTCTGTATGGTGAGACAGAAAGAAGCCTCTTTTCCCCACGATCCCCGTTCAGATCTGTTATTACATTCATCCTGAGTGATCCGATCACAAGTACAGGTCTGAATGCACCCAAATGCATCGTCATGGCATCTTTAGATTCGATCACTCTGAGCACATTCGCAGGTGGTCTGGGCCACATGTGAATGCAAATATGTCCCTGACCATGTAGGAAAAACCGCCCACTCAGATGACGTCCTTTTGAATAGCTACAGTTTCACAATGAATCTAAAGTATTTTACATGTCTCATTCGTACACACAGTACATAGAGTACAGACATATTTCTTTACATACCTATCTCTCTCTTCCTTCTCCACCTCTCTCTTGCTCTCAGACACACACAGACACATATACAGTGGACACATCTGCAAACTCAGACTTGGTAAAAACAACATAATGTGGTCTTTGCAAACAACAATGATGTACATATTCATTAATATATATATATATATATATATATATATGGAGGGGAAGTGAGATCAGATCACAAGTGGTCACAGTAGATGGAAGGTGCGAATACAGGAACTTAAAGTCGAGCACTTGTCAGATTCTAAGGACAGATGATAATAGCAGGTCTTTACAAGGTGCCAGATGTGCCTACTTTCCCTTCTTTACAGATAGTACTGTCTTCACTGAAGATTGTAGTTACACGCAATGTTCCATCTTGTGCTTTTCTATTCTGTTGACATTTAAATATGTTGTTGCAGCTGTACATTCGATTTGCTCCATATGCTTACTTTGTGTTTGCAAATTATTTCTAGTATGACTGGTATACCAAGAAAACCTCAGTGGTGGTGGATGTGGTACAGCGACCTGGAGAAGGTGAGGAATAGTTGATAGTCATATCAATGCCCCCCTTTCCCCCCCACTATAAATATTAACCTTATTATGTCTGTCTGCATTGGTGTGTCTTTACAGATGGCTTCACTGGTCTCTACAGCTCTCAGTTGTCCCCTCAATGCTGGTCAGCCGATAGTCAGAGTGTTCTTTTAGCTTGTCCTCAGCGCAGCCGCAAGGTACAGTCAACTCCTGAGAAGTGGCTCGTTATTATGACAATGGACAAATTGCAATTTTTTCTGATGGATTTACATTTTGCTCTTGTAGGACCTGTTGATGGTGGATATAAGCACAGGGAAAGTCACCTCTCTGACTTCAAGTGAGTCACTGGACACATTTATGAGCCTTGATCTTACTCATGCTTGGATCTAGACTTTTTTTTTTAGATTACAGATGTTTTGTGCTGACAGTCTCCACAAATTAATTTACTTATAAGAGCACTGTTCTGATAATGACCTTTGTCTGCAGAGTGTGATGCTGGGAACTGGTGTCTGCTGAGCATAGAGAGAGATCTAATGGTTGTCAGCTTCTCTTCTCCTAACTACCCCCCAAGTCTGGTAGGATCAGTGTTTTCACTAAGAATGTTCTTTATGTCAGTATTCATATTTTCATATAGAGTATATATTAAGTATGTTTTTACATTAATGACATTTGGGGATTGTGTTGGGGTGCTTTGCAATGCAAAAAATAAAACTTCATGAGATGGAAAATCTGTTATGTCACTCATTGCAATGCAATTTCTCTGTCCAGAGGGTTGGTTTCCTTCCGGCCAGAGATTCTCAGGAGCAAATTGAGTGGGTGACTTTGGAAGACTCTCAGGTGTTACCAGATATTCACTGGCAGATCTTGACCTTCACCCCTCCCCCAGATCAAGACAACAGTCAATACTGTAAGACTTCAAATTCTTCATTTTAGTTTTTTCTCAAATGGTTTGAAGATATTTAGTCAGTTTTGTCTACTCTTAAATTGTTTCACATATATGAGGGTAACGGAATATGTAATAAACACCTCCACATACACTAGTCTTTTCAAATACCCCCAACTTATACATGTATAGCCTAAAAATAATCAGTTGGATAAACACCTTTCGGACAGAACCCACAAAAACTGTGAGTATGAGACCTCAAATCGTAGAGGTATGACAAAATTATCAAATTGAATTACATTAACTTTGCCAAGGTTTCCCTAGTAAACTGGTAAGGAAGTACATACCGGTACATACAAGTAAAGCTAACAGCCACCTCCCTCTAAGAAAGAACAAACCTCAGCTGATCTGGGTTGAACAGATTTATCATCACATTTGTTTGCTTTGTTAAACCTGTTAACAGTTTGCAACTTCTCTTACCAGAGAAGGATAAAAGAAGTTTATAAGTGAAAGCTCCCAGTTAGATTTAAGTCAGATAAAATAAATGTGTCCCAAAGTTAATGAAGGGTTTGAAAGACTTTGGTTTTACTGTGAGACAAATAGAACAATATATGTAATATTAATAAGACTAACTAATTGTTTTTTAATTCTAGCTGGCCTTGACTTTGAAGCTTTGTTGATCAAACCAAAGGAGGTGAAGGATGGAGTGAAGTTGCCTCTTATCGTCACTCCTCATGGTTGGTTCCTCTCTTCATGGTTCTGTTTCCATTACTTGATTCTACTGTAAACAAAATGAACAAAATTGACGCACAGTATCGACTACATGTTTAATGTTCTGCATTGATCATCATTATGCTTCCATTGTGAAACAAGCTATTAATCCATGCTGAGTTTAATTTTAGGATTGTGTGAGTGTAGGGATTTGTCTCTGCTCATTCAAGAGCTACTTCTACAGATAAGATTGGCAAAGGCAACAGTGGTTGCTATGACAATCGTGTCCTTAGTGGCAAAATGTTAAATCAAACTCTTACAACCAAGGATGGTCTTTTGTAACAGGGATTTCCAATGCTGTTATACAATTAATATATTTGAATGTATAGTATTTACATTTACAATATAAATGTGACATTCATGCTACACAGAACTAAGGCAAAAAAGATAATAATAACTGTCAATCTGTATTGTTGTTATTTTTCATTAGGGGGTCCCCACTCAGTGATTGTAGCCGAATGGCTTCTGTCGTCCTCTGTGCTGTGCAGGATGGGCTTTGCTGTACTGCTGGGTGAGTTCATGTTTGACACCTGCTCAGAAGACAGACATCCACTGACAGAATACAAACTC
This sequence comes from Hippoglossus stenolepis, assembly GCF_022539355.2. NCBI lineage: Eukaryota > Metazoa > Chordata > Actinopteri > Pleuronectiformes > Pleuronectidae > Hippoglossus > Hippoglossus stenolepis. The sequence continues at coordinate 11,044,690 of NC_061488.1, forward strand.
TGTGTGTCAAAGATAAAGAGAGATTCACATTCCTCTGTCCTGTAGAACGAAGATGTTTTAGTTACGTTTGAATAATTTAATTTATTTGCAAGGGTTTTTCAGACTAGAAAAAGTATTTAATATACCTTTTCTCACATACTTCAGGAACATGCTGCTCAATGCTCACAGGCAAAACCAATTATAGGTTGGTGTTTTGCCAGCACATTTACGAATGCAAAACTATCCTGGCTTAGATAACTTAGATTTTGTCAACATGAATACTTCATACCTGCTGTTGTATGGCTTGTAGTATGTGACAGTTGTTTTACTGGTTTCTCTAAAGACTTTCTTTAGAAGTTTAAATGAGGAAATTGTAGTGGGTACTTTTCACTACAGAGCAGAAGTGTGTCGTCAGACCACAAAAAGCATGACTCATTTCTCAACCTAGTTTTTTCACATGGCCCAGGGTATAACCAGCAGCCGCACTTAGATTTTCAGGATCCTGTCGGCTTTAATAAATGTGTTTTTATCTGTTCAAGAATACATCACAATATCTAGCCATGATACATAGAAATTATTGTGTTTTTGGTTTGCTTTATTTTTTTATTCTAGTGAACTATCGTGGCTCCCTTGGATATGGCCAGGACAGTATCCTCTCATTACCCGGCAATGCTGGCAACCAGGATGTCAAAGATGTTCAAGTAAGAACAAAAAAGCGCCACAAAAGAGCCCATATAAGGCTTTTATATATATTTTGTGCATGTAAAAGGTCTCCGAAGTTACAAAAGCCAAAGTACATGTCAAACATGAGTCCCCCCTTGTTTGCATTCCTGGCTTGTTTCCCGCTAAACACTTTTAAATCACTTTAAAACAATGGACAGAATGTTTAACAAGTCATGAATTTGATACGCTCTGAAAGTAACATAAAATGACTTATGTCCCTCTGTTCATTAAAAGTTTTCCAAACGTTTTGCCTCCGAACAGTTTGCTGTTGAAAGTGTTCTGAAAGGTGATGAATTTGACGCGCAGAGAGTGGCACTTTCAGGAGGCTCCCACGGTGGTTTCCTGGCCTGTCATCTGATCGGCCAGTACCCAGCATTCTACAAGGCCTGCGTGGCTCGCAACCCTGTCATCAATTTGGCTTCAATGATTGGCAGCACAGACATCCCAGACTGGTACGTCTCTTCCCCACATGTTTTACCCATGTTTTATGGCTGTGTCAGTCATGCACAGCTACACACGTGTGGTGTTTTATCATTGTCACCTCTGATATTCTGGCCTGGCAGCTCTAAGCAAGTGAGTGTGGTGAAGGGCATGTGTATGTCTCGTTGTCAGGGAAGGATGTTTTCAGTAATACACACCCAACAGGGACCTCCCCTCAAAACCATTCAGTGATTTCTTTTTTTTAACTTTGTTTCATACATTAACTAGGTGCATGGTCACGGCTGGCTTCAACTACAGCACAGACTGTTTACCTGACCCTACTGTTTGGGAACAGATGTTGAACAAGTCCCCCATTAAACACGTGACACAGGTGAGGATTCCTGCACCTTGACTGCATATGTGACTTCATTGGCGTTGTTACACAATGTAGTAACCTAAGGTGATCTCTTTTCTTAGGTACAGACCCCGGTTCTGCTTCTCCTGGGGGAAGATGACAAGCGTGTTCCGAACAAGCAGGGAATCGAGTATTACAGGGCGCTGAAAGCAAAGCAGGTTCCAGTCCGGTAAGCATCTTGTCTGACATAACCAATAACGCACAGTACTCAGATATGCATTGTTTGACAAGTGCTCTGACGTGTGTTGTTTAGGCTGCTGTGGTACCAAGGGAACAACCACTCTCTCTCCAAGGTGGATGCCGAGTCTGACGGCTTCATGAACTCCGCTCTATGGATAATTCAACACTTGAGTCAGTGACAGTAAATATCAGACAAATGTATGGTAGTGAACTAGTGCTGTCGTTGATGCCAGGAAAAGGTAGCAGGACACTGCTGTGTGTCAAGGGTATGATGCTTCTGTTTTCAAGACAGTGTGGGGTCCATTGCAAAGCCAAAGCTCTGAATGTGCTGTCCAACCAGAACACACTACATGTTCATGTACCTGTATTCTCTGTGGTCCAATGATGATTGCCACAATTACTTTCAATTATTGTGAAAAAAATTGTTTTATCACAATACATGAATACAGGCACTTTTGATTCTGCATTTTTTTTTTGCTACTGTTTTTAAATACAATATGAAGGTTTTTTTTCTGTTTGTTTCCATTAACAAGGGAAAGGAATTTGGTAATCACTCTCTGTTCACTTTTACTGCTTGAAAACAAAAATCACTTTCTCTCTTTGTTTCATGGATTTCCTGATTCAGTGCACTTAATAAAATGATTGTGAAAATATTACCAGTGTGGGATGACTCTTGGATACACGACCATGCTCTGATAGAAGGATCTTTGATGCAGAAGATGAAGTGCTATATTATGTCTTAAAACATTTAGAAAATGTAAGGAATCAATGAAGTCATTCTACTTTCTTCACCACTGGGGTGAAAAATATGTATTTATACCACATATAGATTCTAAAATGACTGCATTGCTTTTTAGATATTTTTTGTATCTGATGGCCCTCACAAATTTGTCTCGGGTCACATGATCTTGTTTTGCATTTTCATGTGTGTTCACACTTGCTTTCACTTCTACATAAATACATCCCGTTTCTTGTCACTGAACAGACTTTTCGACACCCTTTTGTATCTGTTCTGTTTGCACCTGGATATGAGACTGCTTCATCTGCCTCCTGATTAGAATTATATACATGCTACTTGCAATGGTAAGTGAGACTAATTATCTACCATCAGTAATATACCGCTTTTGACTGAGACAAATATTGTCATTATTACATGAAAAAGACAGACAAGGCTGATTAGAAAGGTTTGAAAAAGCCAAAGTGATTTAATTTGCAGTTGTTTGAAGCCACTTTAACTCTAGGATTCAATTGATTGAATGTATGATAGTGTGATATTGTTTAGAATCGTCCGATTATATTTACTGAGCTATCAACAACAACTGAGATGAATTTGGTTTCTTGTTTTGTCTCAGGCTGTGTTGAGAAGTATCCTCATCATTGGTCAGCTTCTTCCATTAGTGAGGACCCGAAATGTCAAGTTCTTCCCATGTGACAGTGATGAGAATGCCACCACGGTAGACTGCTGTGGCAGATCGCTCAAGGATGTCCCCTCCATTACGTCTAACACTGTACTGTCACTGGATTTAAGTTGGACTAAGATAAACCATGTAGGGAGGGATGCTTTTGTAGGTGTCCCAAACCTTCAAACTCTGAAAATAATAGGGAATTGCCAACCAGGTCGATTGAGAGCCTTAAATGACGAGACATGCAACATGAAGATCCACCATAAAGCCTTCAAAAGCCTACACAAACTTACATCTCTGTATCTATCAGGAAATAGCCTCACATCTATCCCCTGGTTACCTGAAACCCTGAAGGTTCTTGATCTACAGAATAATCGCATCTTCCAAATTACAAAACCTTTGAAAACTCCTCATCTGGAAGGGCTCTTCCTCAGTAGGAACTGCTATTATGCAAATCCTTGCTTCCAGTCCTTTTACATCAGTGAGACGGTTTTCAGACAGCTTCATAAACTCCAAACCCTTACATTAGGGTATAATAATTTGACATCTATCCCTCAGGGACTGCCACCCTCACTGGAGAATCTGTATTTAAAAGAGAATGCAATCACAGAGGTTTTAGGTGGAGCATTTGCAAACCTCACTAAGCTCAAGAGTTTGGATTTGGCGTGGAACTGCCAGCGTTGTGACCATGCAGCTAGGCCCTGTTTTCCTTGTCCACATAATAACCCTCTATCCCTGTATTCAAACTCATTCTATGCTGCGAGCAGCTCTATGACCGACCTAAGTTTAAGGGGCAACTCTTTGAAAACATTTCCAGAGGGTATTTTCAGACCTTTGAAGAATTTAAAGAGTTTGGACCTCTCTGACAACCTCCTTGCATTAGCTATGCAAAATGGCACCTTCTTTGCAGATCTGAAGGGCCTCACTTGGATTAGCCTTATCTACAACTATGAGCCGCTGGTGACATTTGACCGGCTGACCCTCTCCCCATATATTGGCAATATATCTGGTCTAAGAAGTCTACTTCTGAGTGGTAACTTTTTCCACGAGCTTTCTCTTAGCAGCCTGGATGTTCTGGCCGAGCTTAAAAATCTAACGAAACTGGAACTGAGAATGAACTTTATTACTAATTGTAACATGACAGCTCTGACACAGTTACCATCTCTCATTAATGTCGACATCTCCCAAAACATGCTTTCATTCCTCCCTTGCAGCTCGAGTCCACTATCTGAGATTGTGGCACAGAAAAGCTGTCAGAACCAGAGTTTATGTACACACAATTTCCAGGACCAACCCATTATTGTACGTAATCGTGAAGTCCCATCAGGAAATGAGATCTGGGAACCCAGCCAATCAAATGGGCTGGGAAAGAACAAGGACAATGTGCCACACAATTCATCACTATTTGACTTTAGAGCTCGTTTCTGTGAAAATGAATTAACAGTTGACCTGTCTCAAAATGACATTATGTCTGTTAACAAAGATGTGTTACTAGGCATGGAAAATGCTGTTTGTTTGGATCTCTCCTTCAACTACATGAACCAGGCACTGATGGGTGGGCAGTTTAACAGCACAAAAAAGTTAGTTTTTCTTGATTTGTCATACAATAGGCTTGATCTTTATTATTCTAGTGCTTTCAGTGAGCTAAAAAGTACTCTCAGGGTATTAGATGTTAGTAACAATGATTTTCACTTCAGAATGAGGGGCATGGGCCATAGTTTTAAGTTCCTCCGTGACCTGACCCACTTGGAGGTCCTAAGTCTTGCCAACAATGCCATTGGGATGAGAATAAGTCAAGGACTGATCAGCAGCTCTGTGAAGTACCTGTACTTCTCTGGAAATCACCTCAATGTTATGTGGGAATCTGACAGCAACCAGTACACCCATTTCTTCCAAAACCTGACAAGCCTCATCTACCTGGACATCTCCAACAACAACCTGACCTCAATCTCACAGGACATTCTGTACAACCTCCCAGGAAGCATTGAAGTCCTCATTATCAGCAAGAATCAGCTTGACTATTTCCCATGGCACAACCTCACAGCACTAGGCAATTTGTGTCACCTGGACCTCAGTGAAAATAGCCTGTATCATTTGTCCCATAAACACATAGAATTTGGAGCTAATCTTTCTCTCTTGGACCTCAGTCACAATCACTTGAGTCATATCCATCAGTCATTCTTCAAAGAGTTAAAATCCTTGCACTATCTGTATCTCAACCACAATCAGATCAAGGAGCTGGACCATCAGTATCTACCCACCCCTTTTACCAATGGTAGTGGCCTTAAGCAACTCACCCTACATCACAACCCCTTTAAATGTGATTGTGATACATCTTGGTTTGTGGACTTCTTGCGCACATCTCCGGTCCAGATTCCTCATGTCACACAAATAAATTGTGGATTCCCAGAGTCCAAGCAGGGCCAGAGTATACTATCAATGGACCAGCATTCCTGCCAGGACACATATGGCAGCTTAGCTTTCCTCATCTGTTCCCTCTTGGCTGTGACATTCACTGTTCTGCCCCTGCTGAAGCATCTCTATGGCTGGGACATGTGGTATTGCTTACAGGTGCTTTGGGCAGGGCATAAAGGATATACCCAGCTGGCTGGTACTGATTCAGAGAACCGCTATGATGCTTTTGTGGTGTTCGACACCAGCAACCAGGCGATGAGGGATTGGGTCTACAACGAGTTAACTGTCCATCTGGAGAACTTTGGTCACAGGAGGTTCAGTCTCTGTTTGGAAGAGAGGGATTGGATTCCTGGGCTGTCGTGTATTGAGAATCTACACAGCGCTGTCCACAACAGTGTGAAGACGGTGTTTGTGCTGTCCAGCGGCTCTGACGGTGGTGATACAGTGAATGGTGTGATCCGCCAGGCTTTCTACATGGTACAGCAGCGGCTCCTGGATGAAAAGGTCAGTAAAATGTCATTTCACTTTCATGTGCATTTTGTGGAAGTGGTGAGACTGAGCATGGGTACATAACACAAAATGTTCTCTGATTTTATCCAAACAAGGTGGACACAGCCGTGCTGGTTCTGTTAGATGAGATGTTTCCCAAACTGAAGTACCTCGAGCTGAGGAAGAGGTTGTGTAGAAAGTCTGTGCTGACCTGGCCAAAAAACCCAAAGGCTCAACCCCTTTTCTGGAATGAAATGAGAATGGCTTTGTCGTCGGATAACCTCAAATTATATGACAACAACATGAGTGAGAGTTTTATTTGACTCCATAACAGCTGATGGTGAGCCCTTTAGTGGAAAGTGATTGATGATGTGACATACTGTACATAATTATATTTTTAATATGTTAATTACCATTTGAATTGAAATGTAGTAGCTCTTCCATGCCAATATTTTACTTTTCTTTGTTTGCAAGAGTGTTTGATTTTGATTTAGGATTTCAATTGTTTTATTTTATTTTTTTATAATTTTTCATTGTTATGAATTCTTTATTTTATCCATTCCTGAATTTGCTTTACTTTTTGTTTAATGAGTTAGTCCTTGTCTTGTAATGAGACTTTTATATTCCACAATGCAAATAAATTTATACTAATTTCACTCTGGTAGCTATATTTAATTTATAGTTTTATTTGTACTTCAAGGACAGACTTTTCTGTCTGTTCACACCACGATGTCCAAATTCCACTTCTCTTTGATTAGCTCTTGGGGAGCAAATGAATCCTTGACCTGAATCCTTCAGGTCAAAGATGACTAACAATGTCATCAGCAAAGTTACATTTACAGTAACAAGAACAGGTGTTTGGGATGAGGAGTTGAAATAAAAGCAGAATCATTCTCCCTTAGGTCAGTGCCGTCAAACTAATTTAGTAAAATAATAAATACATTCCAAGCTACAAACGTAACCAGACAAATACACACAACACCTGTTGTCGACAGTACTGTCGTTTGTTCTGTAGCCTACATGTATTTTAGCCTTCAGTCCCAGCTTCGTGTTTCGTCTCATGATGTGGGAAGTAATACTAGCAAACACCATTTTGTCTGAAACTGAAACCTCTGCCCTAAATAGTTCTTATGATTCTCTGAGTAAATAACTGTAGAGGGAGCAGTTGCTGTTCCCTTATTTAAGTTTCCAAAGGTTGTTGGTCACGTAGCAAAATCATTTCGGCCCACATCCGGCCCACATACCACGTCAAAGGATGGCACTTTGGCAGATCTCGGCCACAAGCGAGCCATCGCAATATTGCAGTTCAACTGAAGGTGCTAAAGATGGCTTGAATTTGTTTTGTGCTATTTGGGCCATATTCACCATTTACCACAAGAGTCACTTTATGTTCACATCCAGAGTTCACCTAGCAGAGATCGATGTTTGCCAAAAAAACCCAGCATTTGTTTTGGGATATTCGGGCCACATTAACTATTTTACAAGTGGGCAACTTTAGGCTCACATCCTATTTGTTCTGGCCACAATAAGGCCAGAGGTGCTGCATTATTACATCCGTGTAAGCCATCTGGGGGCCCAGGTCCACAGTTGCTGTTGTGTAACTTTGGATTTGCATCTGGACATCTAATATAGGAAACAAACTCTTTCATGGGATTAAATTACTGATGACTCTCAGGATATCTGTTGTCTGATCTGTATTGGGGAAAAAAAAATTGGAATACAATTCAATTTATTTAATTGCTTGAATTTGCGTGATTTTTTTTATGGGTGGGGGGGCTCAGTGAAATCCCTCACTGAGGCTCATGTCAGGTGTTTGCATCATTGCTGTTGGTGCTGCCCTGCCACGCCACGGAGGTCGCGCACACGCCAGCTTGGGGGAGAGCGCGCCCACGCGGACCCGATGGCCGGACAGGTCATCACGAGCGAGCTGAGCCGATGACATCATAGAGCCCGCGCTGCGCTCGGACGGGGGGGACGGCGGAGACCCAGCGGTGATGGAGAGGCGCCTGTCCGGTGAAGCGAAGTTTTTACGCACAGCCGCAGACTCCGTGGCATCACTCCGGCGACACAATTTCAACAAATGAATCAATGCGCTGTCCGGCAGATTAATTATTATGTAAGGCGCAGGCTCGAACTCATGGAGCCGTGCGCATATGAGCAAGAAACTAATCCTTCATGCCGTGGTCGTAGTAGAGTTATTCCGGCGTCTGTGTCCGGGCTGCGCAGTCACATGCACGACCAGCGTCGTACTCGTGCCACCCATGAGCCACAGTGAGGACTAAATGACAGTTTGGACCGGAGGCATGTTGAGCACAGAGGATCCTATGGACTACATATCATTGCGCACGTCAGCGACTACTGGTTCCGTTGCAGTCCGGGTGGTGACTCCACTTCTCTCCTCGCGGCAACAGCTGGCTGCCAGCTCACAAGTAAGTGCAGAGGCTTGGGCACCGGTATGAAGTGCGGGGGTTACTACTTGTGGCATTTTATTTCTGCCTTTCCTTTTTTCGGTTCCCTCCCTCTGTCCGTATGGTTTGACATACAGCTGCGTAAACCTGGCGCGCACCCATGGAAACAGACCAGCTACACAGCTTTATCACATCTCCATCTTAACGCAAGTGATGCACAGAGCTCCAGCAGCAGCAGGCTAACATGTGTCCTTGTTTTAAAAGCTTTATCTGTTGTTGTTTTATTGGGATCATCATCTCTTTGACTTTAGGTGTAAATTTCACATCTCATGTACAAAGAAATGAAAGGCCTTCACACGGGATTGCTGGCTCCATCGCTGGCTCACATAAGGCTGAATTCATTGTCTCAAACAATGATGGAAAAGGGATTGACAGATATGTTATGACTGACAAGCAGACTTAACCAATCTCTCAGTTGAATCCTGTACAGTGGCTCCCAGCACCCAATCCTCTTGGATTAGAGGAGGGATTATAATTTGGATTTGCCTCTGCTTTGCAGACAGTCTCTAATATCTGGTCCATCACAGACTAGGTTGTGCTTACTTTGATTCCCTGAGGATATGTTCCATGTTTGGCTCTTTACACATCAAAGACAACAAATGACCCTATTCCATTCAATATGATATAGAGATGTAATATAATATATACAGATTTGGCCTTTATATGGGCACCGTCTCAACATTATGCACCTTCCAATTATAATTGAGACAAAATTCCATTTGCCTATTTCCATCCTCTATTTTTAGCTGAAGCCTCAGGTACTGATAGGTCTTACAGCCTGATGGAGACTGATGATGAATGTGCCTGTGCCCTGTGGGGATACAAGATAATACAGACTGATCTTCAAACTCCCTCCACGTTCCTCCATTGGGTGTTGCCAAGAACACATTTTCTCTTTTAGACTCCATGTGCTTCATCTAGTGCTGTCCATGGTGCTGAAGTGGTCCTGTCGTCCCTCACCTTTTTTTCCTTTCACCATCTACTGTGGTGACTGAGGCTGCGTTATAGGTGTTTTAAGCATCATGAGAAAGGCCCAAGAGTGGCCGGTAGTATGCTGTACCACATGTCTGCAGCATTTTTACTATAGAGGCTTTTGTGTCCTGTCGTCCCGTCACTCTCACCCACATGTGTCCCTGTGATTAGTGCTTCCCAACCTTAACCCACACTTTTTATTATCAGTTTGGTATCTTTATCTCTAGAAAGTCTTTTAGTTTGTGATTAGAATTATCACTCTTTGACAGTTTTTTCTTTTGAATTAAGGCAAAGTGTTTGTACTGCTGAAGTAATTTTTTAAAGAATAAACATGTTTTGTGATTTTTCTCTTTCCCAATGTTTGTATTTTCCCCCCCGTCTAGAATCCATGATGTCCTGCACTGTAGCTGGAAACACAAGAACTTTGGCCTCTGTGTCTGGGAGCCCTGTAGCCAACAGTCACTGCTACTTTCTTCCAATAGGACTACTTAAGACTCAGCCTCAAGCCCTAAACAATCAATGATGGACAGGGAAAAACTAGGAGGCTGAGAGGTGGCCTTAGTCCCAAACCATATGAAAATATTCCCAACCATAACATTTTCCTTTCAGAAGTCAACTTTTGCCATATAAAAAAATGCCTTTGAATATTAGAGCCAAGCCCTCACAGAGCAGGCTGTCTGCTGGCCCAAAGACTGCTGGGCAGACTGAGGCCAGCGCATCTCATTCACGCTTCTCGAGATCCCCCAAACAGGGGAAAGGCAAACAGGCTACGATCTCAACACCAGGCTGCCGCTCAGGGCTAGAGCCTGGATCTGTGTCAGGAGGTGGGCCTGCACCAGCACCTAAACCTGCAGGAGGTCAACGGTTGGTGGCGAGGCCTGGTTCAAAGAGCAAACCTGCCATAGTAGCAGACAAAGAAGCAGCTCGTGGTTCAGCGACAGCACCAGGTGGTAAAACCCTGTCTATGGAGAATATCCAGTCCTTGAGTGCTGCCTATGCCACCTCAGGCACCATGTATCCCAGTGAGCGGGACTCCTTGGAACCCCCTGGTGGGTATCCCAAAGGTACCATGACGCTCGGCAGGAGCACCAGCCGCTCCTCCTACACTGCTCGGATGACAGGCATGGGCAGCAGCCCAAACATCACCTCCTCTGGGCTGCATCAGCCGTCAGACCAGTACGGAGACCACACCTTGCTTCCCACAGGGACGGCCAGTCTGCGGCGCCAGTCTGGGAGACATCTGGATTCTGCTGGACGGGGAGAGGCTTCCTCATTTGATCTCCAGAATCAGCTGAGGGAGCTGCAGAGGGAGAACGACAACCTGAGGCGAGAGATGGATGGAGGGAGGGATGGAAAGACGGGCCCCGGCGTGAACAGCGTCAACTTCTGGAGCCCTGACGTGAAGAGAGACAAGGGGGTGAGGCGGGATGAGGGGTTGAGGACCGCAGTGCCGAAGGACCAATACAGGACGAACCAAGAGGATCCGCAGGTGAGAAAAGTTACTGATCATAGAAAAAAAAAGCATGTCCACGTCGAGGCCAATTTTTAAATGGATGTTAACAAAATACAGTTTCAACCGTCACTTCAACACATCAAGTCTTTATTCGAGAAGACGTCACACATTTCAAAATACAGTTGAATTTCAGCTTGAAATGAAACCCTCCGATTGGTATTCTCACACTGACTTTTTGTCTCGACCCACCTCACTCCTCTGCAACATCATACCTTTTGTCCCTGTCTTCCAAGGTTGCACAGAAAGGTTTCTGTGTAGTTCATTTGTAAAGACGTTCGCCAGGCTCGGAGCTGTCTGCGTTTCCATGGGAACATGCTCTAGTGGCAGCCAGTCTAAATGTTAGATTCTAAAAAAGCTCACAGCTCCTCCTGAAGGGAGAGTGCGCCATGTATGTCCTGTGCTGCCTCTCCCTGGAGTCTGGCCCACTCAGTCTGAGGCATCACCCGTCTGCCTGTCTCACCGTGTGTATCTGCTATTTCTTTCTCTGTTTTCATGTTTTTTGTCTTTCCGGCATTCTGTTTCTGCATTGGTCTGTGTGGCGTTTTACCCCTTCACTCTATACAACCTTCACAGCTTCTGTTGAGTGTCTTCATCGCTTTGTCTCTCTCTTCTTCATCGCTTTGTCTCTCTCTCACAAACATGCAAAAACTTCTTATCTGCACTCGTTCATCAGACTCCTTCCTCCTGTAACCAAGGAGCCACCTCTGCATTTCTATTTGTATTTTAGACACTGTGGCTCTCACACACGCACACACACACACACACACACACACACACACACACACACACACACACACACACACACACACACACACACACACACACACACACACACACACACACCTTCCAAAAATGAAAAACAGAAAGTTTGAAAGTTAAACCAGAACAACTTTGCTCTTTCAAAGAGTTAATTTACAAATTGCAATTTAACAAACACAATTATATACAAAATTGTGCGATGATCTGCCTTAGCACTCACCGTTCTCTTCTTCACAGCTACACAAAAAGAGACACATGCTATCTTACCAACCACAAAGCTGCCAGATGGAATTCAGTAAGATTTATAGACCATAAATGTTTTTTTCCCCCTGAATTACTTAGAATCTGCAGCATTTAGGAGGAGCCGGACAGTCAATGTTATACCAGTATGTCTGTGTGTATCTGCAGGCCGCTCCTGACTTGACCCTGTCTGTGATAGATGGATGTGTTTTCCTCTGTTCTGCTCCGTCAAGCGTCCGACCTGTACAGATACTGCTTTTCAAGAGTCGGCTCACTTGTCTCTCCCACACTCTCTTGTCCTGTCTTTTACCTTGACCCCCATCTCCTTTGACCTTCGTCTACTGAAACCACTTACTGCGCCGTACCAGTAGATTTATAACCATGCAACCCAACATACCTTCCTTACTGGAGCAGAATTAGTTCATTTCGTAATGCGATTTAAACTGGCACTGAATTCTAATATGACGAAAAGCAGGAATCAGATGAGAAATTTGCAACAATTAAAAAGTATTTGTATTCGAAATTTTGTTTCCTGGAGCGAGCCAGTTTTGACAATAGAGCGATTCTCGAAACTCGAGAATCATCCAAACAAGAGCTTAAATTTGGTCATATAGCGTCAGCACAAAGTTGATAAACTGGCGACACACAAGACCCACAGCAGAAGGGGTGAGAGGTCAAGCCGATACAATAGAATACAAATCTTGAGGCCTGGTCGGTCTAAACACCTGCCATTACTCAAATGATAGAATCCATTAAATCGTGACGTGTCCTCCAGCCCTCATATGTAGCCTGTGGTGATATTAAAAAACGTTGAACTCGTGATCGCTCCCTTGAATTTTAATTCACACAATCTGTCTATGTTTAATATCACTTCATACAGAAAAACAATGTGACACACAAATGTATTAATGTACAGTACACACACACATATATAACGTATTCAATTCTAGTATCAGTTGTCAAAAAAGTCAGTTTTCTTTAAGTTACCTAGCGAATCTTGCTTTCCATCTGTCCATCTATTTGTCCATCTTTCCATAATCTACTCTACTATACCTCTATCGCCTCCATCCTCTTGCTCTCCTTTCAGTTTTTTTTCTTTTCTCCTCTTTTGTTCTTTTGTTCTTCTACATTTCCCATGTTATTTGCCCTTTGAGACATTCAGGGAGGAGATCAGTCTGACAAGAGAACTTTATCATTAGCATAAGGAATGTCACCTTTTCTCAGGGCTGCAATGCAGTGACCAGAGCTGTCCGCTAACCATCTGTTTGTTTGTAGTGTATGTGTTAGTGTGTGTGTGTGTGTGCGTGTGCGACTTAATATTCAGCGCTAGCTTGTTGAATTGATTATCCATGTTCACCCTCGCCTCCCTTCTCCATCCTGATTGTGTGTCCTTGGTGCTCCCCACACTCGGAACAGAGGTTTAAGGATATCTGAAGGAAAAATCTGTAATGTCTTCACTCGGAGGAAAAGATTAGTAATTGAGCCGTTTTGTGTTTGTTTCATTTCTATGTTTTGTCTGGTGATGCTGTGTGTGTGTGTGTCTTTTCCCCTTTTCTTTGATTTCCTGTCAACACTTTCTTACCTTGCTAGGCCAATTATCAACAATACTCTGCGTCCATGTCCTGTTTTAAGCACAGACTGAATTTCAGGAATAGATCAGCGCTGTGAATGTAAATGTGGTATTTTATATCACAACATGCAGCAAATGCAATTATTTGAGTAATAAATGAATTGACAAACAAACCAGTCAGTGCTTCAGTCTTAACACTTATTCATACACTGATGAGTTCAATCTTAACAAATTCACTTTGTGCAGACAACTCCACAAAATCTATTTATATTTAATTCAAAGAAGGTTTTTAAAATCCACATCCTTCCACATAACGGGGAATGTTATTAAGATGGTGCACATGACATTTTAAGAGTTGACTTGTATATCTTGGTAAAGCTAAGAAACTGCAAATGTTTGTGGGTCTGTAATTTTTTTATATTGCATCCTTATTCGATTATTGATTTATTGTCCAGAAGGCTCTCCACATGTTCTGTACATTTTCCCGTTGTTTTCATGTGTATCCACACTCTTTTCTCCCTTTTGATGCTCATTGCAAAGAACCCTGGTCCCTCCTGCCTTTAAGAACTCCACACAGGAGGCATTCTCCTTGTAATTTGGAGAGATGTCGCCCCCTTGTGGCCAATACATGTTACCATCACATAACAATTTAAAGAACCGAGAAGACGGAAGTATGGTTTGACATTCAAAGTATTTTTTTTCTGTCTGCTTTCTATTTTGGCTTTATGATGTGCGTGTGTGTTTGTGTGTGTGTGTGTGTGTGTGTGTGTGTGTGTGTGTGTGTGTGTGTGTGTGTGTGTGTGTGTGTGTGTGTGTGTGTGTGTGTGCGTGTGTGTGTGCGTGTGTGTGTGTGTCACATCTCTTGCTGCAGCATGGGGATATCAGAAGAAACAAGGTCTGTTTTACATACCAACAATATATTGTTTTATATATGTATCATGTATTTTGGGATTTTCGATTTGCTGTTTGTGTGTGTGTGTGTGTGGGGGGGTATTCATGTGCTTATTGAATGAATGGGAGCTCAAACTGTCTCTGTCTTTGCAGCAGCTTCCGTTGACAGTTCAGGAGCTTCAGGAGGAGCTGAGGGCTCACAGAGAGATGAACAGTCGATTGCAGCAACAACGACCGCAGGCAAACTCCGGCTCCTATCTGGAACTCCACACTGACCAGGACCACAGAGGGGGGCTCAGTCCTGGGCACAGCCCTAGACAAAGCCCTAGCAACCTGCACAGTCCTGCACCGAAGAACAGCCCCAGAGCCAGCCCGTCCAACACCTACAATCCAAGGCAACAGGAAGCTGATATCATCATACACAGCCCTGGGTATGGCTGCAACACAACAGCAGCCTCGCAGAGAATCAGCCCGGCCAACACCCTTCAGCCCAGGCCAAGGAACAGCCCAAATCAGCCTCTCTACGGTCCCAGCCAAGGACCAGTGGTAGCGCCCAGCTCCAGTTCCCTTCGGCCCAGCAGCCCCTGCCAGGTGCCTGGGTGTGACGGCTTCTCCTCGCCCCCTCCTGCGGATCCCTCAGGGGACAATTTCCTCCGGCTGCAGACGGAGCACGAGCGGCAGGCCAAGGAGCTGTTCCTGTTGAGGAAGACCATGGAAGAGATGGAGATGAGAATTGACTCTCAGAAGCAGACGCTGGGCGCCAGGGACGAGAGCATCCAGAGGCTGCTGGAGATGCTTCAGGGTCAAGGGCAACAGTGGAGTCGGGGGCAGCGAACAGGCATCATAACCATGGCAGCGCAGGAGGCCGAGGCACAGCTGGAGAACATGCATGTGAGAGAGGTGTGTTTTTATTCCTCATATTTTTTTTAACGCTCTTGGGAGTGAAATGTTATGAACCATTCATTTATAGCATCAAAATGATTTAACAAAACATCATCTGACTTTTGATTATCAACACCAAAACTGATATTGTGATATATATGTGTTTTTTATACTATCCCCTAAAGAAATTTAAGATTTGTTGGTAATTTGTGTATTTATTTAATTTGCATATTCATTGATACGATTAATTAACTATATTTGACTGTGCACATATTTGTGTGTGTGTGTGTGTAATTGTGGTGTGTTGAGTGTTGAAGCAAAAAGCAGCTCAGCAGGTCTTATCAATGGACCGGATTAACATACGGAGAGCTCTAAGCCTGTGTTCAGCCATACAGTTTTACAATCAGACTCTCTCTCTGTGTGTGTGTGTGTGTGTGTGTGTGTGTGTGTGTGTGTGTGTGTGTGTGTGTGTGTGTGTGTGTGTGTGTGTGTGTGTGTGTGTGTGTCCATCCGTATGCACTTTCCTGGGCAACTGTGATGACATCACTGTTGCTTGTTTGCCTTGTGTCTATGCGTTGGACATTGTTTTTGGTATTTATTCTAATAGTCCTTTTTATTTTCTGTATTCTATATTATTTATACGACAGCAGCACGTTTGTTGAAGGTAGAGATTTTATTGCAGCTCACCAGAAATTCTCAGTTGGTGTAACACAGGTGTGTCTGAATCCGTTGCCAGGAGGGTCAGTAGTAGGCTGCTCTGTGCTCCTCACTCCTGCCTTGTTTATTTTTAACTCCTAAATCTTCTTAGCCTTTAATTTCCCTACCTCTCTATCAGTGTGTTTGTGTGTGTGTGTGTGTGTGTGTGTGTGTGTGTGCCCGTTGCATGTCTGTCCTTGCCTTCACTATTGTTTGTATCATGATGTTCTTGTTTTTTTGCGTCTTTGTGTTGTTTGTCTGCCTCTGTTCGCTGGGCCCAGTCAGAATGATTGTGTATGTGTGTGTGTGTGTGTGTGTGTGTGTGTGTGTGTGTCTGTGTGTATGGGAGCATGCGTGCACATCTGGGGCCTGTCGGCTTAGCGTTTCGAGCGAGGACACTCCCTCGCTGGGCTGCCGGTGGCTGATGGGATATCCACCCATGCCGGGTGTTTGGTCACTGTGGTGATTTTGTCCAGAGGGGAGCGTGGGTGTTTCAGCCCATGCTAATGCAGACACTGCTGTGCACGTGTGTTCTTCTGTGTGTGCGTGTGTGTACGTGCATGTCTAGAGGACCTAACCATGCTGTGTGTGTAGAAGGTGAGTAACTGTTCACACACACTCTCTGTGCTGTGCTATTTTTAACCACTTGACTGCTTAAGACATACTGTATGTGTATGCAGGGGGAGGGGGTGACCAGGTCTGTGAGGTGAGAGAGAGAGAGAGAGAGAGAGAGAGAGAAGAGAGAGAGAGAGAGAGAGGGAGAGAGGGAGAGAGAGAGAGAGAGAGAGAGAGAAGAGAGGAGAGAGAGAAGAGAGAGAGAGAGAGAGAGAGAGATGGGAGGAAGGAGTGTTTTTCTAGTTTTTCTACGGTAGAAAAACAGGCTGTGTTTGTCTGAATATTAATGTATGATTAATGAGGGAAAACATTCTGACCGCCCTGATTGAAAAGAGACGTGATTGTTGTTCCTTCATTTTTTTCGCCCTCGTCCCCTTTTGGCCTCCACGCACACACACACACACACACACACACACACACACACACACACACACACACACACACACACACACACACACACACTTTGAAGTGTTGAATAAAGCTGAATAGATTCCTGCTTAAATTGCAGTCTTTGCAACCACCTCATTTTTCGAAAGCCTCGCTAAAAGTGAAAGAAGGACCAAAGTCAATGTTTATCCATAAGTAACACACGAGCAGAATGTTTGACTACTTAGGATCTGAATTTCATTCACTTCCTGTAATAAAACATCGAAAAGCAAAAAGATCTTGTCAAACGGGGTCTGTGGTCTAGTTTGTGTCAGTTAAGGGGAACCACTGCTGTAGAGCTATTGGAATTGCTAGTTGTATTTGTAGTGTGTGGATGGCATATACAAAAATAATTAGATTTATTTTATTTTCATTGAGTATATATATATTAGCAGCTAAGGCCTAACAGTCCCCTTATGAAACCACATTTAAATCCACTAGATCCACATTTTCAGTGCAATTTTCAAAAACACTGATCTTAAAATCATTGAGGATTAGAAAAAGAACCTCTTCATGACAGTGCATATTTATATATTTTTAGCCATTTCAGACCTAAAATGCAAAATTCGGTGTATCCCAGAGAGTTCAAGAGTCGGGTTGTTAGACAGTGTGGCGCTGTTTGTGGTGGAGGTGGAATTTGAGTGTTAAAGGTTGGGCTGAAGAACTGAAGGATTTCTAAACTCTACTTTAATTGTAAGTAGAGACCTACGTCTTGTGAAGCACTCTTGTTTATGTGTCGGAGCGATAATTTAGCCTTACACTTACACTTGTCACGGCTGGGGAAGGCGGGCCGGTCATAGCAGTGCCACTATTAGGGGGCTTTTCTTTTTTTTTTCATTAGCTCCAAAGGAAACCAGCTCAACTGCCTTTCATTACTGCAGCCATTACTCTTTTTTAAATGGCCTGGCTTGTTTAGCTTGAGCTGGGATAATAAATGCCTTCCTTTTCAGTTTTTCTCTCATTTATCCATCAAACGTGGCGGAGGGTTTGACATGGGGGGGCTTTCGTGGTGTTTTTGCTGGTTTGAGGAGAAAATTATCACCTTAAATTTGTGTTTATATTTTCTTAATTTTTTTCAATGTAAGAAAGGTTTGGGCGACAGGTGTAGAAATGCATGAACCTATAATGTTGGTTTGTATGACTCAACCTAGAGAATTGAGTAAAAGGCCTCAGAGAGCTTTGCTCCTTTCTCTCTCTGTTGAACCGCTCAGCACTTACAGAGCATGGCCAGATGTGGAGTTACTGGAACCAGCTGTTTGTGTGTATGATCTGCTGGTTTGCACTCCATCACTCCTTCACCTGCGGATGTGTGTTCTCTCGCTTGTCTTTCCTTTTTGACTTTGTCAGCTTTTAAAATCTTCCAGACCTGACACACAACACTGGTACATCTAAGTCACGTTGCTCTAAAAACTATTACACTTAACTGGTTATTAGAATGATGTTGAAGCCATGTGCAAAGCAGTTACTGTTTGAGTTCTTTGCAAACAGCCTCTCTACAACGCTTACTTCAAATGTAAATGTTTGCAGTACTGGCTGCGTCCACACGGTGACAGTGTTCTACAATCTAACCCTGAGCCTAAATTCTGTGTGACGGCACATACACAAACACACACACACACACACACCACACACACACACACACACACACACACACACACACACACACACACACACACACACACACACACACACACACACACACACACACACACCCACACACACATGCTGGGAGGCATAAATCTGGGCCTAATCGACTCTCCCCAGCCGCCAGTTCCCCGTAGACCCAATAATAACAGCTGCACCACTGGTCTGTTCCTGCCTAGCCCTGACCTGCTGCCAATGGTGCACACACACACACACACACATACACGCGCACACACACGTACACTCTCACTGTGAGATTTTTTACTTGGAGATGGCATATCTACTTTCTTACTGCAGATCTCATATGGTCCTCAGGGGCTCTGGGTAGAATTCGGCCCCCTACTGTATTTGACGATATCTCATCCGCAGTGAGTATGAACGTAAGGGCAAAGCACTTATGGCTCCTTTGTTTTTTCTATAGTACGACTGGCTTCAAAAGTCCTGCTGCTGTTTTTGGCACGGCCTCTCCGTCTGCCCCCGCACCCCCGTCTCAAACACAGATGAAACTTAAAAAATCAAACATTTTAAAACTGGAAGTTCATGTCAGCAAATCCGTCTTTTTCGTTATTTCCTTCCTCCTTTTTCCTCACTTTCCAATGCCACTGGCTTATCAGCTCTGCAATGTTGACGTCTTCTCCTCTCTCATTTATCATCTGCCATTTTTGGCTTTGTCTGTCCATCAACATTGACTCACTCTTTCTTTTTCTTCAGGCTGATGTGCTATCTGCTGTGGTTGGGTTAATCTGTCCTGGGTGGGGCTTTTTTAGGGCTCTGTTCTTGATTGGCTACTTTTAGCCTCTGCTAATGAAGCCCCTCGGAACTAAAATGAGAAGACCACTGTAAATACCCTCAGCAAACACACACACACACACACACACACACACACACACACACACACACACACACACACACACACACACACACCAGTTCTCCCTTAGCACCACACCCCGGGCACCACATACCCGCCACGCTCTGTTGATCTCCCAGAATGTTTGAGCGGAAAAGTTTATCGAGACAAAATTACACCCCTCGAACCTTCTGCTCACCGTCTCCCTGTTTCTCGGCAAAACTTTGACTCCCTCCGAGTTTCCCTTTGTCTTTGTAAACTTCTCTTTTAGGCTGATAGCCGGACACCTTTTCACATTTCTGGCAAGCAAACGTATTTGCTTTTTTGCTGGTGGAAAAGGGACATGAATGTGATTGATGAGTGTGTGTGTGTGTGTGTGTGTGTGTGTGTGAGCGCATCTGGGTGTCTATGTAGAATATGTGCACTTTGTAGCCCTATGTGAGGCATATATGACACCTTTGCCTTCAGGCTAGAATTGAACTTTTTGACCGTATCCTTCATTCAGGATGTCGGCACTTATTGCTATGTGTTGCGTTTGATCCTATTCATTCCATATGCTCGGTCCTCTGACACATGTGGAGCTGAGAAGACAGTCTTTGATGACATGCTCTCTTGCATGACTTAATTTCCCCCATTGAGGGACACAACGGTTTCGAGAACTCTGCGCTAACCGTCGCAGATAAGATACTTTCTCCAGGGGACAGATAAACATGCAGAGGCAGAGAAAAAGAAACCAGCGACATACTCATACACATATGGTCAATAGAAGATTAGGGTTGTGGCAGCAGTGGGCCCCCCAGTCTGTGGGAAGATCAATCAACAGCTGACATGCACTTTGTTTACATGCACATAATAGTCAAGGTTTTGCCCTTATCAATAAAGGAAATAATATTCTTGTTTATAGCTAATACAATTATATATTCCACAAGAAGTACCGTTCACATGCAGTTGTGCAGATTATTGAGTGGAGCCACTTGTGCCAAAAATCCCAATTGACACACGTATCAGAAATAATGTCAAAAGAACGCTCCATAAACTCGAATAATATCGGCATATGTCACATGTATCCAAGTAGAATATGCTGTTGACATGACCTGATACCAAATTCTGAATGATAGTGGAATATGAATGTGCATGCAAATGTGCTGATGGACCAGATGATAAAGCCTTTGATTTCTCTCTGAACACATCAAGAACTGGGACAAATGGGACACCATGACAACCTGTTGGCTCTCCCTGTATCTCAAGTCTTTTTCTTCCTCTGACTGCCTGATGAACTCCCTCAATATGAACATCTCCATGTGGTTTCTGTCTGATTTGGTGGCTTCTCTCTTCCCACTGACTGTCTTTCATTTCTCCATGTTTGACTTTGATAGTATTTGAGTTTTTCTCCCTTTAACTCATCTGTGACTTTGCTCTGTGTATCTGTGTCTCACTGGTGAAAGAGGCAGTTTTCCTCATTTTTCAATGCTACTCAAAGCTATTCATTTTCATTTGAGGTTCAAAATAACATAGATTCTTGAGATCCTATGTAATTTAATTGCTCCATGCACTTCAATATGATTTTTTTTTAACCATTGTGGTATGGGGGTACGATTTCTCTCATAAGTTATAATTACATTTATAGATGTGTGTGTTATAATCCTATGCATTCACTGTAGCAGTGGGCAATCCAATGCAATAACCCTGTGATGACTACTCTGTGAAATTGGAGGTGGTGGGATGTGACCTTTGACAAGCAGATAAATCTGGGTGGGGCCATCGCTCGGCACCACCGATGTGCCCCTGAGCAAGGACCACTCCCTCGTTACCACAACTGAGGTTCCCCTTACCCTCAGCTGCTCCAGTGTAGCTGCTTAGTGGCCAGCAGATTAGACTGGTCGTGCTGGGTGGCGTCTGGGTGTGAGTGAATGTATGTGGTTGCGTGGGTGTGAACAAAGCGTTTGTAAAAAAAGAACACTGCTCTCAGTGATAATTCACTATTTGATTAAAGGTTTAAAAAACTACACAGAGCGGTGCAAGGTCTCTATAAAAAAATATTCAACATCGTAGCTTCCCAAATGTGAATCCAAACCATCTTGATCTCCCCCTGGTGGCTGGCTGCAGTACAGGTCATAAACCCCATCTCCTGTCAAATTATATGTTTAAGTATTTTTTCCCCAAAATGGTTTCTGTCATTTTAGGTTAGCTCATATTCGACCGGTTCGAATTCATAATATAGAGTAAAGACCAGCATCAGACTGAAGTAGTTTGCCTCCTGATCCAGCAGAGGGCGCTCACTGTCGCCCGCCCTCTCTAGCTATTTGTAAATTAAGCCGGTGATGTTTTCTGTGTTTTCTATGAATCATGACACCAAAGAATCTGAGAGACAGTGTGTGGAAGTATTTATTTATCTATATTTTATTGTTCAACATCTTCTGACTGCGATCATGGAGTGGGGAGGCTTTGAATATATCGATCTAATTGTGTGTCATGTCAAATTCGTCCAAACTCGATTTTTTAAAAACGTGTCAACGCTAGTTCTTATATGTCCAAGAGAAATGTCATGATTGACAACTGAGAATGGCTCTCGATTGGTCGATACCGTGGCTCCACTTCACAATCGCTACTGCAAAGATTCTGGCCCCAAACTATGTCAGACGGGCAAGATGGCAGCACCCGTATCCTGGACAATTAGGATTCGCTTTTGTGTGAGTGGGAAGAAGCGGAGACACGTCTATGGTTTAGAAAAGTGTTGATTTAGCTGTATCAGTATCTTTGTATTAGATATTAAAATTTTTATATTTAGTCTATCTCATGTATACGTGATCAGACACAAGATGGTGCAACAACAGAACACACGCAGGCAACAGCCAGTCCAGTTGTTAAATACTGAGAAATAAATCATTAGATTACAATGTTTTTTCCACTCTCAAATGGACTTAACATCAACAACACAAAGAATTATCTTTTTCAACAAGTACGTATGTGTGTTTATCTGCATGCCCACTAACACAAAAGTGTGTCTGTGTGTGTGCGCTGTTGTGTAGACGTAGTTGTAGGTCAGAGCTCTACCATTAATTATTGATAGAAGAAGGTGAGCGCATGTGCTGGCAGTAAGTGTTGCTAAGCAAGAGCTTTAGCGTGCCAGAGACGTCCGTGAGAGAGACAGGGAAAAACAAGTGAGAGATAGGAAATAGAAAGAATCAGAGCGAAAGAGTGATGGATTGATACGACCTGTAGCTGAGTGCAACTTTCTACCTGTTAACGAATAGAGACGGAAAGACAGAAAGAAGAGAGAGGGCAGGGAAAGAGATACCAGCAGAATTCTGCAGGAGAGCAAACCAAACTAGAAAACCAGCTTAAAGATCAGATCATAGGAAAAGTTGGTTTTAGACTGTGCACTAGGGATATCGTAGCAATATTTAACAAAGGACAAAAGGATAAATAGAAACCGTGACGAGTCGGTCTGCTCAGTGTTGTGGCTCTGACGCTGTGGGTGATAGTCAGGATCAAAGATGATGGGCCGACAGGCTTATTTTTACCGGGTCCCCCCCCAGGAGCTCCATCGTCGGAACCAGCTCCAGGCCGATCCGGCCAAGACCAGGGCTCTGCAGACTGTCATTGATATGAAGGTAGGACTTCCAGCGATTGTGCAATAAAGAGGAGCAGGAAGCAATTTAAGTAATAACCTGCTGTATGATGAGTGTGTGATGCTGCAGCAGATCAGAGCTCAGCTTCATATATGTCAGGTTTTATATAACATCAGCCGTGTTTGCCAGTTTATCTACAAAGACATTGTCCGATCAGCGAGTTTAAGCTGTGATTGGTGTATTCTAATAAAAACTAGTTGTGACCTGGTGTCAGTGCAGGTGAAGTTTGTTCCCTCAGCTTTCTGATGTAGTTTGATATCAGCTTCATACCAACAAAACCTCAATTATAGATGAGCACTGGTGTAATGTGAGCAGTAGCAGTGGACCTGGCTCGGCTGTAAACGCAGACAAAAGCATACATGTAGGAATAATCGGAGGAACACTGCCTTATTGTTGCCTGGTGTCTGCGTGGCGGCCGTGCCCAAGTTAAGTCCATTATTGGCCCACGCCGAGTTGAGCACTTATTCAATTTGTTTCAAATGTCACATATGGAAGCTTTCACTCTCATCTCGGCCCTTTGAAGTCGTTAAAGCTGTGAAAAATGCAGTTGACTCCACATGTGTCTGTGTGCACACCCCCGCGCACACATGCTTAGTGCTTGTTCTAAATGTGGCTCCTTTACAGCGAAACCACAGTTATTTTTCACACATACTTTGTTATTTGTCTGCCCATTAACAAAGTGCACATGTGCTTGCCAGAGATGCCCACAGTGTTGTGAGTGCATGACAGAGGCAAACTTCAATCTGACTGTATTCATTAGAAAATGCAAGACGGAGATTGTCGGAGGAATCACACGTGGGAGATGTGCGCGAACTTTCCTGGGTGATGTTGAAGATGACGAGGAGATGTTCTCCTGCCATCGTTGTTCTGTGTCTTGTCACTGTTTCTCCAAGTTTGTGTTGCTGCTGCCTCTAAGTTGTGTATATTTGCGCTTTGTAATTGCAGAACACCAACCACCCTTTCTGTTTTGATCCTGACGTTATCTGGCAGGTACAGTAATGAGTTCTCACCTCTCGATTGTTCTGTAAACTCAGCATGGGCTGCAAGTATACAGTGCTTTTGCTTCCCTGTGTGCCCATTATAAATTCCTTCTTGGTTGGAGTGCAGCACCATCGTGTACAGGAGTTTATGTTTCAGTGGTTTTGAGCCGCAGCCTTCATTACATGTATTCCTATTGTATTCTTCTGTATTTTCATTGGATTTGTCTTGTTTCTCTTCCTCTGGGTGATGTTTTCTTTTTCCACGCTTTACAGCAGAAAGAGATAGCGATCAGTTATTAAACATAGGACTTGGCTTATGATACAGAAGTCATCCTAAAGCCATGGAAGTGATTGAGCAGCGTAGTGTGTGTGGTCATTTGTGTCTCGTGCGTGCATGTGTGCTCTTTGCTCAAGGTGGAGCGATTCCCCTACATGCCTGAATGCCCTACCTTGACATTTGAATTTTTTCTGGGTAAACTTTGAAATTCAATGTCCTTGCATTCAGTTGATGTTGAATAGATTCCTGCTCGCCTGCTCTATGTGTGTTTAGGATGGTAACAACCTGTGTGCTCAGCAGGGCTGATGTCAGGGGATGTAATAGAGGTCAGATGCTTACATGCTGCCTGTGGTTTGTGCTGATGGCATCATGCAGGCTGTTTCCATTTATTCAATTACCTTCCTCTTCTCTTCCAAGGTTTAGCATTTAACGTATGTCTGATCCCATGCAGCTAAACAACCTCAGGACCTGTCCGTGACAGACCCTTCCATTCCCTCATAGATACTGCATCGGAAAACATCTTGGCTGCACATAAACTCTTTCCTAGATATTTCCCCCAATTTTCCAGCCATTCTAGTCAGATGTAGGACAATACATTAATAGGTTCTAATCTATTTACAGGATGCAAAGAGTTAATTTAGCTGTTTTTATATTTCCAAATGCCAAATGCTTATCAAAGTGACTCAGAGGTCAGTGGGTCAGGTCATTATTCTCCATAGTTAGTAGTTATGTTTAGTTTTGATGCAGCTCATTTAGTTAGTGTTGGCATCCATTCAGGTTTAGAAAGGGTTTGTTTTAATGCCTCGGTAAAGAAGCTGTCTGTAATAATCTTACTTAAAATTCCTCTCAACTAATTCGTATACAATCCATCCAACCACCATTAGCAAATGGAAATTTGTGTGTCAACTTGACCGGGCCAATATTTTCTCTTCTCAACAAAAGGTTGTTGGCCTCATCTTTCCCTCCTCTTGTGCATGACATTTTAGAAAGAGGAATTGATAGATCAACATGACAGAGCATTAACAGGTGAGCCTAAAAGCTTACATCTATGGTCAGCTCTTTCCTGACTCTTTGCCTGCCTACTGTCGCTGGTGCAGGACACCAAAATCTCATCCCTGGAGAGGAACATCAGAGACTTAGAGGATGAGGTCCAGATGATGAAGACCAGCGGCCTGCTGCACCCTGACGACAGGCAGGATGAGGTCAAGCATGTGGAGGTCTACAAGAGCCATTCTAAATTCATGAAGACTAAGGTAGAATGTCTCTGCTCGTCACTTGAGACGCCGCCGTGTTGCATGACCTCAATGATGCATGTTTGTCTTAATACCTTAATAACAACTGCATGAGAACCTGTTACGTGCATGTTGCATGGCTTTATTGCATGATAGTGGAGATGAAAGTGGATACATCTTCCTGCCAGACTATATGTTGCAGTTTGTTGTGTTTTTGCTTCATCAAGGCACTCAGACTCCTGTGTTGCATTAAAGGTTCAGTGTTTAGAATTTAGTGACATCTAGTGGTGAAGTTGCATGTTGCAGGATCCTGTACGGATCCTGAATAACGCTCACCTCACCCTCCCCTTCCAAACATGAAAGAGAACTTGTGTCAGCCTTCAGTTGGAATAAAAACTCAAAAGGTGTTTAGTTTGTCCAGTTTGGACGATTGTAAAAAACATGGCCGCCTCCGTAGAGAGGACCCGCTCCCAATGTAAATATAAAGTATTTAAATATAAAGGTTCCGTGTCTCGAGAAAAGAAAACAACAATTCGTACAATTTAGATGAAAAACACTAGTGAAAACATTACTAGGATTATTTTATATTCAATTTCTGCCAATAGATCGCTTTCACCAAAATCGTACCCACTGGATCTTGAATACCAAAAACTCCTACGCCTATAAAACTATTTCCTGAGTTCTTCTGTGCTTTACATACTTTACCTGTTTGATGACCAAGCCTTGTGCTTCTCTCTGTGATGGCTGACCGTTCGGAGGGAACACTATCAGCTTTCAGTGCAGCGTGTCTTTTTACTCCTCTAGCATTAGCTGGCAGAAAGAGCTTTAGAAATGCCTGACTACGATTTCCTCTGTCCCAGGCTACATAGTGTTTTTATTTATTGGGACATACCACTGCACACATAAGAATTAAACTATGGATATGGTCCTGCAGAATTTATGTTGTAAAAAAAGGTGGTTTCAGGTTTCGCAGCGTTTCTAGCTGTGTGTCCATGACGGCAGAAGCTCTCCATGTGAAAATGTCTCATTAATGGCGCTCTTTGTAGGGCCCGTTTGTCATTGCATCGGGAGGGGGCGGACTTCCTGATGCCATCATAAAAGAGATGTTTTTTTATGAATGGGGCTCTGAGAGATGAATGTGAGCTTACAACGTACAGAGGACAGAGCTCTCTCCTCACCTGTGCCGCCCCGAGACGATAACGCATCACGGTGATGGCCCCTGGCTCACTCGCCCGTTTCTTGTCTTTCTGCGTACAGTCGCACAGAAACACAGAGAAGACAAGACAGATTCATTCTATATCCTTGAAGCGTTTAGGGTCCTGGTCTTTCAGCGGTGGTGGAGACCGGTGTTGAGGTGAGACTGTGATAAGAGGGAAACCAGAGAGGACAGGAGTCGCTGTCCTCTCTGGTTTCCTCTGTTGGCTTTGAACCACTCGAGCACATAAAGTGGCCTCTGAGTCGAGCTGGTGACTTTATTTAGGCAGAAACTCATTTCTTTATGTTTGTGAAAAATCAAAAGCCTCAGGTATGGGGGTGAGCAGGTGTCGCTTGCTGGCTGTGTGCTGTAGTTTAGTCGCTTGCTGTCTTCTTGTCTTTGTCTCTCTAGGAGCAGGCCTTGTCCCCATGTGTGTCTTCCTTCAGACCAGCTCCCAGCTTCGTCCACCCTACCCAACAGCCTTGGATCACAGAACAAGCAGAAGTACCCCTCTCATTAGTCTCTCATTATTTACTCAATGTTGCCTGATATCCTTGGAGTTCCCTCCTCCTTATTTCAACATTTTTTTGCCCACTCCATTTTCCCGCTTCTTTCCCTCACTGTCTTTCCATCCTCTCACCAGTCTCGGCTCAAGGATCACGGGTCTCCGAGTTCCCATTTGACTCCACTTCACCTTTCGGCCCCTGCGTCTCCTATTGTCCCTTTTTCTCCCTGCTCTCTTGGGTTCTTTTCTCCTTCTTTGACTGAGGGTTTGCTCGGCCAAGCTCTGGTCCAAGCAGAATTCCCTTGTTATGAGGTGAACCCTGCTCACACACAATTAGAGAAATCTCTCCTCGCATCAGCTTTGTGCATTTTTGGCAGCGGTAGACCGATGCCAATCTTCCGCACAAAGCCAGCCTCAGCACACAGAAAAACCTCCCTCTGTTAGTGCATTTTGATTTCCTTTGTGGTTCTCTGTCCTGTCCTGTATGACCCTTCTGAAAACAATCTGATCTCTCAGCTTTGTGAGTGTAATATTGCTCTCCATAACTTTATCTGCCCGCATGTATGTTTTACCCTGTGGCTGTTTGGCTTGGTGTGTCCACAGAACAGACAGTATTCCTGGGACTCCCCTGAGTGAGGACTGATAGGGCTGGGTGATAATTCAATGTTATAATGTTTCAACCTCAATTCACAATTTCATGTCTAAATGTATGATACAAGTGAAGTTTTAACAAAATGTTTCACAGCATCGAAGATATTGAGATTTTCTTTTTTTTAAATGACAAATGATAGAAAATGAGGTAACTATTAACTTATTAATTTTGCCCACTACTATATTAAATAGTGCATTAAATCCTCTTGTTGTATTCAAGGCAACGTGTGCTTTTATAACGCTTGCGTGTTTGTGTGTGAGTGTGTTTGCCTGAAAGGGAAAAGACGTATTTTTTCTCTCTTTTGAAAGTTTTTTGTTACCTGCAGGTATCAGTTCACTGGAAGAGGACAAGATATATCATAACAAATGTGTTCATGTGTGTGTGTGGCTGTGATTGGCAGATAGAGCAGCAGAAGCAGGAGCTGAACAGGAAGGAGACAGAGATGCAGACCCTGCAGACCAAACTAGAGACACTGACCAATCAGAACTCGGACTGCAAGCAACACATCGAGGTGCTCAAGGAATCACTCAGCGCCAAGGAGCAACGTGCGAGCACTCTGCAGACAGAGGTCAGTGTGCAATCGCACAACACAGACACACACACACACACCAGTTACACACAGATAACACTCACAAATACACTCCCCCTGATGCACAGAGCCACTCCAACATTCGTGAAGATACAAA
The DNA here is from genome assembly GCF_022539355.2 of Hippoglossus stenolepis. Classification (NCBI taxonomy): domain Eukaryota; kingdom Metazoa; phylum Chordata; class Actinopteri; order Pleuronectiformes; family Pleuronectidae; genus Hippoglossus; species Hippoglossus stenolepis. Next base: position 11,073,396 of record NC_061488.1, read on the forward strand.
CACCCTCATATGGATGTGGCTGCCTGAAAATGTCTGTAGATCGCTGCAATAATAACAGGAGCCATCAAGGGCCATAATATGTTATGGGTCTTAATCCCTTTCTCTGACATTACATTGATTATAAAATGTATTGGATTGTAGTATGTATGCTTCCTGGTTTAAACTCTTTGTTTGACTAAGAGCAAAAAGCTTTGGAGGGGTCTGGCATTACCCAATGAAGAAACCAATTCTGGGGCGGATCTGGATAAATGGGCAGATCCAGGATTTAACATGGCACGATAGGGCATTAGCCCTGGCGGAGGTATGTGCTCTCCGAGTGCCCTTCGGGCTGTAGTCTGGGGTCAGCAGAGAACATTTGCTGCTAGATTAATGCTGGCACATTAACAGTGATGTTTATCATGTGGACCGTTCATGGAAAAGTAGCCTTGATGAACAGGTTTCATGCACAGATACTTGAGATATGTGAGAGGATAAGAGGTCATCGCAAGAACACTCATGCAAGGACCTCCAGTGCATTGCATTTGTTGGCAGATACACAACATCAGGAACTTAAGGGGAAACTGTGCAGCCGTGAGCCCACCAGGGGGCTTCCACATGTGGGCGGGTCGGTCAGAAGGCTGGAGAAAGCTGGCAGCTTTTGTTCTTCATCTTTGAATATGTTTTTTCAACTCTATGACTCTTATGATTTTATCACTGCTGTTAGGAATGGAGGTGCGTTGCATGCTGGGATTTGGAGGTGTGCATCTGTGTGTGTGTGTGAGGTGGTGGGGGGGCGATGGAGATCATTTAGCATTTTTCTCCATCACACTCTGGACCTGGAACTGATACTTTAGATCTCTTTGTGTTCGGCAGTTTGAGAGCGGCCCGCTAACTATGTCCACTCATCATTACAGGAAGCAATTTGGGCCAAAATTAGGCCTAATTGTCCATACATGTGCAAGGAATTTTGGCCCTCGCAGTTCGCTGAATACATCATACTTAAAAGAATTGCTTTTCAGTGGGTGGTGTTTTTTATGTGTGTGCTTGTTTGTGCTTGTGTGTCCAACTGAAATCACGTGTGAATAAATGTTTGTGTCCTTTTGTGGTACGTGTAACTTTATGGCAAGATCAGGACACGTGTTACCTCATCAGTTTATGATTTGCCCTCCGATAACCCCCTGAAAGAGAGAGAGGGAGATAAAAGGGTTCTGCAGGCTGTGGTTCACTATGACGTCGCCTTTGTTCGCACTTTTGATAAGTTCTGGTAATTCGGGGCCTCGAGGGCTTAAAGTTCTCCGTCTCTACCACAGATTTCCATTAATTTAATTCCAGAGTGGCCACATAATGTGTAATAATAAAATATAATATTTATATAATAAAGACATTATTTCAAAACAATAATCTACAACCTGCTTTCTAGTATGTAATGGATCTCTATATTTTTGCTTCTCAGATTTTTCGACTCATGTCATGTTGTGCTTGTTATGTCGGTTGTGGTAATAAGTCGTGAATATGCTCGGGACCAGAGTTACCGGGTACAGTCACTGTGTATAAAGATGGAAGACATGACAGTTTCCAAACATTGAAGCCAAAGCACCTCGATGGTCCCCTGGTGGCTGGCTTTAGTATAGGTCATAAATCCATCCTCCTCCCTGTTAGTGGACAGGACATGGACCGGACTAAAAAGTGAAAGTAAACATCAAATAATTCTTTTTTTCGGTTAAGTTTGGTTTTAATTAGTTATTTGATGATATAAAAACAGAATGTAACATGACGCTTGACCGCTGAGACTGAGCTTGGTGAGCATGTGTATCTATAGGAACCTGGATACTGTTTTTTGGGCTTCATTTCTGGGTTGTTGGAGGAAGGGGAGATGTACAGTTATTACAAAACCTTTCCGAAACACAGTTGTTCAATGGGGCCGTGGATTTTAGCCAGTAAGACACTAGGGTCGATGTTTTCAGGGGGAGGTTTTGTATTTAAATGGAGACATGTACAACTTAATTCTTTTAGAGTGTGTTGGTTGAAGACAGGTTATGAGATGTTTCATCATGTTGGACCGCTCTTTGAAAAGAAACCGACCTTGTGATTCTGAAACATGTCAGGGAGAGATATCAGTGTCCACCTTCACCGACGGCTAAGACGATGGTTCCGTTGTTGTTGAGAGATTTCTCTGCCAAAGTGGAAATGATGCCCGTGTGTGTTATCTGTCTGTTAATATGCTTATGCATTAACATATGGGTGCATGACAAGATACTGTTTGACAGTACAGTAGTGCTCCTGACTCAGTGTGTTCTGCGACCTGCCCTGTCGTCACTTCTCCTAGGCTACAGCAGTCCACTCATACAGTCACACACACACACACACTAACACACACACAGTCACACACATGCTGACTTTGCTGATTACTAAACTCTCATCCCCAATCTGTAGTTTTTTCCTGCAATTGACATTTTCTCCCCACTTGGGAACGGCTAAGGTTTCCTGGAATAAGTGGGCAGAACAGAGGATGGGTAGAGATACTGAGTGAGCACGAGGCCAGCCATGGTTCTGCATTCCTCTGCTCTCCGTCAGTTAGAGAGCAGAGGATCTCTCTTTTCACCTCATTCCTTCCATCCAATCATTATTACTTCATCTCCCCCTCGGCAGTTTGATTCAGCTTTCTCTCATCTCATTTAAAATTGCTCAAGAGCAACATGTTTGATGCTTTTTGTCCAATTCATGATTATTGGCCCAGCATACACCCTCCTCCCTGTGTGTGTATGTGTGTGTGTGGTAGGTTTCATCATAAATGACAGTGATTGGTACAGTAGTCCTCTTCCCCAGAGACAGGCCGGTGTGTCCCGGACCCGAGGAGCAGCTTCATCTCCCAGACACTTGTCTCTAAAAGCAATTCACATCAGGACGGGACTGAGCGTGGACTGGCTGCTGAACAGAGCAGGCACTGTGAGCAAGGGAACGAGAAAGTGGAGGTGTACTTATTTGTCAGTCAAAGTAAAGGACAGCTTCTAAATGGGCGTGATTGAATCTGTCTCCACATAGCTGGAAAATGTGGAAAATAATGTGTGTGTGTGTTTGTGTGTGTGTGTGTTGCACGTCTGTGGAAATTGAACCCGTTTAATACAGTAGGTGTGTGTGTCTTTCCTGCCTCGATCAGGACAATGCGGGGCTGTAACTATGATCCAGCAGATCAGATAACCTATCAGAGACCTTCCTGCATTTTTAACCAGCCAGCGCTAAAGGAACCAGCCACAACTCAAGGGCTCGCAGGTGCTCAGACTGTGTTTAGTTTTCTTTGAGAACAGAATTTGGAAAATAAGGAGGTTTGACTAAAGAGGGCAAATCAGAATTTGGGCCTGTTTGTTATTATATTATTCAAGAAAGAAGAAAACTAATGGAAATGGATTTTCCCGATTATTATTATACTTTTTTTAGGTAAAATATGATAGTACTATTTTAGATGGTTGTCATCGCATTGTCATCTATTATCTGCTTGAACCTACAGAGATACATTTAAATGACAGATTTACAGTACACTGTTAACCTCAAGAGCTCATTTGATGAAACCAACTGCATTAAAAACTTGTTTATTTTAATGAAGACTCATTTTAACTTAAATCCACTAAAAGCTCAAATTGCCTGCAATTCAAATATTTAAATTGGGGATTTTCTTTTTTTTTCGGGAATTTGAATTTGGTGTGTCAGCTTACCTCCAGCTACAATCAACACCACATACTGAATAGGGTTAAGATGTTGTTGATGCTCTTTGAGTATTGCAGGTACAGTTTCTATAAAGACACATTTACCTGACAATGCTGCTTTTTAAAATGATGCCGGCTTTCGGTGGGTTCAGGTGATGAGAAGCCAGGTTTAGGCCTCATCTTCTTGAACGCCGAGGACTACAACAAAAATAAGTTTGAAGGCATTCTCATCATCAATAACCTCACAGTGTGAAAGACAAGAAATAAAGGACATGCAGTGATATTACCAGATAACATTTGTAAATATTTAACTGGTATACCAATGTTTTTATTTGCACAATTTGACTAGAATTAATATTGAAGGGATAGTTCACCCAAAAACGGAAATTCACTCATTATCTACTCTCCACTATGCAGATGGAGGGGTGGGTGAAGTGTTTGAGTCCACAAAACACTTTTGGAGTTTCAGGGGTAAACAGCATTGCAGCCAAATCCAATACAATTGAAGTAACTGGCGACCGATTCTTCAAACGTAAAAAACAACTGAGAAAAACCTAATATGCCTCCAAACTGCTCCTGTGGTGTCATCCAAGGGTTCATAAAACCCAGCACTTAAATTTGACTCAAAGCTGTGGTCGCCCTTTACTTCAATTGTATTGGATTTGGAATTTGCAAAACTTTTTCTGGCCTGTCCCCCTTCACAGGCTGAAAAAGATCCTGCCTCCATCTCAAATGTTTCATTATTATAAAAAAGTCCCAAAATGGGATCCAAGTAAAATTTTGGTTTGACTCGGATTGCAGTTTTTTTTTCTATCATAAAAAAGGAAATATAAACCCTTTCACTGCAGATTCCAATTCTGGTTCCAATGCCAATAGAACCAATTCTTTTGCATGAATATGTCTTTGGGCTGGTGCACACTGTATGATAATCGGGCTTGGTCGGAGTGGGGGACAGTGTGAGGGGTTTATAAAATAATCTAAATACTACTGATTGATCGCGAATCATAAATATGTATGATATATGTATTATATTACGAAACTGAAAAAGCAGTTCAATTTGTCATAAAGTCTGTGGTCTCCCATGTTTTTTAAATCGGTTAAGAGTTGGAAATCCCCTAGTGAGCACCAGCCTTTGTGTTTTTTTAATCACTATCTCTGCTGTCTTATTTAGTTGGAACTCAAAGTCCTTGAGAGTCACATGATTTGAGTTATTACCCTCAGTCTTTGGCTGCAACAAATCATGTTGCATTTAATGTCTTTTGCGAGTCATTAGTTGAGGTTTCCATTTTGTGAAGGTCCATAAACTTTGCAGGTGGCCACTTACCCACATGGGGGAAACCCAGACATGAAGTGGGCGGAAGGTGTTTCAGTCAAAGCCTGAATCAGGAACATAACACGGCCATGATACTTTGTTCCTCACCGAATGCTCTCAGACGTGTTAGAAGCAGCACGCCGTCAATGCACATTTTGCAATGTGGCAACATGTCCGTGTTTACAGAGAACACAGTCTGTGGTTATTCAATTTAACTTTCTCAGATGTGACCTCAAATATCTCGTGTTCTCTTTCATCACCGGCGTTGGCTGTGCGTCTGCCAGAGGACCTCCGCTGAGTTTTGATTCTGAGGTTGAGGTGTAATGACTCGGAGAAGATATAAATTACTCAAAAGTGACTTGTTAACATCAGCCGTAGCGACAGTGATGGATGGGGGGGGAAAACAAGAGGAAAAATATCACCAAAAAAAAAAAGATTCTGGATAGGGAGAGGGAAAGAATCAAGGATAGATGGAGCAACAGGAGGAAGTGAGAAGTGAGAGAATAGAGTTTCTTGATGGATGTAGGAGGCTGTGGGCTTTTGTCAGTGAGTGATGTGATGGTACAGTGTGTTGTGGTCCCTGCTGGACTGTTTTTGTTGATCTTTCCTTGTTCTCTGTGCTGATTGATGGTCAGTATAGGTAGTGAGGCGGAGAAGAGATGTGGTCTCAGCCTGGTTACGCTCCACCCTGGACTCTCCTCCCGCTGTGTTCTCTCTCTCTGTGTCTTTCTTTCTGCCTCATTCCCTTTGGCTCCCTTTGTCCATATTTTCTCTTCTTTCATACAACCTTCCTCCATCTGTCATCTCTCCCCACATTTTGTCACCTACCTCCCCCTTTTCCTCTGTCAAACGCTCAGCCGCCATCTGTCGATACCACCACAATCGAGGGCGAATAACATAGGTGAGAACTTGATGAACTCACGGAGGAGGACAGTGAGTTTGTTGGCTTATGTAAATGGGAAACAGTTCCCGTTTTGAGCTGACCACTAATTGTCAAGCTCACATTTAAACCCTGGACCTGTTGTGATGAGTCCCCAACCACTGCAGACCATTTTTAATATGACCTCATCTGAACTGCGCTGACCACGGTCACCAATTCTCAGACCCAGCAGCTTGCTCCCAGGTTCCTGGGGTGCTGTGGTTTGGGATGCAGTGTGAGTAGCAAAGCGTCAGAGCCCCCCAGAACAAACATGGCACGGTCCAAAATAAAGCCCCCGCGAGTTCTTCAGAGGCCATGTGGAAAAGCCATAAAGTGGAGTTATAGGGGTCAGAAGGGGGATGAGATATTTAATGGTTTACGCAGGGAACGAGGTAAATATGTGCGCGACTGAAAGGGCCGACAAACATGAGCGTGTGCACAACGTTACTTGTCCATATGCACATAAAACGCACATTAGTGTGCGCATACCACATGCTTCGGCGCAACTCGTGCGTTAAGTTCGAGGACTATAGGGCCATTATTGAAGCAGAACTATTTACAAATGGGAGCGGAGGGTTGTGTAACTGTATCTCAAACCATGTGTGCATAATCAGATTTGTGAATGTGTACAGGAATCTGCAAATGTGTTTGCAGAATCAATTTGTGCATAATGAGATTTGTAAGTTTCCATTAAAAAAAAAATTTAGAAATCTGTTGTGTAATCGATAATGATTTTTAAATGTTGACATTGGCTGAAAGGACAAAATGTTACAGTGAGAAGATCTTACCTGAAGCGACGCTGTGACATGTTAATTGTACCCCAGCACAAGTTATCCAACTGCGTCACACTTGGCAAACTTACAGTGAGGATACATGTCCAGCTTTCAGAATAACAGTATATACACATGACTAAGATTCATTTGATTATAATCTCAGGATGTATAAAATACCTGTTTTTGTAAAGTGAGAAAAATAACAGAATAAACTCACCATCGCTTCAGGTCATTTGAATACATTTACCGTAAATGTCAGAATATGGGTGCACTCCAAATACAAATCTGATTATACACAGGTGGATTGAGATACAGTTACATTACTCTCCACTAACATGTATTAATTGTTATGATACAGTAATGATCCTACAGAGGAGAGTGAAGGTCAATTTCATTTGTGTGATGATTTATCCCACATGGAGGTCTTTATTTTTTCTACATTTTGAAACAAAACAAAAACACACATAAATGCAGAGGGTAATGAAGGCTTTGCTTGGCCTGCTGTCAGTCAGCGGCTGGTTAACCAGGGCAGTGAGTTGATGGAGACAGCCAGGAACAATACGCTTCTTTGTTTTTATCCTGACCTCATCTTCTTCAGGGTCACGCTGCTTTAACCTCTAATTCTGTCCACATATAGACACATGCACAGGCAAACATACAAAATTACACTTTGAAAATATCAACCAGAAGTAGTTTTCTCTCCCACAAATTCAATCAAAATGTCTTTTTGAATAATGATTGAACAAGGGAAAAGTAGAAATACAGGACTCGACTCTCCTCTCCTCTCCTCTCCTCTCCTCTCCTCTCCTCTCCTCTCCTCTCCTCTAGACAGTTAGATAAACCATGCTGGGATCTGAGGAGTCCTTAATTATGCATTAATTACATATGATGAATGCAATTGTTTGATTATACTCAGAGGAGTTTGCTGGAGTTCAGTAAAATCTCCATTTTATGTTTGTCACCTATGTACATGCATGAACCGTCACGCATGCAGTAGTGTAGTGACAATGAGTGACAACAATTTAAAAGTTTATTCTGGAGCCTTGACTTTTTCAAACACTGTTCATCCACTCAATGTCTATTGTGAGTGTTTTTTATCAAGCAGTTGTTTCACTTGTTGGTCAAGATCCTGCTACAGACTGTATCCTTCCCCACGTGTTCGCCAGAGTGACTCTTCACTGCGGTCTGACAGGAAATGGATTCGCTGGAAACAGGATGTAGCAACTGGCGTGTGGAGCTGGAAATGATCAGGAAAAATAATCAAAGAAGGAGCAAGTGTTAATGAGGGGGAACGCCTGCAGCGTCTCTTCCTTTATATGTATGTGTGTGGGTTTATGTGTTGGTATGTGTGTGTGTGTGTGTGTCTCTGCTGGAGGACATAATGATGATGGATGGAGGGCGAAAGAGGGATTGAGGCAGCTGCGTACAGTGTGATGGTACCCGGAGTGAGTCCCCTCCATTTTCTGTGTCGTATATCCATCCACTGCCACAATACCCAAAGCATGGCATGATCGACTTTTATGCTTTAGCAGAAAACGTTCATTCATTCCATTGACAAAGATCCTTTTGTCGGTGGATCCTGGGAGTTCTTTGCGTGAGTATGTGCCCTTGTCTTTTTTCTTTTTTCTTTTTCCTGTGCTTTCCCATGTTCTCTCTATAGCCTGTGGGCAGACAGCTGTGTTGCCATGGTTTTATCAACAGATGTTGCGGCGCACGATGAGAATGTGCCCCACTCTCCACCCCGCAGCCCCCGCTGTGAGGCAGTTTACATCCGCTTATTATCCCGAGCCGGCCCTGAGGTGATCCGTCCATTATATGATTCCTAATCAGAGCTCTGACTGCTGCCTCATCCCAGGCTTTGATGGCACACCTCAAATGACACCCAGCCCACGCCCCAGGACAGGGGTCGCCCCTTATTTCCGCAGCGATCAGCCCCAGTGTCGTCATGTCTGGCGTGGCCGGCTCAGGTGGAGAGGAAATCCTCTGTGTGCATGCATGTGCTTGTTTATACAGTATGGGTGTGTGTGTGTGTGTGTGTGTGTGTGTGTGTGTGTGTGTGTGTGTGTGTGTGTGTGTGTGTGTGTGTGTGTGTGTTAAATGTGAGAATCAGCACAGGGTATCCAGGAAGCTAAACTTGCTCTGTGAAGTCTGCCATTCTTGCATTTGACATTACAACTTCCACCTGCACCTGTGTGCACACACATGAGTGTATTCATATGGAAAAAGAAACCCTCTTCAGGATTTTGAACCTTGTAACTATGAACAGTGACGTCTAGTAGAGGTTCCTATTGCCTCATCAGGAAACTATGGATCATTTAACACCACTCCCTCCCACAGCTGTGTGAGCAAAAGGTGCCCACAGTCAGGTGTTAATACACGTCTGTGTCAGGCGGTGCAGTGATAATGTATAAATTCCCCTTTTAATGGCTGGATTGGCCATTTTTCTTTCATTGTATCATTATATCCTTCCCCATTATATCAGAATGTGTTGGCTTCTCCTTGATGCATTTACTTCACCTAAAAGAGATATTCGATTCATTATAGCTGCTGTGGGAAACTCTCTGGTGGTCTAACATCATCCTGAAATGAAATAGCTTTCTTTCTTTCAGTGATACAGTCCAGACTTGGCCGCATTGATGGCTAGACAAACACGAATTAGTTCAATATTATGTCATAAATTTAGATGATTAATTATATAGCACAGATCTTTAAATAGGTTAAATCTAATGGCTGCCCTTTGCTGTATTTACACAGGCTTGGTTGGACGTCATACAGCCAGAGAAGTGAATCGCTCACACAGCTGTGTGTGTAGTGCACCACAGCAGCCTGAACTGATGCAGCTGATGGAGTGTGTCCGAGTTCAGATGCCAGATCCACTCCACTCCAGGGATTTAAGAACTTTAATGGTGGTGTTGTCAGCTCAAGTGTCATTCAAACTTTAACTTTGAACAGGGATGCAAAAAATTGTATAGCTCATGAGTGTGTGTGCGTATCTGTGTGTGTTTCAATGGGTGTGTTTCCATGTGTGAAGGTCAGAACAGTTAGATTGGGACTCTACTTGCAACATTGGACTCCCAGGTGGCTGAGTGAGAGTGCAACTGTTCGTGTGCAAGTGTTGGTGCATTCCCAGGCCTTTTCTGTGGTCTCCCCATCTTCTCTAGTTCTGCCGTTTTGACTGTGGTCGACTCATATAATCCGTGTGTTGTTTATTGCCGACCACAGCTGACGCTGGGCTCGATACCTTTGCAAATTTGCCTGCCAGAAAAACTTTTATGATGAAATGTGAGGCAGGAAAAAGGGAGGTGAGGACAAACAGAGAAGCTGTTTTCTTTAAGCCTCTGTTTTACTTTGCTAACCAGTGTCCAGAATACACATTTGGCTGTGATTGCGAGCATGAGAGAGGAAGTCGAGGAGAATGACAGAGTTTATGTATTTGTGTGCATGATTGCATATTTGATCGCAGTTACTTGCATCTGTGCATGAAGAAAAACATACATGTGTGTACGCACACCTCGCTGGTTATTAATTTGAGACTGTAAATCTCGATAATTTAATGAAATCCCATGTATTGCCAATAATTAATAGTTTTGCAACCGCAGAATCTTGAAAACATATCAAGGTCATTTTTTTAAATGATATTGTGCTGAGTGAGGGACTGGAAAACTGAAGTGAGGTTATGGGGGATGACGGGGTGATGTTTTTTTAATTCTTCTATTTAAAGGGAATGCCTCAATGCAATCGCCAAAGTCCTTTGGACGGCTGGACAGCAGTGGGCCCCTCTTCGTCTCCCCCTCACCTTCCTCTTTCTTTTTCTCTCTCATGCACTTATAAAAAGCAATGATTATAAAACGGACTGTAGTCCCTAGTGTCCAATTGTGAAGTCAGAATGAGTACCGCAGTTGTCCCGGAGACTGTAGGAGTTGCATGTTGTCTAAAATTTATTGGAACACAAATCCACACAGAAATGCACGAACCTACAAAGCCATATGTGGGTCTTTCCCAGCGACAACCCGGCTTGAGGGATTTCTCGCACCGACATATCACTTTGTCTCGCCGCAGGACCCGCACCTTTAAACGCCAATAGGAAAAACTCCCGGAGCGCTCGGAGCACGGCTGGAGGGACGGGGGTGTTGATGGAGAGGCAGAAGTGGCCGTGTGAGAGAGAGAGGTGCTGTTGGAAGAGGACATGGAGAAGAGGGGGGGGGCGAGGAAAATTGGAGAGGAAATTGAAGGAGAAGAGAGAGGTTAATCACTACGACTTGTTAGCTGTCCATCATCTCAGCGTGCGTGCCAGCTGATAAAGCCAAACATTATTTCCTGTGACAGACCTGCTGATGCGGCGGCAGCTGAGGCCGGTGGCGGAGCAGCATGTCAGCGGTGTTGATGTGCTCAAGTCAAATGATCTCCGACAGTCTCCATCATCTCTACCCACCGTCTTTTCAGTCTTTCATTTATCTCTCCTCAAGCTTTCACCCTCACGCGTCTCCGCCCTTTCATCCCTCGCTCCTCATCTGTCCTCCTCCTCTCTCCGTGTACTGTGTCTGGCAGCAATGAGCACTTTAAGAGGGTATTAGCAGGGCGTCTGTACAGTACTATCACAGCTTAGAGGGCCAGCGCAGGTGAGACAGCAGGGATTTCCTGTTAGGCCTCTCTGCTACATTCTTGCTAAATTGCTCCTTGCCAGGTGGGGTTAGAGGGGGGGGCTCTTTCTCTCATGTCTCACATACACACCGACTAACACGCATGCACGCACAGTTCTGCTGCAGCACATGGGCATCGGCACAAATCAATGTGCGGGCACTAACGTAATGTTCGTTCAGAGGATTAGCGGTGTCACTGGTGTGGGCTTTGTGTGCGTGCCAGTGTTGGAGTGGTGAAGACAGAACAGGGCTCAGTTCAGACTCTGGTTGTCGGCCAGAGAAGCAATATGAGATAAATTCTTCACCATCTTACACCTGGGAGTCCTGGACTGCCTCTAATGCTGCTACTTGAGAGGAGCCTCTGTGTGTCTGAGCACTCTCACTTCACACACACACACACACACACACAAACACACAAAAGGAGGTAGGAAGTGTGATCCAAACACAGCCCTCCTTCTGTAGTTCTTGCCATTTCTTTAGTTATTTATGCCCCGCTATTTTTTTAATGCTAAATATGAAATCAGAAATGTTACTATTTAAACAAGTCTGTGGCATCATGGTGCAGTAGTTAGAACTGATGCATCAGGAGGAGGTTGTGGTTTGCACTGGGTCTTTCTATGTGGAGTTTGCCTGTTCTCCACGTGTCTGCCCGTGTTCTCCATGTGTGCACGTGGGTTTTCTCCAGGTAATCCAGTTTCCTCCCTCAAGCCAAAAACATGTAGATTGAAGTTAGTTTAATTGGAGACTGAAATTCTCTGTAGGTGTGAAAGTGAGTGTAAATACAGGTTGTACCCCGACTCTCGCCCAATGTCAGCCGGCTCCAGCCCCCCCCCTTGTGACCCTCAAAAGAATAAACTATAATGGACGAACTGGATGAACAAACATACCCGACATTCATTTTATAAAAAACCCCAAGTAGATATGTTCATAGAGTATCACAGGAAAAAGAGGATGTATTTTCTAGTTACGGAGAGAATGTCTCTGCGTGGTTGTTTCCCAGTGCCTCCAGTCTTGATGGTAAACTAATGGTAAACTAATAACACCAAAATGTTAAAATATTTTGTGGAATCATTTTAATGTCAGAATCATCCATTGTCTCTATTGCTGATCATTTGAGGGTCGCGAGTGGAGCTGGAGCTCATCCAGACTTTGGGAGAGAGACGTGGGTAAAACCTGGAAAGGTCCTCAGCATCGCAGGGCCAACACACATAGAGACAAATTACCATTCACACTCATATTCACACCTACGCTCCATTTATAGTCTACAGCACTATATAATTTTTTATAGCCTACTTTTAGCTGTGCTTAACAGTGCATCATATTTCATATTCTCGTAATAGGGTTTTCACTCTCAATATGCAAACTACCTCGAGCTGTCAAATAAAGTAACTGTATGAGAGTAAAATGTATAATAGTTTCTCTCACTATTTTCCATAAAGTACCTCAGATTAGTATTTAAGTGCTGTAGCTTTGTAAATGTACCTAGTTCCTTTCCATAAGTGGCTCCTACACACTCTCTCTTCATGGATCCCCCCAACAGCCTTGTGAAATAGTTGAGGGATGAGCTGGAAGGCAGAGCAGAGCCTTCGCTTCAAGTGCTCTCACACTGTCACCTCCGTGTCCAAGTAACACTTTAAAACACCCATTACCAAGGCCACCCTCACTGCTTCCCTTTATCTGAGTGTGTCTCTTGAACTTCAAATGAAACACACACCTCAGAATTAGGTTAAAATGGGTTCACGCATTGCGCCATGGTTAAAAGTGCTGGAAATGTAATCAGGTGTTGAGGAGCAACAGAGGAGCACATAGCCTGTGCATGACAACTAGCTGAAAGTGCGCATGCATGTGTGTGCTTGTGTGTGTGTGACTATAGGCGGTGCAGCAGAACACTGAAATGTGTCCAATAAGAGGTTCTGGAGTGAGCTAAGACATCACTCAGCTCTCTGCACACAGCCAGGTTTTAATGTGCGAGTGTGAAAGTGTGTGAGCGGTCTGATCTGTGGCAGCGCTGGCTCAATCATACAACGCTCTCAGTAACAAATGATGGGATGTGCTCCAGGCCCCTTCTCGCTTTCAAACACACACTTTCGCTGCATCAGTCCACAGCGGTTCACATTATGGTACATTAGGCCAGAGAGGAACTTTTACTACTTCCATGTGTCAACAAGTTAATGTGTTGAGTCCTGTCAGGAGAATATGTTGGACACGTCAGTTCCAGTGTTAAACAATAACACATACTGGGGGGAAAAGGGTGGAAGCTTTTCTGATCATTTTTCTGTACTTCTTTGTACATTTACCTCCGCCAAGGATCTTTTTGTTGTTTTTGAGCAAGATTACACATAAACAACTGAATGGATTCCCATGAAACTTGGTGGAAGGTTGCGACATGGGTCAGAGAAGAACCCATTCAATTTTGGTGCGGATCCTGATCAGGGGGTGGACCCAGATTTTCTTTCTTTAACATTACAAGATCGTTTTCTGAGTTTCCCCCTCGGCATAATTCCTGGATCTTGATAGAAATAACCAAGCACATTAAGAGAACTGATATCTAAGAGTGTGTGGAATTGGCTTTTCTCTTTCTGTCAATCTTGTCCACTAGTGTAAGCATTTTTCGAAATCATATGTCGCTCTAACTCTCTATTTACTTCTGATCTGCTTACATGCACTTAACTTCTTCAGTCTTGATTCTGGTTTTGTAGGTAGATGCTCTGCGGGTGCGTCTGGAGGAGAAGGAGCAGTTGCTGACGAAGAAGACCAAGCAGCTGCAAGACCTGACCGAGGAAAAGAGCACACTGACAGGAGAGATCAGAGACATGAAGGACATGCTGGACGTCAAGGAGAGGAAGGTTAATGTCCTGCAGAAGAAGGTACGTGAATGCAATTATGAAGTCTTTTTTTTGTACAATTCTTACCGTGCACGTTTGTTAGGTTGACAGCAATGCATCTCTGAATGAATGCTCATATTACTGTGTGTCTGCTGGTTGTGCGCACTAAGTCCCCCATGTTATACGATGATATTGACAAGTGAGGTAATGCTGTGTTATCAGTTTGTTCAGCTGCCCCCATGTGGCCAAAAACAACAAATTAATACTTTTTCAATGAAGTGTTACTAAACTAAACTAAAGTGTAGATATTTAATTATATTAGGTTTGTTGGCCACATAAGGTAACTTCCCCTCTTTGTTTGACGTTTGTAAAATGTGTCATTGAATGTGTGTGAAGTGTCGGCTACTCACACTCCATCATTGTCACATATGGTGAATACACACACACACACACACCTGCTCTCTCTCACACACACACACACACACACACACGCCTGCTTGCATGGCATGCCTCTGAGCCTTTAATGACTTTTATAAGGTTAGCCATTTAGACAGGGCCGGTGGCCACCTGTGGTGCGCAGGTTGGCAATTCCTCTATAGACCAATTACACACACGTAAAGGTCCCCTCTCAACTTCCTTGTTTCCTCTCATGTCCTCAATTTAGATCTCCCTCCCCCCTCCCGCCCTCCCCCTTGCTGAGTTTAATGAAAAAGTGCTCCAAAGGTCACATGCAGTGCCATCGGTGTGTGTATGAATATGTTCAAATATATATTTTATGTTGATGTGACCTCCAGGTGTTTCTGTGTGACAAGTTTCAATGTGACCTTTCTGTGCACCCTATAGTGTGCTGTACTCCCACCTATAGCTCCTCAACTGTAGCACTTAATAAGCCTGTTTGAGCTGTTAAGCAGGGTTTGCCATCATTTAATACAATATAATAAAATGTATCTTTGGAAATAAAGTCTTTGCTATTGGCTGTCAGGCCATTTTGCAGGAAGTTCATGGTTTTACGTTAGTTAAAGGGAAGACTTGATATTTCAGTGTGTAGTTGTTCTGTGTTATCATCAGTTTCCCTTCTGGCTCTACTTTGCTATTTTGTTTGTGCTGTTTCCAGTTGTGTTGATGGCTGGTTACTCACAGTTTACAGAACGGCTTCCTCTTTCTATCTCTGTGTGTTTCTTATTTTCTTCTCTTTGTCTCTGCAGTACACTTACGACTTAACAGGCAAACTTATAAACCCTCTTCCCAGTAAACATTTATCTTTAAATTAAGCACCTATAAAGGACTACACTTTCTTGCCAGCATTAAAAGGATTTTAATACTAAACAGTATGTCTTTAATATTCCAGAGCTGTTTCTTATATGTGTTAATGTAAGATGAATGCCAGAAGTCTTATTTGAATGAAAAAACAGGCCACGTATATTTTACATTGGGACCCGACAGGTGTTTCACTCCATTAGCCACACTGTATACACTGACTGCAATCTGATTGGTTTTCCATGCTTCCTATTTCCCATCAATCCCAGGGGGCTATAACTTACAGTGCTGCATCCCAGGGGAACCGCAGGAGTGGAGTGAAGAGTCAAAGCTTGTTTCCTTTCTGCGCTTCAGACTCTATAAGTTACCACTGGCTTATTATAAAACAAACCATCGAGCTCCGGGTGTGTTTGCAGAATGTATGAAGTTCTCCAGAGACACAAATCCAAATGCCAAGCACGAATGTCCGAACTAAAGGGTGATTCTTCAGCGATGACGCTGATCTTGCATCCAGCAAATCAACTGTGATGAGGATGACCTGGATGCAGCAGCTTAAATTAGATTTGCCGTTCCCCCGATTTTGGCACAATTTAGTCTTTGCTGTCAACCAAAGCTCAAATAGCTCGTCTGAACAGGTCCATTCATCATCAGGACTTTTTAAAATGCAAGTAGATAGTGAATAAAAACTACAGCTGTCAGATAAATATAATGGTGGAATGAGTACAATATTTACGGGGGTATGAAAACCATGATTGCAAAAAATATTTGTATTTTAATTTCTTTTTACCACCTCAGTGAGAATCAGCATTTCTTACGAGATTAGTGTTTTCACCAACAAGTTTGAACTTTCCTGTAAGAATTTATTCATTTATTCAGACTAGTGCAGTGGCCGTTCTAAACCTGCCTGTTTGGAGTGAGCTGTTTGTTTGGCCTGTGGTGATGCTGGTGGCAGCTTTCTTCCTGGAGCTGTAAAAGTGACCTGCAGTAATTGAACCGTGGCAAGTAAAGAGCAGCTGCTGGACTCAGTCCACAGAACCCTGGAGCTGTGCCACCGCTGCTGCACAAAGAGCTGTTCACCTGTTCATTCGGAGTTTGGTGAAACTAGAATCAGGATGCAGCACCTCCAACTGGAGAATCAGTGTGATACTCACCCCAAATTGGATTCTGTAACGTTCAATCAATTAAGTTTTATAAATTGTGAGTGAAATTATTATTTTTGCCTCAATCCTCAGTATTGGAATAACTGCTCCTCTTCTTAGGAACTCCTCAGCCAGGTCAGTCGTGATGCCTGAAGCTTTATGTTCCATGTGTGCATCACAGTCAGGGGCATTGCAACAGGGTTGGCAAAGCAGGTCCTGAACTTGGAGGCCGCCCCTGAGAATGGTAATGTGCGAGGAACTGTAACGACACCATAACCCCCTAACGAGGCCTCATGCCGCCAACTTTCTGACAAAAGCTTCGTAATTTTACAGGTTTGAAGACTACAACGTCTATCAGGCATCATGGGGCTCAGTTTGGTTCGAAGTAGACCCCCACAGTGCAGTTTTGCCTGGGGCCCCCAAAATCCCTTGAAACACACCTCAGTGCTCATGCAACAGCAGAACACTACAGTGTACCTCATTCTGATATTCAGTTACAGGATTTATATTGTGATCCACCAGGAACAAATCCACTTGTCAAAATGCTGTCGACAGGAACTCTTGTCGAGGACTCTTTTTTTCACGTGGGCAGTAATTCCAATAAAAAACAGTGTGGGTCTGTGGATTACTCAGTAACACACACACACACCCACAGATGTTGCTTAATTGTTTTTCAAATGTGTTTTTTTTCAATGCTTCGAGCTGCACAAATGAAATTACAGTCATCTGTTGTATTTTGGTGGCGCCAGCAAAATTGGACAAATAGGACCTACTAGAAATAATATGGCTAGAACTCTGGAGGACAGGAGAAAATATGTTTCTTGTAATTTGGGTTTACTGACCCCATAATGTGTTATGACTGATCGTCGCATGATTTTATTTATAAAACCAACTTTGTTTTGGTGACGTTGTTCAAATGGAATTCAAAACTCAAATCACAGTTTAAAATGCTGTAACACCTGGACCCGTTAGCTACGATTTACAAAGTACAACTCGCACTTAAGCCACACTGTGTACTCATGCGTCACTTCACTGTCTGATTTGTTTTCCAAATTTTCAGTTTCCCAAGCTTTAACTTCCAGATCTGTATACAAGGTTGGAATCTGTCGGCCACTAAGTTATTGCATTCCAGTTGTAAAAGACATAGTCTGTCCCTGCGTGGTTGAACTTTTTCCTGAAACTTTTTAGATCTAAATTTTGAGGGCACATTTCCCCCACTAGAATAGCAACTTCTTTTGATATAATGAACCAGTCGAGATAAAGAAAAACAGAAATGTATTTTAAGATAACCTGTATACGAGTGCAGAAAATTGTGAAGATTTTCTTTCCACCTTGCTGTGTACAAGTACTACTTTTGTTTTATTACATATTCGCATGCGGTTAATCTGAGATCATTTAAAAGTAAATTCAGTGGTAGAACTCCTCCTTATTAGATTATCAACTCTAAATTGGTCAATTTAACACACAAGATATTCGGTCTCTGTCTCAAATTGTCATATTTTAGGGTTTAAGATGACACATCTCACTTATATCCACAAGCTCCTTATCTTCACGGCAAACATCATTTAAGTCATTGGATTTCTTGAATCATTATGTTTTCGGGTTGTCCGTCTGTCGTCCCATTCCCGTCTCAGGAATGCCTTCAGGGAATTTCTGCAAATTTGGTACAAATATTCACTTGGACTCAAGGATGAACTCACTTGATTTTAGTAGTTAAAGGTCAAAGGTCAAGGTCACGGTGGCCTCACAAAGTATGTCGATGTTTTTCTCAAGATCAGATAGAGGGAATGTCCTAAAATTCAAACTTCAAACAGTCACACAGACACTTCGAAGATGAACTGATTAGATTTTGGTGCTTGGCGGTCAAAGGTCAAGGTCACAGTGACCTCACGTCCCTGTGAATGGGATATATTCGTACTGCCCGTAAGGAATTTTAGACTGTTTTAGCCTCACACACAGTAAAACCACACTTTAATGTGTGAAAGTATCTTTGACTTTGTAGTTGACTTTTAACAATTGCCATTCTTTTTCCTTACTCTTTAATTCAGCTAGTGATACTTCAAATATATTTAGAAGCCATTACAGTGCAACACTGCAGAGACTGAACTAAAGTTCGCTATGCATCACTCATTGATGCCCTATGTTCTGTCGCTGGAAATTGGATTTTGATCTTTTCCTACAGGCTTCTCCAGGGACAGTCACAATGACTCAAAGCATGGCACCATGATGTCATAGCTGTAGTTGAACCCTACATTGATCCTAATAGTCAGAGGCTGAATTTAACTAAAAATAATGAGGACCTGGTCTTCAAATTTAAGAAAAAGTAACATGCGTATGCTCGGTTTGTGCGACCATTTTCAAACCGACGCATCGCAACACAGAACAGTGGAAGCTCTGTTTCAGCCCTTGGTCTACGAGACCATGACCAATGCATAATGTTGGATTTATTTATTTATTTTTTCATATTTGGTTCCCCTTTTTTTTTTCGCTGGGGGGGCAGGGGTGTGGGAGGTACACACGCAGGGCCGGTTGTGGTGCGGTTTTGGCATACATGCGTTATTCATGTTCAAACACTGTGGTCGTCTCAATCCATATTCATGCTTTTAAAAAGCCCGGCTGCGTGCTTGCAAGTATAGTATCCCCTATCGTGTTCCCTTCCTATAGCAACCACAGACGAGGAGATTCGATTACGTGTGCTTGGACCATGCAGGGCAATATGTGCATGTGTCTACACAGAAGGATTCCCTGTACACAAGAGTGTGTGTTGGTTATGATAGTGTCTAACGGGCCAGACTTTCCCAGCCCTGGTTCATTGCAAAATCTTTCAGCACTTCCTCTGGCCCGGTGTCATCGCTGGCTCGGGCCAGTGTCATTGGCACAGCCTCATTTTGATTGTGAAGAAAAGAAGAGAGAGAGGACCAAGATATAGTAGATAAACCGAGATGTTCCCTGGTCTTCTACATTTCCTTCTCTGACTGTTCACATTGTATTCATTTTAGCACTGATGCATATAGCGACAAGAAGTGCTTCATGGTCATGCAGAGGAACATTTTTCCAACATTAGTCCCACATTGATATGTGTGTGTTTGTGTGTCCAGAAAAATAAATTATTTATACAAAATTCATGTGCAGCTGCTCCAGTTTAGACAACATTTAAAACTGATGCATTAAGAAGAATGCTATACTTCGTTGGTGGCATCTGGTCGTTGATCAGCCTCAAAGAGCACGAGTCCCCGTGCTACTCATCGACCTCCTCTGGCTACCTATGGCTGCCTGAGTCAAATTGCAGTTACTAATGCTTGATGACAGAGCGACTTCTGGGTCTGAACCCAAGTACTTGAACTCAATCATATGAAGTTATGCTCCTTCTCGTCCACTCTGTTCCTCCAAGGAACGCCGTCTGGCTTTTCAATGCCTCCTAACAAGGCAAGGCTGTTCCCCTCTGTGGTTCCCTGATGGTGGAATGAGCTAGTCTCATCTCCTCTGAGAGCATGAACCTTCTAACAGCTCTTACACGACCAATATGCCTATATCTCACACTTTGGGTTTACCTCCAGCTCTGTCTTCTTGAACAGATTACCTCAACGTCTCCTACTGCGCTAAATCTTTAGTGTTGCCTTTCAGCTGTCAGTCATTCTGGATAAAGGTTCACCAAATTAGTAAATGAAATTGACCAGGTGGCCCGTGTACGGAGTCTTGACACGTCCTGCAGCGGCCGCAGGTTCGGTTCGACCCAGCCCTTTGCTGCATGTCTTCCCTGTTCTCTCTCTCTCTCCCCCTTTCACACTTAACTCTCTCTGATAAAATAAAGGCATGACGCCTCGTTTCAAACACAGTTTTTTTTCCCATGTCTGTTTCATATACGGACGCGGCCCCGTAGAGTTCAATGCACAGAAATACATTTCTTCACAGATGGATAGAGATGTCACTGCAGCCATGGGAGGAAGGGATCTCAGAGATCCTGGTACAGTTGATAACTCTTGACTGTAGGAGCATGTTCCGTGTGCAACCATGTGTGTGATCCTGATAGATCGGTGATGAGGCCACCAATGCCTTTCATCCTAATGGATTCCATCTGACCAATCACAGTGCAGAGACGTGGCTACAGATAAGCCTGCTGGAGCTGAGGAGGTTCCGGTAAACAGCCGGTAATAGCCCCCCCTCCCGTGTCCCCCTCTGCTCCTATCAGCAATCAGCCGAGGTTAATGGTGACGGCCCGGGGCTGGTTGATTGGAGCCAGGCTACA
Source organism: Hippoglossus stenolepis (assembly GCF_022539355.2). Lineage (NCBI taxonomy): Eukaryota > Metazoa > Chordata > Actinopteri > Pleuronectiformes > Pleuronectidae > Hippoglossus > Hippoglossus stenolepis. The sequence continues at coordinate 11,094,187 of NC_061488.1, forward strand.
CATCAGTCAAGGCAAACCCAGCGTTGGGCCATGTGTCCGACTACAGCTATTCAAGTCCATCTTCCGCCTGACCACCACAGGCACGCAGATCAAACTGCACATTCATTCTATCCGAAATCTTTGATGACTGTCCGGCTTGATGAAGATGTTGAACTTGACTGCGTCCTGATAATGACACAAGCCATCACTCAGGCTGACCCGGCGTGACCCAACCTGTCGGCAGACCACTGTAAGTGTTCTGTACCAAAAGAGCTCAGACTTCAGTGTCTGTTCAACCCGCTCAGATCGAAGTGAGTCACAGTTTGACTCTTTGGTCTCTGAGTTGAACCATATGAGTCTTTGCTGTATTTGACCTGTTTGACCACATCTTTATAAAGTGGAGCTGGTTCCAGGTTCCAGTCACACAGCTGGGTGGCCACAACCCTTCTTTTTTCTTTCTTTTGTGTGTGTGTGTGTCTCTCTCTCTCTCTCTCTCTCTCTCTCTCTCTCTCTCTCTCTCTCTCTCTCTCTCTCTCTCTCTCTCTCTCGTTCCTTCTTTATTTCTTCCTGTCTGTCTTTTTCCTTCCTTTCCTGCTTTCTTTCTCTCTATCTCACTCTCTCTCTTTCTCTCTATCTTTCTGTTTCCTTCCTTTCCTCCTTCCTTTCTTTCTTTCTTTCTTTCTTTCTTTCTTTCTTTCTTTCTTTCTTTCTTTCTTTCTTTCTGTCTTACCTTCTGCATTACCTTCTTTCTTTCGTTCTCTCTGTCTCACCTTCTTTGTTGTTTTTCTCTGTTTCTTTCTTTTTCTTTTCTTTCAGATCAAAGGGCTTCCATTCCCTCTCTCCAAAGAGGAGAAAAAGAAAAGAATTAATACTAATGGTGCTGGGAGCAGAGGAATAAAGCGTCGGGGTAATTACCCAGCAATCACAGCGGCATTCCGCAGCTGAGGGGGGCAGAGATAGGGTCTTGAGCCTAAAGAGCATGGACGTGGATCAACTTGGCCGGCACACACACAGACACACTCAAGCTCACGTACAGCCCGGCTCACACAAGTGCAATCTGTCTTCATGGAACAGCCCCCTGCTCATTCTGCCCTGTGGTCGACCAGGAGCAATCGCTATGAAAACAACACTCTCTTCGTCCTGCTCGCCGTTTTCTCCGTCATTTTCTGCCCGTCTGCATCCCTTTGTATGTTGTGTGTGTGTGTGTGTGCATAGGTGTCTAATTGATATGTATGAATGCAGTGGAGGGTCCGTGTGTGAATGACTTTCTGGAGGAATGTGCGGGGAGAGGGGGAGGACGTCTGCTTGTCATGTGTCTAAGTGCGGCCCCCATCGCCTGAACCTGGACCGACTTTCATAATAATCACAGCCTGATTTTGCGTGTGTGTGTGTGTGTGTGTGTGTGTGTGTGTGTGTGTGTGTGTGTGTGTGTGTGTGTGTGTGTGTGTGTGTGTGTGTGTGTATTCCTCAGAGAACAGCACTGTATGTACAGAATAAGCCACATGTTACAATGGATGTATAAGGAATTAGAAAAGTGGATGTGGTTTCCTGTTTGTGCATGGATGTGTTCATATGCAAATGTCTTTATGCACATACTCAATCAGCGGTCCTCGTTTATCAGGCTATTTAAATATTTTTGTTCCAGTTATTAAGATTGATTAAAGTTTTTTGGGCCTTTGACTTTCCAGACATTTGACAAAAACATCGACTAAAACCACAGCCCAGTTGTGTGAACACTATTTTAATAGAGAATCTTTTACTTAGCAATTCACCTTAACAGCCTTTGTTCTCTTGGGTCGCAGCATAAACACAGATTTATTGCAGCCTATGGAAATAAATCAGGTGCATCTATCGCTTACACTGCCTCTCAATGTGAACGGTTAATAATGTATTAATAATGCACACAGATAATTTACTTTTTATTAAGTGATAATAATTGAGATAAGTGGCATTGTATTTTATGCAGAATTAAATTTTGCATCAGTAGTTTTAGCCCAAATGCAAAATTAAAATAATACAGTGAACGTTTGCCTCACGTTTGTTTGATGGCAGCTGCACTCATCCGTGGAGGAGCTATGGTCTGGAATTCCTTGGCTCCCTCCGACAGTTTTGTTTGCACTCAGATTTTTTCTTTTCAATTTAGTTAAATTTGATGCCACTTTTGTTTCACTCCTTTCATTTTGCACTCTATTAATGAAATTACCCTCATGTTATCTGGGAATTTTTTGGTTCAGTTATAATATTGTGGGAAGTAGAAAAAATCCCCTAGTAAATTGGTTATGAAATAATATTTGTTTGTTCTGGAGAGAACTTTTGAGTTTGACTTTTTTTAAGATCTGACATTTGACACAGTTTCTCACAATATCCTCCTTTGATTCATGACTTTTGTCAACTTCGTGTATATGAACAAATTTTAGATAAAATTGGCTCATCATGTGTATTTGTGTGCATTGAGTCTGCTTCTTTCTCTGTATGCATCAAGTGTATGTCTGTCTGCTTTTGTATTTGTGCCTCTGCATTCAAACGGGAGTGTCTGCCTCGACGGACACAGTGCACCTTTGTATTTCTTAATAGCCGCTGGTGGTTAAGAGCAAAATGAATGTTGGGGCAGTGGAGAGGAAGTTGCTGTAAGAGTCACAGGTCTCGCTCGTAATCATTGTGAAACCCGTAGAAAACTCTGTCTCTTTCGATTGTGTCAGCACTTTGACATTTCTTTTTCCTCTTGGCTGTTGGGAAGTCGATGACCTATTTAGATCCTTACGGTGCACGGTCCTTTTTTGGTTTGGAGGTAGGAGGTTTGGTAGAGAACAGCACAGCAGATTTACACAGACATGCAGGTGCACGTTTTTGTGCAGCTGTACCCAGCCCTTTACTGCAGTCAAGTTTTGTCCAACAGACGAAAAACAAAGAAAAATAACTTTATTTGATTCCTTTATCGGAGAGAGAGAGAGAGAGAGAGAGAGAGAGAGAGAGAGAGAGAGATGTTTCAACTGCTTAACACAAAAAAGAAAAAAAAGTTCTCTGACAGAAATAAAGAATGACTTTTGCTTTACCTCGTTTAGAAAAGTGTGGGTGATTTCAGATCCTGAGCGTTGTACTTCTCGAGCCTCCCTTCTTTTTCTTCCCCTCTCGGGCACCACTCGTCTTATGAAGTCATTGTGATCCGTCGTTCCGGTCGATAACAGATGAGTAATGACGCCTCGAGCAAAGCAGCATGACATCAGGAAGGCCATCTTAGGGGAATTTGGGGAGAGGTGTCATTTGCCGCTTTAAAGGTCTCTGTATGTTCCTTCATATTCCCAGGCAGACGACTCAGCGTTCCACAGAGGTCCGAAGGGAACGTCACGGTTTTGAATAAATGCCGGTTGTCTCCTCTCAGTTGCTATGTGTGCAGTGTAATTAACATTTTTATGCTAAGCTGCTTATTCAAGGAAACGTTTGGTATGTAGAGTGTGTGTCTGTCTAAATGCTACGAGTCAAATCTCCAGCGCTGCTCTGCAAAGTGAAGTATTACATATCAAATAGTTTACTTACTCAAAGAACTTTGGGTATTTGAGTCTCCTCATGTGGTCGTGTGCCACTGTGCTGCCCTCGCACACAGTGGACGCTTAGAAAACAAAAACATACCACAAACCCAACATTTCTCATTTTCAATAAACTCAGGAGTTTTGTGAAAGTGGATATTTTTGGCCTGACGTCGAAATTTGCCACATGGGGGCGCCAGCTTACACAGTATCAATGCATCTGCAGTCCAGCGGTGGTGCTCATGCTGCTCCATCTCTCAGGCAGGGATGGGGCGGCGATGGTGGGAGGTGTTGGTAGAACAGGGGGTTAAACGAAGTGCATGTATCCACACCCTCCGCACACTGGAAAGGTCACTGTCCTCCCCGAGCCTCGTGACCACAGTGTGTTTCTCTTTGAAGATGCGCAGCTGAGTGGAGGAAGTCCTTTATTAACCTGGGAATCAACAAGCTCTGGTGGCAGGAGATGAGAACAGAGTGCAGGTGTACATGTTTACAGTGCACTATTACAGACACAAACACTCATGCACGCCCACACACTCATGCACAAACATCAAATTCCAAGTTTAATATGTACATGTTTTACTTGGATCGGAGTGTGTGATTGTGGAGTACTTAGTAGCAGCATTAGATTTCCAGTATGTAGTCTCTCATTAGGTTTCTGTTTGACTGTGACCTAGTTTCCTCTGGGGAAGTACACACTATGTTACAACACATTGTTCAGTTTGTGGTTATCGTCCCTCTGTGTGGCTCTATGTGTGTGTGTGTGTGTGTGTGTGTGTGTGTGTGTGTGTGTGTGTGTGTGTGTGTGTGTGTGTGTGTGTGTGTGTGTGTGTGTGTGTGTGTACATGCACATACGTGTCAGTGCCAGGATCTTTGGTTTTTACAACTATCATATTTTCAGAGGCGATGACAAGCGCAGAGTAACGAGTTGGGCGACCGATTATTGTTTGGGTATTTTTATTGTTCCAAAAGCGTTTTTAAAAATACAAATGATTGTATTTTTATGGCGGTCATGCACCACGCTGGTCTCCTTTTGTGTTCGGCAGAAATTATTCTTCTCGAGGCCACAGAGTTCTGGGTCTTAGTTTGGACGGAAGACTGACGGGTCGGCCGGGTTTGTGGTTCTGACGTTTTTAGATCACAATTTTTTCGTCGGAGGGACACAGGGCCTGATACCATTTCCCTAAGTCCTCTCCCACTACGTTAGAGCTCAGCTTGTCCCAATCACGATCATACAATACAGACTTGTGACCACAAGGCAACAGCGAGGCTCACATTGGGTTCATAGGCCCAGTGAACAGAGAAGGGAAATTGTTTTGTTGGCAGCTATTAACTTAACCTGACATGAATGCACGTTAGCTTTTGACATCCCCCTACTTCACTGTAAAGATTTTCCTCTTACTTCAGAGATAATAAATGCCATTTCTTCAAGTTTTGTTCCACCAAGAAACTGTCCAATTTCCCCCCCGATTTCACTAATTAATTAATAAATTATAAAAGCTTCATTGTAATCCATTTTTGTATGTACAACATTTCATGTCATACAGCAATGATTTTTAAAATCATAGTTGTAATGCCCCCTCTGTACCTTTTTTATTGTTTTACCCCACTGATGACTTTTCGGGTAAGCTGCTTTCAGACATTCTCCAAAGGGGCTGAATGTGTGAACGCAAATGTCAAAGTAAGAGCGTACGGGACTTTCAGTGGACTTCCTCATGCCAGCCCTGTAGAGAAACACTGGCAGAATGTCTGACAGAGCCGATGCGAGAACACAGCAGGGGATGCTCTGCAGGATTGAGAGTGGGCGCATCGATGACGTTTGCAACACGCGTCACAAAAGAAAGAAAGAAAGCAAATATATCCACATGAATAATCAGTGCCATACACGTACAAGGCACTAAAAAAGATGTAAGAGAGTTTTCTGTGATTAAAGCCGACACCAGTGTCCAATGTGCTGCAAACATTTGTGATCATGCAGTGGATTTAATACGTTACATCCTGCCTCCTGCTTGCTGCACCGCCTCTCATCTGAATGCTCCTTTCTGAAAACAGCTTTAGTCAACTATTACCCTGCAAAAGCTTGTAGTGTTTAAAAATCACTCGTCATGAAATCTCTACAACCGGCAGCCTCTAAAATTGTTACATGACTGTACTTTTCCACTGAATTTTTTTAGCTGTACCGTTCAAGTCAAGGTCAGTGGAAGGTAACTGTGCATCAACACTCCCAAGTTTCAGGGGAACCTGGTCCCGTCCTATCAGCTGGTTGATAAAGTTATCGGAGTCAAAACAGTGCGGTTGTAAACAGCGGGGAGCCACATGTGTGCGGGAGATGACTGAGGACGACGTCATCATTTCTCAAGAGGATACACACTCACTGAGACAGGCAGTCCACACACCGCAGTGCCTGGCCCATAGAGTCATGGTAGCTGCCTATCGTAGGTGGTCTGCTTCAGTGGGAGGTGTGTGTGGTTGCAGAGTGGGATGACATATACACAGCGGTTTAATGATAAAAGCTTCTGTGTGTGTGTGTGTGTGTGTGTGTGTGTGTGTGTGTGTGTGTGTGTGTGTGTGTGTGTGTGTGTGTGTGTGTGTGTGTGTATATGAGAGTGTGTGTGAGAGAGAGACAGAGAGACGCAGGAGGGTAGTTTGAGTTAGCCTCATGCACTGAGAAATAAAATGAATGACTGTCCTCATCATAACAACCAAGCTACTGGGGAGGGCCCCCTCGCTTTCAAGAAAAAAAAGGAAAAGGAAAGACGCGCAGCTGCCCCTCCGCCTCGCCTGTCCACAAAAGGCATTTCTCTTCTGAGAGTGTGTTTTGACTTTGAGAATTCTGACAGAATTCCTCGCCCTCTTTCCCATATCCGCGTCTCACGTGACTCGTTCTCAGCCACCGGCTGCGAGGTTTAACGTTGTGTTTTCTCTGCACAATTTCACAGAAGGCCCGAGCGATGGAGCTAAATATTTCATCCAGTGGTTGTTGTTTTGCATGAGCAGGCCAAAGCAAACTTGGGCCTGGTGAAGAATGTAATCATTTATCTAAGACCAGAGGCGACGTGCTCAATCTGACCTGAAACAGGGCTCTGTGGCGCCCACAGGGACCGGGAGCAAGAGGATATGCATGAGCGCAAATGTATATGATTTGGTGCGTGTTTAGAAAAAAACAAGGTATGACAAGCGGCGGAGCTGCTAACTGATATTTGTTTGTACTTCCTTCTGTGTTTACTGTATGTTCAGATAAGCGCGTTGCAGCGTCTGCCTTGCGTGTTCTGCTGGGGTTTCACTTGTGCTTGATGATGTGGAGATGGTGAATGGTATAACACATGAAGCTTTAGCCTGCAAGTGCCCACTGCCCTCGGAAAATAAATCATCAGCCCACTTACTTTAACCAAAGAAACATAGGAGAATAAATCAAGTAGCCCATATAACCCTCGCCTCTTTCAGTTCCTCTCACAGTCTCTGCCCTAAAACTCCATCTTACACACCCATGGCAATAATGAACTGCTGGGAATTTGATCTGACTTTGGTAGTGTGAAGCTTTCCCATCATTCCCTGAAGGGTTTAATGTCCCTCTATCGCTTGTGCGCCGACCAATCAGAGCCTTCAGCTTGGTTGTGTAATGACTGTCATTAACCTATCAAGATCTGCCGTAGGGTACTGGTACTTGTACTTTTTTCCCACCCCCTCCTGCCGCTTTCCCTCCATTTCTAAAAACCAAGATGTCTCCTTTAAGTCCTTGTTCTTGCCCTCCGGGGAGCAGAGAACACCAAAGTCTACAGTCTAATTGGATTCATTTGTAAAATAGCTGTGGAGATTTGGACATTATCTATCTATGTACCCATGACTGGAATGCAGCTTATTCTCCCCATTGGAGATTTTTTTTTACCTCCGTCACCATTTCAGTTAAAATGTGGTCTGTTGATGGCCTGAAGGGCTTTCCCTTGTTTTTATTGGATTCTCATGTTCATTAAATAATGAATTCTTCAGTGCATATGTCTCTCTTTTGCACAGCACAGTCCCTGATCTGAGAAAGGACCAGTTGGGTCAAATATGGTATTAATGTTTCGCAGCGGTGAGTGAATGGTGCTTTGTCTGTTTGTGGAAAAACCACTGAGGAAGTCTGAGGAAATGCTCTGTGCAGGAGTCTCAGGGGGTCTGTTGACTTTTCAAACTACGCTTTTCTTTTTTAATATTATATTAACTCATCATTTAAAGGAATATAGAGTTTGCTCATGGTGGTTATGATAAGACACAAGCAGGACGGCACGTCAGCACGTCCTGTCACCAGTTGTGTTGTCCCTTTTGTGAGTACACTTCAAAATTATGAATGCAACATGTGAGATCTTTTATATTCTAGAAATCAGAAACTCCAGGGTTCAATGAACAAAACAACTGACAAAAACTTTTTGATGTGGAGCAAAGGTACAGAGAACAGTGTTTTGGTTTCACGACTCAGTTTCTGGTATGTCCAATATTTTCATGGTGCCACGTGATCGGTGGACATGTGGACGGATCGCAATGCTGCCAAACTCTTGGAAATGCCATTTTGACTGATGGTCAAGACACTGCTTTTTCACATGAATGGTGTAAATATTGTTATTTTGTTGATGTGCTCTGCTCTAGTGACGTCTATTGCACTTCTGTCCATCGAAGGTTCAGGAAAAAGGATGTACAGATTGTTAAACCTTATGAGGCAACTTATAATTAGTGAATATGGGCTGTACAAATATAATTAGATTTGGTTTGATTTGACTGCACGCTCCCTCACGGCTAACAACATCTGTGACTTTGTAACGTTTGACGTAAATTTGACATCTTGTAGCGGCCTTTTATTGTGACTAGCCCCGAGACGCACCTGAACGTGGGAGGGCTCTCTAACATGAATTTAAACAAATTTGTTAATGAAATTTAAGAGAAATAAACCAGTGTGCTTCAAAAAAGACTATATCTTTATTTTAACCCCTAGACTTTCATTGCTTTGCACTGTGTTCTATTCCAGCTGCATCTGCTAGTGTTTTGCCTGGTACAGCTCGGGGCTTTTTGCTGTTTGTGTGTGTGTGTGTGTGTGTGTGTGTTATAGTGTGTGTACTTGTGTGCCTGGGTATTTGTGTACGTTTGTGTTCTGTTTTGCAAATGATCATCAGATAAAGGTTGTTGAACACCACAAATGGCTATTACACCACCACTTCAGCGACATGAGGTTAGCCACAGAAAGGCCGATGCAGAGACACAGAGCTCTCTTTTAACGACCTCTGCGCACGGATTAAGGCCCACGGTGCAAGTACACTCAGAGCGTGTCCAGAGCCACTTCTGCCAGTTTAACGCCAGAGAAAATGTTTGTACGTAGTCTCATACTTGGTGCAATCACTTTCCGCTGCTCAAGATAGCAATACGCCTGAGAACACATCCTTTAAGCCCAACACGCCCATGGGCACTTAAGGGGTGCATGGGCATTCGCTGCAACATGAGCACTGGATGGGAAAATGACAACTGCGTCGGTCTGAAATCAGCAAAGACACTTGTTTTGCACTTGTGCCGAGTGTGGGCTGAAGCTGTTACAGTTTATCACTGTTTTGTCAGACTGTCCAGTGTTTAAACTGCTGATGTGGGTAAAAAAAAGCATTCAAACTAAAATTCTGTTTATGCTTAAGAAAGCCGTCTTAATCTGGTCCAAATCTTAATACCACAACAGGAGAAAAAAATTACACTGTACAGGATATTACTGGAAACAATCTTGAAAGCTTGTGCCAATCGTGATGATTTAAAAAGAGCAAATAAACAACAAACAAAGGAACAAAGCTGTCATAGCTGATAGAAACCAAGTGGGTTGATGCAGCCCTGCCTCATGCTTCTTCCTCAGAGGCTTGGTCGTTTACACCCTGCCACCAAGCTTTCGACTTAGAAGAAGAATTAACTTCTTCTTCCCTCATGAATCCATCCATAATTGAGCTATAACCCGAGCTATACAGTGGAGGCTTTCATTGCTGCTCATCTTTGAGATGCCCGGCCAGAGTGGAAGACATTACAGCAGGAAATTGAAGAATGCAGCCAGAGGCTGAGCGCACTGTTCATGGTCTAGGTTCATCTTCTTGATGAATCAGTGGCCAATGGAATAATTTATGTTTGTGGCACTCCGTGATTCTTTTATTATTTGTGCCATTTTTGTGCTTGTTTCACATCAACATGCTGCTAATCGTGTTCTCTGTCCTTCTTTCTCCAGATTGAGAACCTGCTGGAGCAGTTAAAGGATAAAGACAAACAGCTGGCTGGGTTGAGGGAAAGAGTCCAGGGCCTGCAAACTGACTCCAGTAACACAGACACAGCCCTGACCACACTGGAGGAGGCTTTATCAGAAAAGGTACAGAACAAAATGAGGGATGGGGGGGGTCATTGCTCTGTTGTTGAATGCATGGTGTGTGAGCAATGCTGTTGATGGAGAGGCTGAAACTTGTTTGTCAGATGTTGACAATAAAAACTCACAAAGAAACCATTAGACCACCACTTGGCCTGGAAAGGTATGGAAATCTTTACGCATTGGGGCACACTTGTCTTTCAGGAAGCTGGTCTACGGCGTACAGCTTAATTAAGTTGCATGCTTTGCTATGACTCACTGCCATAATTTACAGACACAGCCCTCTAATTTATAGACCTTGGACCACACTAGATGAGGTCCTGACTGAAAAACAGTAAGGGGGAGATGGAGGCACAGAAAGAAGGGAGGTCTAAGGTGAACATAGACAGAGGATTAGTCCCTGTCTCTAGCTGCGCTGAACATAGGGAGGGAATGATCTATAGAATAAGAGGAGGATAGAAGTTTCTGAAAGGGGGAGGGAGGGAAGAATGGAAAAGCCGAATGGCAGAAGAGGCACAGCTCTGATGGAAGAGGTGGCCTCAGAATTAAGGGAGGCAGAGGTCAAGGAATGCAAGGGTGGAGACAGAGTAAAAAATGAGTGACTTCTGCAAAGGCATATGGAAGAGGAAGAGAAAAAACAGAGCCGGAGTGAGCAATACATTTCCAAAGACACAGACGGATTGAAATTCAATTCAGCCCCACAAACTTATATTGGAAAACATGAAGCAACAACTGTCAGATAGTGAGAGAGATAATGCAGACACGGTGTGATGTTACTTCTCAGAGGGGATATGTACACTCCAAGTCCAAAGGTATTTTAATAATATCGAGTTTGGTACTCCTTCTTTATCAATTGGATTTAATTCCATACTTTATTTTTTAAAATTTGCTAATACTCAGCAGGTATAAGCACAGGTCTGTATGTGGCTTCATGCATAGGAAGACGCACTGCAGCGAAAAAGCATAGAGCTAAACGAGCCTGTGGTTCAAGGTGAAGTAAGACTTGCTCCACATGGGCGGATGGGTGAGTGAATGGATTGGATGTTGGTCGTAAACATTCAGTGTTTGTTGTTTTCTGGCAACGCGATGGAGCAGCTGGTCTCCATAAAGCCTCACCTCAACACTACTGAGCTATAGCACGCCGCCACAAACACTGGATGATGAATGGCCGCGCTGGCCAGTTTGGTGTTTTGTTTTCAGGAAAATGCACCGCGTTTAATCGCACAGGTCACCTACCCAATAAAAACCCCGTCGATTTTACTGTATTCCTGAGGAAGTAAGTTACTTTCGAGAAGCTGGAATGCTGACGCAAATTCCCGCTTTGAATAATGGTGTTTTTTTCCTTTTTTTCCCCCCTCGTCTACACAAGCCTTTGGCGATGTGTTTATGGATTTGCACTCATGGTTACAGGGTGCCAGCGATTTCTAATTGAAGACAGGCTCGAACGCAGGACAGGTTTGATGTTGCATTGTACTGACCATGACCGTGGAGATGTCAAACCCAAGTCTGCGAGTGTACACACGCTACCTTGAACTGACTGGCATGATTTCAGAGTGGCTCCATCTTGCTTAGCTTTGTTGCATGTTCAAAGTTGTTGGTACTGCAGTCTAAAAAATGATTGCAGTGCAGGCTAAAAATGGTTCCCATTTACATGTTTGTTTGTACTGGAGGCTAAAAGATGGATGCTGGTTTACATTTTGTTGGCACTGGCTGCTGGTTACGAGTTTGGAGAGTTCCCTCTTTGGACAGATGTGCATGTCCAACAGCACTGGGCTGGAAAAAGGGCTGCCCCAGTTTCATGTGGTCCAATGTACACACACTGTATATGTGTACTTTTATGCCTTTGGATTTGTTATTGCATATTCCTGTTTGTAACAATAGGTTAAGTTGTCGGTCAAGTGTGTTTTCATGTTAGGGAAGGAAGGAAAGTATTCAGAATGAACCCTCCATGACAGAAGTCGACTGGCGGATAGAAATCCTGCATGTAGCGTTTGCAAACCAGTTTGTAACGGTTTGGGTCAGAGTGTTTTGTTTGAAGCTGTTTTAAAGGCATAGAGAATGGCGAGAAAGACCAAAACTCAACCTCTCTTGGTTATACATGAATAAAATAGAAAAAACTGATGTAAACAAAAGTTACTCCTCAGCGGAGGTGCAAAAGAAAAGGAGGGAGTCATTTGCGCAGTCTGATGAAGTTGCTCCCAGAGGCGACACAATAGCTCTTAAAGGCATTTTAATTTAAAGTCTGTAAAGTCGATACAATATCGGTGCTGAGTCAGCCAACAGCGACTCCTTATGAGAAGTACTTTAAACCGCATGTGTGTATTTATGGCTGCCTTGTTAGGCTATTTGTTCCTCTGTTTGTGTTGGATTTCATTTTATTGAATTACACTGAATAAATATCCATTCAATCAAGAATGGCGCTCACATCATTCTATTAATAGACTAGATGTTGGCTGATTTGTGTTTCGCTGTGTTTACATCATGACTGACACGGTGCGAGGAATTTTATTTAACTTAAATTGATCTAAATTTGTTTTGTTGCTGACAGACTTTGAAATCAATAGCATAATGGCTCAATAAACTGTAAATCTCTTTTTGTGTGTCGGCCCGTTTGTTTACCCAGAAACCACTTCTGATGCTGGCCACATATAATTCAGCTGGTGATGAGGAGAACATTGGCGAGCTTTTCAGACATTGTGGTCAACGCAGGGTGTGTGTAATGTGTTTACAAGAGCGAGTGTGTGTGTTGCTAATCACACACCCTGTCACAAACCTGCTCTTGGAGCCAGTCGCTAGCCACAGTGCTGTGGTTCTAATTAACAGGCTGGGGCATTGTGCCCGTGCCGAGCCCTGCTCTTTGGTGTGTGTGTGTGTGCGTGTGTGTGTATGTGTGCGCGCCTGACTGTGATGTTATATGTGTGTTTTGTGTTGAGTTTACGTGTGCTCCACACTTAAGCCTTATAGAGGCAGGTTTTATTATCACATTCTGCTCTCATTCCACTAAACCCCAAACATCCTCGAGATATTTCATAACGTGGGGAAAACACCCAGGACCTATTAGCCACGTGGTCTCTCACCCCCTCTTTTCTCTCTCTCTCTCTCTCTCTCTCTCGCTCTCTCTCTTTCTCTCTCTCTCTTGCCCTCTTTTCCAAAAGCCCACTATGCAGTGTGTTACTGTGCCAGGTCTAGTTAGTGGTTGTATTTGTCCAATAACCCAGGGGTTTATAGCTGCCAATCATGCAGCGATGCCACATCGTAAAGCCTTGTTGCTGAGCTGTACTGTGTGCCTAAATAAACACCTGAATAAACACCTTGATAATCACTTCAGTCCACACCTTAACGCACACACGTACATCTTAGCACACGCATCTACTACACACACCTTGCGTGCTCCGCCACCCATGGTGTGGACGTGGTCTCCGGCCAATGCCCAGAGCCGGGGTTCTCCTGCTGTCTGATGTGATTAGAGGATAGAGAAAATTACGACGCAAACATTCCAGCCTGGTTTATCAGAAGGCAACGTGGAGTTGTTGGGAAGTGATCTACAGTGCTGTCCAATCCACTCCCAATAAATCTGTCTCTGTCCCTCAACCCCTTCCATTCCTTCTCTCTCTCTCTCTTCCACTTGGCTCTGACCTCCTTGGGTCCCATTGTTATTTATTATAGTTGGCACATTATATCTATATGTATATCTGCATAATGTTATATGTTATTTATGACAGCCATTTATGAGTTTGTCTTTGGCTGCACTTTGCAGAGCATGATGTTGAGCCTATTCAGCAAGAGACTGTCCCAAATTTTTCAATAATGATAGGGAGGAACTGTAATCACACAGGGCTGACAATCTGTTGCACGCTGGAAGCCGAACAAGTTCCATTTTATATCATTTCATGAATGTGGACAAGCCTTTACGTAGATAATAGCCATCGAGGCCTTTACTGTATTCTTTATCATGCTTCTCGCCAAACTCTCTTTTTCCGTGTTCTTTTACAATCTCAGGAGCGAGTGATTGAGAGCCTCCGGGAGCAGAAGGAGCGGGAGGACAGGGTCCGGCTGGAGGATTCGGAGAAGATGAGGAGGGAGAACCAGGAGTTAAAGGACAAACTCTCGGCCCTGCAGCCTCCAAAACTGCTGCAGAGCCAGACCACAAACCCCAGCCTGACCCAAAACCAGAGACCTGATGGAGAGGTCAGTGTGGAATGTTCTGATGCAGTCACAGTATCGTAGGCAGGGAGGTTGAGTAGATATCGAAAAAAACAAGGTGTGTGAGGGGGTAGTTTGTAAGTGTTTGCTATTTTTACTATTGTTGCAATCACCCCCGTAAAAAAATACTTTTATCTGAAATATGCAAAACTCTTTTCACAAACATCATGAGGCTTTATAATTATTTTTTTTATGGTAGAAAAATAATTAACTTTTACAAGCACTCCGCAGTGGTTGTAATATGCTACTTGTACCCTGTATTTACACTTCTTACACCTATAGCAATAGTAATTCCACTCTCTTACCTCCCGGTGAGCATCCACAATATTGTTCGCAACCCCCCTATAGCAAAGGGCCTGCCTGCACTTTGTCCCGAGGGATGAAGGGATGAATTAAGAGAGAGTGATTTATGGACGTAAAAGATCCCTCCATCCCCGCTCAGGTGCCAAGTCAGAGGCCTTGCTGTCTTTTCTCTCTTTCTTTTCCCTCTCCCAGGCTTACAAGCCAGGACAGACCCTCGCCCTGCCAGAATTTATGAGAATGTTTTCTTTTATTCTCACAAAAAGCGCACGCACACACACACACCCACACACGTCTCATTCCTGTGAAATGATATCTTGTTGAACGTTGACGCGGAACCACATGAAAGGGACGGCAGCTCAGAAACTCTTTGTAGCGAGCAGCTTCACACTGCGACAGAAGTGTTGCCATAGTTTGGCCGCTCTATTTACTCGGCCGCAATCAGACCTGTTATGTAAATTTACAAATTCATCAGGAAGACAGTGGATAATTGCGGGCTCATGTCTTTGATTGGGGTTGTGTGTGTTCACGTGTGTTTCTCTCCGTGCACCTGTGCATGTGTGCCAGCGCAAAAAACAACTGTTGATGCTCGTGCGTTGCAGACGTGTGTGAGTGTCGGCATGTGTTTAAGTGGGTTGGTGTGTTTGTAGTGCGGTGAATTGTGACAGGTTGTGAGGCTGTGGATCAATGCATTTCTCCTATGGTAGTTGGAGGGGGGGAGCTTAACCAGACAGGAAGCAAATCTAAGTTTAGCAAACTTTAATGCTCAAGTCTGTCAAGGAAGATTAGATGATAAAGGCGAGACGAAAGTTGCAGTGTCTGAGTTAAAATTAACTTAAATGACATAGCTGATTTAATAGTTAACTGATTTAGCTATAGAATGTAATTTGAAATAAATTTTACTGATAAATTCCTCCAGTCGTAGAGCTATATGCTACAGTGAGTAATCAAGTACGCATACCACCAGCATGGCACTCAGATGAGGACATACCGCCACCAATTCAATAAAGCAAAGTTATCAAATTACACACACTTTACGAAATCAGTCCCCTAAAAAAAAGCCAGATTTTATTCTTCAAGATCCCAAAATGTTCCCTCTGAAAACTGTGAAAATATTGAGATACCTATTTACTGACACATACTCCATCTTTCCAAGTTTCGTGGTAATCAGTCCTGTAGTTTTTGTGTAATCTTGCTTAAAAAAACAAACCAAACATAAAACAAACGGACAGGGGTGAAAACGTAACCTCCTCTGGCGAAGAAAAAAAGAACAGATAACTACTTCCAGTCGCCGCAGAGCTTAAAATGACCGCTGCTTAGAGTCCCCAGTGACCCAATCTGATACTGCTGCATGGACTGTTAACACTGCAGTAACGGTCAGATTCCAAACTCCAGTACATTATGCATAGCAAAAAGCCACAAGCCAAGGTGAAGGGAATCCAGCACAAATACAAATTAAAATGACAATCAAATAATACAAGTGAAAAGACAGTTCCAAGCTATGGTCAAGCCCTCACTCTTCGCCGCAGCCACCGCCACCCTCGGCCTCCCGGAGATTTGCTGCCTCGTCACTCCGAAGGCCCTGTGGTCACTCATCTCCATCAAGGTGGTGGAACGAGCTGCCAGCCAACGTCAGGAATGCAGACATACAGTTCATCTTCCACCACAGGCTGAAATCCTACGCTTTCAGATTATACCTCCGCACCGCACACTAGCACTTCTTTACATTTCTAGAAATAACAAAAACCAAAATAAACAAAGATAAAAAAAAAGAAAAAAAATCAGCAACCGTAGCATGTGCTGTGGTTTTGAACACATTTTTTCTTTTCCTCTTTGAGGTATGCGCCTATCAAGTATGAATGCACATGCTGTAAATTGCTTTGGACAAAAGTGTCTGTGAAATGAAGGTGATGTAATTGTGGTGTAACAGTACAAAAGGAAAAACAGAGTTATTTAGGAATTCTTTTTTAAAGACAATGATTCATACAGAAACTATGCAGCAAAATGTGCTTGATATTAGAATGACGAACTGTCAAGCAAATTAGCTGAATTCTTCTTCTCAGGGTGGATTCAGGTAATCTAGGACTTTCTTTGCAATTTTTAATTTCTACTACTTATTCCGATATCTGTTTTACACAATAGAGTAAAAATATCATACCTTTCTGTAATCCTTAAGATGTTTTCTAACCTCACCACAAGAAAGACTGGAGATATCTTACTCAGAGGAGACATGACGCAGCTTTTACTGTTCTTTGTGCCAAAAAATACAAAAATGTATTTGATAATCAGGGACACATTGTATCATCCTTTGAAAAAGCCTATGTCACCTTTCTCTATGCATGTAAAGCTCAATATTATTATTTTTTTTAAAGCAGCATAAAAAATGCAACTTAGAAAATGTATTCATATTAATGTGTCAAATAAATATTTTTCATAAAGAACACTATCTTAAATATAGAAACTATGAGATTAATTTAAAACTTTCTATTAAAGGTGTATCAAAATATTTAAAAAAATCGAAAGGAAAAATAACAATTTACAGTTTATTCGTTCTGTAATTTTCCCTATTGGAGCTACTCAGTGAACAAACAGTCCCTGCAGGTGAGAGACCATAATCATCGATCACCCCATTGTGACATCAGCCCCATGAAGTCACGTGATTTCAGTCACATGATGTCCATGCAAAACCTGTAGTTAAAGTCCTGTTGACTAGATTTTGTTAGAACAGGAAGTAAACAGACTGGGGCTCTCCTTTGTAGTGCTGTCCGAATGTTGAGTGACATTTCTTATACCCTACATAGTGCAGTCGTTGTTTCCCACAATGCATTGTGAAAAGTAGTGTGCAACAGCCCAACATGTCGTACAAATGTAAATAACAATCAGAGCAGTGCATCACAGCACAAATTGTGGCAAACACGTTTATTTCTACATTTAACATGTAATTCACCATGTTTTTTTTTTTTACCTTAAAGTATTATTACTTTAGTGTAAACTCCCTTAAAATACGGACACAGCCACTGTCAGGGTTTGAGAAAAACATTCCTTTTGTAACCTCCAAAACAGGCCTCACATACAGTAAATTACCATTTATCTAAAAGATGTGTAAGAAATTCCTTCATTAAACATTAATCAAAAGTACTTCCCCCCAAAAAAACATGAATCATTTTGCCTGACAAACACTGATATGTTGCCATTTGCCTCTCAGGCAGATGTGGAGTGTTTGCCATCAGGCCTTGTACACACACAGTGGCCCTCTCACTGTATCTGCAGATGTTTGTATTACTGACTCAGTCAAGCTGTTAGCAGAGCTTTTTATCTTGACCCCAGAGCTCCTCTGCATCATCATCCTCTTCCCATAAAACAGTATTTGTTGATTCCGAGGGTTAATAAAGGACGTCTGGAACTAAACACCAGCTCTTCAAAGAGAAAAACCGTAAAGAACCTCAGGGAAGACGGTGACCTTTTCCAAAGAGGGTGAGTTTAGAGTGGCGAGGACGCAACACACCTCAAATGACTTCTGAGTTCTATTCAAAAGACAGTTTGGTCTTTTTAAACCAGGTTTTTGTTTTACCTACTGTCTTTCTTTTTTGTTGCCTTTTCTCTTCTCTTCTTTTTTAAGATGATACAAAGATAAGAAGAATCAGACTCATTGAATCATCATAATCATTGATCTTTGCACTGGCAGAGTCAGTACAATGAGATTGAATGCAATCATATCTAAAACATAAAGTGACAGAATACACCTTTAGAGGTGAATGGTGTTTGTGTAAAAACTACCCAGCCTCAGCATTGCTGGGTTTTCTCTGACCAGTAGTTAAATAATCCAATGCAGAGTCTGGTGGCCACACATATTTAACTTATTTGTAATATTTACACTTCAGAGAAATTCCTAGGAATGATAATAATAATTTCTCTGACCATATATGTAACCGTATCTTTACTGGCCTTCCCCCTCCTGTCATAATATCACAAATTCCTGCTGAACCCGCCGTCCTTGCAGCCCCTGCGTTCTGCCCGTGTGTGCGTGTTTCCCACTGTAAGAACATAACAAACTCTGTCCCACTTAGGGCTAATGCATTTTGGGCTCTCTGAGATTGGCCTTGATGTGTGTGGATGAGTGTGTGGGGTTAGGTGTGGAGGTAATGGGGTGAGGATGAGGTCAACAATGATTCTGCTTTCCCTCCACTTTTCACCGGATTTTGTGCAGCCATGTATACATGGGTACACGCACAGTGATGAGCAATGGGGGCTCTTTAGGGTCATATGCTATAAGGTATTACTGTAGACAGGTCATAGTCAAACCGATCTCAAAGCCAAACTGCCATCGTCTGAGGGTGAATTAGCCTCTGGGGGCAACAGCCATTATTTTGGACCCCCAGACGGTGGCGAGGGTATCTTCCATTCACCGTACATCTCCGTACACCGGTCGATCGTTTCTCCACACAAAAGACAGCTAGGTGCTTTAGTTCCAGACGACATGTTGGCAAGTAGCTGATTTATTTCAGTCAATTTATTCCACCTCTTTTTCTCTTCACATGGACTGTTTACCTGCTTTAACTAGAAACTGGACCACAAGGCTTCCAGTCACAAAACCGTGTCCCTCGCCTGCAGATTCTGCAGATTCACATGCAGAATATGTTTATAGAGTTTATCATCAAGCTCCATAGACACACATGCTTTACTCTCGTAGAGCATAGTTTGCATCCACAAATGTGTGAGCAGAACACATGCAAGAGTCCACAATAATGCAATGATTGACACATATTTTACACATTTACAGATGTAAAGCTACCTCATAATGCATGTAAAGTGATAAATCAATCATTTCTAGTGCACTGAATGCCACAGCCATATATTTGCATATGCAGGGGCAAACTTGTGCATTGTGTTCATTTGGTACCTTTGCCATAAGTCATTTGTTCAGACTGGCAAGTTGTAATAGTTAACAGACACTCCTTGTTTCTTTTGTAATGGCACACTCATGTAGAGCTACTTGTACTGTCCCAGATTTATGTAGACCTGACAATAAATTATCCAGAGTGTGCGTGTGTGTGTGTGTGTGTGTGTGTGTGTGTGTGTGTGTGTGTGTGTGTGTGTGTGTGTGTGTGTGTGTGTGTGTGTGTGTGTGTGTGTGTGCGTGTGCGTGTGCACTTGATGATGTTTAAACACGTGGCCGCCGCTGTCTCAACAAGTTAAACAATCTTCACAAACACAGCAGACGAGGTAAAGACCAAGAGAAAGAGGCAGAGGAAGATAATTCTAGGTTACAAACTTCCTCTGGGATATTTTTCTCAGAGAAGAAAGAATTCATCAGTGTGTGTGTGTGTGTGTGTGTTTTTCTCCTCCAACATTTTACTTAGAAGAAAAAAAAAATGGTCTGTTTGGTGGTCTCATAAATTCGCAGCCAAACAGAGGGAGACAGTAATTTTATAATGATAATGACTGAACTCAAAACTCCACATGAAGGACGCCCCCGGGGAGGCAACTGATAGAAGCAAACCACAGAAAAGCAGGCATCAGACGAGAGGGAGCAGAGGGGGGTGATGACGGGATGAGAGCGGATGAGAGTACAGATTGGTTCTGCTTCAGCTAGATTGTGACCCTGACCACATATGCATGACTTACCTTTTCCTTAAGGTTGTAAAGCTTTTCATGTGATTTGATCTCACGTCTGACCCTGTGTGACTGTCCAACCGCTCACTCCGAGGGGATGTTTGAGATCATTTACCCGACAGTATGTGGTTCTCATACTATATTCTCACTCTCCATCTGTCATATCTTGTTGTGTTAACTTCCAGGTGCCAGCCAGAGTAGACGGGCTCCCAGCTGTAAGCCCCACGGTATGCTCTTTGACATTTTATGCCTCTAGTTTGTTTGTGCTTCCATGTACTTTGTGTGTGTGCATGTGTGTGCGTGCGTGCGTGCGTGCGTGCGTGCGTGCAGAGGCCATCTTAGGACATCTCCAGCTCAGTTTGTCTGGCTCTGCTCTCTCTTGCCAGATTTGGCTCAACTTTAATCAGTCTGAGCTGCACTTTGTTCTGCTCAGCTCAACACGCATCAGCTCTGTCTGTCCTTATGGCCATTTCCAGCCATATTTTGTCATTTGTTTATTTACTTGTTCAGTCTCAGCTGCAGCGAAGGTGCCAGCCTGAGTCTGGGCAGCTCACATGTAAGCAATGCAGCAAACGAATGTGTTTAATGTGTTTGTATAATGCTATTCCTCATTTGTGTTATACTCTGCTGCAGTCTTAATTGGCTAGAGTCTCAGAACTGTCAAATAAACAGTACTGTATTTATGGAGGGTACAGCTTTATGATTATGGTGCTCATTTTTATATAATTAATTGTTGAAGGTAGGGTTGGTCATTTATTTCTGAAACACATTTTATCTTAATTGTTGAAATCTTTTTCCCGTCTGGAAAAAAAAAGCAAAAAACCTGGTGTCTGTGGCCCTCGCAGGACTGTAATAAATACATATCATAACATTCATTAATCATTACAATTTGACTTGTATCAAATTGTAAATGCAATGATATCCGTACCTGTCGGTCACTAAACGACCTTCCTGCTTCTGCAACAACAGCAACAAATCCTCCGCATTATTCAGAGTAAGAGATGGAGCATGCTGGGCGCAGGAGGCAGAGGCAGGAAGTGACGTATTAACTCCGCTGCGGAGATCACGTGGTTTTCTTTACAACACACAGACACCATCATCGGCTCTTATTCCCACAAACTCTCTTGACATCTTCGGCGGTGTCTTCCTGGAGATATTTGCTTTCTTTCTACTAGGAGGCCCGGCGGAGAAAGTCTGCAGATAATCCGGCGTCTCCCACTCAGACATTTGCGTTCACACATGCACGTCCTCCAGGAAAAATAGGGAGGATCTGCGGAGTTCACTGCATGTCTGAAAGCAGCTGATATGTTCTTTGATACGGTCTTAATCATAATTCATGCAGTATATTATGCCTTTACGAAAGATCTAATGTATCCATCATCTCCGCCCCCCCCCGAAGAAGATCCAAATCACAGAAGAGGTCGTCAGGAAGTGTCCGGACATCACAGATCGCCTGAGACTGCTGGAGCAGGAAGTGGCCCGTTACAGAGAGGAGTCTGGGAAGTCACAATCCGAGGTGGAGAGGCTAATGGCTGCTCTGAGTGATGCTGAGACGGACAAATCATGCAAAGAGAGGAAAATCTCAGATCTTGAGAGGTGAGGGTCAAAGAATTCAGCGACATATTCATATCCATCACAGGACACCATCTGGGTGTCCTCAGATAGCAGAGTCCCTCGGAGTGACCGGAACTTTGTGGGATCTCAATTCATTCCTAAGTGCTCTATTTATAAAGGAGTAATCCACCAGACATAAACTGTCGAGATTGCGTCCTCCCAGCACTTGAAACCACTTCCATGTTGTCATGCTTTGTGCCTGATGTAATCACACTGTAGAAATGAATGCTGTGGCCCACATGTATATGCATGTGACGTTTTTAATCATTTGGCCTAATGTCTTTTTTTTTCTTCTTTTTTCTGTGTATTAATGTCTGCAGACCTGGGTAAGTAGTTCTTAATGTGGATGTGAAATGTACCATCATAATACCACCAACACTGTCCAAAGCCATTACTCTTGACACCGTGCCATGACTGTTGAGCAGATCTAAACCTCCCCAGGTATTAAGTTGGAAATTGGGGCGTTTTGGCTCAGATTGGATTCCCAGAAAGCTCAGATTTGACTATCCCAGTGGGACAGTTAACGCACAATGCATTTACCCCAAACTATCACGTTCCTCATTCCTGTTTCAGCAATAACACAATGCGAGGTTTTATATGTTTCCTGATTTATATGACCGGAGACATATAGCATCTCTATTGTATTGGATTCTGCGAATCTTCTTCACGTTTCATTGCTATCACGAGTGCTGTCATGTGTTTTCCTCATATCATACTCATTCTAAATGATGTGTGTTTTCACAAATGTGTCTGTAAAATCAATTTATAAGCACTTTATTCTTTCTGTCTTTGGTGAAAATGCATACATGTGTGTGTGTGTGTGTGTGAGTGTGTGTGTGTGTGTTTGTTACAGAATTTGCCAGGCAGGCAGCCAGCAGCATGCCAGTGCGAGGTGGTGTATCCAGCCCAGACACTGGTTGTTTATACTGTTCTGTTTATTACTGGCACGGTGCTACTCAATTATCATCTGATTTATGAATTGGCAAGGTTGGGATATGTGCCCAAATGAAGGGTTGTTTAGTGCCAACGTAGATGCACTGCATATGAGCGTGTGTGTGTGTGTTTGTATATGTGTGTATGTATGTGAAGCATTCAGCTGCGTGCTGGTCAGTGTGTCTGTGTATGTAGATTGACAGTGTGCGCCCAGTGTCTCTGTTGGCGGATTTCCAACTGCGTGGAAGAAGCCACGAGTGTGAAAACTAAAAACTAAATGTGAAAAGTCCGAATATTTTACACACATTGGCTCCATCAGGTGTGTTAACGCTAGCTATGGTTCTGAATGGTTGAGAGTGAATCTGGAAAGGCTGTGAGCTCTGGGTCCAGCGCAGTTTCCTGCCTCATTCATTACCCGTTTTACAGACTCTGCACTCTGGCATGGAAACCATGTGCTGAGTCAAACACTGTGGGAACACATGAGCGCGGAGGATAATGGGGATACAGCAGCTCCTGCAGAGTTTCTATCCTCTCTGTTTCCATGCATGTGTGTGTGTGTGTGTGTGCATCACGTCGCCATATCTGTGTGTTCATGTGTGTGCCTTCCCTATGCAGCTGTCACCAGAGTGTCAGTCTGGGCCTTTTTTTCCAGGATCAGTCACTTCTCCCCCCATCTGCACGTCCATCTTATCAGGGCTGCTGTCTCATTAGTGTCAAACAGTCACTCATATCGGTCCGACCCTTCCCCTCTGGTCAGCTTGCACAGGTCGGAGGTCAAATGCAGGTTATCAGAGGTGAAAACACACCAGTTTTACACTGCTGCTATAAACACACATAGTGTAATATCCTGATGCACAGTATGCGTTTGTGTGACTGCAGGAGAGATAAGTAAACGCAGTTACTGTACTCTTGATCTGATATAACCCACTAGGCCTAAAAATATGTGCGTCCGTACACATGTGGCGTATGACAGCATGGGCGGATGAGTTTCTGTGCTCTGATTGGACTTCTGTTTCCGAGTGTGTGAGATGTGTCCGGGCAGAGGATGAATGTCTTTTTAATCAGCCTGTTTCTGTTGGAACCGGCTCAGATGGCCCGTTAACCACCGTGCGGACGGAGCGAGAGGAGAGCAGATGAGGAAATAGACACTTTCTCATCCAGTTGGCAACGCAGCAAAGAGTGTCGAAGACGAATGTAGTCAGCAGGTCATTGTAATAAATATCTTCCAGCACGGAGGAGAATCACTCGGCTGTTTCATGGCTTAGATCTCGTGGTGATCCTCTGCAAGTCATCAGTAATAACATTAGGCGTTTTTTTTTTTTCACTGTTATGTGTGTAGGTGTAATTCTTGGCTAATCTAACTAAGGGATCAGTGACACTGAACAGGCTTCGCATTTGCATCAGCAGTTCACACTAATGCCAGTAGTTGGATTTGCTGAATAGAGCTCTGAAAGCCATGGGTACTTATCTGCAGGAGCACTTTCTGTGAACTAAAATGGAAAAAGGTATAAAAAAAAAAATTCTGTGAAGTAGCACGTGTGACCAAAGTAGTTCTAACATTGAGATTAGGCAAAAAAAAAAATATATCATTATCATTTTTTTATATAAATTAATTGGCATAGAGCAAGTCCATGTCCCATCCATTAACATGGAATAGTCTGGATTTAGGACCCATACTGAAGCCAGCCACCAGGGGGCGATTGAGTCACTTTGGTTTCACTTTTGCGGAGCAGTCATGCGGCCCATTACACACAGGCTGTGTTCTCCTATATTGTGAGGCTGTTACAGTCCTATACTTTTTCAGAGATGTGACGGCTGAAGGAAAAATACAGTCTCACCGTATCACAGCTACAGACGTGGTAAGCACTGTGGTATGTAAGGGAGGGCTTCAGGAAAAGGGAGTGAGTGTGTGTGTATGTACCTATGCATAGATATGTGTGTGTGCGGACCTGTGTGTTTAAAGTGAGACTGGGGAGAATGATCTGAAGAATCTATGGCTGTTTACTGACAAATATCTGTACATTCACAAACAATGTATTCCTACGATCACAATCAAACACCAAAACGCACGAAACCTCCACAGTCTGTGTATATAATATCTCTGCATGAAAATATTTTTAAATGGTTGATGTCTGTCCCATGTGTCCATCGAATTCCAATGGTCATTTAGTAAATGTCAACTTCCTGTTTTGTCGTGTGTATTTGCACCAGCACCAACATATTTTCTCACATTTGAACACAGAGAAACAAGCTATTTCTTCCTTTTTTAACCTCATTTCTCTGTCAACACACACTTGCATGCACGCAGGCACACACACACACACACACACACACACACACACACACACACACACACACACACACACACACACACACACACACACACACACACACTCACACTCAAGCACTATACACAAGTGAACTGTTATTTGTATTGCGATAAGACCAGACGTGCCTTGCACCATAAAGCATTTATCAGTAATAAACAAACGTGTTCTGTTTGGATCTCTCAACACTGCATCCAGACAAGTGCCTCAGATAAAACCTCAGACTCCCAGTGTTGACCCGACTGCCTCACGCTACACTTTCATATTTCCTCTGTGTCGTCTCCCTCCTCGCTCTCCTTTCCCTTTTGCACTACATGGAGAAAACTTATTTCATTCAGATCATATCAGCCTCTTCTTCCATCGCAGTTCGGCCCCAGTGAGTCCCTGTCTGCTTCAAATCAGAGGATTTTGCTCCACTTTGCTGTTTATTAAAAGAGAAGAAGAGGAGACATACGAATTAAGAGTTATGAAGCGGGAGATAAAAATCTGGAGTTTGTTTTTTCTTAAAAGGTTATTACTGCTCTTAACCTTTATTTACCCAGAAAAGTCAACAGAGAGAACATGCCCTTTTCCAGCAACACCCTGCTTAGTATTCACAGTTTCCCACATTCAGATCCGAGAGCAGCCCAGTGAGACCGCAGCTTCCTGCTGTCGGCCCCTCGGCAGCTCCACTGGAGCCATTTGGTTGCTGCTGGTGCCTTGGCTCAAGGGCACGTCGGCAGTAGTCCTTGAGGGAGGTCAGAAAATTATTCCCTCATTTTATTTAGTCAATTCTGTCCAAGTGAGATGTGAGTTAAATGAGAAAAAGAAGAAAATAATGGTGAACGGATAATGGAAAAAGGAATAAAAGTAAGAAAGTTAGTGAGTGAGGTAGAGAACTGAAAAAAATGATAGAAATATGTATAAAGATATGGAAGGTAAAAAAAATAAAATAACAGAGCTGTGCTTTCACAGCCAGAAATAAAGCGGAGCTGCTTTTGTTGGAAGGCAGACGTGTGCAGTGCTCCAGGTGGAAGAAGGGAGAGGAAATGTGAAAAATTACTTAAAATTACTGAACTCATGCACACTGCTCTCTATCTCTCACTTCATCTTTCAAAGAAATGTCACTGCAATAAAATAAAATGTTCCCCCCATGAATTCAGTAATGAACAAATCACAGCTCCGCTTCATTTTTCACTCACACGCAGCCCGGCCCGGCCGTGCCTCCCTTCACACTCCATGTGCCCTCATTTGCCTGCAGACTGGTCAAAACACCTTATTTCATCTCGCACGGCTGGGTTGATGGGGGTGAATCAAAAGGGACCAGCGCGTCTGCAGGTTTATACACCTGTGCCAGTAGCGGCTGTGTGTGATAGCCGATATGCCCTCATGGCAAGTTTGTTCTCCACGGACATGCATCTGAGCTTGTGAAAACACACACACAGACATCAAAGATCACAGTATAAGCAAATTCCTCTCCTCCTCCGTCTCCTCTTCCTCTTCTTCCTCACTGTGTAAATGTGTGTGCAAATGAACACGTGTGTACATTGTGTGTGCACACGTGTGTACATATGCTTCATTCATTCATAACAGGTTTCAATGATAATCTTTATTTACGCAGTACTTTTAAAAAAAAAGCCTCGTAAAAATGATAAAAACTCATAAAATCAACAGCCGAGTCATTACAAAAAGAAATAAAGACACAAGCCAGAGACGTGAAACGACACGGCGAATAAACTGAGTGTGTAGTTTTATGTAGGGGGGAGTAATATGGGATATATAAATATTGATATAAATGTGGAGCACTCCCCTCCTGCTCTGTCTTCTCTTATTATCACAAAAAAACACCCTCAAAGGTTTTTTGAAAGGTGCTGTTGTGTGTGTGGCAACCTGAGTGTGTTTCAAATTTATTCATCGTCGTGTTAGGTGTACTTCACAGTGATTGCACACCAGCATCTTTCAACTGACCCCCACACACACACACACCATTCTAAGGGCTGTGACAGCAAATATTTGCCCACATGGGGGGGCAGCTTGTCGGTTCTGCCCAGAGTAAACACACCAGTGTGGATATGGAATAATAATGTGGCGCGTTTTAGCAGCTGCTCGGTCACAGGCTGTTTACAGTGTTGGAGGGTTCTCTTAAGCGCTAATTTGTCACTGTCAGCTTTCTCACACTTTTGGTGCATTTAAAAAAAAAAAAAAAAAATGGCGTGAAGTCCAAAGTGGGAGATGTGTTTTGATTCTATTTCGAGAATGTTTGTGAGAGGATATAGATTGTGTGTTAGTGCAGCTGTGTGTGTGTGTGTGTGTGTGTGTGTGTGTGTGTGTGTGTGTGTGTGTGTGTGTGTGTGTGTGTGTCTCTCGCTTGGGTTTTGTGGATTCATACAGCCTGAATTGAGCATATTTGTGTTTGTGTTCAGGCATATTTCTGGGTATATTAATACATGTTTTTTGTGTTCGCGTGTTCCGTATATTGCGAAATCTCTTTACACACTCATGTTATGGGGAGTTAATGGAAATCAATGAATTTTATGGTTAAGACATAAGTTTAGTGTTTAGCCAGTGGCTGGAGGGATTATATTTTCAGACGGTCCCTTGAGGAAATGTTCTCAAATCTGGTACAAACATTAACTTGGACTCAAATATAAATTGATTTGATTTTGTTGATTGAAGGTCAAAGGTTACGGTGACCTCATATTCTTGTGGACATGATGTTTTAGGATTAAATTCTAGGTCAAAGGTCAATGTCCCTTGTCTTTTTTGCCTTGTGAACTTACTGTCTTAAGAACACCTCGACAGAATCCTTTCAAATTTGGCACAAATATTCCCAAAGACTCGCGGATTAACTGATTCGATTTGAGTGGTCAAAGATAAAAGATCCAGGCCCCTTAACCTCACAAGTCATGTTTAATTACTCAAGTCTGCCTTCAGGGAATTTCCTCTGATTTTGACCAGTTGTCACTTGGACTCAAAGATTAACTGATGAGATCTCTACAGTCAAAAGTCACAGATACTGTACCTCATATGAGTCTGGGAATTGTTTTTATATTAAGTGAAACTGCACCGGTTGACGGAGGCATACAACCACAGTGTGGTAATTCTACTTAGGTGTAGGTGTAAAGTAACGAATGTAAGTCAGTGTAATGTCTGAAATTATGTAGACATGAGTGTGTGTGTGTGTGTGAGGGTGTGTGTGTGGGTGTGCATATGTACCATAGTTCTCTCGTTAAGTATGTTTAGTAAATGACAAGGAGTCGGTTTTAGTGTGGAGGTAAATACACATTCATCCTGGCTGGTTGATACATGGTTTTGCTCTGTAATCAGCACCTCAATGCACATTGCTGATGGCAGATTTATTATCTTGCGTGTGTCTAAGGACTTGTACTATTTTATGTTGGGGGTTTTTAAACACAAGCCGATTGTGTGTGTGTGTGTGTGTGTGTGTGTGTGTGTGTGTGTGTGTGTGTGTGTGTGTGTGTGTGTGTGTGTGTGTGTGTGTGTGTTCAGAACACGCCAGTGGATGTACAGAATTAGAAACATGGATATTGGTTTCCTGCATGTGTGTTCCTGTCCCCTTATTTGTCCACTTACTTCTTGCACATATTTAATTATGCATGTGTGTTTGTGTGCGTGCTTGTGCCTGCATCTCCTGTCTACGTGTGTTTGTGTGTTTTGTCGTTGAAAGATTTACACAGCAGTGTCTCACATCAGTCATCAGTCAAGTCTCGTCTTGTCCTTGTCTGCCGTGTTACTGAGACTAGACACATGCGCAGCCTCTGTGTGCGCTGCCTCACACCGTCATCTATCTGTATGATGCAATAAGGAGGCCTTGTTTTAACTCTAAAAAAAAAAACAGTATAATGAAACTAAATTATATAAACGTTATTTACTGTATGAAGTTCATATGAACGTCAACAATACAATATTTATTGTTTTTTTTTATATAATTTCAAGTAAAATGGGGCCATTGTATATTGTGTGTAACTTGTGTGCCTACATACAGATACACAACATCATCAAACTGTGTGAGCACGATCCTCTTCATCCCTTTTTTCTCTATCTGAAGGCAAATCAAGTCTCCTAACATCCAGAAGCAGATGGTTCCCGGTGAGACGAGGAAAGATCCCTTGACTGATGGACATCTGCACTCTTTATCGCAGGTTTGAATATACGTGTGTGTGTGTGTGTGTCCTTGTCTTTTCATTTAGCTATCCCTCACCTCTTCATCGCCCGGAGTGTTCCAATTGGCTTTTATTAATTTCCCCTGCCGCTCTTTTCTCTGATTTCCTTCTTATCTCCTCTTAGAACCATTACTTAGAAAATATTATCTTTTAACCTCCACGCTCTGTTTTTTGTTCATGTCTTCTACCCTGTAACTCTGCTCTTGGGAGCAGACAGACCCCTGTTCCAGTCTTTCCTGCCTCATGCACCCCCCCACCCTCCCCAGTGCATCTGAGAGGCAGCTCTAAGTGGAAGAGACAGACATTTAGTCCGGCAGAAATCAGCTCCAAACGTCAGCCAGGAGCAACGGCATAATGGCTCAGATGGGAATAGTAAAGGACTGGATTTAGTCCGTCAGGAGAGAGAATCCTAAAGTGCCTATTTTGGTATAATTTGAAAAGTTGTAAACCTGCTTAGGTGTCAACAAGAGTGTCAGCTGTTTGCTCAATAGTGTTTGTGGGTGGGTACTTGTGTACTTCACTGCAAAGGTATGCTCGGGTGTTAATATGCAGAGTGCAGCCATGCCAGGTGGTTCCCAGCGGACCGATGAAGTAGAGCACACCTCGGCTGTATAACTCTCTGGCAAATGGAGCCATGAGCCCTTCTCTCAAATCTGTTTTTGGTGGAGCTATTTTGTTATTTCTGTGTGTGCTGGCAGGCAACTTCCAACATCCTATTTCCTCTTCTAAACCGTGTCTGAGTAGCACACATTAATATCGCTGCAACCTGGAAAGAGGCGCGAGGCGAGTGCCAGAAAAAGAAGGAAAGTGGTACAGGGACAAGTGCAAGGCAGTTGTGGGATTGATTTCTGGGAGATAGATGACGTCCACGAAAAAGAGCAAAATGGAAAGTTTCAGTGGTGGTTGGATTCCTTTTTTTTCTGTACGTTTGTATTCCAGGTATTATAAAATCTTGGCCAGGAAAAATACTAGTGTGAGAGAAGAGGCAGGAAATCAAGATCAAGTTCAAGTATATTGTCGTTCGCCAATTTGAGAGCCTGACTCATAGTGGATCTTTGAAAATGACGCTGACATCATTATTTAGAATTGAAAAAAAATCGGAAACCCTTATTTATAAATAGTCTAATACAACATACAACAGTAATTTATTTCAAATGATTTGGAGAAAGCTCACTATCTGTGATTTAAAGACATTCTCGATATTGTCTTTTCATTCGCTCTCTTCCCCCCCCCCCGCTGGCTCTCGGCCTCCGCTTATCTCTGGGTCCATCAGGAACACAGCACGCTCCGAGGGTAAACACAAACAAACAGGGCCTTTCCTCCTCGCTCCGCTCCGCCCCTCCATCCAGGAGAGTTTATGTGGGATGGAGAGATAAGATCTCTCCGCTCCATCGTCTCCATCGCGCCACGCTGCACTTCACAAACACAGAGAAAACACACATCGGAAATGTTCACTTCAAGCCTTCAAACAGGCCCTTTATATCCCTTTTATCTGTAATGGAGAGGCATCAGCGGCACTCACTACTTTGTTTGGAGACACATATGTATGATTGCCGAAACTCTTATATTTTTATATGGGGACAGTCAAAGAAGATTTGGGAAAGTGTAAAACCTCTGGTCCTGCACAAATACTTACATTTTTTTTAAAATTCTTAAATAGGAACATAGAGGTTGAAGCTACACACACAACTCTTTTGACAGAGACAGATGTGTGCATGTGTCTGCCTGGATCAGGCTGTGTGGGTGAGTGGTTTGAGTGCGCCGGTATGTGCAGAGCTGAGGATCATAGGTGCACAGCTGCTGGAAATGTGCATTCTCTCACTCTCTGCTCGTTTATTTTAGTGATTATAATCCCTCCATCAAACCAAAAAGGGCCAGACTCCATAATGATCCTTCCCAGGGGCATAAGGTGATGATTGGTGCTGCAGAGGCAATTATCTTTCCATTTCTCCTCAGTCCCTATATCTCCCTATATCTCTTGTTCCCTTTTTTCCATTCTTTATTTTCAGCCAACAATGTTCTCTTGTTACTAATAAAACTCAAAACACAGATATGCACTGACACACAGAGAGAGGCATATACAGTTTATATATATATATATATATATATATATATATATATATATATATATATGTATACTCCACACGCACACACACACGCACACAGGCAGACACAGCTTTCTGGTTAGGTTAGGCTTGGGGGTCCAGCAGTCACAGTCCCATCTCAGTGGGGTGCTTGTGTGTGTGTGTGTGTGTGTGTGTGTGTGTGTGTGCACAAGTGTATGTGTGCGTGCATGCGTGGGTGTCTGTCTACTGGGCGGGGTCAGACCAGTACTTGTTGCTTCTGGTGCATCGGATTACTGCCCGTCTGTCACGTCCAATTACAACTTTGGACTGCTGACGCACACAGCCTCCCTCTGTGTATGTGTGTGCAGGTGTTTGTTGCTCACCTCCAGCTGTGTCGTGCTGACGTGACGAGCCACAAGTATCCGCTTGTGATTTGCCCGGCCCTTTTTTTTTTAAATCTCATCCATTGCTCCTATTTTAGTCAGTATCACAGAATTATTCATTTAATCAGCCCCTTTTGGTCATTAACAGATAATAAATGTATTTTTGTATTCATTTATTTAATGTTTCACATTGAATATAGAGATAGACATCCGCAGAAATATCTAGATTCCATTTTTTTCCATTTCAATCGCCCCAACATTGAACATGTGCTGAAACCTATTTTCTCTTCTTTGATTTTTATTACATACAGTTTATAAGCCATTCATGTGCATCTTGCGTGTTCCTGGCCCTGTCTCGTAGAATTATTTTCACATTAAATTAATTTCACTCGTCCCTCTGGAAGGTAGCTCCAAACGTGGCCTTAAAAGTGTTTACATGACATTTCTGGAAACTATTGTGGTGTTTTTGGCTACTGCGGATTCAGTTACCGAGTGTCTGATTGGTTCAAGCACAGTTTGCACAATCCAAACATGAGTCTGAGTGTTCAGCAACGAGGATTCAACCCCGAGTTCAACTAAACTGCTGTTTGAAAAAGAGTCTCGTTGTCCGTGTGACTCCGAGGCTTCTGTGCTGCTCCCAGAAACGTGTGAACGTGTGAAACGGAAGGCGAGTCAACTCTTAGAGAAAAAGTCAAAAGAGAGATTTTGAGAGGGAATTGCGGGGGCGGGGGTCTTATTGTTCCTGTCCAGTGTTTTCGTTCACAGTTCCTTCACTCAATGTGGAGAAGGATCCATTTCCCCCACTCACCATAGGTGTCAGAGAGGCCACACACAAACTGCACAAACTCTCCATCTCTTCTTCACTTATCACTCTCTTCTGTCTTGGCAGCGGCTTCTTCTAAGAAGAGTCTTGTTCTTCTCTCACTGCAGCTTTTGACTTCCCTGACTCTCTGTTTTACATGGATTGGATTCCTTTTACCAAAGGGACCATGAACTACACTGTTTCCCACATTATCTTTCACCAGTACAGTTTTGTTCCAATGCAAAAACATTTGATTACGAACATGCGCTCAAACAAAAAACATTCTCTCCCTGGTTTTTGTTACTTTGCTTCCGACCCTCCTCCTTGTCGTCCTCCTCTGAAAAAACTTCCACCCCCCCCCTCCCCTCCCCAGCTTCCTCTTTTGGCTTCCCAGGATGCCATGCGGGAGACAGCGGAGCGGATCAGGGAGCTGGAGGTGGCACTGAGGGAGAGCATGAACACATCTGCACATAGGGAGGCTCTCTGGGCGCAGGAGGAGGCAGCTCGGGTTCAGGCCCAGAGAGAGGTTGACCCGACGTTACACACACGGATGGGGCTTTGCAGATGCAGCACACACATGCACACACACTCTGACACATGGATAGTTGCATGCATCTTCACATACCTGACCTGGAGTGCAGATATCTGGTCACCAACGTACCAGTGAGAAAATGTTAGGCACCAAATTGCACCCCCATGTGGCCAAGAGTGTAACTGCATGCAGAGTGTGGTTCATGAGTGATTCTTAATCACTTTCTTAGCAGCCTTTTAAACAGCTAAAACATTTTGCCCAAATAAATAGTTTTCTTCTCCTTCCTTGCATCCGTAATTCAGTTTTACTTCTGCAAACATGTTTTTCCTCTGGCGTTGATTTGCTCAGTCGACACTGAAATTTAAAACTCAAAGAAATCCTCACCCCCTTTCATTTCACGTCTCTAATTAAGTTTGGTGTTGCAGGCTTGCAAATGTTAACACATGTTTGACTTATTGTGAGTTTGTGTGCATGTAATTAGAATTCATTAACAAAGCTTTAGACTTAGGGCTTGTAGTCTTGATGGAGCACAGGCTGCCTTTTCTGCTCTGCATGTGCTGCTATCTGTCTGTCTTTCTGATTGCCAGCTGGCTGGTTTACGTCTTTAAGTGAGTCCAAGAAGGTTTATGTGTGTGCTTTTGTGTGTGTGTGTGTGTGTGTGAGCGTAGGTGTGTCTGTGGTGGGAAAGAGAAACAGGGCGAAGGAGTGTGTTTCCTCTCGGTGTGAGTGTGCATTTGAATGAGAATGACCTTGCATTACTTATGCGTGCCACAAGTAACATGAGAGCATCTCGCGGTTAAAACAAGAACTAACTTTTTCAGGAAAAATGGTGGCTGTATTGCTTCAAACGAACATAATGTTCCTACACTCAATCACCGCCACAGACACATTAAAACCCAAAAGCTGATAGAGGAGAACGTAGACGATGAAGAGAGGATATTGGTGGAGAGAGTAGGAAAACAAAAAAAAGGTCAAACTTAGTTGAAAGAAATCAGTGAGTGGCTACGCTAACTGTGTCTTATTTCCTCCTCTTATTCACAATTTCTGCCCTTTGCTCGCTTGGTTGGATACTGCGTTCATCAAACAATATTCTAATCCACCGAGCAGTCCAAAGAAGAGTTTATTTATGTTTGTCAGACTTTTTTTGCGTGCACAGAAGTGGATGATTCAGCTTTGACCCGAGTTCACCCATGTGTAGCCAATCAGGGAAATCCTCTCTTAACTTGTGACACATTAACACTCATTGACCCCGAGAAGTAATCGTCAGGTTACTTTCATTTCAAATCCGTCCAGACGCTAGACATGCGGGGAGAACGCACTGAGCCGGCACGCAGTCACGCTGGCGACCGAACATGACGCATCGAGCGGGAATAGAGTTACACTGGTGCTGTCGACACGAGGACGGACGCCGCTCAGCCGCTGGTGCTCGCTGGTAGGTGCTGTCAACGCGGCGACCTTTATGAGCCGACGTTACATCACCACATGAGGAGGCAGCGGGTCGACTTGCCATTGACGTGCAGTTTCACAGTCCCAGTCAACTGCCGTTCTTGCCTTTGGAGAAAAAGAGTATGTGGGGGGTCTTGGGGGTGGGGGGTGAGAGAGAGGGGGACAGAAAGAGAGTAGGACAGCTTCTTCTGAAACATCACCTGACCCTGGCACCGTTTCAGAGCGCCCTGCCAGACTCGCATTCTCTCCCCCCCTCCCCCCCGCCGCTCACCCCTCACCACCCCTCTTGCCCCAGAGTAATCAGTCTCATGATGTGTAATGCGCTGAAAGTCTTCCATCAGCCTGACTTGCTGAAATGGAGCATGGGTAATGCCCTGGGTCACTTTTCTTCACACCCCCGGCTCTCTAAGTCTCCTCAGTCCGCCTCCGTCGCTCTCTGTTTCTTGACCTGCATCTGGCACGACTCCCGCTCTCCATCCATTGTCCTGAGCCTCATTCTTTCTCATCTGCCTTAAGTTGTTTCACCCAATTATCTCCTCACTCCGTCTCCCTTTCTTTTTCTCCTCTGTTCCTGTCTCGCTCCCTCTCTCCCCCCATGTGGCGTTTGAACTAGGCCTTTGAACCAGCAACACAGACGCAAATGGACAAGAGGGATTTGATTTTCCCTTACCTCTGAGCCCCCAATCAGCTTAGCAACTAAAGGGGCTTTGGGCCAGTCTTAGCGAGCCTTAGACTGGCTGGGGGGGCTTTGCCTTGAAGTTGAGCTAAATTAGCACGCACAGGCTCTCCGTTAAGCTGATTAGGTCCCTAATTTCACTAAAATGCATTGTATTCCTTATTAATGATGTGATTGTGAAGTGAGGGCTAACCTGGGTGGTGGACCTATGAGGGGGCAGTTCACGCATATGGATTGATAGACGTGTGTGTGTGTGTGTGTGTGTGTGTGTGTGTGTGTGTGTGTGTGTGTGTGTGTGTGTGTGTGTGTGTGTGTGTGTGTGTGTGTGTGTGTGTGACCCTTGGCTTTCAAGATGAAAAGATTTGGATTGTGTCCAGGCTGAAACGGGACATCAAACCAAAAACGTGGTGTGATTTTGGATGACAGCTGGATGTCTCAATGATATTTGGTACATTACATTTTATTTGAAGCAAAAAGCCTTGTTTGCCATTTCTAGGAGATTATGACTGAAAGTTGTCACTTTCCCACCATTTCGCATTTCTTTACTCTCCCCCTTTGCTTTGCTTTCCGCCCCTTCCTTCTCTTACTCCATATGTGATATTCATAAACAGTCGGGGAGAACATTATCTGACATCTGTGAAACACACCTAGAAAACCGGCGGAGACGGAGAGTGTCCTGAAAATGTGTGAACGATTTGGCCCCTTCATAAAAGAGGCACATTCCTTTTTTCATGTGTTACCCCATGGAGTGTTTTCCCCTAATACTTATTTTCTCTCATTTTATTCTTTGCTTCTCCTTTACTTTCATTCCCTTTGTTTGTTTGAGATCTAGTACTTCCGAATTTATTGTTTCACCGTCTAACATCGCAGATCTGTTGATCAAAGATCACTTTCTTTATTCTATCTATACAACCACATTGTCTTGATCTTTCATTTACATAATCTGAACAGTCCTGCCTGGTGCTGGATCCTGTTGTGAAGTGCTTGTTGTTAGACAATTAGACACTTCCTGCCCTTGGATAATGACGCCCTGAGGTCACATCCTGTCTATCAGACGCTCAGGTTGGACACGCAGACCTCCATGGCTGGAGGGCATGTGTGTGTTTAGAGGGAGGACATGTCGTTGAGGGGTCAAGCATTATTCTCACCTGCTCCAAAGTAGAAGAGAGAGGTAGAATAAGTGGAGAAAGGTGGACCCTTGTTTCCCACCACGGGGGTCAGTGGACATATCATTCATCTAACGTAGTCTTAACCGCTCATTTTTGTCTATCAGCCTTTCCTTTTAATCTTTAGGCAGTCATCTCAGCACATTATAACATTCCAGCACACACACATTCTGAAATACACACATGTACACACAAGTGTGTTCCCTGATGACCTGTGCTTTTCCCCTGTGTGTGTGAGAGACTGGGCATCCAAAAGTGTAAAATGGATCTTGCATTACGAATTTTATGGTAGATTCGTATGATACAATCAACACGTCTCACATATGGGAACAGAGCCATGTGTATGAGTATCCACGTATGTTTTCAATCAGTTTAAAATGATATATTCCCCTCTACAGCTGGAGGAGCTGATGGGCGCTTTGGAGAAGACGCGACAAGAGCTGGACGCCACCAAAATGCGTCTGTCCTCTACGCAGCAGTCCCTGCACGAAAGAGATGGACACGTCAGCAGTCTGCACCAGGAGAGACGCAAACAGCTAGAGGAAATTCTGGAGATGAAGTTAGTGTCTCACTCATTTACCTACCTACTTACCTAGCTACCTAGCTACCTGCCTGCCTACATACCGACCTACCTACCTACCTACCCACTTACCTACCTACCTACCCACCCACCTATCTACCCACCCACCTACCACCCACCCACCCACCCACCTATCTACCCACCCACCTACCTACCCACCACCCACCATCTACCTACCTACCTACCTACCTACCTTCCTACCTACCTACCTACCTGTATACCTGTCCATCTACCCACCCACCCACCCACCTACCTACCTACCTACCTGCCTACCTACCTGTATACCTATCTACCTACCTACCTACCTTTCAGGCCACAATTGTTCGTGCTAGTGGCTGCATACCCAGCACACAAAAGTATATTAACATTGGCATGATTCATTCCATGTTTTATCAGGAGTATTTTCATTTCCTCCCGAACAGCAGGTTTGATGCTGTGTCCGGCAGAAACCTGTGTCTGATGCCGCATTAGGCACATTTAACCACTCACTTGTTCACATGTGCATCTGTGCATGTATGTTATATAGACATCAGTGCAGAGGTGTGTTTTGAGGCAGGATCAGCTGTTGTCTATAGCTGCCTTGTGAACAGTTACATTTATTGAGGACAGGTGGTGCTGCCTTAGACAGGAGGCCATAAAAATATGTGTTCGGCTCGTGTGGACGTCTTTGTGTGTGTGTGACAGAGCGAGAGAGGAGATGGAAACCCCCCAAAAAAAGAGAAGCGCAGGACAGGCTGCGTTTCCATGTGTGAGTGTGTGTCAGTGGGTATATGTGAATGTGTGAGTGGAGCAGCTACATGTGCGTTTGCTTTGAGCGCTCTGATTGAAGGAGCATGAAGCCACATATCTGGTTGTCATGTGCCGCAGAGAAAAGCCTTTAATGTCAGCCACTCAGTACAGTACAAAAGGGAAGGCTGGTACACATCTATTGAAAACACAACTTCATTACGCCTCACAAGCCCCTCTGATCACACTAAATGTAAAAGAATGTGTGTGTGTATAGTTTACTGGAGACCAAATAAGACAGTGCCCTTCCTTATGTAGCCACACACACATATACACACACTTATATATATATTTGTGATCCAAACCATCTTCCTGTCTGTTCCAATTTCCACCATCCAAACATGAGCGGGGATGTTTAGCAGAGGAAATGTATTACATATGTTACAGACACAATCCGTGCTTCTAGGTATGCACGTGAAATTAGGAAAACGCTCACGGACCTGACATGTGAATGGTAATGATGACATCGTTTCGCACTATAAGCATAAATCATTATTATATTACCATTAGAAAGAAAGTTGATGTGATGGTTGGTTGACGTGGGCAGCAATAAAGCAGATGGCATTCTTTTTGCTTTTGTGTTCGGGGACTTTGACTGAATACCAGTCTGCGCTGGTAAGAGCTAATGGAAGGGGCACAGGGGGCATGATTGTGTGTGTGTGTGTGTGGTCTTTGTGCATTGGACTGTGTGTGTAGAAAGAGGTCGAAGGCTGAGGTTTGGGGTCACTGGTGATGAGGATTAAAGGACTGTTGAATTGCGAGGGGCGAAGCTTCGTGAGACTGACTTGCATCTGAACAAGCCGCAAAGAAACGCACGCACAACGCACGCACAACCTCAGTGGAACTCGCATATAATCACTCACTTACACAAACTTTGGCTCTCGCCTTTAAAAGGGGGCCATATTCCCACAGCACAGCTCCAGTCCAAGTTGGTACAGGGAAAACTAAACAGGAAAGATAGGGCAGAGAAACAGAGGTAACAAGAGAGTAGGGTGGTTAGAGTGAAGGCAAGAAGAAGGGGAAAAAAACACGACAAGGAGAGAGAGAATGAGAGGGAGGTGAGGATGGAGTGGAGGGGCTATACAAACTGAAGTATTTCAAATCTTAGAAATCATGAGAGAAGTTTGATAGCATGCCAAGTCTCTCCTACTCGCCGCTGTAATGTGGCATTTGTCAAGAAGACCAGCTGAAGCAAACCATGTGAGGCACGTTCCCCAGTGAACTGGAGAGCTCTCTGTGCGTGTTTCCAATGTGTGTGTGAATGCGTGTGTGCGGCTGGAGGGAGAGAGGGAGGGAGAGAGCAGACTGTTGGCTTTTCAACACTGTTAATGAAATAGACAAGAGGGGAAAAAATCATTTTCAATATCCTCTCTTTGCATGCTGGGTTTCCCTCACTCGCATTGTTTGTGTGTGTGTGAGTGTGAGAAAGAGAGAGAGAGAGAGTGAGAGAGATTTTCATATTTGCATTTTTCATATATATAGCTGAATGCTTGATGTGTAAGGAGTGGTCCAGGTTCTGCTCTGTCACCCCACACCAGATTGAGTTTCCCCCATACTGTACAGTATACACACACTCACTCACACTCACACACTCACAGACACAGATGGCCTCCAGAGGAGCTAGTCATTAAATGAGTTAGGGTCACTGGGTGTAGGTGCACAATAGAGAAATTATGTGTTTGGACATTTTGAATAGCTAGTCATTGAGATGTTTCCATAGTCGGAATGGGATAATACTACATGCCACAACATCACAGTGGCTTACTGAACCTGATCCTCCTGTAGACACTGGGAATGTAGCTGATATTATCTCTGTTTACATTTTAGTGATGGAAACTGATTTTGCAGCAAAGAAAAGGTAGCGGCAGGTTTTGAGTGGGCACATAAAGGGAGGCGGAGTTGACAAAGTGGAAACTTTTGTAATGACATTTTGAGAGATGGAGGGGGAAATTATGCACACTGCAAGACAAGTCGAAGAGGGAAAAGAGCGAGGCTGCAGCAGAGAGTCAGGGAGGAAATAGTAAATGATGGGAAAAGAGGATGACAGAGTGCGAGAGTGATCGATGGAGGGGGGTTGATGGATGAAGAAAGGGAGGGAGGGAGGGATGATGGAGGGAGTGGTGGAGACCCTCGATTTTTTTGCGTTATCCTACTAAAGTACAGACAAACAAAAACACACAGATGAAAACCTAACGTTCTTGGCAAAGGTAAAGGCACAAAAGGGCGATGGAAATAAAAATGACGATATCACTGTAGATGCCTGCTTTTGCTTAATGTTCTTTTGTCTTGTTGGACAAATATACCTCACAAATAATGAAAACTTCATCGCTCAGTGTAACATAAACACAGGTGCTCTTCCCTTCCTTACCAGCGCTTGTTTGATC
The DNA here is from genome assembly GCF_022539355.2 of Hippoglossus stenolepis. Classification (NCBI taxonomy): domain Eukaryota; kingdom Metazoa; phylum Chordata; class Actinopteri; order Pleuronectiformes; family Pleuronectidae; genus Hippoglossus; species Hippoglossus stenolepis. The sequence continues at coordinate 11,134,016 of NC_061488.1, forward strand.
ATCACTTGTTCATAGAAACACACCTCATGCAGTTCTTCAGCAAAATATCTACATGAAAACTTACTTCTCACTCATTATTATCATGTTATTCAATCAAATCCCCCAAATAGAGACAAAGGAGATATTCTACATGATGGAAATGTAATAAGCACCAACCTGTAACAACTGAAGTTCACCGCTGTCCGTGAAGTGTGTCCATGTCTCCGTTTGTTGGCTGGTTACAGTAACCCATGGCATAATGAAGCTTAGAGCAGTAGCGACGTTATGACTTTCAAATCCCCAATGTAGACATCCTGTCTGCACGGCGCCATCGCCATGGTAACTCTGACTAAACACACAGAGAGGCCAGCTGTTCTGGCAAGGTCATGTCCCCGCTCGCTGATCTCTTCGAGGGGCCTGGACCCACGCACACACCCTCACAAATTCACTCACTAATGTATTCGCGCTCACACACACACTTATCTCGCATATTTAGGCATTGATATCTTCAACCAAACAGCGCCACATTTACTTGGTTTTGAGATGACATCCACACACGGCATAATCTCTCATATGCGAGAACTTACACGCGTACGCACATTCGCACAACCACGCGCACACACACACGTATGGTGTTACAGTGCCATTGTTGTGATTGGTAATGACATCGAGGGCCGGTGCAGTGTGTGTGAATGGGATTCTCTGTATTGCAGTGATGAGGAGGGGCTGACCACACATCACCTTCCTCTCTCTCCAAGCAGGTTTGTGTGCGTGTCGCCTCGTGGGAACTTGGAGCCATTCATCATGTCTGTCTGTGCTCCTGTGCCCTCTGACACGCGTGTTTACCTTCGACATGTGTGTCGGCTTTTGGGCCTGTAGGTGTGTTATTATGTCAGGGCCTAGGCATGCTCCACCCTCCTCCTCCTCCTCCTCCTTTGAGATTTTGTCAATAAAGGGCTTCATCAAATGGAAATCCCTGCGTCTAAGTTCTCGTTCAGTACAGTATGGTAATGACAGACTTGTACCTGGGTCCCACGAGCTTCAAGGGTGGAGAGAACAGTCCAAAGATGCATGCACATGTGGGATGTTTGCTTTGCGTACAGTCAGCTTTTGAATTTAATGGTGCACTATTCAGCTAATGCAGCTGGAGGTTAAGCGCCTTAAACTTGAATTCCATATTTCCCAGACCATCTTATTCTCTTGGCCTGCATTCTGTCTTGAAGTCTTGAACTCGCTTTTCACAGGTTTTGGCTCGTCTAGCATCAATTATGTTTATATATATATATTTTTTTATCACCACTTATTAATATTTTTGGCACCAATGAACGCATAGTATTATTTTGGCAAGCAAAGGCCCACCCAGTGAATATGAATTTTTAAGTTTTACATCTTGTACTGTATGTAAACCCTGACTTAAGCACACAGATGTACACACACTGTGTTTGCCTACAGTACGATAACTCGATGGGCTGCTGACATATTGGAATGCAGTTGGAGTTGGTTGGTTAAGTGACATTGTCTCCTAAAGTCAACGAATGAGTGAGTGGTCGGCTCGAGCTGTCTCGTGAAGTTGACGCCGCACTGAAAGATGCGTTGACGCTCCGAAGACGTCGGTGGAACGGGGAGCACGGTGCGAGTTTGCGTGTGTTTAGTTAAACTGACAGAAAGTGAAGAGTCTTTCCACGGACAGAAAGAACTTTTTGTCCTGATCTGAAGACTGACACTGCGAAGTTGGGAGCCGAAATGACACACAGAAACAAAATCAATGCATTGATTGACAACCAGAGAAGAGGACAGGGAGGCCACGTCAAGGAGTCAGTGCATGTGGAAACTGCTCTCACCTTCGTATTGAGTCTCAGTTTGTCCCCCACGGAATAAAATCATTCTTTGTCCCTTTTTACGTTTACTTCATCACTCTGTTAACACTGCCCTCCTTGACTTCCTCTGGGTATTAAATGGTCTCCCCCCCCCTCTCTTTTTTGTCTGCATTTCTCCCTTTGTCTTGTTCTATCTCTGGACGGGTGGAAGAGGGCCTGGAATTTATCACACATACCTAATAATTACTATCACAGGAAATGGTCCTGAGGAAGTAGGTTCACTAGGCCTGCTAATTAGTGTTAGTCGCAAACACACACACACACACACACACACACACACACACACACACACACACACACACACACACACACACACACACACACACACATGCATGCATGCACCTATATGAAGCTAATTAGTGTTATTTGGCTGGTATAGAAGTCTTGGGTCCAATCTGATTGGCCCTAGGGAGACTAACACCCCCAAGTTTACCGGCTTGTTTAAATCTCGAGACTAATTGATTGGAAGTCCTGTGTGTGTGTGTGTGTGTATGTGTGTGTGTGTGTGTGTGGGGGGGGGCGCACATTTAAGTGTGTGCATGAGTGGGCAATTGATTAGGTGGGCCCTGCAGCCATAAAGAGACAGCCAGGACACAGCACCCAGTGACGGCCTCCTTAACGGCAGTCCTGCCCTCAGGGTCACCAAAGGAATGAGGGGGTCAAGAGAGTAGGTATTGTTGGTGCAGATAGACACGGTCATCAAAGCAAATCTAAATTAGATTCTAGATATATATGCACAGACAGATACTCACTTTTGCCCGATGTACAGGTGGATATTTGCGGAGATGGAGGAAGGGGTTAATCGAAAGTGCTCAGACGGCGTGCAGCAGTGAGAGTTGTAGGGAGAAGGAGGGATGGGTTATTTGAAATGCAGCTGCATGTAATATGTTGTTGCATGCGCCGCGTTGTAAAACAGCCTTTAAAACAGTGGCTTAGTGAAATGCCCGCATGGTTTACCATTATGGGCACATGAAATGCTGCTGTACCCACACAAGTGAGTCAGTGGGGCTTACTGGCATATATTCGCACACTGTAAACACCTCCCAGCCTCTGTGGTTGGCACACACACCTGAACTGTGGCTCCTGTTTTTCCACTTCTGTGGCTTCTCTGGCCACATCTGCCTGTCCTTATCTGGGTGTATGTATGTCTCTGTCTTTTCCTCTCTGTGTCTGTGTCCTTCCCTCCTCACAATGTACAAACACATCAGAAACTAGACTCAGCAGAGCTCATACCACCCCCAAGGCCCAACAGTCCCCTTCTGTCACCACATTTAAATCCGCCAGATCCAGATTTTTTATTTGGATCTGCACCATATTTCACGCACTCATTAAATTCGGTCCCCATGCCTGATGAACAATTTCTTGTTCTCACAATGTTCAAGAACGGGATAAAAAAACTGATGCATACCAAACTTTTATTGGCTGTTTCTTGGCCCGTGTCCTATCCTCACAATCTTTGCAGGAGTTTTTGTGAAAAACCTGCTGACAAACACACTAACAAACATCATAAAAACCATAATCTCATTGGCTGAGGTTGGTGAGAACTTTCGCTGCAGTTTTACTTCTACCCATTCTCAACTAGTTTTCATCAATCATAGCGACATATTGTTGCATAAAGACTTAAGTGAGGGCTCAGCCTCTCTGACTCTCTTGCTTTGACTGGAGTTTTATTGGTCCTGCACATCTCTCAGTCTTACTGAGATGGTTCCCAGGAGGTTTTAATAGAGAACAATAGTAGAACGGGCCACTTCCCAACTGGGCTGCTCCAACAATGCACACCAGTCAGAATCCATCACAGCAGCCCCTAGCACTTCTGGAATTGTGTGCGTGCGTGTGTGTGTGTGTGTGTGTGTGTGTGTGTGTGTGTGTGTGTGTGTGTGTGTGTGTGTGTGTGTGTGTGTGTGTGTGTGTGTGTGTGTGTGTGTGTGTGTGTGTGTGTGTGTGTGTGTGTGTGTGTGTGTGTGTGTGTGTGTGTGTGTCTGATCTGGTTAATTCAGGGATGTAGACCCAAACTGTAATTATCATTATGTACTTCTCGGCAGTGGCAGGAAACAGCCCAAGCAAGTTTGGATGAGCGTGTGTATCCTCACTGATGTGCTCTGAATGTGTTTGTGTGAAAAGAACAACATGTGCATACATGAATATGTGTGTCTCTGTGTGTGTGCATGTGCATATATTTGTGCGTGCGTGCATGTGCGTGCACATAGGAATGATGATGTGAAGCGCATGAGAGCTATTTGCAGTGAAAGATAAGCAGATTGTGCCAGTGGCTATGTGATGATTTTTCCTGCTCTTGTTTTGGCCCTGCTCTTGTTCATTTGGTCTCTGCTAAATGGAGACATATTGGAAACATGACTGTTCTCCTGGGGCCGGTGGGTATTCAGAGTTTAGTGCTGGAAAGGAGAGTTGGGATACGAGGAAATTTAAGGAAAAGGGATGGAAAGAGAATATGGAGAAAAGAAAAAGAAAATGAGAAAAGAAAAGAAAGAAGGGCTCAGAGGAGTTAGGAACACCACTTGGAATTCCAATCTCATAAAAGCAAACACTACATGTGTCATATTTGTTTTTGGACAGAAATTACCATCCACAAGCATCGCAGACATTGTTAACTTTCACAACTCCGTAATAAAAGTTGTGTCTCATTTTTACAAGATCAAAGTTGATGTCCAAGAAAAAGCAAAGCAAACCCCTCGGAGGAGAAAAGGAAAGAGGGAAAAAAAACACACAAAACTTAAAACCCAAAGTTTATATAGAGCGAGCGTCACATCTATTCATAATGGCAACCGCAGTTTAATCTGTGCAGTCCTTCATCTTTAAAGCAAGCATCAGTAAGACAGAGGAGGCCTTCATGTGGGCGGACAGACTGCGCAGAGACAGGACTGGTCACCACTAAACAAACAAAACAGGAATCCTGCAGTGGTAAGAATGGCTAGAGGGAGTGTGAACAAAGACAATGGCACGGTTTTCAGGCAGTGGATGAAACACAGAATCTAGACAGTGTGTGTCTGCCTGATTGAAAATGTGGGCATTCATCACTCTCCTGATATGAGGAATATGCATGTTTATGTCTGGAGGTATTTCAGCCAGGATCAGAGAACTCTGTAACCACGTTGATGTGTCAAGGGTGAAGACGACTTCCTGACATTACTGTAATGGATACCTCAGTTCTTTAATATGTGTACATTTATACATTCATTATGGAGTGTTACGTGCTTGATGAAAGAATGAGGTTGAAATTCCTCTTTACGGAGGTTGGGGTGTGTTTATTTTGATTTCTATCTGTGTTTATACTGAACCTGTACAACCTGTTGATGCATTTTGAATTTAAAATAAACATAATTTTATTAGTTATTACATTAAAGTGGAATGCACAAACGTCAGAGTCATACATAGCAGAGGAATTCGTAGAACCTTCCTGACGAATAAATGCTTCATGTAGATTTACATCTTGCCTCATAAACATTTTGGAGGTTATATCCATATATCCGAGGTTATAGTGCGGACAGGGACAACATGCCTTTCCAAAAAACCTTTAAGAATATGGAGATCAGGTGTAACATTCAAACTGACTTGACTTCATGACAACTTGACGTACTAATGTTTCAAATACTTGCTCAGCAGAATTTACAAACTGATGCACTGTGTCCAAAACTGTGACTGTGAAAGAGATAAATGTTATTTTCCACTGCTTTTCACTGTACTTCATTGACAGTGTGTTTGTCCTCAGTACAAATGAACAACATTGGGCCTTATATTTCTTTTTTTGGCTCTTTCAACCTTTTATTCATTCAACAATATTAATATAAAAAGGAAAAAAACTAGACCGACTATGATTTGAGCTTTTCAATACATCGAGTGAAAACTCAGCAAAAGCAGCCTTCTAAGTGGTGAAAGGGTTAATTCTGACTAACACTGACTAAACAGGTGCTCTAACCCCTAACCCATCATAAAAATAAAGGCCTCATGCAGGAAATAATTTAGTGTGACGTCATGAATGATATTAAAAAGTACATGTGTTTTTTTACTCTCTCTCTCTCTCTCTCTCTCTCTCTCTCTCTCTCTCTCACCCACACACAAATACACACCGACAGACATATCTAACATGTCTCTGGTCCATTCTAGCCATGGGTCCACGAGTTCAGCATTTACTGAAATCAAATGTGTGTGTTTGGCCTCTGGTTACACACTCGATTGAATTAGAGAAATGGTGTGCATGTGCACATGCACTTACTTACTCACACACAGCCTCACAGGGACACAGATCTCTATTAAGTTAAAAAAGAGAGTTGAGTGTCTTCTTCCATCGCGAGGGCTTTTATGTGATAAGATCAGCTCGGGGTGATCTCCTATGCAGAATTCCTGAGCACATCAAACAACAGTAAACCACATCACAGCAGCAGGAAGAGCTCGGCTCCATTAGCCAGCCCATAAAGAACATGTGTGTGTGTAACAGGAGAGCTACGCGAGCCACTACAAAAGGTTTCCACACATAGGACAAACATAGAGAGGTATGCAGTCCGCTGACATACTCACAAATTGATGAGCGTTTGAGTGCAAGTGCACAAACGTATGCGCGCACGAACGCCGCTGTTTATTTGTAGTGCGAGGCAACAACGCTCAGAGTTCCTGTCGTATATGCTCAGGCACATTTCCACAGAAATACACATGCACTCGCACACATATGCACATCGTTGTGGCTCTAGCAATAACATCTCAGCACATTCTGCATTTCATTCATTCTAACTGGGTCTTAAGCCTAAAATAATGGTTTTGGTTAAACTAAAAGTGTCCGGCATGCAGGCTGGGCTGTGATACTGTCCTGGTATCTCAGTGACTTGACAGAAAAAACAAGAACTGAGAAATCTGTTTGCAGGCCAGATGGCAGTCATTAGCTTCATTAGTACACAACTGGCTCAGACATGCCCCCCATCACACAAGTACACACACCCCAACACCCTCGATACAACATCTCCATCCTGTCCTCCTTCACCTTTTTTGCCGAAAGACAAGTCTCCCTTATGAGGTGTTTAGTGACGAAAGGCTAAAGAGACACCGGGAGAGAGCAGGAGAGAGAGCAAGAGACAAAGAGAAAGAGAGGGAGAGAGTTGTTTTTAAGGGGGGCGAGAGGGAAAAAGAGGTCAGCCCAGATTGAGTTTACCCATTTTTCTTCGATTGATTTGAAACAGATCTCAGACTGCGACTCTTGTCCAAGCCACAGGCAGTGAGATATCACCCTCTGCTCAGGCTCCAGAGGATCTGATTCAAACTGGATGTCCATCAGTCACTGTGACTAGCCAACAACAGGATATCTTAATCATCGACTGTGCAGAAGTGAGCTGGGAACAAAACTGAGAGGAAAAAAAAATCCACGTTTAAAACTGCATCACACGACAGTACAGTCAGGAAATCATGTATGGTCATATTGTGGATAGAGACAAATTTGTCCCATTGACAGAGTGAAATGAAGATACAGGGCCCACCCGGCTCTCTGCTAAACCATCCCAATGTGTATTAATCCAGAGGATTACGCTGCCTGCTAGCATTACACGCATTCCCGTGCCAGTCAGCGATGGTCTGCCCACTGAGTTTAACATTTCATGCTGAAGATGACACACGCACAAACAGCATTATTGCCGCTGATGCCACACAGGTTGCCAGCGCGCAGTGACCGCACAATTGTTGCTGAGACCGATATGTGAGAGTGTGTCTGTGTGTGTGTGTGTGTGTGTTGTGGATGGAGGCTAATGGTAGCAGAGACTGGTTGATGGCGAGGGGGAAACAGAGGGTGTTCAGAGAGGAGTTATGCACTATGGCAGGCCCTAATTGCTTGCGGCTCCTGTTGTGTGTTTAGCTTTGTTTGAGCATGTCCAATATAACCAGTCACAAGGGAGCCTCTGCCAGAGCAAACACACACACACACACACAAACACTGTGCTGAACCCCAGAGAGGGCTTTTATGGTGTTGAAGACTTCAGTAACATGACACCTAGGGCAAACACTGAGTAATAAAGCAATCGCGGCACATTGTTTAGATCCTCCTCCAGGCATGGTTTGTTTATCAGACGCAGAGTGTCTCAGTTTCCTGACATCAGCGTCCCGACATGTCACATTTGGGGGTTTGGCGCACGATAAACATATGTGCATGCACACAGAAACATTGGCACAAACAATTCACATGCGGGATAAACACTGAATCCATTCATGCACTCTTGCACAGAAGCACAGGCCCACATGTATCTGCACGCATGCCACACTGCAGACATCTTGACATGTCAGTCACAGCGTGTTTCGTGCCAGTGTTTCCCCAAACCTCTAAGCCGTTTCCTGGTATGTCTGACTGCATGACTGCAGATAAAAGCGCAATAAACATCTCCCTCCTGCTTGCTAACTCATACTTCTCACGTGCTCCTCACCTCCTTTTAAAGTTGATGTTGTGTGACACAGGGAGATTTTCATGTCAAAATGTTTGTGCGTGTGTCTGTGGCATTCCCCCGGCTGAGTCTTTTTTGGGATCTTCTGGAGCTCCGAGGTGGTCTCCAGCCCGTCATCTGCGCAAAAAAAAATGAAGAGCTCTGTCTTTCATGCACACCATGCCATCACAGCGTAGCTATAAAACAAACCCGGGGTTGTAAATGATGCACACCTGCATTCTCTCTGTTGTATCTAACAGTGGCAGGAGACCTAACAACTCTCAGACATACACCATGGCCACGATTTACAACACACTCACACACACCTAAACAAATGTTCTCATGCATGCATACAACGCGGTGGCCGGAGTAAGTCCAGGACTGTGTCATTACACTCTAATCAGATTTATTGTTAAGTTGTGTTGGAAATGGGAAGACGTCCTTATATGAGTCATTTAAAGACAATTAAAGGCAAAACTGAGAACTATGAGAGACAGTGTTTTGTCGCCCTCTGATATTCAGTAATAGACAATATGACATTATTGTTACTTTTTTTTTTGTATATTTGTATCAGGGAATTGAAACAACATGAAATTAAGTCTGAATCGTATTTAAAGATGGACGACATGACAGCTCCCCAAAAGTGAAGCCAAAGTGTCTCGATCGCCATCTGGTGGTTGGCTGCAGTATAGGTCATTAAGAGTCCTCCTCCATGTTAATGGGTGGGACATGGACCATATTAAAAAGTCAAAGTAAAACATTTTTCTCAAAGATCGTTTCTGTCACTGTAGGTAGTTCTTCCCACTCTGATGTTTGTTCACGTGTTGAAACCTCCTGATTGACAGCTTAGACTTGACTCATGATTGATCGAGTGGGTGTTTGGGGGGGACCTCGCTACCGTGGCTCCATCCCCTGACTGCTACTGCATGGACTCTGGCTCCAAATGCACAAGATTGCTGTGTTTGTTTCTGGGATATTTTAGCTTCGTCTCTGCGCAATATGAGGAAGTGGATACACATTATCCATCTTTATATACAGTCTATATAGTCATACATGTGAAGATGTAATGTTGAGTGTCATAGCCGAAAGGCACTCATAAAGTGTGATGTCAGCGAGGGGGTAGTGCATCCCATAAATAGTTTTATATGTGTGTGTGTGTGTGTGAGTGTGAGAGACACAATGCAAATGTGAGCATACATAAGGAAACCATTAAGTTAATGAACGCACTCTCACCCCCACCTCTCAAATGTCAGTGGAGCACATCCGCATCTTCACACAGAACAACACGTCGTAACACTCTTAACGGCCTGGACTCAGCATGTGCACACGCACACACTCAGACACATAGAGGCACATGCATCAAGCCGTGTCCCTCCTCTGCACATAAACACAAACACATTTTGACTTTGTGTATGCATTTTAAGTTTATGTGTAGCAAAAAAAAGAGAAAACTATCGAAACTCAGAGCATCACTTCAGCTCAGAATTATCATTTCAGAATCAAGATCCAGCAAAAAAAGAAATACAACAACTAGGTCACACACATGCACACACTCCTGTTTGTAACCATAGCCAGCAAAAGCACTGAGTGGAAGCCATTGTTAAAATAACTGTGATGTAATCTACCAAGGCAGCTGGCTTGGCCGTGTGTGTGAGTGTTATCTATCTGGAAATCACTGAGTCTGTCAGCAGCATCTGACTGCACACTACCACTGGTCCCTTTATTAAAAACCAGACGTATTCTGGAATCCATGTACAAGTGTGGAGGGCCGGCAGAACACTTAAAGCAGCTCAGTACAGTCTGCGTTTATGTGTGTGTGTGTGTGTGTGTGTGTGTGTGTGTGTGTGTGTGTGTGTGTGTGTGTGTGTGTGTGTGTGTGTGTGTGTGTGTGTGTGTGTGTGTGCTGTCTGTGGATCCACATATATTAAGAAGCATGTTATGGAGAAAAAGCAGAGAGAACTTAACAAGGACTAAAGGTAACCATGCTGAGTCCAGACGCAGGCAGCAGTGATTACCAGGCATAACACTTTTGCTGTTTCATGCTTGCATACATGTGTGCACACTTGCATACACAATCGCCGCGTCAATTTTCATACTCTCGTAAACTTTTCCAAACACGCACTTTCTCCGAATGAGAAATACCGATATGACAGGAACGCACGTAGTTTGAATGTGTCTTCTCACACGAAGCTTATTAACAACTATACTTTACAAGTGAGGTTATGTCTCCATTGGGAATTCACACCAAAGGCCAAACAAGCACATGCAATGATACAACAGGTTCAATTTACTAGAGGCGTGATCTGTCTACACTAGCTTCAACGTACAAATTACCCAGATTATAGAGCGGTGTGGGTGTATATGTCTGCGTGTGTGTGTGTATGTGTACGCTCAGAGATATGTGTGAACTTCCCAAATGTGTGTATTCCAGTGTGTATTGACAGGGAAATAATGGTAAGTTTTTTTTTATCAGAGGGCCAGGTAGTAATCATGTCACTCTTTGATCCTATGATCCTCAGTGATCTGCCTAAATATACAGCAGACCTGTCCAGGCCTGGCAACAGCTCCTCTAATCAGCACCCTCACCCAGCCGACGGTGTGTGTGCGTGTGTGTGTGTGTGTGTGTGTGAGAGAGAGAGAGAGAGATTGTCTGTCACTGTGTCTGCATCTCTGCCCCTCTTTCATGATGCTTTGCTTCAAATATATGTGTCCCTCACTACACTGTAAAGCTGAAAGTAGGCTAATGGCGCCTATATAAGTAAGTATGTGGTCAGTGCGTTTGTGTAGCAGACTGTAAAGAAAGCATGTGGTTCTTCCTGCTTCAGCACGGAGCACAGCAGTACGAGTCTTTTCTTGTATCTACTTACATTTTACCATCCTTCATTAAAGAAAGCTATTAACCAAGGCTGGAATCACAGGATAGCTAATTATTAGCAGATGTGTGTGTGTGTGTGTGTGTGTGTGTGTGTGTGTGTGTGTGTGTGTGTGTGTGTGTGTGTGTGTGCTCAGTCTACGTGTTAATTTACATGCATGCAGCTTTGTATGAGCAGGTGGTAATTGCATTTACTCAAACTCTTTACACTCAGAGCTAAATACTGTTTGACTTTGAATTGCAATGCATTTATTTCACAGCCATAGTTGCAATTGAAATAAAGAAAACAAGATTATGTGAAATCTACAATCAGCGCATAATAATAATAAACAATAACTTTATTTGTGTAGCACTTATCTAAACGAGGTTACAAAGTGCTTCACACAAAAGTCCATGGCAAAATGAAGAATCGATTGTAATAAAAGATATTCTGTTCAGTCCAATTTAAGAGTCAAATCATTACAAGGTCAACACCTTAAGTTTATAGAGAAACCCAACAGTTCCCACAATGAGAAAGCACTTTAGAGAAAAAACGTCCTCATTAACTGGGAGAAATCGCTGGCAGAACCGAACTCAGTGTGGGCGGCCATCTGCCTCGACCGGTTGTGGTCAGCGGGAGAAAAATGGGGAAGAGAGGAGAGGTGGGTGGCAAAGAGGGGAGAGAAGAGAGAGAGAAATGATCATGAAGATGCATCCAACAAGATATAACAATTTATGCATATATTTGAATTAGCTCCACCTCAAACAGCTCCATTAAAATACTACCACAGTTGAAAATAACACAATTATGCTGAAATTAAAAGTATAGAAAGATGATAGCAATGTAACACTGCACTGTTTGTTTGATTGTAAGCAAGATGACACGAAAACAACTACACAGATTGCCAAGAAGTGGTGGAAGGATGTGGTGTGTGGGTCAGGGAAGAACCCATTAATTTCTGGATCAGTGGGTGGATCCAGGAATTCACGATGGGGTGTTTTTCAACATTTTCACAGATTTTCTAGGGAATAAATCATGATCTTTATGAAAAAAAAAGAATATCAGACATATTTTGGAAACTGATATCTAAGAGTGTGGGAAATTTGGTGCAGCTTGATTGAGTTTAAGGGGACTGTTGGGCCTTGGCGGAGATATGAGCCCAACTAGAGTCACATTTTAGTGCTGATAATACTTCTGTTCTTTACTTAAATACAATTTTCAGTGCAAAACTTTTACGTGTATTAATGGTATATTTTTTCGTTGTGGTGTGTATTCTATTTCATCTAAGTGGTAATAATGTCAACAAAGTTAGACAGGTAAGTCCTTTAAAAAAAACGTGTTTACCTGTGAGTCTATAATACGTATTATTATTACGGAGCGTGGCAGTATTACATGTATTTTTAGCACTGTGCACATTGTTTAGGGATTTATGTCATTTTGATTGTAAAAATGTTTTCACTTCATAATTAAGTTTCAAAACCATGTTTTACTTTAAAGAAAAACACACATCTCATTATTTAGTCACGGTTCAGGTTTCATTCTATGCAGCTGCAAAGACACACAACATATTCTGTGCAGTTTTTCCAGATATGCAGCTTTTATAATCGTTGAGCTCATGTGGCTGTGATTGGAAATCGCTGTGATTGGCTGATGGAGTGTGGGGTGAATGTTAGTGTGACCCTGCGTGTCCTTTACACACTGACGGGAAATCGACCGGTCCAAGCTCCAAGGAAAGCTATAATTCTGAGAGTAATACAGGCCAAAGGAGCATACACACATCTTCCCTCTCGAGCGCGCCTACACGCACTCTCAGCTTGCACAGAGCAAAGTCCTAGCTGTGCCGTAGTAACCACATTAATTGGGTTGTGTAATTGTCTGGCAAAGCATTGTGGGAAACAGCCCATACAGATCTGTCCCTTCACCTCAAACCACTTTTTAAACATGGACTCCCATCGTCATGACAGTGCTATCCAGGAAATTGCTGAACATGTGTGGATATGAGTGTCTGAGCATCTGTGTGTGTTATTCAGTAATAGGCTGTATGTGTATGTGTTACTATGGCTCCTTTAAGGGAAGTGAGTGTGGTGGCCTCCCATTCCACCGCATGTCGGCTGTGGTTCGGCTGTGGTCCACCGCCAGGCCCTACATTTGGAACTCAGAAAATACACCAGGGGTACTCGCTCCCTCTGTTTTCTGGACCCGTCTTTCATCGGTTTGTGTGTGTACGTGTGTATTTTGGGTGCACGTTTGTGTGTGTGTAATAGTCCGCCACTGTGTTGTACTCTGTGCCCCTGATATTTTAAGGCTTTTTGGCCCCACGTCATGAGTGTGCGCTGTATTTCCAGGCTGCAGTTAGATGACCGGAGTGAGAGAACCCGTACGGAGGACAGGAAAAAGGCAGGAGGAATGGGGGGGAGAGGAAAGCAAGGCGGGTAATTGAAGGGTTCAGGGTAATACTTAGGCCAAGGATGGCTGTTTCAACGTGTTTGCATAACCTCCTTGAACTTAATATTTAGCCCCACTCTGGAGTGAGTATAGGGCACAGCGGAGCCATATAGAGAATGATAGAGGGAGCGAGAAGTGGAATGATAGAGAGGTCCAAGTCCAAGGTGTCTCTCCTGCGATGAGTAGCTTCTCTCTTTGATTAGCAGCAGAGCGGAGGGGGAGGGGGCGGAGGTGACGGAATGAGGACGGAGAGACAAAGTGCTCGTGCTGAACGAGTTTTTTTTTTTTTTAAATGATAGTGTGAATCACACACGAAAAACGCAGACGGACTATATTTTTCAGTGATGCAATGCAGAAGGTGTCCTCCTGGTATTTTAAGTTTACATTAGCGTCAGTTTGGAGAAGCAACTACAGCTCCTTTCATTTCTAATGCCGACATGTGAGAATTGAAACGGCGAGACGAAAAGGGATTTAGAATCTGATTGTGTAAGTGTAAGTGCTGACATGATGAGTTGAAGAATTAATTTTGAGGTCGAGAGAAAATGAAACAAGCGATATGTAGTTATAGCAGAAGTCATTCCAGCTTTTCAAATGAGAGGACATGCTTGTTTTTATTTGTATCAATTATCAATCAATTTTGCATAATGTAATTAGAGTGATAGCACATATTTACCTCACAGGTGGCTTTACTTTTATTCAATGTGACCTCAACGAAACACCGCAACAAATTGTAGTTTCATCTTTTGATGGGGGGCATAACTCATCAGTGTTTAAACTGAGGCCTTAGTGCTCTCTCTTAACACGCTGCATATGTGTGTATGTTTCCCCCTCCCTTTGTGTGTGTGTGTGTGTGTTCTTACAGTAGTGTGACTGGAGCAGTGTTACTCATTCTGTGACCCTCACCTCTCTCTCTCTTAGATGACAGGGAGCTTTAAACAACCCAGCTGCTGTATGTATGTGTGAGTGTGTGTGTGAGTGTATAGGTGTTCCTGTCTGCAAGGCAGGAGAGTCCTACACGTGTACAATACCCCCATCTCATTCCTTGTGCCTTGGGGAGACACTGTCAGTCAGTTGAGTGACAATAAAGACAGAAAACAAACCTCCCACATTGAGAGAATGAAAATCGCTGCTCAGCTATTGGATGGGATCCCTTGAGGTTTTGGGGTCAGACCTCTCCTCATTGGTTGAAACCGGAGAGGGAGGCCTCGTGCCAGACAGCTCTGGATATGGATTGTGTTTTGGATTGTTGTTTTTCTCGCGTTTACTGTGAAAGGCTGAGGTTACGAAGAAACGAAAAAGTACTGCCATGCACGCGTCGGAGCCAACACGGGCATACATGGAGACAAGGTCATCCAAATTGGAAAAAGATGCCGGTGACATCATAATCAACACTGACATCCCCTGAGCCGTTGTTTATTTATCCATCTTCTTTTTACAACAACAGGAATCCACCAACCTCTCGCTGATCCACAGAAGCTGATGCAACAGAGCTGGAAGTGAGAGAGGACAAAACCCACTGGTTCCTCTTGTCAGACTGCTGGCACATAATAGTTCAACATTTTAGGGAATATGTTTATTTGATTTCAACCCGAAGAGTTAGATGAGGAGATCGATATTGGTCTCATATGTGTGTTAAATAGAGCTTTAGACTTGGAATGTGCTTCGATGAGGTTAGTATAAAGACTGTAAAACGGGAAAACAAGTAAACCGAAGTGAAAAATGCACCTGTCAGCGCCTCTAAATTTGTCTTATTACCTCAGCAAAGGAGTAATGTTTTTGTCTGTGTTTGTCTGTCTGTTAGTTAGCAGGATAGCACAACAACTACTACAACTATTACTACTAAAACTTTAGGTACTTGGTTAAAGGATGGTGTATGGGTTAGGAAAGAAAACATTAAATTCTTGTGTTGATCGGGGCGCGGATTTTTCTTTCACTTTCTTTAACATTGTGAGGGAGGGCGTTATTCAACATTTCCCTTGATTTCTCAGATAAAAATCTGACATGTTTAGGGGACAGATGTTAATAAGTATGTGCAGTTTGGTGCACATCCAAATAAAAACGCGTAAGGGGTTTGTTCAGGCCTTGGCAGAGGTACTGAATGCCATTCTAGTTACTGTATCCTACTTTAATTCTTACATATACAGAAAATATCAAATCGACAATCCTCAAAGTTGAGTTAATTCGGAGCTGCCTTAAATTTTGTAGTTCACTAATCTGTGAGCACAAGTGTTGGCGTTGCCGTTACAAACATGATGGTGACAAACTTGGCCAGACTCACTCTCACAAAAACTTCCTTAAAGACCTGACTAAAAAAACACAATGTCTCATTAATCATTAGAGACGTTTTATAGCATATTTTCTCACTTGGAGGGAGAGCCTGGCTTTTTCTTCTTTCATCAGTTCTCATGCTACTTTCAACATCAATCTTCTTATCTCACTTACTTGGAAAGGGAGCAAATAAACACATTTCTCACAGTGTTGAATAATTAATAAAAAGGTCATATACAAAACATTTTATACTAAATTTGAATTACATTCTGCTGTTGTTTTAGATATTGTCTTGACGAGGTTGACAATATGACAAGAAGATCGACAAGACGTTGTCTTTATCTGACACACACACACACACACACACACACACACACACACACACACACACACACACACACACACACACACACACACACACACAGACACACACACAACCACCTGGTCTCTCTCTCTCCGACTGGAATGCAGTGGTGGTCGTCTGGTCCTGCTCATCTCTCTGGGAGCAGTCAGCCATCTCTCCTCGTTCCTGCTCCCACTCTAAACATTTGGCTAGTTTTGGCAGATTTGTTGATTTTTGTCCCCTCGTATTTTCCCCCTTGTTGCTGTAAAACTGATACATACTCTTTCAATTAGACCTCCCCACCAGCACCACCACCACCGCCACCACCGCCAGTCTGAGCACTAGTGTGGGAGTGGGGGTGAGCAGAGTAAGTGGGTTGTATATTTTATTAGTGAAGTGAAAACACACACAACCTGGCCAAGTTCTGGTAGAGCCATCTGCTGTCATGGATGTTTCTTGGGAAGCACAGCTCAAGGTTAGCATGCAAAGTTTGGCATTCTTGCGCAGGATTAGCACGTAATGGCTAATGTAACTGCTCACAGGGAATATTGGAGTGGATGTTCATTTCCAAACTTGCATACAAAGTGTGGGCATGGATGGATCCCATGTTGCAGAATAAGATGGATAAATCCAGGAAAGCAAACAGGAGGACGTGTGTAATAGGTAAATCTGGCATGAGGCTGCAGGTTAGCTGTTGCAGGGTAACATGGAGCTAATCCCGCCTGAGGTAGCCAGAACTCGGACCTCATAAAAATGCATTTAACCCACATTTAGAGTTAAAAAACAGATTTACCATCTCAACTGGCTTTGCACTAAGCTTACCAAATGAAGCCAGAGCATGTGTTTTATGTTGGAAATAGACATTTTCCCTACCTCCTCAGTTGTAAATAACACAGTCTTCCAAGGGCCATAAATAATAGTGTCACTCAACCATGCCCCATTCTCATGTCCTCTGCTTGCTCTCACCACAGGCCTCTAGAACCGCCTAGCCTAGGGGCCCCCGGCTTTGTGCCGCACCTTCACACACTTACAATCAAGGAACAGCCATAAAATGCCCGTGGAATGTCTCTGCAGAGCCGGACAGTTAAGTGGTGGAAATCCATGATCACAAACTAGAAGGTCTCATAATGGATGCTCTGGGAACAGATATAAGTGGGCTCCCCATGTTCTCTGCTAACAAAATACATCACACATGCCCATAAGGACATGAAAGCATAAATGGGCGCACGGACAGGCAAATGCATGCACACAGGCACACATGCACACATGCACACACTGCACTTAGGGGCAGACAGTATTGATGGTTCCCTCGGGCATCACACGGACGCATCTGTTTCTGTCCCACCGACTCTGCACACTCATAATTTCAAGTAAGTCATAACACAAATTATAAACACATATCCCTCAACCGTGACGCCTAGGAATAACAACATGGAGCACAGTGAGCTGATTTAGGGTAGGCTGGGACTTATAAATCTTTACCTTTGCTCCTTTCTTCTCTTCCTCCTCTCTCTCCTGCCTCTTTTCTCTCTCGTGCAGAACAGGTAGCAGCCACTCTTGTGCAACACTTACACTTCCTCTGTTCTCTTGCCCTCGTCTCTTGACACCTCTTCTTTTTTTTGGCGTTTTTTATTCCTGCTGCAGTCTACATCACTTCACCTCTTCTTCCTCTGAATTTGTTTTGAGCTAATGTACGCATGTGGGTGTTTACGCTCACTCTTGACCCCATCTTAACCCCCTCGTCACCCAGAAATCTGTCTGGCCTGCCAGTCGCCCATCTGCTCCGTGAAATCACGGTCCTTTTTTTTCCGACAGCATCCCTACCTCAAAGACGTCTTCATCAAAGTATTCTCTCCTCATTTTTCTTTTCCTTTGTCCTGAATTATCTCCTTCTGCCGCAACGCTACTTACTCCTCTCTTCTTTGACTCTTTGCATTTCTGTTTTTTTTTCTTTCCCCTGTTTTCCCTCTCACCTCTCATCGCATGGTCATGTACTTTAGCCATCCATCTCCCACCTCCGTAGATCTGAATGTCTCAATGTGTCCCAGGGACCATGAAGGTTCAATTGGAATCACATGTTGTGGTCCAGCAGAGAATTTCTCCCTTTATAAATAAGATATCATCCCAGCGGATGCTGTTCTACAAAACCTTGCGTGCTCTCAATGCTTATATTAAATATGAGACATGAGGTGTATATAAATGCACAGATGTTTATCTTATCACTTAAACTATTGTTATCTCACAGAGTAGGAAAAAGTAGACGGGTTTCTTTGGGGTTTCCAGCAGCAGGATTTATTTTTCCTTTTATTGGAGTCCTTTTTCACTTCTCAGTGCACGGGGTCTGACTTTTATGAAGACTAATCACAAGTTTGTCATGAAAACGCATTTCGTTGTTGCCCTTTCAATCGGACAGGAAATGAAGATAATCCTTTGTTTGTCCAGGATATGCCAAGTCTAAGTTAAGCAGGGAGTTAGACAAGAGGGGAGGAAAAAGAGAGGCTTCACCCACTCAAGATCAGCCAGCAGATACAGTGCAAGCATTTCTCTCTCTCTCTCTCTCTCTCTCTCTCTCTCTCTCTCCCCCTCTCTCTCTCTCCGTGTGAGTGTGTGTACGTGTGTCTGTGTGTGTGTGTGTTTTATCAGATAGATGATCCTGTCTGCTAGATTCATGTGCACTGCAAGTGTGTTGTACGGTGAAAGCCAAATGGCCTCTCAAATTAGATCTGATGAAATACTCAAGTGTGATTCAGGTTCAAAGACTGTTACTTATAATAATCAGCAGATACATGAAGACACACACACACACACACACACACACTCCCTGCGTGCACACAACCACTGATTGAGGATGTGGGAGACAAAGTTTACAGGCTGGCTAATCATAATAATGCCCCTTTTTTTTATTGTTTTAGGAAGTCATCATTCAGCAGAATCCTTCAGTTCTACTCAGAGAGCAGCCACAGGGAGACTGTGCCATATATTCCGCTGGCTTCATTTAGAGACTGGAAGTGATTTAACTTGCAGTGAAGCGGGGAGGTCACTGTGGTTCAAAGGTTTCATTCATTCAGGCTCAGAACGTCTCATGCTCAATTAATAATGTCCAGCTCGGAAGTCTGTACCTGTGCTAATGAATGCAGGTGAGAGGGACGCAGGAGTTCAAACTAACTTTTTACTCTGATTGCACTGGTTGGCCTAATATATTTTAATGTAGCTGCACCAGCACATAATTTAGCTGCACCCAGAATCATTCACCTTTCCTTTTGCTGACATTTTAAGCTTTATAATTTTTTGGTTGTTTGAGCCATTGGAATTCTTTGTGAGTCATTCTTTGTGAATATATATATGTTGGCCTTTTTTATGTTGTAGGATGTGGCTCTGATTCAGAGTTAGATGAGGCCGTCTCCGCTCCACTGAAGATACTGAGTTTGGAGTCTTTGTCAGACCATAATATTCCACTTCATTCATTTGACAGCTTTAGTGTCTGGTGTGTCTCTGTCACAGTGTTTACTCCGGCAGCTTTAATCCATTTTGGATAGAAATTTTGCAAATTAGTCGGGGGTAGGGTCAGGACTTCAAAGGTCATGGTCACAACATGGAATCAAAGTTTCAGCCTAGTGCTACAATGAATGCATATATACGTGCATTTAAAATTGAAATGATCATTAATTTAGTTACAGGTTGTATTTATAAATAATTATGCATGTTAGTTGATATGACATATTATACAATAAAAACAAAACAGTACAGCTTGATGTTTATAGCTGCACCACAGATATGCCCACAAAATATATTTATTACGTAACAATCTCTTTTTACAGTGGGATTATCAAAATATTGTTATTTTGCTGGCTTAACTCTAATTTTTTATTTTCTGTTTTGAAAAAAAGATAAGGAATGAATACAGCTTCCATTTTTTGAAATAATGAATAGTTCTTCAATTTGAATGAACGAAATGTTTAAAGGATGTGATTTTGTTCAAGGGGGAATACAGGTGTAGTGTTTCACATTAACATGCGCCTTATTTTGAAAACTCCTTTGTTAAACTGTGCTTTTTTTGTCACTGCAACACAAACAAAGTATCACGACACCAGAAGCATGTCTTTCAGTAGTTCATTCAGGAGAGGCCACTTGATGAATGGGAGTGTAACAATCCTTGATAAAGTGGCTCAGTGGTGGTCAGAAAGAGATGGATCTCTGTTTGGCTTTTCGAGATGCACTCACAGATAAGATAAACCACCCCTTTAACTGGGATGGGGGTTAGTGACCCTAACCTTTCACCACACTCTTTTCTTGCACCAAAGGGACGCTGCACAACATCAGCCTCTTACGTTGCGTAAGTGCTCTAGCGGAAAAACCCAGTGAAATAGACAGAATAGTGTTTTTCCAGTTACATAATAACCTTAACAAATACAATTCTCGAGCTGAAGCTGATGCAGTTAATCCCGAATGTAATAAGGAAATGGGTGGGTGGGTGTGAGACGAGTTTCCATGTCTGGCAGTGTGGTGCAACGATGGCCATCCGGCGAGCAGGTTAGAGCTGTTAATCTGACACATTGTTTATGAACAGCGACACATTCTTTGCCCATATATGACTCCGTGCATCAGCTTTTCACTCCAGTTAACACAAAGTAAAGGAATTGAGACGCCCTAAGTTTATTAGGCCATGGATGTAAAATTGGGCCGCGTGAAGAAGGATTTTAAAAATCTATCACATTGTTGTTTGATCCCAGTGGATTTATTTTTACTGGGGATTTATTCGATAAAACTTTAAGAATTCTTTCAACAATTTTACTTTGTGAATGACCAGGTCAAGCAGAATAATCCTGCAGTCTAAAGCACTTGCTTTGGTACAAGTGGTCCAGTGTAGGTCTGCTTGTGTGTGTGTGTGTGTGTGTGTGTGTGTGTGTGTGTGTGTGCGAACTCCCTTTACAGTGAGCATTAAAAGGAATAACAGTGGAGGTGTGGGGAGACGAAAAGTGTCACGGCGATCCTGCCCTATGATGAATGGTGCGATTAGCCGCTTCGATCCATGTCAGGACACACACGCATGCACGCACAAATACATGCACAACATGAGAGCACACACTTGAGCTCACAGTAACACACTGGGGCCTATTAAAGGCCTTGAATGGGAGAATCCAGATGCGGCGTGCAGATAATTGTACTAAAAACACAGAAAATGCAGTCCCAGACCGGCAGGACTTTATGTCTGAGCTCAGCATGTTTATTTTCACAATTGAGTTATTTCTGCAGGGACTGAAATCATGGAATAAAAACACTCCGATGCAGGTCAATTTTTAATTGAGTCCAAAGTGTATTTGGAGCGCACACCCACCCTCCTCCTTTTCCTTTACCCCTCACCTCACACATTACGTTACCATGCTGGTTTAATGCCCTCTTAATTTAAAATGCGATTTAAGAGTCTGGAGTTCAGCCATGTTGTGTTTATCCAACTTAAAGTACTTTCAGTTCCGAGACACCAATTAAAGCTTGATACTCTTGTGATGGTCATTCAGACGAACTGTTTAGAGATAGAAAAGACGCATAAATAAATTCATTCTATTACTAAACACGGTCAAACTGCATAGAAACCCCCATAAACATGCGTCCTTTTCCTTTATAATCCCATTTTTACAGTGTGCTGGGTGCAATGGACCAAGCAAAGGTGTGTGTGTGTGTGCGTGCGTGTGTATGTTTGTGGGTTTGCCTGGCTACGTATGAGAATATGTTTGTGCTTCTGTGTTTACAAGAGTGGGCGGAAAACATGCGTGTTTGTCACCACGCTGGATTTACGACATCCTGTTTGATGACGAGGCTAATCATCACTAATCTGCCCCCAACAAGGGTTACGCAAGGCATTCTACGAAGTCCTGTGGGAGAAAAAATGTCTGCATCTGGTTGTGTGTATGATGACACTTGGGTGGTATGTTTCCTATGCACCTGTAGACAGTCATTTGTTGTCACCCTCCCCTCCCCTCCCACACACACACACACACACACACACACACACACACACACACACACACACACACACACTCACAGACACACACTTATGCTGTGGTAAAAGACAAAAGATGTCATATCCTCCCCAGCCTACACTATTAGGCTCCATTACTCTATTGCGTGCCCTTGAGTCACACTGGTGTACCACTTTTGCAACATTTACCCGACCACTTCAAAGATGTATGCTTGTTTTTTGTGGAATCTCTGTCTGAGTTTTAAGGAGCTCTGTGTTTGCTCTGACATCAGCATACGTCAAAGGCCCCACCAGCTGCAGATGTGGGTGCTGTGTGATTAACTATAAAATTAAATAAAACCACATTCCAACTTTTTATTTTCGCTTTGCGCAATAAATAGGACTTGCTTTTGATTATTTGTTCCTTAATGATAACATTCCTCCTCGCCTTCTGCACCCCTCTGTTCCACATTTCTTTCTGTCGCACCTTCAGGCAGCAGGCTTTGCTGGCAGCCATCAGTGAGAAGGATGCTAACATCGCCCTGCTGGAATTGTCCTCCTCCAAACGGAAGAAAGCCCAGGACGAGGTGATGGCTCTGAAGCGGGAGAAAGACAGGCTCATGCACCAGCTCAAGCAGCAGGTACATCCACCACATGCGACCACAAGCTATTTATTCATGCATATAAATGATGAATCAAATTTTACAACTCTCCTGGTCTAAAAAGTGGACTGGCCTGCACATAAATCAAATGAAGCCTGGCTTTGCGGTCACCACTTACCAACAGACTCTTGCTCTGTGAATCAAAGCAGGGTTACGAATGCAAACCTGAAGGTGAAGCCTTCCCTGCATTTAGACAGTTTCGTTGGTAGATGTTTGAACTTTAAAACCAGGAAGTAAATAGTTAATGATTCCCGGTAGTTAACAGAATTCGCTTCCTTGCCTCAAACCACACGTACTGCATTCACTCATCATAAGCTAACCACCAGTTAAACAAAAGCTGTGATTCAAAATCCAGGAACATAAACACATTCGGGTTTAGCTAGCTTAACAGTCATGTTGCAATCAGAGCTATTAGATGCACTCAGACTGTCCCAGACACGGTTGGCATCATAGGTGAGTCACCGGCGGACGTTTCTGTCTTCCATCATCTGGTCAGAGAGACACAGTTCCCAGCACCCACACATACCTACACACACACACACACCTATTTCCCGTGTTGCCCTGGCTCTCAATATGACCCACGACAGAAGAAGGTATGTTTATCATTCAGGTCTGGTCAGACCACATCAGTGACTGAGCAAACGTGAACGCTAACGATAATGAGGCGACAGCAGGGAGTCGACATGTACAATCTCCTGAGTCACAGGGGCTTCTGGGAAACATGGTGCATTTAAAAGTCAACAGATGCAGTGCGCTGGCTGTGCATTTAAGAGCGAACCCATGTTTGCCTGTGTGTCTCGTAAACGGTAAACAGTTCCTAGGGGGTGCAATTCCACTCAAGGAATTTCAAGGAAAGCCTATTATCTGTTTATCGCCAATGGATGCGTCATGTTTTCCCGTTGGGTAACAAGCCGTTACAGTCCACCTGATGATGTGATGAGCTCTAATTGCCACGATGTGGCCTCCAGAACTAGAGTGCAGAAGTGGAGGAAAGAGGGGAAAAAGAGGAGAAAGGAGGGAATGGGAGAGGAGGGAGTAGCACATGCATAAACTTTCTTTGTCTCCACTTTCTCATGCATGCAAACCTACTTAGAAAGAAAGTCTTTGGGTGCACATGCATATAATTTAAATCCATATAACTGTGTACCAGGCAGTGCTATGACCACAAGGGCCCTAAAAGAGTGGTACTCTGTCATCTCTTAATGTTTGGAGGGTGTAAGGTAAGTAGTTCCTCTTTGCACTACTTGGGTTCCTTCTATCTAAAGAATGAGCTCTCTTGAGGTTATGTTGTTCAACATGACACACACCGCCTCTCTGTCTTCTGACCCACTGACACACATATCAGAATAGGTTGCCTTCCTTGGCTCCTCATCAGCCCTTTGGTGGAAGGAAACTGACCAGGAAATGCCGAAGAATTATGGGACTCAAAGTCTCTAAGGAGAAAGCTGATCTATGGACAGCAGATAGATTTACAGATAGCAGTGCCCTGTCTGACCTCCCCACATCCCTCCTTCAGACGATCGTGTGTGTGTGTGTGTGTGTGTGTGTGTGTGTGTGTGTGTGTGGTGTGTGTGTGTGTGTGTGTGTGTGTGTTTGTGTGTGCACAAAGCAGGCGGCCTCAGAAAAACTTTCCTCTCTCAGACAGTTCACCACCCTTTTGAGGTATAGGCCTTCTTCAGCACAGTCAAACACACATATACAAGACCCAGCCACATGCTCACACAAACACAGAGTTTACACTTCCAGTGGAGAGAGTCAGAACAAATGTGTCCCCATGTGGGAATTCTCTGAGTGGTCCCATCCTAATGATGGATGGCCAAAGTCAATGGGGCTTTGAAGCTGAGAAAACATAAATTTGGTGTGCCATTTTCTGGGACTTTCTCTCTCTCCCTTGCCGCTTTGCTTCACTATTTCTTTTGCCTTCACATTCATTTCATTTTTGGACACACTTGAGCATCCACCCTCTCTCTCTCTCTCTCTCTCTCTCTCTCTCTCTCTCTCGCTCTCTCTCTCTCTGAAAAGATGGATTTTGTGTTCTCAGATGTGTCACAGAGAACAGATTATGTAAAACAATCTGGCCACTTAAAGCTGGTACACTGTGTTGGTCTGTTGTAACTGGGATAGAATGGCAATGCTGTACACACGCACACACACACACACACACACACACACATAGACCTGATTAAAGGAGAGAGGAGCGTTCCCCCAGATGCCTGTGTGTTTAAGTCCTCTCTTCTCTGCCTCCCGTGTCCATATGTGTTAATACAGGCCGGCTCTAATCAAGACAGGCTTGTGATTTACAGAGGGCTTGGACTGAGGTTTGGGATGCAGCTGTAAGCGCTGCAGCCAGGGTTTATCACTGCCATGTTTACAAAAGGGGCTGCGCTTTGATACACAGGCACTGCGCAGACGTACAGCACAGGCCAAATCTGTTATGGTTAGACATGTCAAATGAAGAGCTTTCTCCTCCTCTTCCTTCATCTCCTCTCCTCTCCTCTCCTCTCCTCTCTCTCCTCTCTCCTCTCCTCTCCTCTCCCTTCCTCTCCTCTCCTTGCAGCAGTGCCACCTGTGTCTATTCCCGGCTGCCTGATCTACAAACAGGCCTGGAGGCGATTCCTCAGCTGTTTACTCTGCAGAGCCACTAATTAACTCTAATTAAGACGCACATTCCAACCGCGCGGACATTTTACGTGTGCACACCTTCTTCACACATGCACACAGGAATATGTCTGTAAGAGGAGACTGTGCATGTTTTCGCGTGTGCATGTGTCTGTTTGAATAAACTGGATGTTCACATGTGGGCTGTCCTGACCACACAGTCTGTCTCCTCCAGCAGCAATTCATCACTTCATCCATTCCTGTTTGTGTCTCAGTTCATTAGATATTAAGTATGTGCACACACACACGCTCACACACACACACACGCTCACACACACACACACACACACACACTCATATACAAACACACTCTAGGATGTTTGGCTTCTTATGCTACCAGATATGGTTGTAATTACAGGAACAAGTAGTATGGTTCTTATTAGATTAGCAGTGAGGACTAAACACACGTCAGCCGATTTAACCCTCAGCCACAAATTAGCTTTGAAAATATTTCTCTGCCAGAATTAAACTGCATTGTTAAGCGTTGAGGAGAGGTCTGTGTGGAAGCGGCTCCAGTATGTGCTGTGCAGCAGCAGCACAGTTGTTTCATCAGCTGCATGGTATATGATAGTTATTGTCCAAACCTCAATGACAGGTGTCCGCTCTGTAGCTGTTGCATTGCCACACCTGCTGTAGTGTCGACACCTGAGGTCATGGAGGGCCGTACACCTCAACCTACCCTTTAACTGCTCTAACCACCGGTGTTGTGTCTGTCTAAGCCCGGCCCCGCCCCTCACTCTTCATCTTTATCTCTGTCTCGCTCTTCCCTCAGACCACGGTGTCAATGTTCTCGCCTTTTCTAAGCCGCTCTTCTCCAGTTTAAGCTAATTGCTAACCTCTTTAAAACTAGCCACATCCTCTCCTGTGATCCCGACTGGCTCGTTTCCTCAGTCATTAGTCCTCAGCTCCTTATCTCAGCAGCAATGTCCTCGGGCCGATGGCTACTGTAACACCACGTCCCCTCCTGCTTTAGCAGCTGACTCAGGCTCTTTGTCTCGTCCTGCCACGGCTGTCTTTCGTTCTCAACGAGGAAACCTGCAACATTTGGGATGATAGATGCATGCATGTCTTTCATTGGAATCATCTTCATCCCGTACACAATCCCACCTCCTGCTCTGCAGTCAGTTTGCCCTCAGGGGAGGTATCTGCAGTAAAGGGAACAAAGCGAAGCCTGTCAATACATCTGCACCCACTCTGTCTCTGTCTATCTCCATGACAGCTGGCCTCACTGGAGTATAGGCCGATTGTTAATGTTAGTCAGCCAAGGTTGTTATCTCTGGGCTATGATATTTCAGTATGACAGCCTCTCCAGCAGACACACTAATGCACGCACACACACACACTCAGAGGACACATAGTCCTACTTAGCCATTTCCAGGCGAGCCAAAAGATGCATATTTGAGTGTAATTTTAATCAGTGACATCTTAAATGAGGTTGCTTCACCCAGGCCAGAATGCCTGTGGCCTTAGGCTACATGAGACTGTTCCTACTAGGATTCATCTAATCCAATTAAATGATAATCTGCTGTATGGGTGACGTTTGACAGACTTATGATATTTTTATCAGCCACTTCGACTCACTCATTTTATGACCTGTCAAGTACTGTTAGCAGCTCTGTTTTTTATCATCTTTGATAGCTTTCAACATGCTTCCTTCCCCCCACATCCAAGAATCCCTCAGCCTAATCAGTCTAAGACCCGAGAACATTTTCGACAAACAAAAAAAGTAGTGTTGGGGTAATAAAGGGCACCAGTGTGTGCGTGATATAATTATATGTTGTAAATGTTCTTGTTTATCTCCTTTCCGGCAGACTCAGAGCAGAATGAAGCTGATAGCAGATAACTATGGGGAAGATCACGTCCACCAACAACACCATCCTCACCATGCTCACCACATGCATCCGGCAAACGTGCATCACAGGAGCCTGCCAAGAGGGCCCCCCCATGCCAACCACCGACCTCCTATGGACCAGGTAAATAGGAATGGGCGCACACACACACACACACACATCCACACACACACACACAAACACCAACCAGATTAAAGCTGGAGTTTGTTTACAAAATTTGACATGTTGTGGGCTGGCAACCTCGTGCTTTTTAAGTTGATGTAATTTTATAGTTGTCATCTGCACCATCACTCAGTTGTGGTCGGACACATGCAGCACAAAATTCCCCCTCACTCTTCTCCTGTCTCTCCTCCTCTAAACCCCATTACTTTCTGCCAATTCGGTTATTTTAGATAAGAGGCCCGAAGGGGAAAAGCTTCCAAATTGTTGATTGTTTTTGATCGATGGGATTTGTGTATAAGTTTAGTTTGTGTGTATTTCATCTCTCGTACCAGCTCCTTTTCTCTGTCTGAGTATCATAACCAGACTGCCCTGAGGACAAACCTAATGTCTCCGTTTGAAGACAGCTGAGGAACAAACTTTGGTTGTTATCAGCGCAGTGTTTTTGTATTTGCGCGAGTGTGTGCATGCCTGTGCATGTGCGTGTGTTGATGCAGATGGAGATGCACACCTGAGTGTTGTTGATACTGTGTCCTCAGATGAAATCGCTAACGGGAGACCGCTGTCTTCAAAGAGAGACAGTGGTGATTTCACTATCTTTCCATTAAAAGCTTCACATTATTAAATTATTTGAATGCAATATAAATCCATCAGAGCCCGATTGTTGTCAAGAGGCATTGATTGTGGGGGATTCCAAACTACTGTGAGGATGAAGAATACGTGCTTGTGTGCATGTGTGCGTCTGCTTGTGTGTGAGAGTGTGTCTATGTGGAGGTTTAAGACGAATACCTGGGGATTTCCACCTGAGTCCAAATTCCCACATCTCTTCTATCTGATTTGCACTATTACATAAACCTAGACATTTATAAATGTTTCTGAAACCGCTGCATTGGAGTCAAACATGCAATTTGGAAAACACACACACGCATAGCATACAATCACACAGTCAAATCCATGTATCAGCCTACAAAATACCCCGGCAATATGTAAGGAGACAGGATCGCTGGTTTTAATTACATTTTATTTTTCTTGCCTTTTTACGCCTGTGGAAGGTTTTTGATTCCCAAAAGAATGTGAGGGTCTGGGGTTGATTGACATACATGTGCAGACCTTTCACACAAGAATCTCAGACACACTTGAGTTATATGTTACAGAAGTGTACATTTATGTGGACATTTGTATTCTCTTCAGCTGCAGAAAGAATATGCATTTAATTTTACAGCACACTTTGGTACATGGAAGTTTAGAGCGAGGAAACTGACACGAAACACACAGTAGCTTAACCCTCAAACTCACCTTGTAATCCCACAAGGACCACTTTGAAATTCTTGCTGTGTAGTTATTAGGTTATGTTATATTGTGTTTTACATCTGAGTTGCTAAAACAATATTTTAAAGCTATTAAGTCTCTGTATTGTTCCGTTGTATTTCAGATTACTTGTAACCACAGTGTGCTTCACATTAGGCTGAGCTGCAGGGGGTCACATTTTAGTATCACACATTACTCCCCTGCACTTTGCATTTCTAAATATCTTTCCCTCAATATGGCTACATAGCACTGTTTTACTGCAGCAGTGTTTATAGTGTTTGACATGTGAAACAGTAGCTCTCTGCAAGTGATATTTCAACTTTTTAAGTTGGAATGAAAAAGCCAAAGAAATTATTATTAGTATAGCTGGGAAGCCTTGTTAAGAATGCAGGGAATAATAAAATAACACATAAATTCATGTCAATTGGTTGAATTACACTTTCTATTAAAGATGAAGTTTTATGTTTACACAAGGGAAACATGATGGTTCACACTTTGCAGACAGTATCTGGGAAAAGATGAACGTTTATTGGGGGTCACCAATAGAAATACATTAAATGTTAGATAAAAGACAGAACCTACATATGTGTAAATTAACTTGATTAATTTTAGTTAACTGAAACCCTGCATATGAAAAAAAATTCTAATCAAAAGTGTATCAAGGTGTCATCACCCCCTTCTGCTCACAAACTACAACCAAACTGATCTTGTGTCAAACACACACATCTCAAAAATAACTAACAGACCTTGTTGACAGAGGTCAGTCTGTCTACTCATGGCTTTTCCTCAAATCTGATCTTTGACCTAGTGTGGAGGTCAGGGGCAAGGCCTCCAATGTGTGTGTGTGTGTGTGTGTGTGTGTGTGTGTGTGTTAGTGTTAGTGTGTGATGGGGGATGTCTCTGAGTTGAGACTGTTTTCCCTCCAAACACAGGACTTCACATCTCCTTTAATCTCTCTCTTTCATCTTAACGTGATTAATTACTCCATTTGCTTTTCTTCAACACTTTGTTCTTCTTTCTATTCGTAGTTATATAACCATGTCCCTTTTCCCACTGCACTTATTTTCTTTCCTACCCTTGATTTCATCATAAATTTAACATCACTTTTCTTCCTGGTGGGTTTTTTCCCACAATTTCTCTCTGTCTCTTTCATTCTTTCCCTCAGTCCCCCTTTCTCCCTCATTTTTCTCATTTCAAATGTAATATCCAAGTGTGGCCAGGCCAGTGGTTCGGTGCATTGCCGGGTCCAGAAAATGCCACTCCACGGATGATTGATGACGATAATGATAATGATGATGAAGAGGGTCGCTACGCTCACCCTGGAGACCGCAATGGCTTTCCAAGATACAGCTGGTGCCATGAATAACAGAACTGTGACCACACATTACTTTTCTTTTTGCATTTGCCTTTGCATTTGCATGTGCGCAGACACATAAACACTGCATGTGCACCCAATGTAAGCTCTGGAATCGAGGACTTTTTCAGGGATCCAAACCACATGTCATTCAAAGCTCATTGGTAGAGGAAGTGCGTCCATCCCAATACTTTAACTATGCTCCCTGTACGTTTACCTGTGACATCTTATTCAGAGGACAGGTGAAATGTAACCAGAGGAGACAAGCACAGGAAGTGGATTTAGCCTCTTGTGATGCAGCCCAGGTCTGTGCCTGGGCAAAAAGTGTGTGCAGTTCGACGGGCACATTGCACTCATGTTGTTCTCATTTAGCCGTGCCAGGCCCACTGCCAGAGACTTGGCAGCAGCCTCGAAAAGGAAATAGAAAACAGCCATAATATGTTTATCAGAGACAGAAATGTTCAACCTTTTCTTTTGGGTTGTTGTTATTTTTTTTCAAAGCCTTAACATGCGGCCTGCTTCAGGTTTATGAGAAGTAGCACATGGTATTTGACCTGTTTGTGGGTATGCGTGTGTTTAACCTGGCAGAATGAGTGGTTGTAGGTCTGGCTCTGTTTACAGGGCCTGTCACAGCCATTCATTGCATGTTAGCATTTAGCATCTAGCATGTTCCACTGAAAGGCCATTATATCTATAGCTTAGCTGCTTAGGTGTAGTTTACCGAGCTTGTCACATCGAGTCAGTCCAACCAAAGCCACTGTGGACTGCAGCCAAGTCCCCTGTGTGTGTGTGTTTTTTAGTCTGGTATAGCATTAGCATAGACTCTGCTTTGCCGGAGCTTAGTTTAGTATTATGCAGTCAAGGGCTTGGCTATAGTGAGCTGCCAGCTCATGCTAACCATCGTAATGTTAGTGTCTGAGTGAATTAGCCTTCCTGTTAGCAGGGCTCTTGTCTGCACAGTTTCAGCCTCAAGGAAACCCCCTGTGTGTTTCGTTATTGGTTCCTACAATCATACTGAGAAAAGCAATTCATGATATCACACACAGAATGAAGAACATGACTAAATTGTTTTAAAATTAAAATCCACAGGGGGTTTGGAAGGAAATAAGATTGGGGAATGACGTGTAAAGGCATAAGCACTGGGCCAGAGTTTTCGTAAATAAAGGGAGGCCATCGTTTGCCTCATACTGTATGACTTTAGACATAAAGTACAACATGTAGCCTGGTGGTTAATTAATGGATGATGACATGTTTCCTCAATTTTTTCTCACAGGATGATGAAGAAGGAATATGGGCGTGATTACCGCTTCCATGGGAACCCTGCATCCAAGTGTTAATAGTAAGTTTCTAGTATTGTTTCCTTTCTTTACTTATTTAAGCGTTTAATATACTCCATGCCAGTGTGTAGTCCTGTATATCTGCAGCAGATATTTTAATGATCTTCTACACAATAAACCTTTTCAGTGGACTCAAGTAACCATTAGCTGGGAACGTTGATGTTACCACAATAACCACAGCATTACCCAACTCTGACAGAAGAGAGCGTAATAGAACCCGGCTCCTTTTTCCGCACTGCTTATGAATTTCAGTAGACTAAAGACCCTCAGTTGATTCAGTGGTTTATGGCTGGTTTTCTGTGTAGTTCTCATATCCTGGTCGTGCCCTGGCTATATAGGCAACTGTGTGGTATTAGATATATATGCACCCAGCAGCCTAAAGCAAGCAGGGCCCTGAGGTGATAAAAACGACATGGTGAGAAAAACCAGAGATGGACGAGTCTGTCTCTCCACGCCCTGCTTTTTCAGTTGTAGTAAAGTTTTACCGTGCTCCCCCTCCCCGTTGTGTGCCAGTGTGTGGGGTAGTTAATTACAATACAACGCAGAACAGTCATGAAGCCCTTTATTTTAAGGCTGCGAGCTGAAAAAGCATAAAATAAAGAATGCAGAGTCATAAAGGATAATTCCTGTTTTGGGGGTTTTATATCGAAGCCCCCCCATAGACTCAGGATGCCTTTGAACGTAGATGTGCGGAAAGAGGTCTGGGCAGGGAGGGTAGGCTAAACGGTTTCCTTGAAGCTAATGCAAGTGTTAACAATTCAAAATAGCAGAAGAAGATAGAAATGCACATATGATAAATGAGAGAGGTAGAGAAAGAGAGAAGGGGAAAGATAAGGACAGGGAACGGGTGCTTAAGTATTTATGTGGGAGTGAGACGGGAAACCAGGCAGCATGGTACACTCATAGTTTCCAGTGCATCTCATTCTTTTCCCCCAGTGATCCACAGGTGGACCATCACAAGCAAAATCTGCCTCTAACCTCAATGACTTAGTAGGAGTGCACTTTGCCCTAGCGCTGCTTTTGGGATTACGAGTCCTGTTAGCTTGTGTGTGAGTAAATGGTTTGTCTTCTTGCAGTGCAAAGCTTTAGTGTGTTTAGCCATGATGTTTGTGTGTGTACGTGCATGTGACTATGTGTGTGCAAGGGAGCATTGCTGAGCTATACAGTGCCGGAGCGGCCCACATAGCCTATAATCCAGTCCATGTGTGCTGAGAATGCAGTAGTGTCAGGATTCACCGTAATGAAACCGACCACACTGCCCTCTTTCTCCCTCTCTTTCCATCCCTCCATCTTTTTCCATAACTCCCGCTCTTTCCACCTCTTTTCAGATATTTAGCTTGCTCTAACGTATATTCCTGCAAGGTAAAACCCAGAGTTGGACCAATGACTAACCTACTGCTTTGGTATCTCCAATCAGATATCACGAATATGTGTGTGCATGCATGTGTGTGTGTGTGCGTGTGTGTATTAGAGCTTCTTATCCCAATCTAATAGAATAAGCCAGGCACATTAGCCTTTAGCGCAGAGTGGTGTTGTGGCTGGCGATATCAGTGCTGCTCATCTATCCACTGCTGTTATTCTGGCAGTGCACAACGCGAGCGCAGCTAACGTGTATTAGCCATCCTCTATGGGGGAACAGATGGGAGCCATTTAGCGGTGTGTAGCTACAGCACAATAAGGCCAGATCTAATCCCCATATCCTGTCCCTGAGTGAGCCCTCCCTAATATGAGCAAACAGAGATGACAGCACCGATAGACAAATCGCCGGGGATATGTGTGTCTGTGTTCATGTGTGTATATCAGTGTCTTTGCAGGCGTGCATGCTAGCTGTGACTGGTCTTTCTTATGGATATCCTTGGCTCCATAGTGTTAGACTACATTTTGATGTCCACACAAACCTAAAAGTGCTGAGTTTGAGTTGGCAAGTTTGAGTTCCAAGCACCCAGGTGTGGATTTGTATTGGTTAGCCATGGTTATGTCTAAGAGGACACTGGGTTCTGATTGGTTCATTGTGGTTGTGTATGTCCTGCTGTTGATTACGGAGGTTTTGTTTACCCTCTTGGCCTCCAGGATACCCCCTCTAATGAAATAAGAATGTCCTTTTGGACAAAGAGCGCAAGAGAAGGGGGTTGGAGGAAAAAGCGAAGGAGAACATGGGGCCAATAGAGTGAAGCAGAGTGGGGGGAAGAGGTTTTTTCTGGAAACATTATGCTTTTATCCCACCGTGAAGTTATTTGTAGTGAATGAAGCGAAAAGTAGCTAAGAGGCTTTCCAAGTGGGGACAGAAATATGTTTGTGAACGTGTGTGTGTGTGTGTGTGTGTGTGTGTGTGTGTGTGTGTGTGTGTGTGTGTGCGTGCATGCAGGAAGCAGTGAGGCCTGGTTCAGGTTCAAACAAGTCAAGAAGATGGCTCTCATTTGTGGATGCTGTGTTTGCACTAAATACAGTATTTGTATGTCTGAATTGTGTTTGTCCGTCAGTGTCCAATTCGTGTAATTCAGAGCATCAACAAGTCTAGATAAGGGAGTCTAACTTCATTAAGACACTAAAACTGGACCGCAGATTCTCAATCCCACGCATTATTGTAAAATGCAATTTCATCAAAGTGCCAATTCTTGTGTTTGACTCTTATTGCCTGTCACGGTTTGCTTCTACCTTTGAGTCCAACGGCTCTCTCCCCAAATTGACACGACAACGTATGAACTGTAACTCATGCACACAAACTACAGCAACAATGGAAGCAAAGCAAACAGGAAACTGTGAATTATTTTGACAAGACGATGGATCCCCCCACCAGCAGCTGACTGTGGGACACACCTGGCCACCTCTCTACTCTCTGTCAAGAGTTTTGTGCAGAACTGGAAGACGGATATTGATGCCTTCTTCAGATAAATCCTCTGTGAGGTGTTCATCCTGCTGAATTTACACAAAGCTTTCCACAAGGATTTATCCTGCTAACCCGAACAGCCTGATTCTCACAGCCGGCTTTGAAATTAAATATGAGAAAGAACACTTTACATACATACTACTTTTTTTCCTCTTAGGTAGGGCGGCGCAATTGTATGAAAATGTATCCAAACTGACATTTATAACCTTCGAACTGAATTAATCTGGCTCATGTCGGTTAAATCGGTTGATACTTTACCCAATGCATGCATTCACAAAAAAATAATCGTATGTTAATCGTAATCAAGGTAAAAGTTTGAAATAATCGTGATATCAATTTGAAGTCATATCGCGCAGCCATACTCTGGGGTTTTGTCTGAAAGTTGTATTCGGTCATGAAAATATATATATTTCCCATATAGCCTTTGACAAATTTCTTTAGATGTCTGGATTTCTGTAAGGTTGAGAATTTATGAAAGTCAATCGAGTCTGTAGACATCAAGTATGTTTGACTGAGAGACTCACTGTCAAAAAAAAAAGAAATAACTCCAGAGTAATTATTAAGTTCTATCTTCACATCCTTTTTATGTAACAGAAATTAAGCTTGTACAGACTAGAAAAGCGGTGCAATCGAAATGACAGCTTGTAGTGACGTCAGTTTTCTCTAACCACAGTTCGACAGCTGAAATCACACCAGTTTTGCCTCCAGCAGGTGAGATTACTCTTCATTGTGTTCTCTTATCTGCAGGTTGGTAATGAAACTTCAAAACCAAACATTCCGGAAGATCATGGAGTTGATATTGGAAAATTTAAATGGATCTCTATTATCTGTGGGAAATCACCTGGTATTGTCTACAGTTTTGCAATCATGATTATAACAGTTGGTCTGTCTGCTTTTAATGTCACTGTGTTCACATTCTTTTCAACGATGAATGGAACATCATGCTTTTAATATCAGGTTTACTGAAGGATAATTGGTAAGTTTGCCAGCAGCAACTCAAATGGTTGAGCCAGCCAGGCCACTTTTTTTGCCATGTGTGCCAGTTTGAATCTCCAGTATAAACAACTATTATCCCACGCGTTGATTACGACAAACTGATGGCGCATATTTTTCCAAGCCACCCACAGAAATATCTGCCCCATGTTATCAACACAACTGAATAAGTGTTAATGAATAAATACATTGGTCTAATTATGGAATTTCTCAGGAGTTTAAACAATGGTTTGGTCTTATGTCAGTATTCTACCTCATGCATTGGGTTTGTGTATGAAAGTCAAATAAGCTGGAGAAACTTTAGTCAGAGTTAGACTTCCTCCTGTGTGTTTGATCGTAAGGAAACGTGTGTGTGCATGTAAATGTGCACTTGTGTTTGCATTCTGGGTAATGTTTGGGTATGTGGGTATGTGCTTGCACACATGTGTAGCTATGCTGTGCCATGTGTCTTTGGTGACTAGTGAACCGCAGCTTGAAGGTCAGTAGAGGCGTCTGGCCGAGGCCATCCCTCTGTCAGCTGTCAGCATCGTCAGTCTGTGAGGTCAAAGGTCGTTCTACCAGGTTGAACATGAGTGGAGAGGAGTCAATAACTCAGCAACACCTGAGCACTAACATCTGAGTGAGCTGTATATCATCTATTACACTGAATACTGAAACAACACCTGAATTATTTTTTTACGGCCTACGTGAAAATGGAAGCGCTACGTTCTGTCTAAATGGATGCAGATAATCGCGTAAAACAACTATGGTGGTGGCATTCCAAAATAAGTGGTTTGGAGAACTCTGATACTATCTACTACAGTCTACAAAGCCCCATTATCAGTTTTTTAGAAGTCTCAGTAAAAGCTACAAATGGGCTACAATTTTGCCCAATTATGTCCCAAACTAGGAAACTGGGCTTGTGAAGGATGAGAGACAATCCCAGTCATCTCTACCACGGTGTCATTTGTTTGCAGCAGTTACACTGCGGCAGCATGATTGATTTGACAAAGACATATTGGTGTTTAAACGCCATGCACAATATCACCTTTAAGTAGTTAAATGAAAAGCAGTGATAGAGTTGCTCTGTCATTGTCAGCATGTGAAGCTGTAGACAGACAGGACCCAGAGACAGAGGAGGGGAAGGGAGGGAGAGAAGGAAGGACTGACAATCATTCTGAAAGCAGACAAGTTTATTCACGTTTTCTTTTTTCGGTGGTTTTTTTTAAGTTGTATGATGTCGAGGACAGTTAGACACCTGATGTGGGGATCATAGGGCTGTTTGTCTAGGTAAGCTCCCTTTCCCAACCCACAACACCCTCATTACACACGCCAAGACACGGCCACACGCACAGTCGCTCGTACAAGCCTGCGAATGTGCAGCGATGAAGACATTGTAGGTTTTGTAGTTCTAGTTCTACCCTCGCAGGTCAAATCCCTGCTCATCAGTGCTTATTCTTCTAGGGAAAATAAGCATGAGTGCATGTTCGTACTCTGAAGCACAGATCTGATGAGCTCGGCTGGCCCTTAATTGTCTGAGTCTCACCTCCGCCCTCACTGATCCGAATCTTACAGGTCGGCTATCTGCTTGAGCGAGGAGGTGATGGCGATTCGGTAGCGCGTCATCTCTGTAAGAGTGACAGGCCTTTCTGTAATCCGGCTGGGAGCAGCACAGGATTCGCCCTACATTTGTCATGCTGTCTAGTGCCCAAAGGTTATTTCAGTTTCCCCTTTCTTTTAAATTAGTTTTGCTTTAATATTATTTAGGGATTTCACTGCATTAGCACTTTAGTTACAGTGTGATATTAACTTTTATTGACATTCCCAATACCATAAATAATTTTAGTCCATCTTGTGTCCTCCTCTGAGTGCTCTGACCTCAGCGGCTTTATTAAAGCATGATGCTACACTGTGGTGGTAAAGTGTTTTTTCCCCATCTTGTGTTGGTCTGGCATTGTTGGCTGACTTTTAGGCAGGCGTCTCTTCTTTAAAACACATGATCATGTTGGCAGTTGAGGGCAGCTTTGACATTTGTTTGGTTATTTGGTTTAAGTGCACAAACACATCTGCCAGGAGACAATAAG
Organism: Hippoglossus stenolepis; assembly: GCF_022539355.2. Lineage (NCBI taxonomy): Eukaryota > Metazoa > Chordata > Actinopteri > Pleuronectiformes > Pleuronectidae > Hippoglossus > Hippoglossus stenolepis. The sequence continues at coordinate 11,171,417 of NC_061488.1, forward strand.
CACTTACTTTTCTTTCTCTGGGACGTAACTGAAATGGCGCTCTAGTGCTCTCTAATTTATGACCACTAATTCTTTGGCTCTGGATCAAACATGCTCTTCTCATTCAAGTAACATTTAAACAGAAATCCTGATTGGCCTGGGAATTTACATGAAAATTCACATGACATGACTCTTTAAACTATTAGTTAACGTTAAGATACAGTACGTCAGTGAGCTGAAATACTTTAACTGAATTAACTCATCCTGCCCTGTGTGTCTGAACATGTCCGGTGTGACTCAGTCTGTCTGTAAACTCCTATCTGGTTTGCTCTCTGTGCAGAAATGGCCCGGCCAGCCCACATTCATAAATCAGTGCACCTCAAGCTATCGCTATCTTTCACCCTTCTCTCTCAGCTTTTCTTTCACTTTCTTTCCACTCTTTATCAGTTATCTCCATCGCTTCTTCAAATGCCATTGCCACGTTGATACAGTGCATCCAAGCATTTTTGTGGTTAGCTCACAGAGAGAGATTATTAGAGATACAGATCTAGATGTTGTGGTGGAAACTCATGATGTTGAGGTCAAATTGGGAAAATTGATAGATTCATAGAAGAATTTTTGACAAGCGTTTACTGGTTGTGCATGTGTGTGTACGTGCATGTAAGAGAGCTAGCGTGTTAGCATGCATGTGTTTGGTGGGTGTGCATGAAAATAGAAGTCAAGAAAAGACAGAGTAAGATACAGAGAGAGAGAGATCTAGGCAGGATTATAAGGGTGTTTTGTGAGCTTATGGAGATGGCAGCACACAAAAGCCCTTCCCTCAGGAGAAACTTGCACCTGGGGAGGCACTTTCGAGTGTATATATTTGTGGTTGTGAGAGAGAGAGAGAGAGAGAGAGAGAGAGAGAGAGAGAGAGAGAGAAATCAATGTGTATAAGAGAGCTCTCCACAGGATGCTCTGGGGGTCCGATCCCCTCTTCAAGCTGGATTACATCCCAAAGAGAAAGTATGAGCATCCACAAAGACTCACTGATGGAGGGAGGTAGAGGGATTTGGAGACACAGAAAAGGGAACCACAGCCTTTTCATTTTAAACCAGTTATTTTGTTCAGACTTCCTGTGCGCTCTCTCTCTCTCTCTCTCTCTCTCTCTCTCTCTCTCTCTCTCTCTCTATATATATATATATATATATATCTCTCCCCCAAATACCACACAGCCTCAGGTATTGGGTATGGCCTATGTTGTTCCTCCAACCTGTTGTTTTCTAACACTTAGAAGCCAATCATAGACAAGACCATTGCTCCACGACATAGAGGTGAAAGAGTGGGAGGGGCTACAAAGTGGAAGATTCACACCTGCTAGCTTGCCTATATAACCACGTTTTGAACCAAAAGTACCTGCACCTTTAAGTCCCAGTAAATTTATTCATGCAACTAAAAGGTCCCTGTTGCCCCCTTTTTCACCTGCGTATCCACTGCAGTCGAAAAAATAGGGAAGGTTAGGTAAATGATCCTTCTGATGTGTAAACATAGCTAGTTGTTCCACTTCAGTCCACACAACTATTTGAAGAGACTGACCAACTTAATAAAAGGATTGGAGTATTTGACCAACCAGACATGTTCAATGCTGCAGACCCCTCCCCAAAGTTTCCTATAATTTCGTAAAATACTTCCCCTAAGCTCAAACTTTTTTTTTTTAAAGATTTCTCTTGAACTTAATTTAGACCCTGGTCCCAATGGTTGAAATGTATGGACTTCCTGCAAAGGTTCCTATTTCCTTGGGACAGTTCCAGCGGTCGAAACGTGACTTATTTGCCACAGATCAAAAGCGATGTTGTGCCATTCACTCCCAGCAAAATTCAACAGTTTTGATGCCTGAGTTCAAGCACCACAGCACACAGATTAACACAGATAAACCTAAACTTAATTGCCTAATAGAATGCAAACATTTATTATCCAGATCGACACCCATGTAAACACTGTGGTAGAGAAATAACATGACATGTATTTTAATAAGTAATAGCAGAAGGAATTCGACTATTTTCTTACACTATCCCAGAAACGCTAGAGGTAGTGTATCGGACACTCCTCGTAGAATTGACGAGGAAAGCTAACATGAATTTACCTGTTTCCTCCCACTTAAATTTATCCCAGTGCAAAGTCAGCGGAGAGGCTTCATAACTTGGGCTATCACCGAGCTACTGTAATAACATCAACAACCTTTGGACTGCCACTCAACATTAAGGGCTGACCACTAATTAGGCCTTGTATAACAGTAGGCTGCAGTTTATTTCTCACGCTAGCCCAACACTTTGCCCTTAGGTCCCCCACTTCTCAGAAGTCTGTAAAAACTGAGATGTGCTGTGTTGCCATTTGTCAAAACAGCAATACTTTACCTCATAATTGATATATTGCAGTGTAATTAGTTTTGATAGCTTGCTTTTACTCAAAAGAAGAGTTCTGATATTTTATATCTGTGACCTTTCCAAACCTGCGTATTTGTTGAGCTTAGGCTTCAAATCCCAAAATGGGTCACTGACCTATTACTGCAGGGTATATGACATGGGTAGTAAAATGTTTTAAAGCCCCTGAGTCTTAAGGCTACAGAATAAACTTCTCATTTGGGCCCCATTCTAAAAAAAAAGAGTATAAACCCCTGGCCTGAGCGAATGTTAGTCAAATAACCTGGCGTGTTTTCAGCCAGGTTGTATTTTCCAGTGAAACCTTAGAAATGGATGCCAGAGCGGCCTCTCTTTCTGTCACTAGATCAGCTCAGACAAGCAGATTAGTCCTGTAGCTGCTCTGTGTGTCCCTCGCAGCTTACTGTATGTCGCTCCTGTAATCCTTGTAATCAAACCAATGGGTCAGGCTACTTAACAAGTGTGTCTTTCCCGTATATGTATGCACTCCACGCTCACATACGCACATGCAATGTGAAATATGAATCTCTCTTCTTCTCTTTCTGTCTCTCTTATCTGGGCTTGTGAAAAAGCCACACTTGTACGATGACATTCAGCACAGGATTAAAGCCCATGTAAGACCCTCCTCAGTTTACACTGCCGCTGCCAAGAGGAGATCTATACAACCACACACTCAGGCAACCATGTACACACACTGGCAGAGGCACAACTGCTCACACACACACATATACTGTATTTAGGCAAGCACATTTTTGTGCACACACACTCGCACATACACATATTCCTTCACCCTATTTACTTAGCATATCATCCTCGTCGTCCTCTTGTTACTCCAGACGAAAGGAAGTCGATCTCCTCAACAAACACAGTGATACACACAGTCATACTCACACACACTCAAACAGACACACTGACATCCTTTTCTCCCACATCCCACAACTATCCTGCTTGCTTTTCTCGCTGAAACAAGGGTATCCTTGCCACGAATGAGCCAAGAAACCAATCCCATCTGGCTGGAATGGAATCATGGACCCCCACCAGCCCCGACGCCCCAACAATACGCATACACACACACTAAAATACACAGAAACAAGCATACGTGGACACTCACATACACTTCCACACATACTCTGCGCACTAGTGATGCCAGGATGGACAAACAGATGAGCAGTTACAGTAGAGAGAGGGGATAGAGACTCAGGGTAGATTGAACACAGACTGTGTGGGTTTTAGTCGTACTAAGGCCAGACATGGTCAGGGCCTTAGTTATATGATGCTGTTTATCTAGGTCATGTTGTGTGTATGTGTCTTATTTTTTGTGCATACCTTCAGGGGTTAGCTGGTTGGGTCTGGAGAGGATTCTCATTGGAATGCGTTCTGATTGGGCTAGACAGCGATCCTTTTCTGATTGGTTGTTTATCCTGGGGCTTCCACTTTCGGGTTGCTTTGAATCAGTGCATCTCATGTCACTCCCTCCCCGTTTCTCTCTGTTTCTTTTCTTCTCCCTCTCCATCTTTATATCTTGCAGAGTGCCGCTGGCTGTGTGTTTGATGTGAATGTGTTTGACGGGCTAAAACAGAACCAGCAGTGGGCTGTTGTGTGTTTCTGCCGACCCAGCGATGCTCAGTTCGCAGAAGGTTGCCCACAGTAACCCGAGGTGCTAAGTGGACGGTTACATTGTGTCTCATCAAAACTGACATGTCAGAAATGGGTTTTTGATTGAAGTATTGTTAGGGATAGTTTGTTACCAGTATGAATATGTTTTCTTAGTTTCTTTACCAGCCATCTAATGTAGATGTCATCTACACACCAGCGGCAGGAGAAAAACATTGTATCTAACTTAATATCTGTATTTCTTCCAAAGAAACTCGGGGTGTTCTTATACCTGAATGTCAGGATTATGGTACCAGCCAAGTTTTATGTCTTTATTAAATTGTTTACATTTTATCTGGTTCATTTCAGTTTCACTTTACAATATAGGGAGCGGATAGAAGACTTTTGTATGACATACATCCTGTCTATGTGGGCTGTGTCTACCTATACTTGACATTGATCGGTTTGTAGACAGGCATGCATGCAACCAATGTTGGCGTATTGTCAAATCCGATGTTGTATTTGCTAACTTTTGTGCATAGAAAATAAGTCTTTCTGTCTGAATTTAGAAAATGAATGAGCCGGTTCACTTCATTAATTTCGTTGCCACTGTAATATTTGTATATTAGATTTCTGTGTTCTCTAATTGACTTAGTGACTATCTCTGATTCGTTTTGTCTGTTCAACGATTAATAGACTGATTTGGTTTTAATTTGAAGACTATAACCCTTCTGGTTATGTTCATACTATACACTGTTGCCATGAAAACACCTAAAATTATGAACAGGACATTAATGTTTCAAATTAAGAACCCCATAATCTTCCTGTAACTCCAACACTGCCATCACCCACCTGTAACAGACGCTTGCTTGATTATTCTTTCTCACTAAAAGTAGAGTAGAGCATGGCAGGATATAACCAGCCATCAATAGGTGCTATTGTACTTTAGCTCCACTCTCCAGGAGTGGCCTAGCCTGAGTGTGTACACGCAGTGAGGCTTCAACCCTGCAGCTATGGGATTAGCTCGGCTGCTGGGTGGTCCTCCTTCCCATCTCAGAGCAGCATCATGATTTACAGCACACTGATTCTAGGTGTCTGGATGCTGAACCCGGTCAGACCACTTAGGTTTCTGTCCATTGCAGGCTTATTGTACTGGATGTTTGGCTTAAACATATTGACATATTACATTTGTTGAAACTGGTGATGAGGAAAAAGCCAAAGTTAGGCGAAGGGTCTCGTAAACTGTAGGTCGTTGAAACGAACCCTTATTCCGGCTGGGTAGATTATTTCTACTTGAGCTCCAGTGCTCAGTGTCCAACTTTTTTAAAGCTGCAGTTGTTTTATGCCGCGGTCAGACCAGAACCAGCTAGAATGAAATTGACTTGCTTGCTGCGGCGAGCAGCGGGCGGGACAGGAAATAGTGTGGGCTGGGTTGCAAGCACAAGCTAGCAAGCTAACATTAGCATCCCACATTGAGAATGATCCATGTTTTTTACCAAGCATGTCCTTGTACTCACTGCCAAACTGACAGATGGTGCTTGTCTGCTTTCAACGTGCAGTTGTGCAAATGCAAAAAAACAGAAAGGTCAGTCTCTGGATGGTGGTGTGTCTTTATATTTTGCTACTTTGAAAGAGGCGACAAGATGAAGTGAATGAAATGTTTGGGTAAATATATTTAGTGTGACTGTTGCTTTAAGCGGCCATCAGGTAGATACACCTGTGGAGGTGAGGTAAGGGTGCTGCTGGCATTAGTAATCTCACTGGATGAGTTAAAGGTTGGGGATAAAGACAAAGAAGGTTTGTAATGTTTGTAACAAGTGTGTCATGTTACATAGAAGAGTCATAATCACAGGCAGTTATTGACTCTGAGTCATGACCATTAGTCATTTGTTTTTTTCCCCTCTTCCTTGGTTTCCTACCTTGTCTTGCATCCTTGAACTCACCACTGGTTATTGTGGGGACAGAAGACTGGTTGGCATTTCAAAGTCACACACACACACACACACACATGTTCTCCATAACAGAAAATCCCAGAGACAGACAGGTAGTGTGACAGGAGTGGAGATGTCTGAGGCCTGGCGTTCTCCCCACCTGAAGGGATGGGAGCGGACAATGTAAACACTCTGTCATGCACATAAACAAGGCCCCGCTCAGGTTTCACAGCGCAGTTAGAGAACGCTCACCCTCTCTTTTATGGAGAAAGTATTTGTTGTAATTTGTTTATGTGAGATTCCGTAGCCCTAATGGGGAAATGGCTTTTTCGGCATCATGCTACACCTGAGTTCAATTTCACAGGCTCGCTCACAGACAGATTGCAAAGATGGCATACCAGAGCAGAGGCAATCTTTCTTTCTCTTTTGCATCTTAATTTAATTTCTGAGACTTCCTCTCTTTCAGTCACATTTTTTCTCCCCACGCCCTCCCTCTCTTTCTCTCTGTTTTATGTGTGAACAATTGCTGTGCAGGGTTATTAATCAACACATTATCAATCACTGGTCAAATCAGACCCGTGTTTAGGTGATTCTTAACGTTGGGAAGGACATCTGTTTCATTAGAATGATGTTCTGTTACTGATTATGTAAACTTGAAGTAATTTAATTAATTAGATGGAATTTTCTCCAGAGATATTTCACTTGAGGAATTCGGGAACACGCACCAAAAATGTGACACTCCTCGCTGTGAAAAATCACTCCCTGTTAGCAAGAGCTTCTCACCAATAAAGCTTGTCTGCTAAACTAGAAACCTGTAGTGTGTGCGTCTAGGATTGCGTGTGCCACTCTGCAGATATAGGCTACATATGTTCAGGCCAACACAAAAGAAGAACTAGAATCTTTTTGGGAACATAATCTTAAACATTCGCTGCTCGATAAAACTCAATATTTACAGTATTTATTGTTCAATGGTAATATTTTCCCCCCAGCCAACTATATTTGGCACATTCACAAGCCACACACACAGAAAAATGTTCATCCTTGGCTCGCTTTAACCTCCTGCTACTCCGACAAGACACCATGTGTTTAGCAGGACCAATAACAATGGTGTAGCAGAACATTCTGCACCACAGTGCAAATGAAGTGAAGGGCCGGCTAGTGAACTAACATGTGTTTTCTTTGTTTGTGCCTTCTAATTACATATACACATAGTTATTTCACTCACAGTCTGTGTGTGTGTGTGTGTGTGTGTAACCATGTTCTTCCCTTTTGTAATGCAACGCTTTCTGTCTGGAGTTGGTGTGTTGTGTGGAGCAGGCATTCCATTCAGACTAACTCTGTTTGCTCAGGTAATAACTAGGCTCAGTCGTAATTTGTTTGTGTGTATGCATATATAGGTGTGTGGGTGCGTGTATGTGTGCGTTTGTGCATGGTCCCTTGCGTTTTACACTTTTAAACATAAAGACAAGCCTGTCCCTTAGAACTTGGAAACAAGCCATCCACAGATGAATGATCTTATGTTATTTCTTGCCCTTTATTCCCAGATTTCCGTTTGCTCAATCAAAATGGCAATTTCAAAATACCACCTCTGTGCAGTAAGCTCAGATACAATGAGGGGTATCTTGTACATACTGATAGGCCTCATTGAGCCTGTGGGAGGGTTTTGAAGAGCATACTTCCCCTCAATACCAGGGGTCAACCTGGGCCAATAATTGCCAGATCAGCTAAGGGGTTGCCAGATCTGGGTTGTTCCTGCCAGCCTGTGACTACAGCACCACACGCACGCACACACACTGAGATCACACACCAGAGGTTTTATCAGTGATGTCAGCTGTTATGTCAGCTCAGTCAGCCCTACCTCTGCCTCATCCTACCACCGCACACACGCACGCACATTGTCATCGGATGTACTGATGTCAGAGAGGGGAGGGAGGGGAAAGACTGATTAAATTCTGCGTGTGTGGGGTGAAGCGGGAACAGGTTCCGAATTATTAGTTTTTTAAGCTGTTCAGTGACCCGTGTTTGTGTGCTGATCATCACCCTACAGAATAACTTCAATGAGTGCGTGTTTATATGCCTGCATGCATGAGGTCCACCTTTGTTTTATGTGTGTGTGTGTGTGTGTGTGTGTGTGTGTGTGTGTGTGTGTATGGGTGGGTGGAATGAGACAACATACCGTGACTTTATCATAGTAGAAACAGTATTAACAACTGCTGAAAGATGTTTTGTGGACATTTCTCGGATTTCCTTTTGGTGGAATGAGAAACGGGGAGGGAGGAGGGATGGTAAGAGAAAAGGGGGACTCAACAGAATAATGAATAGCTATAGATAGTTCTGTGGGTTTTAAACTGTGTTGCTGTTCAGTGATCAGTGTAAGACTCCTTGTAGTCATTCCCTATCATCGCTTTGTGGCAGTTTTGAATTTCCAAACACAGGAAGTGTTGCTTAAGTCCCTCTTTCTTTGTCTCTGAAGTGTATGTGTGTGTGTGTGTGTGTGTGTGTGTGTTGTTGTCTTCCCTCTTCTCTTCTTCTCTCACTCACTCACACATATATACAGATGTTGGATAGTTGTTTGCTATTCTTGCCAAGCAAAAATGCTTTCTTCTCTTTGTGACCCGCTTTGGTGTTATCTGACAAGTGTGTGTGTGTGTGTGTGTGTGTGTTGTGTGTGTGTGTGTGTGTGTGTGTGTGTGTGTGTCCGTGTGTGTGGAGAGAGTGAACAAGTGCTAAACCCAGTTCCTTGCCTGAGTGCTGCTCCAAAGGCCCAGGTTGACAGAGAGGATTGAGAGTGTCATCCCGGGGATTAAGCATAATGAGCGAGATTGACAGACAGGACAACATTGTACACTCACACAGACACGTACACAGACACTCTCTCTCTCTAAACGCACACACAGAGAGGTACACAAGCAATTATAGAAGGTGTATCAAAGTGCTGGGATAAGCCCCTGTTCAGATGCATTTGAAGAGGCCGTTCCATCTATGCCTGACGTCTCTACAGGGAGGGAAAGGGGATTTTCTCTTTACTTTCACTGCAGCATTGTTGAATTCTTCTTATTTATTTTTTTTACTTTTCTTTTTAATGAGACAAACCACTTTTTTTTGCACAATCTCAAAGAATTTTAAGGTTGCCCAATGCACGTTTTCTTGATTATTTCCTTCTACATTCATGAAATTGTGCAGTAAATGCTTATTTCAGAACTGAAAAAAACTGTTCATTGGAGGGCATCGAGTTTTGATTGTCTTATTTTTGTAGGTTTCAATATATAACCAATATCTTGTGTGTCCTTTCCGATAGCTTAAGGCATTCTGTCATAGCCATAGACACATGCAACAACACTCATACATACTGTAGCACACACTCAGACACACAGACAGAATATAATCATATTCACATCGATTTTACCTCGTTTTCTTTCAATTTGACCCATTTACCTGTGTGTCGGGATCGGGTCTGGAATCACTGTGTGCCACAGAACTTCAAAGGGCCTTCTTTGTCAGAAGATCTTGTCCATTTTTAATCTATAACAGCCAAGTGGCAGCTTACAATCACTGTCCAATCAGATAACAGCTGATAAGCGTGGCATGTAGCAGTTAGCTCGGCACCCGCCAAAGCCCTGCTGGCCGAGCTGCAGGCTTGTCAGCACAATGTGCACTTGAGGCTTTGCAAGATTCTTTGAGAGGGATGATCAGCTTTCATCTTATCACTTTGCACAGTGACACAGGCTTCAAAGAGTGCTGGTCATTTTTACTGGCACTGCAGTGTGTGCGCAAGTGTGTGTGAGTGTGAGTGTCTGCGCGAGCTATCGACACATTCCCAGAAAGCTGTTCCAGGCTCTAGGACTGTGTTTAATGAAGGCAAGGGCATGGCTTCAAAGAGCTGCAATCCAATCTACATGTGCAGATGTACACACACACACAGACACACACACACACACACACAAGTAAGTGCACGCTCTCAGAACACACATCCACCTCTGCTGGTTGGAATGAATGAATGTGTTTGAACTCAATCTCTCAGTCCGCCCTTGTAATTTGGCAGCACGGCCTTCATAAGATGACTGAGTGACACAGATGGATATCCAAGAATGTTAAATGTGTGTGGGTGGGTGTGGACAATCAAAAACAAATTTGGACAAAATACTTGATAATTTAACCTGTCTTCAAACTCAGGCTCACCTGCCTTTAAGTTTTCTACTCTAATAAATGTATAAACTTTCACATAATATATGCACAGATACTTTAAGGATTGTGTCTAGTTGTGTGTGTTGCTGCCTGTTCCTTTGGCATGATATCTTCTGGCTGATCCAGTGCACAGATACATTCATATATTGAAGGTGACATGTGCTAAGTTGGAGGAATAAGGAAATTTCAGAGCTAATGGGCAAATTGTGGGAACCGAATTACAGAGGGCTTCGAGCTGGAGGGAACCTCATTCCACATAATATTGCTGTCATTTGTAACAGTCGCCTCACACTCAGTAGATTGTTGCTGTCAGCTGAAGAATTTCTATTTCCCAAAGGCAACTCTCCAGGATAAAAGATAAGATTCATGGTCTCGTTCTTTTTTCAGACTGATGCTGGTAAGTCTTTGCAACCGCATTACGATCTTTACAGACCAGAACATAAAAATTCTAAAGGTTACAAGATTCTTAGAAAAGCACTGGAAAAGCTTTTCCTCTGTTTGGAAATATGAGAGTGTCCCAGGCTTAGGACTGACCCTCAAACCATTTGTTGGAAATCCTCCACGCTGTAAGGTTTATGAGTGTGTATATAAGTTTAAGTTTGGATGCTTTAGTGTGTGTGTGTGTGTGTGTGTGTGTGTGTGTGTGTGTGTGTGTGTGTGTGTGTGTGTGTGTGTCACACATACGTAACTATGTGTCTGGTGCTTTTGAGGTGTGTTAAGGTGTATTTCTGCCTTTGATGTTTGGCATTGGCTTTATGAAATGGTTGGCTTTTTAGAGGCATGATCTTTTTTTTTTTCTTTTCAAAGTGGCAGGGTGTGTGTGTGTATGCGTCTGTGTGTCGGCCAACAGGGTGGATGTGGTTCACCTTGCACTGGCCACCTGTAAGCCATCGACAGAAATTAGCCTCTTTAGTCTTGATGGGTTGCAGAACAGAGAAGGAAGGGGTGGTGAGAATGTGGTAGGAGGGCTGTTGGGGGGAGGTTTCGAAGAGGTGTGTGTGTGGGCATGTGTGTGTTTGTGGGGGGGGATTTGGACGGTCCATTTTCAAAAGTGCTCTCTCACTACACCATACAGACCTATGGTATATACCAGGCAATGAAACCATTTGTTTCTCATTTGCCTGCACTGTCTGGCGATCTGAGTGTGTGTGCACGTGTGTGTGCATGTGTGTATGCGTGCATGTGTCTGTATTATTTAACTCCAGTATTCTGGCAGTAAGCCCTGCTCCAAAGTTCTGCTCTGACTCTACTAAACGCACTCAACCTGGACTCATTACACCCAGTAAACAAATAAGTCATTAATACCGGCTTGCAGGCACCGCACACACAAATACAAATGTAAAGTACATGTGCCCACTTGTGGACAAACCCCCAGCCACACCCATTCCCACCATGTCCAAGGTTCCTATTGGCTGTGGGGTTGAGACTAGCGAGACTAATGATGTGGTCCTTGTGTTCCTGCTTCCTGTCCTTTGCTGGAGGACTTCCTGTGGAAGAGTCATGTGGTCCTGATTACAGTCTACATCACCCCTGCAGCGGGACAGTTTTGCCGTAATACACACACACACACACACACACACACACACAAACACAATAGATATAGAATAACCTGTGTCATTCTCATCAGATATGTGATATTATTGACCAGGAGCACTGGAAATACTGAGCATCTGTGTTTACTTCTCTTTTCCTCTCTCTTTAAGTTGTTCTGTCTGGTTCTGTTTTTTTTCTGCCTTCCCTTGTTCTGTAGCCAGGAGGTTGTTTGGTGTGATGAGGGGTCGACTGGCCCTGCTGTATTCTACACACAGCTCTGCAGACAAGCCCTGGCAACAGACGTAACACATGCATTGATCAGCGGGCTGGTTAGTTCTGTGTGGAGAGCGACACAGACGGACACGATAAAATATACTACTGTCCAGACTGCCACACTTGTTTTGCGTTCATCTAAACTTAAATACAGTGACCAGATGTCCTGGCTTGTACGGAATTGTCCTGGTTTCAGGCTGGATGTGAGTTCTGAGTCCTGACAATTATCTGTAAAACGTCCTGGTTTTTATTCACCACGAGCAGCCAGATAGCTGAACGGCTAGGATACATACCACATGGGCACAATTGCCCTGAGCAGCAAGTCTCTGGTTTGACTCACAGTCGACCGGATTGGTTTCTGCATTTCATTCCTTTACTCTCTTTCCCCATATTTCCTGTCTCTTTTCACTGTCAATGCCAAAAATAACCTCAAAAAAATACACTCACTGCCACATTGTCCTGGTTCTCACCACAATGAAAATAATATATTTGGTTTTCAATGCTTACTAAGAAATCTATCAAGTACAAAATATAAAAACACTGATTGGTCTAGATGTGTCAATCAATCAATTTGTCACCGTTAAGGCTGTTGCCAGTCGGAGTCATAGGCAAATGTCATAGTCTATTACGCATGATGGCTCTTTCTTACAAACTATGAGTAAGCTATTGTAAGTTGTCATGACAAGGAAAAATGTTGGCTTTTTGCTTAAGAGCTCCAGAACACGTTCATTGCCTCCATGGTGCTGAAAAGTTTGATTGGTAGGTGTGCTGAGTGATGACATACTCATGCTTATTGGGTTTAGGCTTGGGGGTTTACAAATATGGTCACCCTGAACTTGAATTACTAACAGTTTCTTTTAAAAGTGATCTCTCTTCCCTTTTTTCAAAGTTGGGAGACAAAAATTTGCATTAGCATCCAAAAGTGTAGTGTATGTGGATCCAAATAGGATAAGATAAAATAATCCTTTATTAATACCATGATGGGGAAATGTGCCATGTTACAGCAACACAGAGGAAAGTCAAAAATATACATCAGAAGGTAATAATAATGAATTTATTCAGTCTAAACAGAATATACAGTGTTAGATAATATACAGTGGAATGTATTGCACTTAAGCCATGAAGTGGACAGACATATATGAATATTGCACAGTTAAGAGAAATAAACCTGACTTTAAGTGCAGTCCAGAATTGGTGTGTGTGTGGCCTGTATGGGAGCAGAGCTGATTGTACAGTGTCACTGCTGCAGGAAGGAATGACCTGTGATACCTCCCAGTGCTGTGATGTTGTCCTGCAGGGGGTGGGACTAGTTGTCAATCTAAAATGTCGGCTTCGCCATCCCACGACCTCCACTGGGGGAAAGGGGGTGTCCCAGGACCGAGCTGGCCCTCCTTATCAGTCTATCCATTCACCTCCTGTCAGCAGTTAGCAAACCACTCCAAAGAAGAGTCATAAAAGGTCTTCAGGAGCGCCCCCTGCAGTCCAAAAGACCTCAGTCTCCTCAGCAGATACAGAGCCTTATTGTAGAGTGCAGAGCCATGATCAGTCCAGTCCAGCTTATTGCTCAGGTGAACATGCAGGTACTAATAAGAGATCACTATCTCAATCTCAAACAACTGACAGAAGCAGGTATAATCTCATAATCCCTCGCTGTTGTATTGGTTAATGTTTAACATTTAGTTCAGCAGGAACAGCCCTTTTATCTTAATGGAGCATCTCTGTGTTGAACAGCTCCAGGCAAGTGTGAAGTCGTCACTCCTCATCTGTGCTCCATACAACAGGAAAAGTGTGTGTCTAGTGTGTGTGAAGGACCACTCTGAGGGGAAATTATTAGCAAATGGGCTCCAACTGCTGGCCTTTGCAAACACAACCTGAAGGCCTCTCCCCACATCCCCCCTCCCTCTCTCCACTGAGCCCCCTCCATCCCATTTACTAAATTTCACCTGACCAACGACCCCAAGGCTTCTCATCCCTCTGCCACTCCCTCCCTCCCTCCCTCCCTCCCTCCACTGCTCCCCTTTTTCTATTTCGGTCCCCCTCACCAACTTGGACATTTTCATACCTCTTCATCATCTCCCTCTCCCTCCCTGTGTCTCCCTCTTCACACACAGAGAGTCATTCCTGAGTGGGTAAACAGAGTAAATTGGAGCTGACCCCTGGGGTTAGCTGAGGCCATGCTCTCTTTTCATGTCAAAACCATCTGAAGGCTGATTGGTTGATTGCAGTGCTCTCTGCTTCCAAAAGGCTCCCTTGTGCTGCTGTAATTGCCCTATCATGCGTGTGTACACACATCCACATACTTAACGCATGTACACACACACACACACACACACACACACACACACACACACACACACACACACACACACACACACACACACACACATTCTTACAGCCAAATGACTTAATTGGTGTTAATTGCATAATGACAGTAGTGAATTGGACCTGGGTCAGAGGTGACACAGGTTTGAGTGGAGAGGGGGATGGAGAAAGGATGTTGAGAAGATGTGAGAGGAAGGTGTGCCCTTCTCGTCTGTCTCCGTCTCCACCTCTTTCCTCCCCACTTCCAATACTAAGCAATCCTTGACCTGATTGAAGAAGTTGGCCCGTGGGGATGACACACACACACATATGCAGATACACATGCACACACACATACACACACACACATGCATATACAAACACAAAAACAGACAGCCCTTTGTGGTGTGGAGGGATGCTCTATACACTTAACACAAGGATTCAATTTGACACAGTCAGCATCTGTGTGTGTGCGTTTGTGTGTGCGCGTGCATGCGTGCATGTGTGTCTGTGTGTGTACCAGTGTGTGTGTATTTAACTACACCAGCAGAGTGTGTGGCTGCTCGGGCAGCTGAAAGAGCACTATTGGTGAAAACGTTTAAGTCATCATCATTAGAGAGCTGTTGGTACAGAGGTGTGTTTTAGTGAAGGACGTAATTGGCCCGTCATAGTGCTGTGTAATCTTCTCATATTCTATCAAAACAGCGAAAGCTATTGGCCATAATGGCCATGTTTAAGGTGGGACCTTCCCATGTCAAACACACAGCATCTCAGCTTGATATGGGACTGGAACTGAACTGCACAGAGAGAGAGGACGGGGTGTGTAATGCTGGGCGCAGTAAACCAGAGGCCCTGCAGCCATGTATTCTGTCGCCATGCTGTGCTGGACACATTTATTTCCCTTTTATATTATTCCACAGAAATCACTCTACAGCTGTGTGTGTGTATGGATGCAGTTAAAACCCAGTATGTAGTCAATCGCGTGATTTCAAAACCAGAGCTTCCTCAAGTGGAAACATTGCTGGGCATGAGACCACCCGGGATTAATTTCTCTTTGTGAAAATGTTATTGTGTATATGCATGCATACATTGGTGTGCCTGTCTGAACTCTACTGCAATTAAATGAATAGGCCTGTGTGCACATATGCCTCAATCCCTGTGTGTTTTGCCGAAAGTGCGTGTGTCCTTTCTATGTGTGTGTGTGTGCACATGTCTTTCTATAGTTATATGGGCCAATTTTGGTTCAATACCATCATTGTGAGGACACTTTGACATTTTGGCTGGTCCTCACAAATTCAAAGGGTTGTTTCGGGGTTAAAACTTGGTTTTAGGGTTAGGGTTAGATTAGGTGGTTAGGGTTAGGCATTTAGTTGTGATGGTTACGGTTAGGGTAAGGGGCTAGGGAGTGCATTATGTCAATGAGTGTCCTCACAACTATAGAAAGACAAGTGTGCGTGTGTGCCTGTCCGTCTTGGTGTGTGGGAGTTACAGTAACCCCCATCCTGCTGTTTATAGGAGGGAGTGAAAAGTGATGGAAGGTATGGAGAGAGATGGGCCAGTGATGACATAGCCTTATGTTCACCCCCTCTGGATATGGCCTATTCTATATTAGATCTATCCATCATAAGGCTGCACTCCAGTTCCACATGCCTTCTATACCATTCATAGCTAGATGTCCACGGTACATGTGCTAGTCTCATCAATGTTCCACTCATATGGTACATGTCACGCTCATACTTGTAAAGTCTGAATGCACTTTGTCATACCCGCTGCATACTTAGTGTGTGTATTTGTGTGCGCAGCCTGCGTCGACTCTCTTTAAGTGGTTTTCGAAGCTCAGATGATAGATGTACGCTTTTTCCTCTGGTTCCTCAGAAAGACTTCCCCACAGGCTCATCTGCACACAAAAGGAGCTGTCACCCTCTTGCTTTTCTGATCTCACTGTGTGTTCATTCAAATATGTGTGGTGCTGGCGGTGGAGGGTTTGTGTGCGAGTGTGTGTGCATGTGTAAATGCCTCCGTGTGTGTCGGAACTGTCATCTGCCGCTTGTGCTCTGTGCGAGCCGTGTCTCTGGGCCAGTCTTTGATCTCGTCCACAGGAGATTCCAACAGTGTGAAATAGCCTCAGCCAGATTTACTCAATGAAAGAGCAGACCTTAACCACTGTTATTACACCACCTTTTTTTTTTTAAACATCACTCCGTGTTTCTGTCTCTCTCATTCTCCCCGTCGCGGTCGGTCTTTGTCATCTGCTGCTTCCTTACATACATGCATACCCCATGAATGTGCTTGTAAGTGTACATAAATCTTAAATTGGAGGGGATTTGCTGTGATATTTACAGCAGTAGCCATTGCATTTGTAGCAGGAGTCAAAATGCCACTAAGGCCTGCAGTCAAAGCCAAGGTTAGCCATGCTGTTACTCAAGACCAGATGTCTAGGTGTGGATTTTAACAGGAGAGCAATGCAGCTTTTCTAGAAGGAGAAACTGGACCCGATACAATGATGTACAGGACATTTCTGTTGTTGTTGCTGGTTTGTGTCTATCCAGGAATGTGTGAGTGCATGTGAGCATAATTGTATGGGGTCGTGGATGTAAGAAATGACTCATAGCACCTCAGAATGTCTCACATCCAACAGCAGAGGCGAGGGAAACTCGCTCTCCTTTTTCCCTGCTCTGTGCGCTGGCAGTCTGACATTATAGCGTGTTATTTCTTACAGGTGGTTGGGCGTGGCTGTCTGAGCTGTACAACATGTGTCAGAGTCCAGGTGGGGAGAGACACAATGTAATTATCCCTGTGAAACACAATCCGTGCAACACAAACACTACACACATGTCTACGGGCAGCTACAGCGGCTGATGCTAATTTATTTTGGTGAGCTTCACTATTTTAAGTGTTGCATTCTGCCGACCTAGAGGGACAACAGCAGTGGGAGCTGAGCCGGACGGATGAGAAAAGGCGGTGGTTTATTGAGTTGAATGAGTAAAGGTTTTAATAATGCAGAATTAGAGTCAGATAAAAAGAGTAAAAATCTGAAAAGAGCTTTACGCGGTGGGTATGGTATGACCAGGGCACCTCAAGGAACAATCATTTTTTTGCTTAACCCGTGCTCGACACTGTTACCACTCAGGTGGCTTGTGTAAGAGTAGAAGCATCATATCATTTGTAGACATTGCATCTCAATAAAAATATGTTTTATTTAAGAATAGCTTAACTTTTTTCATTTTCAGTCTTAAAATAATAGCCAGGTGCTCATTATGAGCAATGAGTCAGGTTAAGCTTTCTGTATTTGTTCCTCCCAATGAGCTTCCATTGAAGGAAGTGGAGGACGAAATCCATTTCTAAAGTTTAGCTAAAGCTAAGAGGAGGCCTCTTCGTCCGACTAAGACAAGTCAAGTGGTTGTCTTCCAGTTTTAACAGTATTTTTAATTATTAAAAAATCTCTCCTTTTGTCATAATTCTTATTCTACTGCGTGAGTGTGAGTGGTTGTTTGTCTCTGGTCCTGCGTTATACTGGTAAAATATCCAGGCTTTACCCCACCTCTTGGCCGATGCCAGCTGGGATGGGCTACATGTCACACAGGCTGTAACCGGCACAGAGTCATAGAAAGACTAAAACTTTAAAGATACCCACATGATTTATGTAGCTCAGGCTAATGAAGCCTCATATTACTTTCATTAGAACTTTGGAATAAATTAACAATCACATTAGTCGGAAGAGATGACTTGAAACAGGTCGTATAATGGGGGGGAATAATTATAGTATGGAAAACTAGTGTGAATGATCATACAGGCATATTAGAATTGTTTTGAGAAATGTGAACCTATCCTTTAAGGTTGCAGTGCGTGGCCCATCCAATTTAATATTATAAAATATTCATCACTTGTTTCATTTTTAACCTCAAGTTTTTTTTGTATTGAGGAAAATGAAAACCAAATATCAATTGAAAACCTGAATTTCAGATTTCTGTTATTTTTCCTTTTAATTTTCAAAGTCACTGAGTTGCAAATTAGATATTTTTTAGCTAAACTTCAAAATGTCACAAATATCCAAGTTAAGCTACTGAAAGTTTTCATAGGATACCATATCTACACTAGGCTATATCCATTTCATGTCCAGCAACTATTTGGGTTGACTTCTCCTTCAACTAGGTAAGTGCACTGAGACGGCTGTCACCTGTCATTACGGCAAACTGGAGGAGAGATGTGGGGTTCGCCAGTTGAACAGACCTACTCAAAGATGTGGGGTAATGTGAGTGATGGTTGAAAGTCACAGTATGTGACCTGAGAAAGCTCCTACTAAACATCAGCACATGACCTTGCTTGGGAGGCCTGAATTCTTTCAGCCCTAAGCCGATACTATTCCCAGCACCACCCAGACAAAATGGACCAAGTTCACACACAAACCTACACACACACGCCAATATTTCACACTGCAGATTTTATGAGTTACTGGAAGTAAGCGCACATGTCACTAAATCACATTTTCATGTCATTTCAGTGCAAACTATCAGCATCTTATTTTTTTTTCTGTCCTGATCTCAATAATATGTTTGGAAAAGAGTGTCATGACTTTTGGTTATTTGAGTTAAATATAGCAGACTTGAAAAGTGATCCCTGACTTCGCCAGAACATCAATATTCCACATCGCAGACTTTCATAAACAGAGTGAGGACAGGTTTACATACACTACGGTCCCAGTTCTGCTCCTTGGCTATAGTAATAAATAGTATTTACCTAACCAGTGCATCATAACCTGTTGCACTGATCCCAAAGCAAGGCTAAATATTAAGCGTCCGCCTTAACGCTGTCAGCGTGGATGTCTCGATCAGTGCTTGTTTAATAGGTGCCGTATGTTTCAGCAGTAAATATAACAAAACCATGAGTCGCTTTGTCAGAACTAATGAGGATTATTTACTCTCTATCTGCGCACAGAGCCAGAGCCCTGTCACTTTCTACGATGCTTATTTACGATCCGCGGTATCTCCCTTTTCAGATCCACTGGCAGGACCTTCCAAAGTGTCATACAGAGCACTCCAAAAGGTTGTTAAAGGTTCAAGATGGCTGCATGAGGAGTGTTGGTGGTTTTATTCAGGGAGAAACATTTTGCATGTTTAAGGGTTTACAGCGCTCAAGAGGCCTTTTATAGTTCAGAGGAGTGTCAGGAATCACAGCCGAGTCAAATATCTCAACTGTTTTTCACCTAAATGTGTGTTTCTGGTGACCCTCGCTGTCAAGCATACCTAACGCCTCTTTTACCTCATCATTCTCTCCCTTCGCTCTGTCTCCTCCACACAGCCCCACCACGCCAGCATGCGGCTTGGACCACATTTTTCTGTCCGAAGTAAATTAAATGACCTGAACATGAAAGGCATTCTGTTTTTTTTGTGTCCGAACCCGACCCGAGCCCGACGCTTTCTCTGATTACAAGCACATGCAGCTTAAAATTTCAAGTAGATAGCCCAGCCAATGTGGACTGAACCCCACCTGAACTAAAATATAATTCCAAAAATTTCATCCGAACCCGGCCAGACTCATCAGGTCCCTACAAGTCCCGACGGGTCCCAGTGGGCGTGGGTTGGGAATCCACATTATTCCACACATCTTATCTCAATTCCCCCAAAACTGATAAAATGTTTTTCTCCACAGAAAACCTTCATCATCACCTGTTTTCTCAGATTATCCCCCTTCCCACTATCACCGCTCTTCGTCAGACCTGCTGGCAGTGACCCCCATAGGCTTAATACAAAAATACACCTCTTCCTTTGATCTGACCTTCATATTCTTTAAATGAATCAGAAATGCAGCATCATTAAAACCATGCAGAGATAATTATCCTTTTTTTTCATGTCACGTATGGACAACTTTAAAAGTAAATTTGTAGCATCTTGACTTTTATCGTTTCCTCACATTTTGATCTCCCACACACTGACACAGAGGTCATGCTGAGGTAGAGATCACGAGCAGACCACCAGGCATCGTGAAAGCCTCCCTCTTTATCCCCAGCGTATATTCTATGTGTCTCATGTCCTGGGGCTACACTGACCCCAGGAGCACCAACAGACTCAGCCAATAACATGATTGGTTCTTCCTGAGACCGGACTTAAATAGTATTAAGCACCACATTGCAGCTGTGCAAGCACAAACACACTCACTCCACTTGACATCAATCTCGATTGTGTCGCTCTCGTCTGAAATCCTGGTTGTAGACACATTTTGTGTTTTGTGGTGAGAAGTGAAAATAGGCAGTACTTATCTGTGATGTGCGGGAAAGAGGCACACACCTAATAAAAAGATAAACCAGCAGAAAAAATCTGTTAACCCTCGTCCAAGTGGGATGGATGAATAAATGAACACATTGTTAACATTGGATGGGCAGGGGCTTGAATGTTTGATGACCAAACAAAAATCTTAGCTGACTGTGTAAATCTCTGTCTGAACTTGTCCACCTCAAATACTTCAGAAGCTACTGAATAGACATTATAATCACATTTTGTTGACACAAGTATCCTGCACACACACACACATGCACGCATGCAAACACACACGTACGCAAGTGCACACACATACACACACGTGCATGCACGCAGATACAGATTCATAGGCAAACACACACACAGATTCACATGCAGGCACAGATACCCACGCCTACATAAAGAGAGCAGACGGAGATCTGAGGGATCACGTTTATTATCCTTACTGGTTCATGTGATCCTCAGTAGATCTGGGATGACCAAACCTGCCCAAACTGAATCGTTTAAGATTAGCTATCCCGAATAGGACTTGATTTCGATTTATTACTGACAGCCTATAATTAAAACCTTATCCCGAACTAATTCTTGCCTAACCCTAACTTTAACCTAACCACAATTCAAATCTTACCACTAACCCTAACCAGGACCTCAGAAATGATGTTTTTGCCTCATTAGGACCAGGCTTTGGTCCCCACGAGGTGTACTGGTCCTGACAAGATCAGTTTATGCTGGAAAAGGTCCTCAAGAGGTAACAATAATTAGTACACATGCACACACACAGACACACACACTGATTTGTTCCCTGGTTTATGTAAATATTAGGCTCATGTCCAGAAATCTCTACTGCTATGACGCAGATGAGGCTCAGTAATCATGTGAAGTGCAGCTTTTATTGTCTGCATTCTGTCAAATTTAGTCTCAGTTTTTAGGAATCTGATTTTATACAATATGAAAACACAGAACAGGGGAAAAAAAGATGCTTACGTATCCTCAGCCCAATGTGGTGGAAGGGCAAATCAGTTAAGAGAGGGAAATGGACTGCGGGCAATAAAAACCAGATGGAGAAACTGTGAGTCTGTGGGCAGTGAGGGAGGAAGAGACTGGTTGGGTCAGGAGTGAGGACTGATGGGTCAGTGGAGTTGGTCTCATCTTGAGAAGACATCAGGGGGAGGGTGGAGCATTAATAGCACCCTAGATTACATAAATGTGTTTCTGTACCGCTGCTGTTTGCTGGCTCGCCGTCCTTTTTTTTTTCCATCTTTCAGGAACAAGGTCTTGACACCAGCCCACACTGTATCTCCTGCACGGAAACTTTCCTATCCTTATAAAACACAAGTATGAATTGTGATATCATGTTGTGTCTTTTCCCACATTTGAGTGTCTGTGTGTGTGTACATGTGTGTCAGTGGTAGACCTCAAACATGTTACTTATATAAAAGTACAAATAAATAGACATCACTAAGTTAAAGTTAAAGTAGTCAACCATATTTACTTTCCAACTTAAGTAAGAGTAGGTACTTGCTTTAAAATATACTTGAAGTATTAAAAGTAACAGTACCTGCTGATTGTAACCTATTCCCTAATGCAACGGTGTACCACGTCATTGTTGCTGAGTGTTGGCGGGGACCTCACCTGAATCCATTTTAGGTGTTTTCTAACCAGCTATGCTGCTGCTGCTTCAGGGGGCGTGGTCTAATGTTACCTGCCAGTTCTGATTGGATCAGTGGACTCTTGTTACTGAATAGTTTTAAAGATATAAAAAGAAAAACTGATATGAACATGCACATACAATGCATTGTAAATAGGTAGTGGCGTAGAAAGTACAGATATTTGCTGATATGTGTAGTGGAGTAAAAATGAATCTAAAAAGAAATAAATCTTAAGTAAAGTAGAGATACACAAAATATGTACTTAAGTACAGTTACAAGGCAATTGTTCTTTATTACATCCTACCACTGGTGAGTGTGCACGTGTGTGTGTGTGTGTACTTCTTTGTTTCACTGGGCTAAGATAGAAAAAAGCAAGAGAGAAAGTTTCTCCCAATAAACTTGTTTCTGTAAACGTTGTGCCTGTGCATACATGTCAGGGTGCTGGGTCAAACCTTCAAAGTGAATGCCACCATGCACCCCCACTCCCCCCCCACCAAGGCTTCCACCCTCCCTCCCACACCCGCATGAGAGTGCACCGCAGCCGGGCTTGCATCCACTCTGCTTTTTTTTTCCTGAATGGGGGTGAGAGGCTGTTACCGTGTCAGTCGACATGGCCTCTTATCGGACCATTAGACTACCCTCAGATTCTCTTTCCAGATGGAGGTGAGATAAGGCCTCAGAGGCCCGGACCCCCGCAGACACTGAGAGCACGGAGGCCTCCCCTAATCTCCTACCTGATGGAGGTGCTTTAATGTGGGCTCGGGTTTCACTCGTCTCCCCTGTCTGGCTGGGCCTGTGTGTCAGGATGCAGGAGCGCTCAGGGATCCTCGGCCCGGGTTCTGACGGGCCACCCCTGCTCCACCTCGAAGTTTAGCTCCAGGTCAAGGTGCTGTTACGTGACAACACATGGCTCGCCACCCCCGCACTCTCCTTTTGTGGAAAATAGGTGGCCGGTGGGCTTCATACATACACGGCTACTCAGGCTCTCACAGGCTCTCACAGGCTCTCACGTACAGCTGGACCACTGCAGAGCTCTCGTCGTCTCTCTCAATAACATAAACACTGCCACTTACACTGTGCTCAGAGCGAGAGGGAAGGAGGAGGAATTTTGTGATAAGACAAAAAAAAAAATCTTGAAGGAACAAATGAGTGGGATTAGAGAGAGAGAGAGGGGGAGAGAGAGAGAGAGAGAGGAACGTCTGAGCGCTGAGGGAGGCAGATGAAGAGAGACGAGGGGGTGGGGGGCAGATAGATAGAATTCCTTCCACCTTTTATTGTTGTTGTGCAAACCTGTATTTTGGATACATGCATGAACATCATGCACTTTTATGAACATAGCTTCTTCTTTTTCGCCTCCGGGGGTTTCTGAACTGATGAATGAATATTTGTTCATGTCTTGCCAATAACACTTGTTTTTTTTATTCGAGCAAACATAAATTATGTGCATGTGCCTGTGCGAAGAGGCTTGTGTCTGTGTCTATGAAAAGAATGTCAAAAACAAGTTTCTCATTAGGTACTGCCGTATGATTTTGTGCATTGGCACACCTTGGCGAGACTCTAAGAAACTCACCACCATTCCACAGCGAGCCCTCCATCATTCCTCACAGGATTAGAGACAAAAAAGAGAGAAAGGGAGAGGTACAAAGTTTCAGGCAGGGACTGCTCTTTTACTTTTCGTAGCTGGCATCGATTTTACCGTATTTTCCCCCGTTTTTAAATCGCTACCAACGTCTCCCTCTATTTCTTCCCCTCACTGTCTCTGTCAGTGTCGAACCAGTTCTCAATGTAAGGAGGCACGGAGAGTCGATGCAGGGTTTAGTGAGGCAGCGTTTGAACCAGGCGAGAGCTCTGAAGTGGCACACACAGTGTCTGACTCACTTTCAGATGCACGCTGCTTCTCCACAGGAGTTTAATGAGTTTGATACATGAGATATATTTTCTTTCATCAACAGTCAACTCCACCTAGTGGTGTTTGCACTGAACAGATTTCTGGCCGCGGCGAGGAATGAGCTGTTATGAGGGAAACATTACACCAGCGGTTGTTGATCTGCACTGAGTCACTGAGGAAGGGAAGATCATTACTCAGGTTTTTGATATGAATCCCTCAAAAGCTGCTAACTGTGCGGATAGTGTTGCCTCGGTGGTGTAGGCTGTCCAGTGCTAGAGAGCCGCTGTAGACTGGTGTCTAGGTGTCTCCAGCACCTCTTGGCCTGGCATCTGGGAGTCTTGCTCACACTTGCTTTCACCCAGCGTGTTTTCTCAGATGAAGGAAATTATGTAATTAGCCTGTGAGGAATTGTTTTCTTTCTCTCTTTACCCCCCGCTCTCTGCCTTTTACCCCTGTGTCTTTCTCTCCCTCCCTCTTTTCTCTCTTTCTAGTCCTGTGACAGCAGGAGATGGTTCCAATTTAACGAGAGCCACACCCTCCAGCTCGCCTCCTTCATTAATTGCCAATGACCATCAGTGGAAGAAAAGGAGTGCTTGTCATACAGATCCATGTTGGCTGTTGAAGAGCAGCTTTGTTAAACATCAAAGTTGGGAGTTTCGGAGGTGTGCGAGGGAGTGGAAATGGAAGCTCTGTGGGGGGGGGGTCTGCGTCAGGGTGGGTTTTGGTTGGGTCGGGGTTGTGCGCTGGGAGATGGGTGCAGGGGTACAAACGGGCAGTAGCGGGAGGGGGGGGGACCTGGCATTTTGCTCTCTAATTCCAGCCGGCCTGGAGGCCTGGAGCGCTAAGAAGGGCCTCACTGTTGCTCTCTGGATCAGCCAGGTATTGCTTACATAAAAAGCAAGTGAAAACAGCTGTAGGGATAATTAGCTTGATTCTCCATTACATGCCATGAGGGCCAATAACTAAAAAATGGAGTTTTGTTTGGGTTAGAGCTGCAGCCCCAACCAGGAGGAAGTTGTAAAAGTCAGGCAGGAGAAAAAAAAGAGAGAGAGAGAGAAAAGTGGGGGATAAATGTAGGGAAGAAAGAGCGAGGTCTTGAAGCAATTGTTGCAGAGGAGATGTTCTCTCTTGCTGGGACAACTTGATGTGGACCATATTTTTTAAAGGGTTTTAAAAAACGCTATGGTATCAGAATGATTGGATGGGAATGTTTGCCATCCACATGTTTTTACCCATGTCATGTAATCTGTTTCAAGTTCGTGGGAATGTGTGACTTCAGTGCAATGAAACAGGACTGGACCGAATTCTATGCTTTTTTTATTACATTTGCCCTCTTGCAGCGGAGCCGCGGTGATATTTCTGGTATCATTGAACATGCTGGGTCACCATAACATCAGAGCATCATCGGTTCTGCTTTGAATTATTCAGATAAGAGCAGTGGCTCGTTTGTGTCATTTTCGTTGCGAGGCGTATTTGTCCAAACTGCTTCTTTTTCCAAGGTCAAACAGGCCGTCCTCATGATATGTCATGATACTGTGACATACCAGGTCGGCATTCACACAAAGACATGTGCTTGGCTATTTTAACAAAAACAGTGAGAAGCTCAGCTCGGCCGATAGTTCTTGTTTCCCAGAATCTTGCCCCCTTCATACCACCGCATGGCTTGTTTTACGTCTCTCCACTTGGTAGAGTGAGGTAAGGGGGGGGACGGGGGGGGGGCCCGAATCTTTGTACAGGTAATTGAATTTAGTGTGTTTCTCTTTTTTTTCTGTGGGAGTGAAAGAACACCAACCACAGGGTAATTCCAAGTGAAAGAGCAGCACTCTGACATTGGTGGTCCCAAAACTCTGCAAGGATCCATTTAACAGGCAGTTTATATTAGTAGCACTTAAAGACAAGAAGGGGTTCGGCTGCTGCACATGCACACTCTCGGGTTTGATATGCAGTCCTCGGGACAAAGACAGACAAATGGACAGGGAGACAGACGACTGGCTCTCAGGAGAAATGCAGGCAGACTTACCTCACAGATTTGAACAACCTTTTTCGCTTACCAGGACTTCGACAAGGCACGTTGTGTATGTAGCTAACACAATACTGGTCAATCAAGATGAGTATTGTTTAATTAATACATGGCTACGCAGGCAGCTTTCCCCTTTAACTAGATCTAAGTTTCTGCAGCAGGCAATTTTGATAAGTCAATCATCTTCCTTCCTCCAGACAGAGGCTAAATCAGTATTAATATGAGAAAGTGTTCACCCTGTCTGATCCCACTATTAAGCACACAGAGTGGAGGAGGATGAGGGTTACACAGGGAGTAAAAGATAGGAATGGCTGATTGGAGTTAGAAGGAGATGATGGCCCGGCGTTGAGAGCGAGAAAGGGAAACTATATTTTGCCATTTAAAGGAATTTATTGATGTGGGAATATTTTTTTAATTAATCTTAATGGTCAGTAAAAGCAATCGTGGTCAAAACTAAACGAAAAGAGTCAGAAATTTGTAAATTGATGTGCAAATAAAGTTTTTTTTCCCTCTCACTGAACCTACTTTGTGTGAAGTGGCCCAATAATGGGAGGGATGTGTCTCTGGTCTGTCGGAATAAATGTAAAGTGTTAATGTTATAGTTTATCAGTAGTTATTCCTACTCAGCTCACATGTGGATATCACAGAGCAATTTATCACATACAGTCCTCACACAGGCCAGACTGCTGCACATCGCCAGCAGCAGTTTGATAACTGGAATCCCCATGTGTGTTTACGGCTATGTGTCAAATGTCCCTGCGTGCAGCGCTGCCAACAGAATCAACTGCAAGTCTTATTTCATGTCAAGTGTCATTCCAACACTGGAAACAAAATCCATGAAGCTGTCTGGACAGAAACAGTCGGAGCAGCTGGTTTGATTGCGGTTGTTTTCAATCATATTCTACTTTTCTTTGAATCGGTTTCAGAGACGCTGACTTCCTCACCCAACTGCAGTTTACACTCTTATGCAGTAAAACTAGAGTGTACGAGGTTGTGGAAATGTTTTCCTTGCGCACTGCAGTATCCATGTAGCCGGCTTTTTTTTGCAGCCTTTAGCAGCTGATGGTGCAGAAAATTGTGGACAATGACCTTTGGGCTGGAAGGGCTTTAAGCAGCCTGTCAGAGCCATTTGAGCGCTCTAAATTATCCACAGTGTGATTCTGGCTTTTCCTGACTGATATAATTTCCTTTGCTCGGTCGCGTTTTCGAAATCCGCCATAATCACGACCACAAATGCAGCACTTTCCACTCAGGAGCATAGAAGTCCTTACGATTTTAACACTCTGTAACAACATGTTGACATGTAAAATAATCACTGGCCGATAAGCGTACACACATTCTTGACCACATAGCGACACACACTTCCTCATTAACGGCACGAACACAGGCGTCACATGTGAGTTTGTGTTGTGAATGCATCTGTTGTGTCGAGGTAGTGAGGTGTTGACAGAGAAGAAAGGGGAGCGGTCTTCAAACACATCCACAGGCAGGCCGTGCTCTCCATTATGCCCTGCCGGGGGCCACCTTTGTTGATTCTCTGGCCCCCAAATCATTAATTTAAGTCTAGACGACAGCGGAGAAACTTGAGCATGGCGTCCTAACACACGTACAAATTCACACGCAGAGTCGTACATGCACACACACATTCGGTGGCGCTAACACGCAAGCGGGCTTACATGTACACACACACACGCCCTGTGTTGCATAACAAATGATGGCACTTTAATTGCTGTGCCTGTTTATTTACTCCTGGACATAATGGATGGTCCTTCTCGGCCTGGCAGCCAATCAGAGGGAGGCAGGAAGAGTGCGAGCAGCCCTGCAGACACATTCCTTACAATCTGACATCAGTCTTTATCCACAACACACTAACATTAGATGCTACTATTCAAAACTGGTTTCTTGAGATTTGTTGGGGGGTGAATGAACCAGATCATTTCTACCAGAGCACATCCCCCCATCCTTACCTATATGTAGAATTAAAGTTCCTTCACTATACCCTCTCTGAGTGACTGATGATAACGTCTTCAGTGATTGGTAGTTATTTTCGGGGCCTGTTTGCTCAGCCAATGAGGCGCCCCCAGTCTGCCAGACATACATCATTGTTTCTTTTTTTTTGCACAACCTAACCCTCAGGAAAGACGTGAGTTGTTGCTGACTGCTGTGCGGCCTGAATAACAGACACATTCCGATTCCGCTTCTTTTTTTTTTCCTCCTTTTTATTAATGAGCACTTGATGTTTGGTCTCCTGCCAACTGCATTTAGAGCGTTCGTAAGGAGCTCTGGAGACTCGTCAGACGGTTAGAGGAAGAAAACGGTCAAGCTATAGCTGAAAAAATATATATACGCCCGACCTAAGCATCTGAGTTCTCTTTGTCTGTTACCAGGCATTGTAATTCTATGATGTAACCCTTGAGGAGATGACCAAGGAAATTAAAAACAACTCAAGATCCTTGGCTAGATAATGCATCTTCATATCCCTGTGTGGATTTTCGCATTTGTTTTTAATTCTCTGTGGTTGAGCTCGCATACTGATTGTTTTTTCTCAATGTTTCTCTCCACAGCTGCTTGTGGAGCCGCGCACCAAGAGGTTCAAGAGCTTCAACTGCAAAGAATACAAAGTCGAGCAGCTCATACCTCCCCAACATCACGACCACCAGACAAACACACGCGCTCTCCAGGAAACACCATTTCAATTTTATTGTGGCCACGCCGCAGTGATCGGTCGGAGATTTTTCCATCTCACCGATGAATGTTACCTTCACTAACATGCACAGTGGCCCGCTGAAGACCACGTCCCGCTGTGGGTGAATGTTCCCCCACCAGAGCATCAGTCATCATTCTGCAGCTTAAAGGTATTGGCAAGCGGTCCACTGCCTTGATTTTCCTAGCTGTTTCCAATAGACTAGGAACTGGATTCATTTTACAGAACCACGGTGCTACAGAGTTCTGGCTTCACATCAACCGACAATAACCACTTTGGACTACTAGTGTGGCTACACTGAGCCCGTGGAACTAGCCGTAAACACGTGTAAATTCTGGACCGGTTTATGATGGCATGAATGTGCTTATACTTCTGCAGCTATTTTTTTATTTATTTACGTAACCTTTATTTAACCAGGAAGTCCTTTAAGATTAAAATCTCCCCTTCCAGGGAGACCTCAAAACTCAAACTTTTGTAAATATCACAACACGGACTTCAAAATCCACAATCCACAGAGACCTTCTCGATGTGCCGTGCCAAAGGAGACGTCCCCGTCTGCTGAAACAAATTACCGAAGCGGGACTGCGTCTGAATCATTGGGGCTACCCAGTAAACCGCCGTGGTCTGACTGTCTTCCACTTCCTGTGGAGAGATCAACAAGAAAAAGGGCAGATCTGGGCTTGAGGATGCCCCGCGAAATGAAGGAACAGTTTGAGGATCAGTTTACACCTTCTCTAGAAATCAGGACCTTAATGAACAGGGGAGGAAACACAGCTGACCTCAAATCAGCCAGATTACTGTAAGAACAGCGTGTTTATACATTTCTCCTTGTGTTCTCTCAGCCTGCTGTACGTTTGTTTAATGAACCGATATCATGTTCTGTTTGCTTTTCTACATCCGAAACAGTTTCGAGTGCCACTCTTCTTCTTCTTCTTCTTCTTCTTCTTCTTTTTTGAAGTTGTAACAGCTGTGTGTGACTTATCGCACTGATGAGCGATGTGTTCTTTTATTGTCTATTTATTGATCCTGAGTGGCTAATCTGTTAATTATGAAGTGACTTGCACATCAAAGCACTGTGTCATTACTTTTTTCACTGCACCGGAGGAGGTGACGATAAAGAGAGTATTGTTGTGTTGGATTGAACTGTTTAACATTTTCTTTTTTCCATCTGGCCCTTACCTAGTATGTACAGTTTTTGTACAGTGTGTGTGTGTGTGTGTGTGTGTGTGTGTGTGTGTGTGTGTGTGTGTGTGTGTGTGTGTGGTTTATGTGCCGCTCATATCATTGTGGCGACCGTGAAAGGTTGGGGGTCAACATCATTCACCCTCGACTTGTTCCACAGTGTTTTGCAGTGGTCAGCTTGTCTCTGTTGTTTGAATAAAACGTTGTTTTCACAAGAGCTGCGAAATTGTGTTTCATCAGAAAGACAATAATGTGAACAGTGACATCGCCGATGTTATTGGTAAATTTGAGCGCAACACTGGGTATTTTCACAAGATTAAAGTTTCAGCGCCGCTAATGGCAACTACAACAATAGTCTCTTGCACTGCCCGAGAAATAATTCTTCCCAGTTTTCATGGTCTACCAATTCTCTTTCTCTCTCTCTCTGCCTCTCTCTCTTTCTCTCTTTCTCTCTCTCTCTCTCCCATAAACTCAGCCAGATGTTGCCCAGTTTTCTTCCTAGGGGAATATGGGAGGATGGGGGTGGGGGGGTCGGAGGAGGGGATGGAGGGAGGGGCACTGAGGCATGGTGAGGGAGTGAGTAGGGATCAGAAATGTGGCTGAGCATGTTTTTAAGCGCTCTCTGACGCAGTTGCAGCCTTTTTCCAGCATCCAGCACGGTAACATTATATAGCCGGGGAGGAAGAGCTCCCGCAAGACTATCTGGAGCTTTCTACTCTCAGGTGTATTCATGAAGAGTTTCATCCTGAAGTGTGACATCTACTCAGGCTCTCAAAGCATCATGAGGGGAACGAATCGGCTGTTGTTTTTATTCGTTTTTTAAATTTTTATTAAATGCACTTAAAATTACCTTTTTCATGTAGAATTCATTTTTTTTTAAATAAAAGCTAAACAATATAAAAAAGCCCTTGTATTGTGGCTTCATACTGTGCATGTAAGAGCAAATTCCGCTTTGATCTGCGGCCTCAGTGCTGAAGGCCCAATGAACCACGCTTTCTCATAAAGTATAAGGGGTTGATTTAAAATGTGTTCTGCATCACACCTATAAGACCGAGCTGCACTTGACCAAGGCCCCGAAAGAATCAGTGTAATACATTTAGATGTGTGTGTGAATGATGTTTCTTTTCCAGATATTTAGGGGGCTGTCCCCTTCCACTAATTTCGAGAATTGTTTTACTTCTTCTGCTGACTGTTATTCTATCTCCATTTCCTCAATCCACATGAAATCCTGTCCGGTGCAACTGAAAATAACACGGCTTACTCACCCTTCAATGCCTTCACTGTGCACACACACACACACACACACACACACACACACGTGAAACTATTAAACACTTTGCCCTCTGACACCAACCAACCGGGATCACTGAGAAATATTAGAACTGGTTCCTGCAGCATGTTTTGAGATAGTGCACCATAAAATAATAATTACCGTAATGACCTGCAATGCTCTCAGGCCTTGTGGGTGATGAGAGCAGCCTGTGGGCCCGTGGCTGCACGATGTGGACCTGCTTGTCTTGATTCTACAGCAGTAACTCGATCTGCTGCAAGTGAAAATCCTAACTCTGCTCTGGTATGGATGGGGTAATAGCCCCGGGTGCTTTATAAGTTTATTTTAGGTAATAGAGACGCTTTTGTTACAGCCTCTTCCGCCCTCCTCTCCTTCTTTCTTTCTTTCTTTCTTTCTTTCTTTCTTTCTTTCTCTCTCTCTCTCTCTCTCTCTCTCTCTCTCTCTCTCTCTCCCCAAGTTTACCTTCCTCTGAAATTCCTCCGAAGTTGGTGACTGGCAGGAGAAAAAAGGGGATTTGATGAGAAACGCGGAGCGCATGCGCCATCTGAAGGTTTTGCGCTGCGCATCCACGCTGCGGTGAGCTAGTCTGTGAGAGGAGGCGACTGAGGCAGGTGAGGGAGAGAGAGAGAGAGAGAGAGAGAGAGACATAGAGAGAGAGAGAGAGAGAGAGACATAGAGAGAGAGAAAGAGGAGGGATAGTGGCGGATACTTTTCTGCACTTCAACACACACCGACACACACACACGGTGTGGGAAGACGACAGACTCGGAGCCGCAGCGAAGCCGCTTGTTGTCCACACGCCGTGCTCTTTTCCTCCCCCCCGGCACCGTGCGCTCTCGCCAAAGCCGCACTGTTTGGAGATAGTCGGCGCGGAAAGTTTTCTGGAGCATACTGTCTGGAGCCGATTAATTGTTACATCTGTTTTTTCTTCCTCCTCTTCTTCTTCTTCTTCTTCTTCTTCTTCTTCTTCTTATACGAGGCGGACGACGTTCTGCTCCGCATGTGAGGACTCTGAAATCGAGCCGAGGGATTGTCACAGAGGTTTTTTCGCACAGAATGGAAGGTAAATTGACAAGTCGTTTGTGGCGAGGATCACCGTGTGGATCTGCCCGCAGGTAGAAAACGCGCGATGACCTGAGCGTGTCAGCGGCTGGATTTAATCTGCATCAGTGTTTTCTTTTTTTGTTTTGCTCCGTTTTAGCTGTTTATCTGGAGCAGGCTTCGCTTGGATAGGGACTGTAAAAGTAGGCCGCTTTCAATTAGAAGATAATCCACGCGAGTATATGCGACTTTTTCCGCCGGTTGCACTTTGGGTTGCCGTAGATTTGCTCCTTTTTTTTTTTACGTGTTAATAGTCCCCGCAGAGTCGCACACTGAGTGGTTAAAGGAACCGATCCCTTGCCCCACACGTCATTGGACTTTGTGCGTAATATCGCGCACTCGCTGATCCCTGTTCCCCAAAACACCCCAAAACCTGCAGAACTTTAGCTTCACAGTCTGTTCACCCGAGCAAAGCACCTCCCAAGAGACCTGGATAAGAGCAACATAAAACTACAAGACTATTCCTCGCTGCAGCAAGGGAAGGAAACCATAAATCCACCTGGCCTGCACTGGGATTATTGGTTTGATATCGTCTGCAGAAAGTGGATTACAACTTCTAACGGGCTGTGATCCCTACCGGTGAGTATAGAAGCCTGCATGTCCCCTGGTTTTCCATGAAGTGACAGTTTTAACTTAAGTAACAGTGGACGATGTGTTTTGTGTGGATCCTAACGCTCCTTGGTGGATTTGGATAAAACTTCTTGACAGATGTGATGTGTGAAACGAGCCCCCGCACCCCCTCTCCTCTGCCTGTCATCCACATGTCACCGTCCTGCAAGACAGAAACAAATATAGGCTACAATAAGTCATTTTATATGAATTAATATATCGGATAATTTAAAAAACACCCTGCTGTGAGTGTCCTGTTGTTAACGGGACCCATGTGAAGTCAGACAATGCTCTTTGTGCTGCGTCTCCGCTTCAAATCCGTGCACCTGGCTCCCTCTCCTGGCTTAACAGGCAGCCAAAGACACTCCGCACCTTGACTCTATTAAATGCAGATAATGGTTCACAGATTTGTCAGTAAATTACAGAGCCGCGCAGTTATTATTTAACAATTATAATTTAATTGCTCTGTGAATT
The DNA here is from genome assembly GCF_022539355.2 of Hippoglossus stenolepis. Taxonomy (NCBI): domain Eukaryota; kingdom Metazoa; phylum Chordata; class Actinopteri; order Pleuronectiformes; family Pleuronectidae; genus Hippoglossus; species Hippoglossus stenolepis. The sequence goes on from NC_061488.1 coordinate 11,204,801, forward strand.
TTTGCACCCACACATCAATATCCACACAAGAAAAAACCTATTCAAATCCATGTCAGCGTTTATCCAAAGGCTTCAAAATGCAGGCCACTGGCTACTATAAATATTATCGCTTCAAATTGGCCCAGTCAATCATGAAAAGTTACCATAATTTGGCACCCCACGATTTTCTGCTCACATTTTTACAGTATTTTGTTCCTAAAATTTATGTTTTAGGTCGTTGTATTTTATTGTACTAATATTTTAGATCGTTTTGGCCAAAGGTGCAAGACAGAGAAAATAAAAAAGAAATAGAAAAAATATTTCGGCCCACATTTGACTAAAAGGTTAAATAATTACGTCCATTTTCTTATCGTCAAAGAAGCGTTTGGCTGCGTATTCTCTGCGCAGGTTTGATCCTAATGGATGAAGTCATTTTGAAACCGCCCTTTCCAATGATCCTGTGCAACAGCAGCGCCCGATGGGTTTATCATTTTTGACGATGCTACATTCTAATTGTTCTCTCCCTGTAATTTGTTCAATTTGATGCCACTTCCACCGACAGAAATCCGCAGGGTAGTCATCAGTCATCCGCTCAGGTCCCGTGAATACTTCACTCGGGTCAAATCGTTTGCAGGGGTCACGGAGCGCAGGATTTACGCAGCGCTCACTGCAGATGCCAAACGCAGGATTGGTTTTATATCTGAGCTGAACAAATCGTGAGTTACGCGCAGGGCTGAATATCCGCAGCCGCCGAGACGAATAAAACCAGTTTATGAGATATTCATTCATAATTAATAGACTACACTCTTGTTTCTCTTTAAAAACGAATTCTTACTGTTCTCTCCTCTGATTGGCCGAGACTCGTAAACTGCGCGCACCTGTGCCGTGGTGACGGTTCATTCAAATATGATTACGCACAATCATGCGGCACATCCAGTTTGGCGCACGAGCTAATATGAAATTGCCAATGTTAATTATCCGTGAATTAAAATGTGTGTTCGCATGCTGCTCCAGCTCTGGTTTAAAATCAGTGGCAAACCGCCGCCCTCTGTGGACCATCGCTTTAATTTATCTGGATGAGGTGCAAGGAACATAACATAACCTCAGCAACTGCTCTACTGAGGCAAAATGAAAGCATATGATCGTGTGTGTGTGTGTGTATGTGTGTGTATGTGTGTGTGTGTGTGTGTGTGCGCGCACCCGGGCGCTGGGTGAATGATGGTGAACTTGGCCTTGTCTTTAATGAGTATTAGGCAGGGCCCAAGTCCCCACGACACAAGCCTGGAAAATGACGCAGCATGACAAATTAGAGCTGCTCTCAGACCCAAACTTCACACACGGCCCAACTCGGGGGCTGGCACGTCGGTTTAACTCGGAAATTTAAGGGTAATTATTTTAACTCATTTTCTGCCTACATGGCGGCCAGACTCTATCACCAAGAGCCACGCAGTTGTCTGCACATATTTTGACTCTTTTTTTTTTTTTTTGGTCCCACCTTGTAATTGCTTTTGATTTTCAAAAAGTTGAGCTCTTAAAAACATCAGGCACCGTCACCCGCTGACGTGGCTCCTGAATGGCCGATCCACATTCCTTTTTAATTAGCTGAATATGAAATATTAATTTCAATATTTTTTTTTGTATTTCATCATTTGTCAAATTTCATATCTAATAGTTGTTCCAGAAAACGAATTAAAGTAATTTATGCGTTTTGTGTTCTCTTCTAAATCCTATTAAGATGTTTGCAATTAACTGTAATGAAAACGACTTTAAAAACGAATCTGTGTGACAGTATTATTATTTCACAGAGGCCTGTTTCTTATTTACAGAAATTAACTAAATCAAATCTTGTCAGCAGGAGTTGATCAGGTCTGCCATTGGTTAAAAATGGTGCAAATACGAACAAATAATGGGTTTTATTTCAAATGTCTGCATGTTGAAGATCTAATGTTGTAATGAATCAGATTTGCAGTAAAAATATAATCATAATTGTTGGTTATATCAATAGTAAATGTGTAACCTGAAATGTGTTTAAAATAAGGTATTGGCCAAACACACACACACAATTACATATATACATACACACACACTCACTCTGTGGCCTCTCTCATTCTTTCTGTATCTTTCTCTTTGTGCGTTTCTCTCTGAGTAAAGTGAACTGTCAGGAATGTGTCTAGTTGGCGTTTCATGGTCATTGTGTCTTCTCCAGCTCTTCGTCTATCAGTCGTATGTGATTCACACTCAGACCTGCTGCCAAATGACGTCCCAGCAAGCACTGATATCCTCAGGGCACTCATATCACACACACACTCACACACACACGCAATATCAGTCCTGCAAAAGAGAGTTTCAGTATATAGAGGCACATTGCTGAAAGTATTTCTCCTGCATTCCCCATCGTACATTTTGACATTGCATGTCTCCTGTCTTTTTTTCCCCCCCTGTATCATGCACAATAAACTGTGTGTGAGAGACGAAACGTCCAGACAGGCAGACTGACGTGCATCCTGTTCTCTGTCCTCCCTCAGATCAGCGGCAGTATGAACCTGAGGCTGGTGTGTGTGTGTCGGCCTGTCTGCTGGCCCTTTGGCAGCGTGTTGGACTCCAGACACTGCGTCTTTGCCCTCACTCTGCTCACACTCCTCATGCAGGTGGTGGTGGAGGCCAACTCGTGGTGGTATGCATTCATTTTTCTCTCCATATATGAAGTATTTCTGTGTGTCATTTTTGCACTTTTTTTGTGTGTGTGTGTGTGTACTTGTCATATAGTGAGTTTAAATTGTCGGCTTTTACAAATGCAGTTTCTCTTGTCACTCTTACATGAATCCCATTTGTAAAAAGGAGAGTCTAAGAAGCAAAACATTTAGATTGACATTGATTTTTTTTTTTTTTTAAAAAGCGTTTTCACTCGGAGTTGATTTCAGGCCTGTGTGTGCATGTTTGCTAAATGATCCTCCTCAGCTTCAGTTGCACCACATATGAAGTAATACAACATGCTGACTGTGCCACATTAACTTTTTCAGGAAGACCTTTTTTTTTTTTCTTCCATATTTTCTTTCTTCGCTTATTGCCAAACCAAAATTATGAATATTATAGAAAACATAAAATGCTGTGGTTTATGAGTCGGCGTCAAAATATGTGCAAACACGAACACAGTGTGTGTGTGACTGAACGGGTGCATGTGTATATACACACGCATGCGTTGTGCTGCCATTGGGAGAAAAGTCCATATTTGAGCATGCTGAAGTTGTGATAGTGGAAAAGACTGTTTACCAGTCACCATAGAAGCACTACTTCAACCAAATCACAACTCCTTACATCCCGTGGCTGTTTTTCTGTTTCTTTACCTAATTGTGCACTTGTATTTGTATATGCCGACTTGAGTGCTTGTGGAAGATCATGAAGCATTTACAGTAAACTCACACTTCCTGTGTACGACTTTTTATTTACTTCAGAAACGCAGATCAAAGCGAGTGGTGACATCATGTGGTGATGGACCAATTATATGAAAATAATAATTTAAACTATTAATTTGAAGAGGATTTCAACAGATAAACATAGTTTAATGGGCTCGGCTCAGTAGGCGACTACATTAAAGGTCCAGTAATGAGTTGGATTACGGGCCCAGCTGAGGAGTCGCACATTACCACAGGCCTTTTGGAAAGCTCTGCTGGGAGCACAGACTGTGTGTGTGTGTGTGTGTGTGTGTCTGTGTTTCCTCTTTGAGAGGACACGCAGGTGTGAATGATTTAGAGTGTCCGAGCAGAAGGTCTGCTCGTGTGTGTGTGTGAGAGGCCGAGCGTACTAACCGTGTGTATGTTGATTTCTTTTTTTTTTTTCCTCCGTGTGCTTGTGTGTAAGTCTGCATATGTTTGTGTGTGTGTGTGTGTGTGTGTGTGTGTTTCCAGTCTGCGTTCCCTCGCTGCTGAGTTCCCCCAGTTGATCAGGTTACACTGGGGGCTAATTGTCTCTCTCTTGGGGCTCGGGGATGGGCTGCTCTAATTGTCCTGTGGCCTGGAACCAGATGCTCATACTAGTGTTTCCCTCTCTCTCTCTCTTTCAACTGTGTTTGTCTCCGTCTCTTTCCCCCTTTGAATTCATTTTTATTTCCCTTCTTCAAAAGGTTACACAGAATTCATGGCTGAGAGAGCTGTCTGTGAGGAAACATGAATTATGACGAACGTTTCAGCACAACGTAGGAATATATTGTTTCTTTTTAGTGGGCATTGTACGAGCTTAGTCAGCTGAATATTACCCAAGACAGTGGTTTCTGACCTAAAGTTGGAACGACATCATGAGTCCACAAGATACATCTGGAGGGTTTGTGAGCTTTTCTTCGAGGAAACAGAACAAAACTCACATTTCTGCTGCACAAAACTATGTTTTCGGACTTTTCTTACATCTTACGTTTTTGTAAAATACTGTAGAGTTCGGCCTCCTACATTATCTAATATAAATGATTCACAACATTCCTAGCAAGAAAATATCACACTCTTTCTGAAAATGCTCACAGCTCAGAGATATAATATCCAACCTGTGGCGAGGGTTTATTTTCAGGCACTGGCTGTTACAAGTAAATTAGGTTGGGAGCTAATGCTTCAAAGCGTCTGCTTCTTTAAATTCTTCCTTTTATTTAATCTTTTGACCCAGTTCTTTTACTTATATTCCTCATTCCCTCTTTTCTCTTTCTTACTCCCGTCTTTCTGCTTCCATTTATCATATGCTCTTGGCCCTAAATGGCACATTTGTAGTGTAGTGTCAGGAGAAGTGTGCAGAGTTTCACTCCATCCAGTGACTGCTTCTCATTTCAATGATTAACATTCTGCAGTTCCGTCCACAAGCAGGAGAAAGCAGCTGTTGATTGTGAATTTGGCCAGAAACCTTGCCATACACGTTATTTTTTATGGCTCACGAGTGAAAACAACTGTGTTATTTGTCTCACTCATCCAGGTCTCTGGCCATGAACCCTTTACTGATCCCAGAGGCCTACATCATCGGTGCCCAGCCTTTGTGCAGCCAGCTGGTGGGCCTGTCACAGGGCCAGAAGAAGCTGTGCCAGCTCTACCAAGACCACATGCAGTACATCGGTGAGGGGGCCAAGACGGGCATCAGAGAGTGCCAGTACCAGTTCAGACATCGGCGCTGGAACTGCAGCACAGTGGACAACTCTTCTGTTTTTGGACGGGTCATGCAAATAGGTAAGAAATTGAATAAAATCACATATACCTTAGATATGTTTTCACAATCGCCAACACATGCACGTGTTTGCAGTACATTCATACACACATGCATTACATATCTTGCCTTAATTCATTCTTCCACCTCGTGCGCGTGCGCGTGTGTGTGTGTGTGTGTGTGTGTGTGTGTGTGTGTGTGTGTGTGTGTGTGTGTGTGTGTGTGTGTGTGTGTGTGTGTGTGTGTGTGTGTGTGTGTGTGTGAGTGAGAGAAATGTATGGGGCTGCTGATTCTCAGCAGCTGTGTGGAGGGAATAGTTGGTGGGTGAGGTTGCTGGATAAATCACATGTGGCTTTGGCCTGCTCAACCAGCTCCCGACATGGAGCAGGAGGGAGGCAGAGAATCTGCTTCTCCCCTGATGAATGGGAGACAATCTAACACACATACATGCACATATATACACAATTGTGTACACACACACACACATTGGCGCGTGTTCTGCAGAGCTGGACTGTAGCTGCAATGTATTTATAAGTAATAAGAGTGCAGTGGGTGTATGCACCAATACATCACCTTGTCAGACATTACAGTGTACATGGATGTGTGCGTGTTCATGTTCATGGAGCGTGTTCAGATCTCTAATATAAAAATCAAGGGCTTTGACAATCCTCTCTTGAAAGTGATTCCCACTCCTGGCTCCTATCATGTACCATGGTTTGTTTTAGTTTTCTTTGGATGTTTGCCTTCACCTCAGGGGCTAATGTAAAGGTGGTTTACTATTTATTGACCATAACTCTCCGGCTGAATTACAACGAATCTATGCAATGTCCGTGCTGGGATCATTGCAGCGGGTCTGGCTGCATCGTGGCAAAATCTGAACAGATGCCATTTTGTCAGCACTTGTGGTGCTCACGTTTTTGGATTCTTTCAAATTCCTCCTCAGTAACGCACACAGAGAGATGTGCGTTTTTTTATCAGGTTGTTTCTCTTTAAAGGGTCAGTGCACACAAATTCCTAAAAAAAAATAAAAAGAAAGGGGGGAAAAAAAATTCCCACCCACTCAACCTGCACTCAGAATGTTTTGCTTTTTCATTTGTCCAGATAATGAGATATCCATCTCTCTAAGATTTCTGCTCCTGCCCTAACACAATTAATGGAACGGAATTTCATTTGTGGCGCTCGGAGCTGTAAAAATAACATTTAATGCACACAGCAGCAACTTGGCTTTCCAGAAATAACGTTCCAACTGCTCTGGGTAACCCACACGATGTGCTGTCAACTGTTTTCATGGTGACACTTTTTTTTGTTTTTTTTCCTGGTAGAATGTGGTTCTACTGAAAACGGATCACAGTGAGAAGTAATGAAGTAAAACATTGTTTTTGCAAAGAGAAGTTGCCGTTATAATGTGAGCAACTAAAAACGACATTTCACTGACTTTGCTTTATACTGGGGTAGACGATGCATAACTAAAACAATTTGCATTCATAGTTAGCATTTGTTTTTTTATATTTTTAAAAATTTAGATGAGTTGATCATGAGTTGACTGTTTATATTCCCTGCAAGTGAATGGGTCTGTTTTCGCTCCGTTCTTGCTGATTCAGCCGGGTCCGTGTCTCTGGTGCTGCCGACTCCCTCTCCACAGATCAGTCTTCATAGAAACCTCATCAGCAGCCGCTCTCTCCCGCCGCTCCTCTCCCTCCCTCTCCCTCCTCAACGTCGCTCCTATCTCAGGCCGCTCTGGGCCAAGTAAACACGTCCTCCTCTCGCACTGTCCGTCTGTCCGTCTGAACACCCATCTTACTGTCTGTCTGCTGGCTCGGGACACTGCCGGGTGATTTAAAGTTGAGCTCCAGGTGGTGCTGGCGTGGTTTGGTTTCGGACCCTCTCCCTCCCCTGCCCGGCTCCAGGGTGGAGTACAGAGGAGAAGGGCGGCTGCAGTTTGGGAGACATCCCTTTGTCTGTCCTCAGGTCCTATTCGGTCCAATATCCTCAGGCTGATTGTTCTGGATGAATAAATCAACCCCTCTCTGATCAGCTCCTGCCAGAGTTTCCCTGTGATATTAAGCGCGTGCACGTGTCCTCTTTTCCATTTTGCTTCCTTTTTTTCCCCCCCTTTTAATGTCTTTTTCTTGACTTATCTTTTCAGTCATCTTGTCTTTCTCCTCCCTCATCTCCCATTCCCTGTCCGTCTGTTATTGTCATTAAAGCCTTCTCTCTGAAGGTTCAGCCCAGCAGGTATACGAGCGGTGCATTTATATTTTGTAGCAACCCCTGTCTTCGATGTCAACGCGAGGCCTCATGTTGGCTGCTTCCTTTTTTCTTTGCTTATCTCCTCATCTTGGTTTCCTCTTGGAAACTGTGGAGACTGTGGCTTTGTACAGTAATTGATAGTAATGGACAGAGCATTTGGTGACAGAAAAATCAGCTTACATGTGATTTTCTGTGGTTCTACTGAGATTCCCAGCCTCTTGTCTCAATAGAGGGAATGCGAGGGGCAGAAACAGTGGGAGTTAACGAGCGATGGCTCCAGAATCGCTGTCGTGACAAGAGTCCCTGTCACTTTGGATTTGGGTGAGATGGCAGCTGCTTGTTAAGAGGCATGTGTGTCACTGGAGGGCGCTCTCCTCTCTCTGGCTGAAGCCCAATAACAGCAAACCAGATTTCACTGTTCAGACTGTTGGTGATGAGGAGCCTGCAGGACTTGGCTGAGGTGCTCTGTAATCTTAAGTGTATGGTGAATGCTGTCGTATGACATCACATATCATAACACGCTGCAGATTCTTAAAGCAAAATGACAGTGAGACAAATTCACTATAAACTAAATACACATGCATGACCTATTCAAAAAAAAAAAAAAGAAACCAAGGATGGATTTTGCCAAATGATAAAACTGCATTCTCACATTTCTCATTCACTCTTATTATGTCAGATTTGATATGACATTCCTGTTTTTGTTTTGTGTGTTTACAGGCAGCCGAGAGACGGCGTTCACTTATTCCATCAGCGCAGCGGGGGTGGTGAACGCGGTGAGCCGTGCCTGCAGAGAAGGGGAGCTCTCCAGCTGTGGGTGCAGTCGTGCGGCTCGCCCCAAAGATCTGCCCCGGGACTGGCTGTGGGGCGGCTGTGGAGACAACCTCAACTACGGCTACAGGTTCTCCAAGGAGTTTGTGGACGCACGCGAGAGAGAGAAGAGCTACCCCAAAGGCTCGTATGAGAGCGCGCGGCTGCTGATGAATCTCCACAATAACGAGGCTGGACGGAGGGTGAGAGACCGGGATTACATGCACAAACACACTTACAAAGGGATTTCAGATGTCACCAGATAAGAGCAGAAAGGGATAAGCTCCAGGCCCCAGAATGAGACCGACCAGTGATAGAAAGAGCAAGAGGAGCTTGGAGGTGAGACAGTCCAGGTCGATCAGACAGGTCTCAGCTGATCATGTGTGCAACAGCTCCGTCTGCTCTCCCCTCCTGAGGCTTTGATCTGTGGGGAGATGGAGTCACTGGAGCTGCAGCTCTGGGGTTTCTTTTCCGTTCCAAACATCTTGAAACCACCTCAAAGGAAAAACGTAATAGCAGATATCTGTTGCCAGGCTGTTCTCTCTCAAGGAGGACAAATGAGTGGACAACGTCTTTTATTCAGTGCACCAGTGGAGACATTGACAGGATCATTTGGTCGTTTATGACAAATTACCGCTTCATACGATCATAAACAGCTCATTGCGCAAATATTTATGTAGCCAGGACAAATTAGAAATATGAAACATTTGGATGTTGTTTTTTTTGCAGTTTTATGTAACCCAAGTATTTATTTTCCCTTTTTCCATTCCCCTCTTACTTACTTTCAGACCGTGTCGGACCTTGCCCACGTGTCGTGCAAGTGCCACGGGGTGTCGGGCTCCTGCAGCCTGAAGACCTGCTGGCTGCAGCTGGCTGACTTCCGCAAGGTGGGTGACGCGCTGAAGGAGAAGTACGACAGTGCTGCCTCCATGAAGCTCAACATGCGTGGAAAGATGGTGCAAATGCACAACAAGTTCAACGCTCCGACGAGCCACGACCTGGTGTACATCGAGCCCAGTCCAGACTACTGCCTGAAGAACCAGAGCACGGGCTCCCTGGGCACGGTGGGACGCCTTTGCAACAAGACGTCAGAGGGCATGGATGGCTGCGAGCTGATGTGCTGCGGCCGCGGCTACGACCAGTTCAAGGCGCAGATAGTGGAGCGCTGCCACTGCAAGTTCCACTGGTGCTGCTACGTCAAGTGCAAGCGCTGCACCAAAATCGTAGACCAATTTGTCTGCAAGTGAGAAGGAGCGTTGCCTGTGTGTTTGCTTGCAGACGATGGGCGTCCGTCTGTGTGTGTTCATGAGCAGAGGAGCAAAAGGAGTTGCACACAGTGAGAGAATGGAAGAAAGAAACTATATAAATTATATTTATAGAGTTAAACAATTATGCCATTGCAAAAAGACTGACTCTTTTTTTTTTTTTTTTTTCAAAAAAAAAAATCTTATGTCTTCAGAAACTGAGAGTATCGTGAAATATTTATTTTGAGATTGTTATGTTATATTTTGGCCCAGTCATCACCAGCTGATTTTAAACCCATACAAGTGCCTAAAAAGTGGCTGGAAGTTTTCCTCCTTTCCATCCGCACCATTTCCTAATTTCAAAATAACATCACTTTTCTTGTCAGATGGGCCACACTGATTGCAAAATTGGACGGTGCCTCCCATTTCCTAACGAGAGTAGAGTTTGATATTTGTGGCACAGTTGAATAAGAGGTTCCTGGTTTGTTGTTTGGAGATGTTGGTAAGAGACTGATGTGTTTCCGTGGGGCCCAGTCCACAAACCAGCCTTCCCATCCACACCGAAGTCTTCTTGTCCCCTCTCTCATCACTGTTGGTTCTTGGAGTACAGTGGCTACAGTAAGAGGGCTGTTTCGGGGTATGGGCCTTTTTATTAAGCTGTCCCAGAAGCCTTAAGAGTTCCCCAGGTGCTGCAGCAAGCCCTCCACCATTATGCACTTTGATACAGAGGCTTAAACCTGTCTGTACGTGTCTGTTCAGCTGTTTTTTACTACAGTGCATCAGCTAATATATCAATATTATAGCTTTTCATTCTTTTCCATATTAATTCAGATTATCCATTTAACATTATTCTACAATACTTAACATGGTTTGAATATATATGGGCAATGTTGTGGTTACAGTGGTGAAATATTCAATGCTCTGTGTATATAGTATGTCTATCCAGCCAATCAGTAAACTGTATTTATTTTCTTTAACCAGATCCTCCTTTTTAAACTTAAAACAGAAACGCGTCTGAGATCAACATTTTGTCGGACATCAACTTTCAGAGTCACTTTTTAATTTGTTTTTTTTCCTCACTGTTGCGGCTCTTCACTGTTTCTTTTGTAAAGGGAAAAGCACCTTATTGTTTGGAAACACACTTTCTTCACTCATGTTGAGCTTTACCGTTACACACACACACACACACACGTGTCACAGATGTTCAGATTTTATCAATGCCACAAATTTCCAAAACCACTCAGTTAACAGCTCACTGTCCCTGTGATGATTCTCAATAGACAAACTATTTCTACCAATCCAACTATGTATATTTATAAGCTTCTCCATGAATTTGAGGTTTGTTAAACTTAATGTGTTATAGCTGATATTTTGTTACTTTTTAGAAATTGGCTCAATGCTCTACTTTGTTTCAATAAATATCAAATGTAAAACCAGTGGAGGAGTAGTCGCTCACAGTGTTTCTTCAAGTTTTGTTTATCCTTTTATTTCCGGACGGACCTTTTTTCCCCCCATTCAAGATATACACTGGAAAAAGAAAAGTGTTTACCAACTGAACTCTCAGGAGTTGGCTATCATGCTGACACGGATCAAATCACGTGCAGGGTTGAAAACATCACAGCTTGAAAAAATGTTATCTGGTCATTTAAGAAATGTGATGAAAAAATATCCCCAACATTGGCCTGATAAACTGTTTTATCGAAATCAAAGGGATTTTACAATTTTTCAAAATAGCCCTGGACTCCCAAAGGTTAAAAAGTTAATGGTAAACAAAATTTCAAATTAAAATTAGTTACTGAGTTAATATATTTTCTTAACTCTAATCTGAAAATTACAAAATTTCTAATTGTGACCAATTGAAATAATGTTTTAAAGTTCTTCCAGCAATTTGTTTTTCCTAGTACATTGCAAAAAAAAAGTGTATCCTCATGAAAGGTGTGTGCATCTTTGTAGACTATGAGCTAGAGTTATTTTTCTTCTTTTTTTTAAATCGAACATTTCAGTGATTTATTTATTTATTTATTTTTTAACCTTCGTTCACTCGCTCCTCACCCATGGGCAGATTTAGTAACAGACGGTCAAACCCACGTCGGGTGACAGCTGTTTCAGGCTCGGAGCGAACAAAGACGACGAGAGCTTTTGGAAGATGGCCTGGAGATTTGGTGTCTCTCAGGGGGATGGTCGAGGTTGAATTCTAAGCGCCCTTCAACAATCCAGTGACAGTGGATCAGTTAATGGAATGATTAATCATATTGGAGAATAAGAAAAGGGGGATTTCTTGTGGGGGATGGGGCTGTCTGGAAGACGACTGGGCCCTGTCAGAGTCTGCCGGAGCTCAAGAGGAGACGCAGAGACCAGGAGAGAAGATTGGGTAATGAGAAACGGGGGACTGCATGAGGGCTGGATGAGAGGGGAGTAATAAGGAGAGGGGAGGCCCGAGGGAGAGCAGCAGCGAGAAAGTGCTTTAAGGAAAGTAGAGCTGAAGGACTTCCATTACAGTGTAAACGCTCCTGACATTGACTAATATTTACACTGGTAAAATGATACTGACTTTAGGAGCACATCCCATATGTGACCCTGTCAATTGGCCCCATATGTGTGTACTTGCATGTGCACCCACTTGCACAAAGCGTGTTACATCATGACAAGTGTTTACATTTCTGATTGGTGTCACGCAGGCCAATATGCAAAGAGAGGAGATAGAAAGTTAGCGAGGAGGGAGAGAAACTGAAAGAGGATAAACATTTTTTAAAAAGCCTCAGAGGAGACAAAGACAGAGAGAGGTTTTATAAACATGAACCCTCTTGTCAACAGCGAGTTTTATAAGGATATGAAATCACCCTTCCCTCAACTGTGTGTCTCATACGTGCATGAAGGTCAGAAATACTCGCACACGCTCGACAAGGTTCCTCGGATGTGTGAGTGAGTGATGGCCGACTTCACACCAGCACGACTCTCCTGGCTGCGGCACAAACAGAAATCCAGGTGCGCTGCAGGCGGGTCGAAACGTGACACCCGCAGGTGCACAGGTATGACTTACCTGACACACTCGTTTAGAGAAAGACACACAGATACTTCCAGATGTTTAAACAACACACGTCGAGGGGAAAAAAAACTGTTTTGGCAGGCTCCCACCTCCCGCTTCATAGGTGATGTGGGCGACTAAATGTTTACACGCCTGTTCGGCAGAGAATAACGCCGTCTTTTTGTGGCTGTGGTCACAGGGTGATAAGGTTGTGATTTAGGTTTGCACACACAATTAACTGTGCACCACAAGAGCACTTAGTAGCTTTAGGAGTTGCACCCACACTTTGGAGGAGGAGGAGCGCAGCAGACATTTTGAGGCGGTGTAAAACCTGGCAACTCTTTGTCGTCTGCTCCTCACAGTTAATCTAAGAAAACAGCAGCCTGTCTAAGATGTAGCCCTCTTCCATCTATCTCACATTGCGCTCATATTTTCCTCCTCATATAATCTCCCTTTCTCACAGAAAATAAACAAAAACACATGTTGACGGGAATGGTTTATTTCCCAGAAGCAACGTTGATGGTTTCACATTGTCAAAATGTTGAAAAATGCAAAGAGCTCAAGGGTTTATGACAAGCAAAGACGATGATTACAACAAGGGAGAGAACAGGCTGCATAAAACACAGCTAACCGAGTGGTCCTACATCTTCTCTTACTTCTACCGCGCTCAAATTCCTCTGAGGTTCTTCAGGACGAATAGGTTTTCCTATAACAAAGCAGCTGGTTGATATGAGGCAACCTCCCGCTGCCGAAGCCAGATCTGCTGACCGCAAATTTATAGATTCATAAATATTTTGTTGATTCTGTTCCTGTTGTGGAAAAGGCTGAACCAATGTTCTACTGTAAAGGAAATATACTATGCTTCACATATTGATGTAATACATCTAGCCCACATTTTACCATCTGTGAAACAAAACCTCAGCTTGAACTTTCGCCCGTGCCGTGTTATTCTAACCACGCTACACCGTGGCCTGAGGAGTTTTCGGGGTACATAGAAACAGTCTCGATCCTGTTCAGAGCTCCGTGAAACTCTGCCTGGAGCAACACATGACGATCACTGCAGAAAACTTCGATTGGACATAAAACACCTTCTCTCTGCTGATGGTTAGCTTCGTTGCTCCAGAAGCCTCAGCAAGCAGAGCTCCAGAGCTGTCAGTGCAACAGCTCTGGCAAAGCTCATCACTCCGAGCAAAAGTGGAGCTTGTTCCATTCGCCAGTTCTTACTGTAAAACTCTCATAAAGCGAGACAAACCGGGCCAAACTGCGAGCACTCAGCAGGGCTGCATTTAGAGCTATTTGGGATTGTGGTTGTGTGTTTTAGAGCGAGAGAGGGCAGGACACCGCACCGTGACGTCGCAAACAGTCTGCACTGGATCAGAGGGATGGGTCGGTGCCACAAAGTTTCCGGCCCCCCCTCCTCGCTGTCCCTGCCAGTTCCATCCCGGTGCCGCCGCCCCCCCTCCCCTAAGAAACCACTCGCACCACAAGTTGTTTCAATGGGGCACAACTGCGACTGAAAATAGAAGGGTTAAACATAGAGGTCGCAGTTTCTCAATGTGCATGAGTGAGGCTTTTGTGTGTGTGTGTGTGTGTGTGTACACGTGTGTATGTGTGTCAGTTCAATTACTGTCCCTATCCTAATAAGTTTTATTTGCAAAGTTTATCATATACTGTGATGAACCGGTTACCATGGTTACTCAATTATGAATTAGCCCCATGTCGTACAATCACGATTTACAAAATGCAGTTGCAAACCAGAAGAATTGAGAATGTCCCAGGAGAGATCTGCAAATGGAAATGTAAAGGAACATATTGGGGTGTGTGTGTGTGTGTGTGTGTGTGTGTGTGCGTAGCATTGAAGCAGAACTGTATAGTGCACTGCAGCTCATCTCGCTTTATTACTCACAGATGTGGAAACATATTCACCTTCATATGACAGTAAAGGATTACAATCTGGCGTTCTGTCTTGAATGTCATACAGAATGACCGTTCTACCAAATGAAGTTTTTCTGCACGTTAATAGATTTTGCAGAGCGCTCATGAAAAAGGTAAACATTGACTGTGGACTATTGCGCTCTGACATCTGATCTGTTGTTCTAAGAGACCCCGATGCTGCGCGTTTCTGTCGTCTCACTGCTCTGCCCTCGTACAACTCCATTTCGAAGTCAGTGTGGGTTACATACACGCTCACTGTCATCGCATGGGATCTTCTCTATCGCTCCTCTTCTCTGGCGGAGGCGGAGGTGGTGATGTGTGTGTTTGTGTGTGTGTGTACGTGTGTAAGTGTGCGTGCGTGCGTGTGTGTGTGTGTGTGTGTGCAGCTCTGCCCCACAGGGAGCTGAGTGCCAGGTCAGAGCCAGTAGCTGAGTGATTCTGTCAGCCTGTTAAGCCTTCGTGGATTACACTAAAGTGGGCCCCTGGGGTTGCTCCGACATCAGTGCAGCTCTGCCCAGTTATGGTTAAAGTATCATACGGCAGTTATTGAGCTTCCTTTTCCGTCCTCAGTGTCTAGAACTAAATTTACACCTACAATACATCTATCACAGCTCGGCACTTTATACAGGAGATGATGGAAATGAGTGTAAAAAAAGCTTGTGCTGCACGGCTAACAGAACATTTAAGGCAACAGACTCCTGACGTATGCAGGAACGCTGTCAGAGACTATGAGCTACTTGGGAAAGCCATAAGAGAAGTATATACTGGTGATTATCTTTAATAAGAAACTCCTGTTTTGCAACACTTGGGTGTACAGTAGAAACTAGAAGGACACTTAGAGAGCGCATAGGCTGAATTGCCACTTTATCAAGACGTTCAATATACATGTATATACACGTTTATCGTGAACACAGGAATATTCTGGAAACTGTTCACATCAAACACAGGCAAAATATTCGTACTCCCATACAGTTTGAAGGAATATTTGTTACGGTACAGAAGTTGAATAAAGATCAATCCCCTGAAAATACTTATTTTCATTCACAAAATCTTGATCATTATCCAGATCTGCACAAAATCTCACCTGTTGTGCACTCTCCAGATTTGTTTTCATAAACTCTCTGTATTGTTTCTTCACAAAGTCACAAGTATGTGGTAAAACGCACTATCTAACAAAATAAAATCCTGGATCCACCCTCTGATGCGAATCCATACCAAAATTGACTGGGTTCTTCTCTGATCCACACCACATCTTTCCACCAAGTTTTGTGGAAATCCATTCATTAGTTGTTGTGTAAAATAACCTCCTTGGTAGAGGTAAATATATCCTTGATAATACATTTTAAAAAGTCAGAGTCCCCTCAAAATAAATTCACTAATTTCAGTCTCAGATTGAACGGTTCTCTCTTCTCTATAGAATACGACAACAACATGACATCATATCACCTAAATTGATGTAATTCGTTATAATCTCATCGCAGTGAGGAGTGAAAATGTAAGAGACAAAAACGGTCAGAGAGGGGAAACGGCAGAGGAAGCTCACAGACAGTGACTGATGCGCTCCTGGTCTCTCAGATGAAGTCATTTGCTTTAAAAAATCCGTATTAATGAAGCGTATCAGTGAAGTGTTGAAGTTCGGGTTTAAGAGGGATCCTCAGAGTCGCTGGCAATTAATCAACTCAGACTGATATGAAGAACTGGACCTCTGTGAGACTGGTGTGTAGTCTGGCACATAAAATGCACAATGGGGAAAATCTGAAGCTCTGAATGGATTAAAACCGAGCGCCAAGAATTATGTCCTGGGTGACGATGAGCCACTGTCTCAAGACAAGTCAAATAAACCAGAGAAACGGAAAAACTAATCCTCTGTGTTGAAAACAAACACAGCAAATGGACCGCATTATTACTGCAAGTGAGCACGGAGGCCCAGTCATGCGATCGTGAAACAGGGAGAGCCGTGCCACTGCCTCTAGTAAGAAACAGCAATGCTAAAAAATCCCCCACGTAGGTCACACAGGATGCGCTCGGACTGAGAACTAGAGACACACACACACACACACACACACACCCATCATAACTTTTACCATCACAGAAAAAAATGTAATGGACCAAAGGAAAACATATTTTTCCAACAGTTTTGGCCATTTCTCTCCTGATGACTGACACCCGGGCTAGTTAGTGCCCTCATTAAAAAGCACTTAATGAAATAGGGTGTTTAAACAGGGCCTTTACACTGAGGTCTTTGTGGTTAATGAATCAACGGCGTGCAGATGGAAAAATGGAATAGCTGGATACGCAGGTAATGTCCTGTTAGATCCAATAAACCTAACACCTTTTTAAAGGTGAATATGGCTCTGTAAGGCCCTCTGTCTGCTCATGGAACATTCACACTTCCTATTGGCTTTGACTTGACTCAGAGGGGGGCTCGGAAAGGCCACCTTATTCCCACATATTGTATGTCGTGTTTATTTGTCTGATTTGGCGAGGAAGTCTTTTTCGAAAATATTGCAGTTATAAGTTTTTTGAAGTAATTCCTTTGCTGTTGATTTTAGTGCCACACCCAGAGATAAACACTGGGAGGGAGATTTAGAAGTTGTTGTTCAGCTTCTCCTAAGAACCTCTCAGTCTGCGAGAGAGCGAAGCGGAGCTGGCGGATCCACTTGTGCAGCCGTCGAGAGCATAGTGTTCGAGATGAATGCTCTTTCTCATCATCACTAAATGAGTTTGTTTAACAAGCTGACAGAGGAGCCGCTCAGAAACATTCCTGGAGACATAAAACAGAAAGTGAAAAAAACCCCCAAAAAACAGGAGATAAAGCGAAAGTAAGATAGAGGGGGAATAAAATCAAAAGAACAACAAAAGAAGCCGCAAAAGATATGAGGCGATGCTGCAGTCCAGCATTCTGGTCAAATCACTTCCCCCCCGAACAATCGTAAGGTCAGACAACGGTTAGCAAAACTATGGTTCAGATTAGATGGAAATACCACAAGTTTTCCCTTCATAATTCACATCACATTGAAAATATGCAACAACTGTCAATCAATCAGCACAGGCATTCGTATCAATGTGTTCCTGTTCTGAAGCAGGAATGCTGATTTCACTCAACCGACATCTTTTGCACCGGGTGTTGCACATTGCGTTGTTAGATCTGTGAGGGTCTTTGTGGTGTGCATGACAGTGTAAATGTGAGTTTTTGTTGCATGGGTGGCTGCGGGTATTTATGTGTTGTGAGAAAGAGAGCGAGGGAGAGAGTGGGGCTAACCTGTCTATGCAGATGAGAGCTGGCACGCTACTTTAAAACACGACATAATTCAACAGCTCATTGCTTTCGCCTGTTTTCCTCCAGCGTAATCAATCTCTTGGGCCCCCGGTTCCATAAAACCCCATATTTCAGTCTTCAACATGATGAAAATCTGACAAATTATAGCTCTGCATGTGGAGCCATAAAAAAACATGTATTTATTGCGATGTTAATTAGGTAGAGTTGTATAAAGCCTCCAAATCAAACAATTAAGCCCACTTAATCATATTAGAATACAAACTATTTCAAGCGTTAATTTAATTCTATAATAAGAAGCATGTGCAATGGAAACTTCAATAAAAAAATCGAACGTTTCCATAAGCCATGTTTTGGGGATGTCTATTAGCGTGTGCATGTGTGTGTGTACGCACAATGCTCAATGCTTATGGTAGCTCACTGACCCACTCAGTGTGCTGTGTAACTCCTGTGCTGAGGGGCCACCCTTCCTGGGCCGCTTGGTTATCCAGCTCACATCAAAGCTGATGGAAGGCTGGCTGGTGGCCCAGCACCATGACAGACTGGCGGGGAGCCCGGAACTCGAGCCCCTGGATTGAGGCCTACAGGCCTGGGGCTGGAGGTTGACAGGGCCCGGCTATGAGGGCCTGATGAATAGGTTCTGGCACTGGGCTGGTGATGTGTGTGTGTGTGTGTGTGTGTGTGTATGTCCAAGCAAGCGGAGTGGCTCTCAAGCCCCGTCGAGCTTACAGAGGGAACCCAGGGGGAGGTTGTGATTGGCCACAGCGTCAGGCAGAAAGAGAGGATGAGCTCCAGGTCTTACACCCAGAAAATAAGTTCTCTGGGGTCTCTCAGACTCTCCGACCCAAGTACACACCCACTAACAAGCCCATATTTACACTCCCCCAGATACATGAGCACATACCAGACAACAGCGCACCTCGTTATACGTGAACTTCTCCGGAGAATTCATCCTTGAGAGATGGAAAACATGATTCATTACTGACATGGAGAATAACGTTGTGCCTTTGAATCCAGAGAGCTCCTATACTTTGACTTGAATTCATATAGTCTCACTTGAGTTCAGAGCTCAGAGAGGCCACTTATCTCTTCTATGGGAAATACATACCTTAAAATCATATGGAAGCTCGAGACATTTCCCACTCAGGCTCGTACGCTACCAAAGCGGAGGCTGATTTCACAGCAAACCGGATGAAACAGCAACTGCACTTAGCACAAAAATCATGTTTAAAGTTTGAAAATGTAAAATGCACGAAACGTAGTATTTTATCCTTGAAAGCACATCCGGTTCTACTGGTTTCCAGCGTGCAGCACTAACACAATTTTTATATAAATTATAATTTGTACATTTCTAATGGATTCCGTTGATAAATGTATTGATGACGAGTCGAACGTAAGCAGAGCAAAGCACCTGAAAGAGTGTCAGATTGGTTTTGGAGGCAAAACAGTAACTTTTAATGGACAATACATTAAGTTGAGACATTTTGACATCAAAGATATCAAATATAAAATTTACAACATGGATAAAATATATACACCATTGCAGCAAAACAGGGGAAATATCCGGTGCCAGTATTTTCCTCCAGTGTCTCACTTCTCCCGCTTTATGTGCTTTACTATCGCACAGCACCTTGTAAGGCTCTTCCCACTTTCCCCCATGGCTCTCCCGAGCTTTCCTTTGGATGACAACAAAGAGAAATATGATTTCCTGTTTATACAGAAAACTGAATAGAAAGGAAAAGGGAGAGGTGAGACCCAAAACAATATATGGCACTGGTCCCATCCAGTCTGCACTTTACAAGCAGCTCCGTCGGGTGCTACAGGGTCCAGGGTGGATCCTGGATGAGGCCCAGCTGTCACTGTCTGTGAAAGCTATGTGTGTGATTACCAGCCGGTCTCATCAGTGGAGCTGTGGCTCTAATGAAGCTCGTGAAATCCTCCTCAGAGTTAGAGGCATAGTGGATCAGTAGAGCTATGACTCTCTTCTAGCCTGGCTACAGTGCTGAGGAGGAACCTGGGTGTTGTTCCAATTTTCTTCTATCGATAATGAATAATAGGGGGTTCTGGCATTTTGGAGAGATTTCTTGTAATTGATCAGGCTTTCTCTTCAGGCTACGCAAAAATCATCTTGGTTGGTGGAACGCCATTCTGTCTCCAGCTTCCCTGATGTCTGTTTAAAACATGCATTTGAGAATTATACCATGGAGCTAATCTCTGGTTGATGCATTAGTCGTCAATCATATGTGTTCTGTCTCTTTTGCTCCCAACACAAACTGTTCACCTGCAGTCAACCAAAACCTGCTCAAACGTGATTGGTCAAACGAGAAATGGAGACCAGGGGCCCCCGGCCCTAAAGTGTTATCCTTTGCCAATTGACTCTGTATATTCATATGTAGAATCTATCTGCAGAATTTATTGTGATGAATTATCAATCGTTTCAATTGTTATTTATATTCACAAATCACAATTTGTCTCAGAGGCCTCAGAGAGAGATCCCTCTCCCAGGATGGATAGAGGTGCAAGAGGTGTCGTGTGTAGCAAAGCACATCAACAAAATAATAATATCTACAACATTCATAAGAAAAGACAGTGTCTCATACACATTTGTTTGAAATCAAAGTCTGGAGGAGCCAGGTATTACAGTTTGACGATGCACGGACTAAGCCTGCATCTGAACGTTGTGAGGAAATCTCAGGCTTAATAAATCTGAATTATGTCTAAAGACTTCCTGTGCATTCAATAGGATTTTCCCCAAGCTACAATAATGAAGACGTCACCTGCAAGGCCCAACATACAGATCTGCCCATGCAGGAGAAAACCTTTTCCCTGCTGCGCCCAATTCTGCTGTTCCGCTCACTTTGCCCCTCTCCCGCGGTTCCTGCTGAGGGAACCAGAGCTAGACCAGTAAAACCAGTCACCCATCCCAACGACAGTCCAGTGCAAGCATGCAGACATGCTGCAGACCTGTACAAATAACTCACTGTCCACAGAAGAAAAAAGGCAGAGCAGATTTTTTTTTTTTTATGCGTAGAGCATTTTTGGATCTTGTCCATCTCCTCTCACGTGGATAGTATTTCATTGCACTTTACATATTGAGGGCAGAGACACAAAAAATGCTGCCGATGTTTGAGAGGGTGGAAAAGATGACACAAGCTATGCAGTAAATGCAGCGTTTATATGGAATTTTGTGTTGCTGTGTGTGTGTGTGCGCACAAATGGCTTTTATGCATATTTGCGTGTGCGTGCGCATGTGTGTTTAGCCTATGCATGTGTGTTTGTGTGAAAGCGTACATTCATGAATGTGTATGTTGGATCAGGATGTTGAAACTCCCTGTACACTGGTCTGTAAAGGGTGCAGGTGTTTTCAGTCAGACCGTGGTTCCTAAGTCCTTACCCGAAGGGTTTTAAGAGACTGACATTCCTTTTAGACCTGTCCCTCTGCTCTGCAGCTCTGGAGAGACTGTGTACTAACTTAACCTGCTGCAGCCACCAACTCACATACTTCTCTTACTGTTCATTTACTGTGAAATCCTACAGATCTTTATTTCACAGCATAGCAGAGATACACTTTTTTTTTTTTGGCCTTTGAATATCTCTGCAACTGTCAACGCGACATCAAATGCATTCAGCAAACTCCGCTTTAAAAAGCCAGACGGCATAACATCCGTGGTACAATATGTTAAGCGCATATTCTGCCATTTCAAGCTTGTGCTGTTCTGAGAAAAAGGATTGGGGGACAAAGGGAAAGGTTGAGGAGGGGTAGAGACAGGAGAAGGACATGGTTGTCTTCTCCTCTTTGGTAATATATGGCCCTTCCCTTGAGCACAGGGGGTTTTAAGAGAACACAAATCATCACCCTGCATAGTTGTAAGTGCACACACACACACATGCACTCACAGATAGTCACACAGACATGGCCTTGAGCTTTGCCTGGGTTTAGGATGAGCCCATAGCTTGCAGAGGCATATTTCAAGGTAACAGATCTATGATGCAGACTCAGGAGGCAGAGGTGGCAGTGACAATTATGTTCAACCTCTCCCATACTTTAAAATCCATGTCCCTGGCTTTGCCCTAACATCGCTAGAAAATCAAGTGTTTTCTTTGTATAATTCAGCTTTTAGGTTTAACTGACTATCCAACACCATTAAAGTATAAATGAGCAGGAGGCAGTAGTCGAGGCTGTCAGTGGTGTCCCGGAGTAACACGATCTCTGCACGGGGGGGAATTCGCTGCAGCCTCACACAACCTGATCATTTGAAAAACCCACAAACAGCAGCGCAGATTAAAGTGATCAGTGCTGGCTTCAGCGGGCCAGCAGTTATGTTATGTTATGTCACAAGTCAAATGGTATGCAGAGTGATGGATTCAATCTGACAGGGGGAAAGTAAAATGAAGCTGCCACATAGAGTGCCCAGTTAGGCTTCAGGCTGCAGGTATACATATTTAAGTGTACACGCACACACACACACACACACACACACACACACACACACACACACACACACACACACACACATAAATACACAAAAAAAGCATCTGACATATAATTTGTTTTGATTACATCTCAGAAATACGACTGACTCATGAAACTTGTATGTGTTGCTGTGAAATTTCCAGCCGCAGCGTATTTAGTCTATCTGGTTTTGTTTTGAGAAACCGAAAAATGTGTACTAGTGATGTCCAGAGCAAAAGATTTAAGTGTGAGATTTAAGAGTTTTCAATCAGAGTATAAACCTGTCTGTGCACAAACCTTTTTTAGTGTTCTGGGAACTCGAGCCCTCAAAGGAGCTTAAACCATATTTCTGCTATGATAAGAATTATCTGTGCATGGGCGTAGATCACACTCGAAGTTACTGTACTTGCACTCTGTTTGCCTGACTAGCTTAGACACCCACTCCTGTGGTTAACAAATCAACTTGTGTTTAAATGCCACGATACGGTGTGCACACAGAGCATTTTCAGCGCTCACATTTGTTTTATTGATAGAGACCTGAGGTGAAAATTCCATATTTCTTTTATTACATGTCGAATTGCTAAGAATGTGAGCTAAAACATCCCATATGCAGGCGGCTTTCATCTCTTTTTATATAAAGTGCTTTTGATTTATGAGCCCGCAATGTCTTTTTCCTGCATGAAATAAATTATGGAGGTGAATTCCAAAAACAGAAAGAGAGAGATGGAGACACACAGAGAGAAACAGAGACAGAAAACTACAGGGAGTACGGCTAGAGAAAGACAAGGGAAGTCCTCCAACCGAAGTCCAAGACTGGTCTGCCAAGTTTGGAGTGCGTATCGGCCGTCCAGGTTTTTATAAGAAGGTATGAGTATGTGCGGGACAGCTCAGCTGTTTAACAGCTTGACTGTTTATCTTTCTTGTGCTTAGCCGGGAGATTAATGGGGGAAGTGGGTATTCATTAAACATTTATAAAAATAAACTTTGGTGAGTTTTATCACAGAACATAGTTCATGTTATGAAAACATTACATTTTAGGTGTTCAGCGGACACTCTTATCCAGACCAGCTGAGAGCTTCAGTTCTCTCTCATTACACCTACAGGAGACCATAGGGTAAAATACCTTTTTATCTCTGTGTTTTTAAGTCTCTGGAATCATTTTTGAAAAGACTATTTACACTTGACAGTTTGACTTTTTACCCAGTACACTGTAGCCGTCGCTTTCACCACCACTGCTTGCTGATGTTTCTACAGATGTGTGTCAATATTTGTGATTTGTGTTTGCTAAGGGGATGTTGTTTTTTCCTTAAACCTTGTGAAACGTCACACTAGATTACACAAATTGAGGATTACCGGCCAAACATCATGTAGCCATTAGCGGGAGTGACTAAATATTTTAGACTCTGCAGTGGTATCTGTAGCAGATTGTTCAACATATGAAACATCGTAGGTACACTTATAGTATACATATGCAGAGGAAGAGAAGGAAACCAAAACACTTCGCTTGAACAATGAAGTGTTTTGATGATTTTTGGTCCAATGAAAAAAGAAGAATCAATGTGGATAATAAGACTAATAAAGGCGACACCCTGCGTTTTTGTGTGTGGTTGCTCAGATCAGGAATGAGACGCGCATGAAATCTCAGGAATGACCTCAAAATGCTGCATTGTCAGTTTCAATACTTTTGGCAACAGACCTGGTTTGGAACAGTTGAATAATGATCTATTACATGGTATGTCTGCACAGAGGAGATCGTATCCAACAACATATCATCAGGTAACTCACATTCTCACTCCGGTCCAGCTGTGTCCTCATGCAGTGCACATACGCACGGACGTTTGTACTTCTATCTTAGTGAGGACACTTACTTGCATAATACAATCCCTAGCCCAACTTTGACCATCCAAACAATATGCCTAACCCTACTTTTGGCAGCATTTATAAATGCTGCCAAAAAAGTTCCCATTTTACTTTTCATTGTTCCTTCCCCCAAAGGGACGAGATCGACTTTCTGTTCAAGAATCAGTGTTTCACTCACAGGAAGATAAATTAAACAGGCTATCACCTCTTTATGTGCATACTTTTGGGGGTAAAAGTAAAATCCTGTGTGATTAATGCACCATTTCCACACTTTATATGAACCTATTTATTTAGACTGTGACTATTTTAAGATGCGTATCATCTGTTTTGAGTCTTTTTAGTTTAACCCTAACCCTAACCCTAACCCTAATCGCAACCCTAACCCTAACCCTAACCCTAACCATAAAACCAAATCTTAACCCTCAAACAGCCCATTGAAAGAGTGAGGACTGGTCAAAATGTCCTCACCTTCCAAAAATGTCCTTACTCTATTGTCTATGCTTAAAATGGTCCTCACAACGATATAAGTACAAGGGTGACAAGAGACAGTAGACAGTATTTAAAGAAGGACGAGATGACAGCTCCACCACAAGAGAAGCCACCCTGGTGGCCGGCTGAAGTATAGGTCATAAATCCCACCTTCTCCATGTTGACGTTAAATAACAGCAAGACTTTGACTGTACACGTGTGCAAATGACGGCAAATAAGTTTTGCGAGGCAATGCAAAACTTATCGGAAATTATATTAAAATGAAGCTGCCACATAGATGCCCATAGTCAGCAGGTATACATATTAATGTACACGCACACACACAGACACACACACACACACACACACACACACACACACACACACACACACACACACACACACACACACACACAGGTACATTCCTGGTACAAACACACCTGCTCGTGTTGACACAGTCATTGAGAGGAGACGTGACGCTGGCCACGGAGGTTCCACCAGAGTGGGAAAATAAACCTGAATAATTTACAATCCACAGAGTAACAGAAGCAAAATGGGGATTCAGTGCATGTGCCTACACAATTTATGCCTATATCACCTTCAGTTCACCTTCACCCGAGGGTGTAATTTACATTTCAACTTCTGCGGAGACATATGGGAAATACTCAAGGCTCGTCAATTATAGTCTACTTCATGTTCATAAGACACTGAGGATACTATGTAACCCTTTGGCACTCAAGACAAATTAGTAGTATATAAACATAATTTCTAGGTGACAGAGCTGCACTTAACTTGACATCCTGCCCTGGACAGTGTATAGAGAGAAAGGAAGTAAACTGTAATTCTGATTTACACAGTAGTGCTGATCATATCATAAAAATGCCACTCACGATGAATCAATTATATAACACATAAATAAATTAAGTTTTTCATAAATATTCATAATTAAACTGGGTATAAATTTGGTGTTGAAATGTGTCAGCTGTTAAAATCAGCACCTTCAGCGTTGCACAAGAACAAGGAAAGTTCTTGGATGTTTTACGACATGGGTTTTTTTTCTCCCCCAACACAGGGAAATGTGTTTTTTATTAAGACATTTCTTTAAAGTTCCAGATGGGATTTTAAGCCATGACCTCTTTTTAAGCAAACCTGTCTCATAACCAGCGGAGTTATCAGGGATCTCTTACGGAGTTCAAGTGCGACAGAGTTGGGTGAGATGAGGATTGATCCGGAAGGTCTCCTGAGGGCTGGAGCTCCTCGCTGACAGGCTGCTGCATGTACCAATACAAGAGAATTGCAAATCCCTCTTTTCCAGGCTCACACACATTCAGTGTGTTTGGATCCTAGCTAATAAAGTGAATCCTCAGTATTAAATAAAATACATGCATACTGGGAGACTTTGCTTTTTGGTCAAACAATTTTCCTTGAGAAACCAGTTTGTTGATGCTAAACATTTTTGACATTTTTTGACGCTTCTATTGTGCTCACAGCAGGTGATTATTATTTCTCTACATAAACAGCTACATTATATTTCATCAGTATTAGGCAAAGCTAGGTCAGTGCTGCTGGAGGCCAGGCTTTATGATTCTGTGTGGTTCAAGAAATCCAAACAACCAAAACTATTTTCTCACCTAACCCAGAATAATCAGCCGAGCATATCTTTTGGACCTTCACAGTGAAAATAGAGCAGGAGTGCAAACTAATACCACAATTGTTGCACTGTGTTCTTCATCTTATGATGCCATTCTTACCGTAACATTACACATTTTAAATATTTTTGGCAGACGGCACAGTGATGCAATGGTAAACACTGGCGCTTCACTGGTCCACCCAGGTTCTCCGTCTTCTCCCCACAGTCTCAAGTCATTGAGATTGGGGCATGCACGGGGCCGAGCATTCATAGTTGTGCGTAGGTGTGTGTGTGTGAGTTGCGCTGCAATCACAGACAGAATTTAGAGTTTCTATTTGATTGTGTTGAGTGTCTTCCCGTGTTCCCCCTCCAACTCCATTCAAAAATGGCGGCGAGTCTGCAGGAAATGTGATGCTACCAAGGGAACCAATCACAGCTCTTGTGATCTGCGTCACCAACGCGTAATTTAATTTTTGGGAAGGTGCACGTCTGGGTACGACGTAGTGCTCTGCGTAGGGTACGGGTCTAAGCGTTGGCTACAAATGTAGCTTCGACGCAGAAGCACAAATTGGGTTTAACGCTCCTCTAACAATTTAACTTTTCAGTGTTGCACTCCAAGCTTTGGTTATCATCACCATTCACAGCAATGTGTTTGCTTAAAAGTAGCAGTGATTTGATTGTATAACACACTGATATTTACTTGCAAACCACACACAATGTTTACACCAGGGAGATTATCAAAAAAGATATATATATATAAACAGATAACCATAATCATTCTCACTCTACTTGTTACCCTCAGTACATAAACACACATTTTATTAGCATCAGGACTTTTCTACTCCATCAACACAATGGCAGAGACATTTGGCGAGTGAAACTGGGTTGGCCTTTGTTTACACAGTCATTATTTTCTCAGATAAACAGCTCCAGGCCTCAGAGTTGATTGGGAGGCACTGCATACAGCAGCAAGCTCCATCCTGTGCCCTCAACTGGGGCTGTGACACTGGCAGAGGGAGAAGTGTGATGAAGCTGCAAGATGTTTATGCGTCTGTACAAGATGAGATCACTTTCTGGGGATTCATAGGCTTGGATTTGAGTTCAGCTTTAAGGACATGCAATTGTGAAGCACAATACGCACATTCTTTTTGGGACAAAAAAGGGAGCTCATCACAATCAACTCAAAGTTTTGAACCTGTTTGGAAGATGATGATGAGGTGCGACGTGAAGAAGAGGAAATACAAAGGTTCAAGGGAGGGGGAAAAAAAGGTTCAGTGAAAAGGGGAGGAAATAGGGTCAAGAGCGAAGGGGAGAAAATAAAGTCCAGAGGAAACTGAAGCACAGAAACGAGAGAAGGAGGAGAAAATGTCCAACAAATAAAGGAAGAAATAAGCTCCAGAGGGAAGGGAACAGTGAGGGAACAATATACAGTGAAATGGGGAGAATATATGGAGGAGAGGAAATGCTGATCCAAGAAGAGGATGCAAAAGGTGAGAAGGGGAGGAAATAAAGAGAAGGGGAGGACATTTTTTTTATTTGAAGTAGAGGACATCAGGGCAAGTGAAAAGAAGATGTTCACCACATGTGGACCAGATTGAAGTGGAGGAAATAAAGTCAAGTGAAAGGGGAGGAAATATGAAGCAGAGGAAATGTAGGTCCAAGAAGGGGATGATAAAAATGGGAGAATGGGAGGAAATAAACTCCAGTGAGAAGCGGAGGAAATAAGGAGTTTGAAGGGTAAGAAACAAGGATCAGTTTGAAAGGTAGGAAATAAGGATCAGTTTGAAGGGTATAGGAAATAAGGACCAATTTGAAGGGTATAGGAAATAAGGACCATCTTTGAAGGGTAAGTAACAAGGATCAGTTCGAAAGGTAGGATATAAGGATCAGTTTGAAGGGTACGAAATAGGGACCATGTTTGAAGGGAATAGGAAATAAGGACCAGTTTGAAGGGTATAGGAAATAAAGACCACTTTGAAGGGTATAGGAAATAAAGACCAATTTGAAGGGTTGGAAATAAACTCCAGTGAGCAGCACAGGAAATAAGGTTGATTAGGAATGGGAGGACTCTTCCAGGTAGTGTGGGGAGGGATCACATCAGCAGATGTGTTCTGGACTTGGGCTGAACCAGAGATGTGTGTAGTAACACATAAAGGTCACAAGTGAAAAATGTGTGTGAACGTACTGTAACTGTGTGCAATTTATTTCTCACATTTTATAAATCCTGACAGGTTTTAGGAAAATGACTGCAATCCTGTACACTCAAAAAAGAACAATTTACAGTTTTTTTTCAGTGTGTGTGTCTGTGTCTTGTAACACAAAACGCAGACACAAACATTTACCGGCCATACACATATTGTCATCCCCTGCACTATATTCTGGCCTTTTTCTCTTTTTTCTGTCTCTTGTAGCCTCACCCTCTTCCTACATGATGTCTGGCGAACACCCAAACCAGCTTGTGTGTTTGCTTCCTCTGCTCCTCTCCCAGTAATGACACACTCCGTGATTTTTTTGGATTACACAGCTCATTAATAATACACTTCATACACCCACGGAAAAGAAAAAGAATCTCGAACACACACATATTTTACGACTGACATGCAAGCACACACACTCACACACACACGCACACACACGCAGCCACAATGCCTCTGAGCTATGACGTGATCATGTCCCGGAGTATATCATAACCCTGATTCTTTTTAATTACAACACGGCCTTTAACTGTGGAACTACAACAGTTGCATAAACGCGAGCCCTAATCAAGTGACTGCCCGGGCCTCCCGTCCAACTGCGGATCTCCAAAAAAACAAACAGACGGCGTCACAGCCTCCACCGCAAAGCACACGTCAGCGCCCAACATTAACCCGCTGTGATGTCATGTCCTCTAAATGCTCCAGACAGTTAGAGTGAGTGAGAGCAGGAGGACCGCACAAGGTAAACACACACACAAATACACACATAAAATGGAGGCTGTATGCATGAATGTGTAGGACAAGGGCCCGTGTGCACGCTCACAAACAGATCAGGAACACAGAGCAGGGGTGTGGTGGTGGTTGGAGTGAGAGAGAGCAGGAGGACGTACAGAGTTGCGGTTGATGTCGAGAGCAAGGCTTTGGATATTGCTACGGTCAAGAGGGTAATGATGGGTGAGGGCAGGGTGAGAGAGGGGGTGAGTAGGGGGACACTAGGGCATATAAATGTCACATTGCTGCAGTGATTTTTCTGTCAGGGCCTGTGGTTGTAACCTTAGCCTTCCTTTCACTGCTCTGCTATGCAGAATAAAGGCGCTCAAATCCCAGGGCCAGGCATACGCAGAACATGCGGCTCATTGGTCGGGCCAAGTGTACGCACACACATGCACACACGCGCACATGAACACGCACACGCGCACATGCACGCACACGCACACACACACACACACACACACACACACACACACACACACACACACGCACACACTTTTGATCAGGCACTCATACACTCATGTAAACGTGAACACAAACCATACAGAAAATAAATGCACATGCAAAGTAGATCTATGGCTGTTTATTCACTACACACTGCAGGAATAAAACGAAACCAGCATGACACACACAGACACACACACCTACGCTAATGTGCCAATAAGAGCAACCATTTAGTCCTGTCCACACCGAGTTCACCGAGGCTTAGCAGGAGCAGCTCTCCAGCTGGGGGATACAGATACTAATCAAACACGACAGATGGACACACACACACACGCACAAATGCACAGACTTGTATAAAAGTTTGATGTAACCACACCATGCCCAGAGACGCCATGTACGGGAAAAAAACAAAAACACTGCATCAATTATCACATCAAAATTCAGCCTTCATCAGCACAGTGGGATTTATTACAGGGTGAGGGGAGCCAACAGCAAATAGTCCCTAACTCATTGATCAGTCCTCCCTCCAAGACAAACATGCTGATGCTGATGAGCTGTGATCTGACGGAACTCCACAACGCTCATGATACTCATAGCGGTTCTCAATCCCAATCCAGCGCAGAGACCTGGGGACAAGCCGAGGCCGCGAGCCAATGATGTTGCTTTGCTGCGAGCCATGATATCGTGAGACCACCTACTCCGCTGCAATCAGCCCGCCTTCTCCCTCCGTTGCCTCCCTGACCTCCAATCTTGCTTTCCTCCTTCCCTCGCTTTCCCTCCCCTCCTTGCGTCCCTCTCCGCTGCTGACTGTCCATTCTGTTAAGCTGGCCTACGCTCTAAAAACAGCCTGGGTGCTTTTGAGTGGCAGAGGCGAGGCGGGGGGGCTCCTGGGTCTCCATTTAGCCACTTCCTCTTCAGAGGGAGCCAATGCGTATGCCCCTCCAGGCCATTGCTTAGCTTTCCATGTGCAACAGAATGAAGCGTTTTTCGTAAACTTGACGAGCTGGCAGGGCTCAGGTCGCAGCTACAAAGAGACGGCTGAATATGCAAATGTTGAAAAATCTCCCTCAGCATGTTTGCACAAACACAGAGTGGAATGCTAAATATACGGTATATGCCTATGATTTGTTCTGGTTTTGTTATTCAATATTTGGCTGATGAGAGTCCGCTGCCTGTGTGACCGAAAAACTGATGAACTACAAGCTGGTGAATTACGTGACCACTTCTTCCCAAACATATACTGCACGCTAAATCTAATCGGAGCACACAAACTATGAGATATAGTTTCTCACACAATAACACACACACACGCACAAACACACATTATTAGTACAGCTGGCTGTCAGGTCTTCAAGCTCACCAAGAAGTCCATACTGAAGGCTTCTCTTCCTGTCACAGTATGGGGCATACAGCTAAATCTGTGTATGTGCATATGTGTGTGTGTGTGTGTGTGTGTGTGTGTGTGTGTGTGTGTGTGTGTGTGTGTGTGTGTGTGTGTGTGTGTGTGTGTGTGTGTGTGTGTGTGTGTGTGTGTGTGTGGAGAGGGTATGTTTTCAGCTGGCACCTCTCAACCTTGGCAGCAGCGTGTCTCCTGGCACCCGCAGGAACAAATTTGTCTTTGGGGTTTGGTTCGGTTTTTCGTCTCACATGTATGTGTGTGCGTGTGCGTGTGTGGGCACGTGCACGTGTGGAGAGGTCTGGTCATTATCACCATTGCAGCCACGGAGCATGTGGCCAGAGAAGCAGGGAAAAGGGTAACGCAGGGCGGAAGGAGGAGGTAAATGAGGACAGAGCTTATAATTAGAGGCCGAGGGGGTGAAAATAATGACCACATTTAAAAAACAAATCCAATGCAAACAGATAATTCACACAATAAATCATAAAATTCTTCTGAGCTCAGTTCTGAAAAACAAACTCCAAGTCCTCTCTCCTTCTATTTTTTTTTTTTTTATTGTTTCTCTAAAATTAAGATATTCACTACTGTAAACCTATCCTCTGTGCAAACATGAGAATACATGCACACAGTAAGTTGCAGGGCTGATATTTTGTTAGTCGCCCAGTGGAATGCCGTATGAATCGTATGTGTGTTTTCCCAGCTTGTCTTAGCTGTGGCGTGTTGTGGTCACCGGGCCTGTGTGTGGTCCTGGTGTGGTTCAGCTGCTCAGAATCATTTCCATTTAAACATATCTGTGGTCTTCAAAGCAAACCACCACTGTTATCCACTCCATTGGAGGCAACACCAAAAGCCTTGCCCTCTGCGTGACCGCCTGTGTGTGTGTGCTCTGTGTGCGTATACGTGTGTTAATGCACGGGTACGACTGTGGGCGCATGCACAAATGTTTGAATGTGCGAATACTATGTGCGACCCACTGTCATCCGTCTTCCGGGATATTAGCAAAAGGAGATTTCTCATGTAGTCAAGATAATGGAGAGCAAACAGGATTGGAGGAGTGCGAGGGCTGATGGATGGGTGTGTTTTTCAGCTGCAGGGCCCCTTCAGGGCATTGTGTCCCAGTGATCAGTGGCTCCTCTCTCAGGGGTTCCTTCCCACCACAAACAGCAGCGCAGTTCGGATCATTTGGGAAGGAATGTGGACGCCTTCACATAAAACACCTTCATTGATGTTTCCCTCGCTCGCTGCGTCTTTGAATGTGTCTCTTTTGATGGACGGGGGTTATAGGTGTGACCTGGCTTGTCCACGTTAACATTTCTTTGCCGAGCCAAACCTGTGAAGGCACACATGTCTGCTTCTATAATAAAAAAAAAAAGAGGCAGACAGGATACATCTTTTTCTTTTTACCTCATTTTCTTTTCTTTAGCTGCTTTTCATTTTCTTTCTCCACAGCCCCAACTAGCTGAGTCTCATTGTCACCTGTGTATTTCTTGCAGGAACATGAAGCTGCGTGTTGTGGGAAATCTGGAAAAATGTGCCTGTACACATTTGTGAGATTTTTTTAGCATCTGCATGGATTAAGTTCCCCCACCTGTGTGTGGAGAAAACAGTTTATAGAAAACAGAGATGAGTATTTATCACTCACAGGAGCTCAAGGTGGCAACAGGGTTTCCTTTGTGGCATCTGCCCAGAAAAAAAGATAGCTTTCTGCCTTTTGTACACACACTGGACGCACTTTGCCATAACTCATTTGGCCAAACAGGAAGGAAACTGACCAGATTAGATCCGTGTTGACTCAAAACACCTCTGATCCCATTATGCTGTGATAAATGGCCCATCAGCAAGTCAGGGAGTCTTTGGACCATAAAAAGAGGAAGAGAGCGGGATGAGCTGAGAATGATTAGAGGCTCAGGCGGTTCTGCTCGAGGCACAAGATCAGCAAAACGGTTTGAGAACAGGCCGCTGGGATGGTGAGAATTACCTCGTCAGGGGAGGAGGAAGTGGTAGAACTGGCGAGCGGAGAGGTGGGGAAAGAGATACAGACGAGGCATTTTGGCTTGTGGACCGCAGGGACCTTGGTGTTGACGTGGAGACCACAGCAGAGTGGCCTCCTTCTGGGACTGATAGAAAACGTTTGTTGTTATTGTTTTAACTTATTGTGCTCCACACACACACAATAATACAAGCTTTTTTCCATGCATGGCACAGTAAGTAATTCTCTTGCATGTATGTGCACATGGGTATGTTTGTCAGAAAATTGTAATTGTTTGCGTCTATTTCCTAAACAAATACAGATGTATGTTGTGGTTGGCCTTCGATTTCCAGTGTCATGGTCTTCATTGTGTGTCTTTGTGTGGGGGATGAGCCTCTGGGTTAGAGGCAGAGACATGAATGACAGAAGAACAAAATGCCAGATGCACACGCACACAAATGCATGCATGTGCGCGCACACACACACACACAGACGCACAAAGAAAGCCAGCCACATCTCATGTGGAGGCCGAAAAGCAGCCAAACATTCCCCTAACCGTTTAAGCAGATATACCGTATTAATCAGTCAACTCTGCCAACAACAATAGAACAATCTATAGGGATGCGAGCTGAGCCTTCATAATAACTCTATTGTTCGAGTCAAGGTCTGTTTTGCAGAGGAGCCTCTCAAGAACCGGGCTTTTAACGACAGCATCGATTTTATACATCATTTTATTTCAAAAGTACACAAACAGGACCAATATCGTTCAATAAGGCAAAGCTCAAATATTAATAACCACTCACATCAGAGGACTCAAAATCTCATAGTCACAGTTTATGGGTACCACTTGCAAATCATAAATAAAACTCTTTTTCTTCATATTTATACCAGAACTTGGTTTTTTTTTTCTCAACATGAAAAAAGATCATTACAACCCCATTACAACCCCCAGCCACATATAGTCATCTTCAGTATTAGTATTTTTTTTTTCTTCTGAATCATTATTGTCCATGAAAAGTCAGAGTGGGCAGAGGAAAGGTGCGTCTGTCTTTCTCCGCATTGGTGTTACGTGGCTCTAATGCCCAGTTCCAAGCCCAGCTACAGAACCAAGCCCTTAGCTGCTACCTGAAAGGACTGAGCATATAGAGGTGAGTGTCAGTGGGTGTTACTGGGACACATGTGCAGTTTTAAGCTACTAAGTGCATTGTAAGCATTATTACTACGTTTCCCCCCCAGAAACCTCTCCGTGCAGCTAAAGCACAGTAATGATCACTATTCAGCAGGTTTCCACTATCAATCCTTTCAAATAAGCACCTTGTGGGGACGCGCCTCTGGGCTTTGTAGGTGGTGAGTTGAAATTGGGCACAATTTTATTAGGGGCAGCAGGAGTGCTCTTTTTCTGTGGCATCGATGCGATTCTTTTGTCTGCAGAGCCAAGCCGATCCAAGTCGAGTGCTGGATGGAGAGGCGTGGCCAGCTCTGGTCACCTGGGGAACAGGGCCAGCAGGACGCAGAGCAGCGTCGCCGCGAGAGACGGAGCGAGAGAACCAACGCCTCCGCACTCCATCGAGTTTTCCTGGAGACAGAAGGAAGCATTTTATGGACTGATATGGAATAGTTTAGTAAAAAAATAAAAAAGCAGAGTGAGCGAAGGATATATTGCAAAAATAGTACTGTGTGTGTGTGTGTGTGTTGCAAATACCTCAGGGTGAAAGGGGTGACAGGTATCTGGGCGCCTCCTGTCCTTTTGCATCTTCAATCTCTCGCACTTAAGAGATTCATTATGTGCAGCTGAAGTCAAGGTCAATAAGTCAATGACAGACAGTGTGTACCCTCTGCAGGGTGTTTTCCTGCCCGACTGTATTTCTTGTGCATAATGGAAAGGAATGCATTATACCATAGAAAGACGTAGGGCGATTTTTCACAGAGCATGACGTGCAAAAAGAACTGGCTCTGAGCAATGTTTGATGATTTTGTGTTTTTTTTTGCATGACAACAGAAGATCTCAACAACAAAACAATCAGTGGTTGACATATACAATATATGTACAGAGAATCTACAGTGAAATAAACCTGGGGTAGGGTGCTGTATTGGATTCAGATTCATCCATCCGTCCATCCATCGGCAGTAAACTAAGTTAGGTATTCCAGAAGTCCCTCTCGCCAACAACCTCTTCCAGCTCTTCCTGGGGGATCCCGAGGCCTTCCCAGGCCAGATGGGATACATAATCGCTCCTGTTTCAGATGTTGTCCCACACACTGTCCCAATCTCTCTCACTCGCAGAAGAGGCACGGGGCAAATAAACTTCCCCGAAGCTTCCCCACAAAATAAATGCTCTTCATTATTCCCATCAAATTACATCCATGGACATATGCTGGCTATAACGTTTCTGCGCTGGAAGAAAAGAAATGGTTCCAATAATAATAAAAACACAAGGTAATAAAGATGATGAGGTAATGGCGCTATTTTTCTCGGTGGGGAGAAACAGTCAATCTGGGAAATTTGCAACAGGTTGGCTGTATGACCCATTTACGATCACATTCAAAAACCATCCATCCATTCAATTATTTATTTATTAGTATGTTCATTCATTCTTAATAATGAACATACTACTCTCCACCCAAGACGTGCAACCCAGCAGAGAGGTGGAGAGGTGACTCTGAATCTTCACAGCAAAGTGACACATCCCCTCCCTTATATTATAGTATCACAGTATTTAATGCGTTTGATGACAGTATAACTCATTCTCCAGTCCCAGTTGTTTCTTTGATCCAAATCATGCAAAGGTCATTTTATTTCATTCAGGAGAAATGAATCAAAGAAACTTTTCTAACTGTTGTCCTGCAATAACCCCCCAACCACCCCCCCACCGCCCAGTTCTCCAGTCTTTAGCCAGCGAAGGATATACATGATTTCGATGGGGTCCATGGTGATTGGCTCGAACATGCTGCAGTCGCACTTGCTGTCCACCACCACCATGAAGAGATTACTGCTGGGGATCTGCTGGATCACAAAGGACCTGCCAATCACAGCACAGACAGCCAGAAACAGGGAGATGAGTAAGGGGGGAGGGGAGGGGAGAGGAGAGGGAGCAAGGGAGGTCAGAGTTGGATTGGCAAGTAGACAAGGCGCATTGGTTATGATGTAAATTTCCATGTGTGTCGGAGGATTTGTGTTACGAGTGTTCACATGCTCCCCTGGTAGAGGGGAGACGAAGTGAGGAGACCGGACTGGATGGATGTCAAGAAGATGACTCGTCTCACCGCCAGCTGTCAATAAACAGACAGAGACGTAGACGCACTCACAACAAGAGACACACAGATAAAGTATTCCCGCATATTTCTCTAACTCACTCCATCCGCTCTTCTTCCTCATCCTCTTCCCGTCTTTTGTCTTTGTTATATTCCGTCCAAGGCGAGCACCAATGAAGTGTTGCTGAATATAAAACACTCCAAAGGCAGACAAATGGGAACCACACTTCTGTGCTCATAGCTTCCCATGGCTGCGTTTTACTGGACTGAAAGATCAGGCCTCGCCTCAGCCTCCTGGCCGATGATTTACGACCGCGGATAAGCTTTATGAAGAGGAGAGGTCATAAAGATGATCTCTTCTTTCTGTCACCCTTTCTTTCTTTATCTCTCGCTTCTCTCCCCTCCCTCTCTTCTGCCACAGCTGGGTGATTTATCAAGTTCTCTGCGAGGCGTTTATCAGACACGTATGAGAACATGCACGTGTGACGGAGCGAACACACACGGATGTAAAAATAGATGTGCATGCGCTGTCTTGACTCGTGTCAAGGAGGACAGGAACCAAGACAAAGAGGGAGAGACCTGATGGATCAAAAACAAACCTAATATCTACGGGAATATCTCCATCCTCTCTAATTTAATACCATGACCAATTTCATCTGACCACAAACGGCCTCCAATCCCTGAGTAGCACCAATCCACCGCACCGTAATGCAGTTATCCCACCGTGACCGACCAAACCCAACCAAACCAGCCCAGCAAATGGGCCAAGCCAGTTCCAATCAGGGTGAATAAGGATCTGCTGATGTTTAATAATCCTTGCTCACCCCTGCACAGTGCCGGGCCCGCCCCAACTCAGCCCGCTGATAGAAAGCAGAGCAAGTGATCTCGGAGAAAAGACTTAAACATATCCTGACAGCCCAGCTGCTGGCCTTGAACATACTCGGTGCTGGGAAAGGGAGCGCTACACCCTATATGAATGCACACACACATACATGAACGTGTACAATACACTGTGCACAGATTCAGAGAGACAGACATCCGTGCATGCTCTCTTGCACAAACACTGACGGTACAGACAGATGAATGTGTTCTAGACATGGTCTCCTAACGCCGTTTCTTCCAGGGATTTTGGTCAAGAGAGAAACAGAACAGAGACATGAAGACAGAGTGGCAGAGAGGACGAGAACCATCTGAGCGACGGCAAGAAAGATGAATCAGTAAAAGAGGAAGAAATCAAGAGTTAGATTGATGTCAAAGCTGATGTACTGTAATAAAAGATAAAGAGACACAATGGCATGATGACAGATCGTGCCACACATCACACAATCTGTCACTGATCTGATAAAAACTAGAACAGATTATCATCAGGTTTTTGGTCTGGGAGGAAGAGGTTTAAACTTTCCAGTGTTATCTTCACTGATCCTCATTTTAGTGTTTAGAGCTACAACGAGATTAGTTTAATCACAGTAAATTTACTAAACAGTCAGTTTTTTTTTTGGCACATTTTCTGGGCTCAGTTTTGGCTTAATGAAATATTTTCTGTGTGTGTTCTGCGGATAATGTTCACATTTTTTCCAGCGATTTAGTCACTGGATAACTGAACCATAACTGTATGGTTTTTAGAAATATCACCGTTGGGAAATGGAAACCAGTAATTACTGTGAGTAATTTAACAATTATTAATTCAGTGAGCTGAAATTGCTCCAATAAAATCTCAATAAACACACTGGCGGGTTTTCAGAGTAATGCCGTCATTTTATTTCCATTTCTCGCTATTACTTCTGGGGAAAATGGGCACCATGATATAGAATTTAATTTATGTATTCAAGGGGATCTATAGATATAATTGTCCTTTATATTTCTATCTTCCAGTAGCTCTGGATGCAAATGCAGCTATGAATATGTGGCTGAGAAAGATGAGTCATGAGAAAAATCATGTTACATGAAGCCAAAAATTTCAAAAGGGGACAATTTGAAAGGATTATTTAAATAAATAACAAATACGGGGACTTAATTTACCACAAAAATGAGAATTTAATTCAACATTTTAAACTTGGAGACGATTAAAACATCAAGATCTTATAATCGCTAGTTGCAAAGTTTGCTTCATCATTTCTGTTACTGTCAGATACCGTCTGATCTGAGAAGCTCTTCTCTTCTGCAACTGTAGCGTTGGCATCGATTTAAAACGCTGTGTTGAAGAAAGAAAACATGCCTCATAGTATGTTCAGACATAATAAACACAATTATCTCAGCAATGGTACAATTATTATTGTTGCCATGGAAAAAGGAGACTGGTTCTTATTTCTAACTGATGAAACCACGTCTGCATGTGCGACTGTAGACTTAGAGCTGGTTGCAAATCGAAACAGTCGACGGTCGGACAGTCGGGTGAAACGAGAAGGAGCCTGTGGGGGGGGGGGCAGGATATATGGCCGCGAGTATTGTCGCTAATAGTCCCCTTGAAGACCTTCTCTGGTTGGAGACATGACAAACTCTTTGTCCCTAATCTCACGTTACAGTCTGGAGAGGCTGGCTCCATACAGACGCTTGAACTATTATATCATTCACATGATTTTGATGGTTTTTTTTTTGCTCTATCGCTGTTTCAGCTATCAGGGAAGTCATGGACAAATACAAATACCCACATCACACAGACACACACACACACGCACACACACAGTCAAACAGTGCAGTAAAGAGAGGTTTAACAGGCGAGCTCTTAGGGTATATTTCCTAGAACATAAAGTACACACACGTGTCCCAATGAAAATATGAGAGAAAGGCCTCAGTCAGCCTGTAACGTGAAACAGATGTTTATCACCAATATCCTCTATTACTAATATGAGCTATAAAGTTCCAAATAACCAAAATAAAAAACTCCATTTTACTTTGTCAAATTCATTGTGCTTTAAAAAAGATTTATTTGAGGGCGACACGTTGCCCAGAGCTCACGGCTCTGCCCACTAATCCCTGTTCTGGTTTCATTATTGGTGATGCAGCCTTTATTTTTTGTTTTTTTTAAAAACATGCTTATGTCATGTGTCTATGTGTGTGTCTGTGTTTGTCTGTGTGTGTGCATATGTGTGTTTGGGGTCTGACTGCATCCCCAAACCTCATTTTGCTCCTGGCACCCAGGGCAGTGGTTACCCTGCTGACCTTGTGGGGCTGTACCGGCTGCAGACACACAATGAAAACACATGCAAGCGCACGCACACACACATGCACACACACACACACACTCACATACACACATAGACTTCCCTGGCAGTTCCACAGCTGGGAGCAATGATGGGCCCATTGGAGGGATCCAGAGAACACCCCACAATTGCCTGACAGAAAAGCCCAAATTGTTAATGGGGACCACACTCATTTTCCCATTTTTAAAGGAAGCATTTTTTTTCCCACCTCTCTCCCTCATCTCTAAATGCCGTGTATTTCAAACTGCCAGAGGAGAGAGTGAGTGGCCGTGAGCGGCGGCGTGTTTATTTGTGATGGATTGCCGGGATAAAAGTGTTTTCAATGGACAACAAATGATTTAAACGTGTTCCTCGTTATCAGGGATTATGGAGATAAAAAAATATTTCACCAACACAAGAGTTAACGGGATAATTCATTTTCCTTGTTTGCTTGTCTTATGGAGCGGGCCGGCTTACGTCCAACAAGTTTCATGTTGCAATAGACAGACATTTTGGTCATTGTTGATGTGACTTATTGTTGTTTATTTATGTTCACTGGGTCTGTTTGAGTGCGTCATACTTGATGCAGCCGTCACAATCGATGTTGCCTGTGTTCTCTTTGATGGTTCTCTCAGAGACGAAGGCCGGGTACTCGGTGTCACATGGTACCTGCGTGGTCCGACCTATCCTCTGAGCTGAGGGCAGGAAGGACGGACGGAAGGGAGGGAGGAGAGAAAGAAAGAAAGAAAGAAAGAAAGAACGAAAAAGATGAGAAGAGAGAAAGAAGGAAAAAGAACATGAGTCAGAGTCGGTGAGTAAGTCATGGAACAACCATCTCAAAGTCAAATATATATTTAAAATAGTTATGCAAATATATTGCAAGCTAACAGTTAAACAGACCACATCCTTACAAACATACACGTTTGAAAGAAAGCAGCATTTCTGGAGCGGAGCTGTCTCCTGTCCTGCCCCAGACGTTTCCAGTGTGAATCTAGGCCAACCATTAATGCCACATTGCTTGAACTCTCCTGCCACCTAGAGGTTTGAAACAATACTGCAGGGAGAAATGGACTAAGGAGGCACAAACCTTACATTTTTATGTTTGGGATGTTAATTTTTTAAAGCAGCCTTATTAAAACAGGGGCTAATATGCCTTATTTGCATAATGCAGTTTAAAATTTGAATCCATATGGTTTTATTTTGTAAACTCAGTTTGTATCACAGAGATCAACACGTATTTTGTTTTTTACAACACACAGATTTCTAAAGATGGTGGATCACGAGTGTAATTTGAATGGAGTGGTTTAATTACAGGGTGTCAGTAGCGCGGCAGCATGAACAAATGTGTGTGTGTGTGTGTGTGTGTGTGTGTGTGTGTGTGTGCAGTTGTGTATTAAGTATACATGTGAGGAACGCAGCCTACATGTATAAACGTCTGGGCTTAGTTCGGCTCGAGGGGCTGTGTAGATTGGGTTACGGGCTGCTAAGTTGGGGTGTTTCAGCTGTGTGTCACCGGCCTGTGTCTCTATTGTAAAGAGATATAGAAAGTGCTGCTAAGACCTGGGGCCAGCCAGCTGTGAAATTGTCTTGACTGCTTGGCGAGCGGCGATGCCCAGCTTCACTTCACTCAGGATAAGAGTGTGCAGGGAAAGCATTTTATACACTGTTGTGTTGTGGTTCTCGCGTCCCCCGCCTCCCCCGCCTCCCCCTTCCTCTCTCTCTCTCTCTCTCTCTCTCTCTCTCTCACACACACACACATTCAAATATGAAATATTTTCATATTAGTTTTGGCTGGAGTTAATTCTACAATGTGACGACGCTTAGTGAAACAGTATTCAACACTCCATAAAACATAAGGCATCAAAATAGAGCTTGGCAGCAATCATATGGGAATGTGTGTGTCCGTGTCTTTTCATGGGAGAGAAAAAGTGAGACGGGGAAAGAAAAGAAAGACATAAAACAGAGAAGGAGGGAAAGAGAGAGTGACTGAGTGAGAAGAAGAGTGAGGGAGAAGCCTTTTTTCTCCTGTTACAAAGCGGATATTGCTTTCCACCGCTACCAATATGACACACATCCTCACAGATCATAAAACCATTAAGTATAGCCCCTCTGGACACACAAACAAATACAAATCTGTGTGAAGACAGACATGCACCCACACACACACGGAAACACACACACACAAACTCGCTCTTGCTCTCACACTGAGGTCACTCGAGGTAATCTCGTGTTCTGCCATTTATACTTTTCGGTTTTGGATTCTGCCTCTTTATTCTGTTTTTCCAGTGGTCACACTGACTCAGACCGAGAGGAAATGGAGGGGAGATGGTGAACATGGAGACAGAAGGTCAGTGCTGGGGACGCTGGGTGTTTTTTGTTTTTTTCTGTGCGCAGGAGAAAGTTTTCCATGTGAACTCAAACCAAACTATGAAAAAAAAAAATGAAATAAAAAATAGGCCTTGAAAGGGTTTATGTTTGATGTTTCAAGTTTACAATGATTATGCAAGTTAAAGCGTTAGAGATCTATGCGATTCAGAGGGATACTCTGTCTGTGCTGTGTCCAAATACAATATCTGCAAGATAACTTTGTTTCATAAAGGATAATATTGGCCATTTTTAGAAAAGGGGAAAAAAATGTTTTGGATCTTTCAAAGAAAATCAAATGATATTTAACTTTTCCTTCGCCTTTTATTTTACTTTTTCATTTTTGTTTCTGACAATCAAATCCAAGACCAAAAAATTACTAACATCCATGTGAAAGTATAAATTAAGTATTAAGTATAAAAAATGCAATTAAACTAAGTGGGGTAACAACACAAGACTACAAATGTATTTTCATTTATACTTACTGGATCTATCAGTGATTAATAACAGAGAAACATTTTTCTAATTTATGTATCTTATATTTTAACTGAGTTTATTATCAACTACCATATACTTTCAAATTAAAATATATTATGAGTTGTGTACATTCACCTATGTGTGTGTGTGTGTGTGTGTGTGTGTGTGTGTGTGTGTGTGTGTGTGTGTGTGTGTTTGATAGAGACAGACAGAGAGAGTATATGATAGTGTGTTTTTACCTTTAACTGTGATGTCAGAATACCACCAGCTGTACAAGTTGAACTCGAGCAGGAATCTAAATATGGAGACACATCGACCATAACAATCCACTCCAACACATGCTTATATAATACACTCTGTAGCACTCTCTCCTGCAGCCATTTTTTAACCAGTATGTTTAAAGTTTCAGAGGAGAAAAATGTATTCTCTTACAAACGTTAAATAATGAAAACAACCATTGCACAAACATGAATCTTTCTAATTGCCAGTTATCATAGTCGGATATTAATCATGTTTATAAGCTTATTGGATGCCTCTAAAACTTTGAATCGAATCAATCATATTTTTTTAATGTGTGTAAATTATCCAGCGAGAACTCTTGTTTATTGGCTTGCCTGCCACATCGTGCAGGTTAGTGCTCGATCCAACTCTTGTAAATCAGACTTGTTAAAATATCAGTGTTGTGTAACTTGTCAGATCATGCCAGTTTATATAATTAATGGGTTTGTGTATAAATATGATGGTACTTTCCCGGTTTATAAAGTAATTGAATAAATACTCAATATGTGAAGTTGGACTTGACATCAGCTTTAATGGCAAAATATGTGTATGTAAAATAATTGTAAAGATGGCAGTAGAGGGGATTTCCTAATTACAGATGTCTTAATGCATTATGTATATAGACACAAATTATAGAATGATAATAATTTAAAAATAATAATTAAACTTTTATATATTTTATACAAAGTAGATATTTTTGTCAATCATATTTACATCAATATTTAATATTTAATTGGATAAAGCACAATTGAAGAATTAGTGGGAAATGAGGGACATGAAAAACATTTTATAAGACTTTATATAAACTTTTTCTAGGACAAAAAAACGTCTGTGACAGACTGTAAAATCGCAACTGACAACTCAATCCTCCCATGATGCACTGTTGCGACAACAGACCACCCAGAACACTGCACAACGTGGCATCACAGGAAAAGCCCTGGCTACAGGAAACATCAGGTAGCCATTACTGCTCCTGATCACCGATGATCACGTTGACGTACATGTGAAGGCACTCGTAAACAAACATACAGAAAACATATATATATATATATATACTCACAAACACACGCTTAACCTCAGACAGGAGAGGCCACCGTGCGGCTCTCAGGAAAACACATGTACGCAGCATGTGCATGCCATTAGCAACAGACACAAGACACTCTCGCACACACAGAAGTCTTACATGACAAGCTCGGTCAGGATCCACTTCACGGCTGAGAAGAAAGCAAAGTAAGGCTGCGAGGGGAGGAAAAAAAGAGAGAGAGAAAATATTGATCCTTGACGCTAAATACACAGAGTATGTTGTCCCCACTTTGCGTTACAGAGTGCAAACAAGAAGTGTTAAAATATGTGGTACTCACATCCAGCAGTGTGTGTCCACTGCCGCTGCTCTCTGAAAAAACCCAACAAAGAGCCTGGTAGTCGTACAGAGTGACCCTGGGTGGATAAATATAGACAAGAGAGGACAAAGAGCGAGACAGACACAGAGTTAAAGTGAAGAAGATGGAGGCAGGATATTTTTAGAGTTTGACGTTTCATAATAAGGCTTTTGTCAGGTCAATAAAGCGCGGATAAGTTAAGTCTTGGTTCATTCATTCCCTCTGCTATTAAATGCCTGCGGGGCCGTTTGGACTGCTGTGTGGGAGCAGGAAGGGAAGATCCCACCTCTGCTATAA
Organism: Hippoglossus stenolepis; assembly: GCF_022539355.2. Lineage (NCBI taxonomy): Eukaryota > Metazoa > Chordata > Actinopteri > Pleuronectiformes > Pleuronectidae > Hippoglossus > Hippoglossus stenolepis. The sequence goes on from NC_061488.1 coordinate 11,248,905, forward strand.
GTGCTGCTTTACCTACGGATAATATATTGGATGGATGTGGCAAGAATGGGAAAAGGAAAGCAACGAAAATCCGAGGGCTTCCCGCGAGGTCCCTCAAAGTGATGTAGGGAGGTGGGTGTGTGTGTGTGTGTAGATGATTTGGGGATATTGGGGGGGATATCAGGGGATTTAAGGGGCTTAGTAGACCCTGAGGGTGTGAGGTCTGGGTCTGCCTGCATGGGTGAGGTTATTGAGGGGGTTCGTAACACACAAATACACAAGTACACACACACACACACACACACACACACACACAGACACACACACACACACACACACACACACACACACACACACACACACACACACACACACACACACACACACACACACACACACACAGGACATTCATTCTCATAGCCTGCAGACAGCTCCCTATATACTTGACGATACTTTGAGTGCGAACGTGTGTGCGAGCACGTGTGTGATGTCTGAGTGGGCCCAGTCTATCCGCAGCCCTGGGCGATGTTCAAACCTCAGTCACAGCGCTGGTGACACGTAGCTCCAACACACCGCCAGGAACCAATTAGTGCTAAGCCCGGCCACATAATGGTGTTAGCAGCAGACCCAGGCCGATGTCATATCTGTGTATATGAGTGTGTCTTTTTGCCTGGGTGGAAAACATAGATTCCCTCTCTCTCTCTCTACGGCGTGTTCTAAAAGATTGATAAGTTAACTGACAATACAGCGGTTTGCCAACATTTGTTTTCGTCCTCCGTCTTGACGCTGGCAGTTGAGTTCAAGCCGCTGGGCTCGCGCCAACTGTAAGTGGCACACTTTAAAATGTCTTCTATGTTTTTTTAATCACGAGAAAAACTGTGCTTCAACTCGGCACGTTAATTCTCCACAGATGGCACCGAGTTAAGACAGATCGTATCGGATTCATTAGTGTTAAGATCTATAAGCTCTATTACTCATCATGCTAATACTCCACTGACACGAGTTATATTAAACATTCATCATACGTCGCACTCAATTTTAAATAATCCCTCATCATCTGACATTAAAGATCCAGTCGAGAAAGCTCTCTTAGGCCTCTTTGTCTTTATGAGTGGGACCGTAAACCATCTGCTGTCAGCTTTTCAGTTTCATCCCCATGATAAACAGGCGTGGTTGTCTACATGTACGATGATTTGTCACTCGTGATTTTTATACACTAAGACAGCATGGCAACTAGAATTACTGCCTCGTGGTTGTACGCCTCCGCCAGCCAGTCAAGTGGCAGCTTACGTCCGTGTCTGTCCAGACTCTAGTGAGGACTTTAAGGGAATTTAATAAAAGCTATGAAGGCTATGTTGTCATAATTAGCCTTGACCAGAAACATTGACCTTGACCTTTGACCACTAAGAGTTAATCTTTGTGCCTAAGGTAATGATATTCTCTGCAGGCAGTCCTGAGATACTGTTTGGAAAGGACCATCCATACAACCTATAAACATGTTAGATGGAATTTTAGAGTTTATTTTGTCGTAATTAGAATGTGAAGTATAGAGTTTAGCCAGAAACATGTTTTATGAGGTGATAATGACATTTGATCAAAATCTATAGCTCATCTTTGTGTTTTCAGGCATGAACTCCAGAAATGTCCAGAGAATTGGGTCCAGACTTTCAACAGAGTTTAACTTTCACATATGAAGAACGCAGCAGGAGATTGTGCGGGTCAGATGCGTTCGAAACAACAGGAGAATGTAAAAACATTTACAAGAGGGGTGGCATCTAGAGAATGCAGGAGGCAGGACATGACTTATCAATTCTGCCGAGGAAAGCACTTATTTGTATTTACAGCACATCGACACTGGCCACAGCCCTTATCACCAGCACCTCTTGAATCTTGTTGTCTTGATACTACACTCACAGTGAACTTGACCTTTGACCACCAAACTCATCCTGAAACATTTAACAAGGCTTTACTGAGATATTGCGTTTATGACAATCTAAGGATCAGAAGGACAACCCCCGGAAAAGAATGCCTCAGGCGCTGAAAAACACAGAGCTGAACGCTGGGTAAGGTCCTGCTGGAGTGTTGGAAATGTGGTTATAAGCTTCTGTGCAATCTGAATTTACACTTAACTGTGCAACTGGGCTACGGTTCAGCAAATGTTAGAACGCAGCAGTGTGACTCCACATTCAAAGTACAGAATGTGACTGCAAGTGTCGGCCTCTCTGTGTTTCTGCTCTGTAATTCTGAAAAAGGTAACCTCCTCCCGGCTTAAATTTCCAAATTAATTGCAGAATGTCACAACCCACTGCTCCTGGCGTTTTCCAGGAGACACCGATCTAAAACAAGCTGTACATGCGTGAATGCGTCTACATGTGTGTGTCCGTGTGTGTGTGTGTGTGTGTGTGTGTGACTTCAAGTTTCTCCTAATTCCATCATTTCAGGAAAAGATTTGCTGTAATCCCCTAACGGAGAAATCTGCTGAGCGAGGGGTCAGAGTTCAGCGCTGAATAGCTCAACACGATTGGCCACGTTAAGAGCTGTCAGCACCAGGGGAGACGTGCTCTCATTCTGCAGCCTGCCTGACATTATGCACATACATTTAAACACACACACACATACATGTGTTGGCACATATATGGACACATTCATACACACACACACACACACTCACACACACATCCACACACACACACACACACACACACACACACACACACACACACACACACACACACACACACACACACACACACACACACACACACACACACACACACACAGTTTGAAGTCCTTACCTCTTAAAAGAGCCCATCTGCAGAAGCTTACTCATTACAGCTCCCTCTGCTTCTCCAAAAAACTTCCCCGTCTGAAAAGAAAGACAAAGAGATTTTCTCTAATAAAACAATTCATGACAAAATGAAACTAACTTTAAAAATACAAGTTTAAAAATCGACACATGCACAAGTTCATCCTCAAGAGAAACTTCAATTCAGAGACTTTCTGGGAACTGAACTAACAATAAATTCTTTCACACAAAGCCTGCCTTCAGGATCTCAAATCCCACATGTTCCAATTACACACAAATAACCTGTTGACATTATTCTGCGGAGGTTTATCGTCTCGTCTCATTTAATGGAGATAATTTATTTGCTCACTTCCACAGAAGATTCTGAGATGTCTTCGTAAACTACATCCGCTGGGGCTCTCCGATACGGTACCTGTGCTCCTCAGTAAAGCTACAACTAACAACGGAGAAGGTTTTTTTTTATTAAATATTTAATGTATGAAATGTCAGAAAAGAAAACTAAATATCCCAATCTCAATTTCCTGAAGCCAAAGGTGGAACTCTCAAATACCTAGTCTGATCAGAAGTCTAAAAACCAAAGATATTTAAATTAAAATGATTTTAAAAAATATATAAAGATTTCATAAATGAGAAGGTGAGAAGTCAAGATCTATTTTGTGGCTTGATTAATTAATTGAAATTTAAACAACTATTAGAATGGCACGCTAAAGTGCATATTTCCACGAAGGCCCATCACTCCCCTTATGAAACCTGCTGCTGTTTCTGTTCAATCCTGCTGACTAACAAACAAACAAAGGCCAATGAAAACATATCCTCCTCTGCTGAGGTGTGTCTCGGTACTATTGACTATGTTACCCGACAATTCCTGAGCGTCGTAGTGTTTTATGAGGGCTCAGCTCCGGCCTGTGCACACTACCCAAAGCCAGGTGATCCCATGCACCAGAAAAAAAACAATAAACTATTTGTATTTTCATCCATAAACCATATCAGACATAGGGCACAAAGGATGAACTACATCCTCCATCCCTCCTCATCCTCTTTCCTTGACATCTGGGAGGCAAATGATCCGACCTCAGCTGCTCCTTGCCCGTGTAACCACCTCCCACAAACAACACAAAATGGCCGGATATGACCCAGCCTGGTATAGATCCTCCGCTTTATCCACTCAGACCTACTCAAGACCCTTCACACATTCTAAAAACAACATTTTGACAGACCGCGGTCGTGTCCCCTTGTTCCACTCTGTAACGAACATTGAGAGGAAACAACCTGACAAGAGAAAAGCCTAAATGCACCTTCTAATTAAGAACGAATAAAGGATGGGAGCCGGCAAGTGAGAGACACGAGAAAAGAACATGCAGGGGAAGGGAAGGGCAGCGACGGCCAGCGGACTGGCTCCTGGATGAGCCAAAACCAGAGTGACAGCATGTCTGGTGACAGCTGAGCAGAGAGTACACGCTGGGGCAGCACCATGTCTCCTTGAGAGCAGCCGAAAACAACAACATTGTGCATCTCATGCAAAAACAAAAAAAATCATTAGAAACGTATCGAGGAGATAAACATGCACCACGGATTATAATGTAAGGTCAGCTCTGGATTTGCACAAGTTATTTATACCTTGAATAAAAATGCAAAAGCATGACGCACATTCTGTCCAAACTTACCACTCATACATAATTAACCCAGAGTGAATATGAATTGTAGACCTCAAACTCACAATTCACTAATAATCTGGCCTATATGCACAGATTCAGTTTTCAGATCGTCTTGATTTGAAATAACATCGGAATTTCTGTGTTTTTTGAGCATGCAGGGGAAACACAAATAAGTTCCATCAACACCCACTTTTAAAACAATATCAATAAACACTATATTTTATTGATTTTGCCTGTGCGGGCGCACGTCTCACCAGAGTATAGTCCTCGGCCACCAGGACGAAGCCATTGTTGTCGATGAGGTAGCAGTTGATATTCTGTTAAATAGAAAGTGTAAAAGCAGTTGTGAGAAGCAAAAGTGACAGAATCAACGGAGGGTTGTCTGAGGAAAGGAAGGACGACTGACCTCATCATCACAGCTGATGGAGCATTTCCCATCCAAAGCTGCACACTATAAGAAAAGAATATGTATCTGCACATATCTGAACGTCACACCAAATACTTTGCTCTGTTTGTGTGAGAGTACAAATCCCTTCTGTCAGCGGAAAACTTTGAATGTATTCCAATCATAAAAAAAGAGAAGAATAAAACAAACTGATGACCTTCCGTCTTAAAAGTTCTCCCGAGTTCATGAGTCGTTAAATATTCTTAACATGTGGGGACTTTAACAAAGGCTGCTCTATGAAAATGTGTCCTACATATTCATAACCAGGCAGCCAGGGTTAAGAACAACATGGTTAGTGTTTTCTCTTTTGACTTTACTCGCCTTTATGTTTAATTTGTATGTATTTTTGTGCTACTCTGGGCAGCCAGGGTCAATTGGCTCAGACGACATGAGTTATTTTAGTTTTACAAGTGTGTTTGTATTATATGTGTGAATGTGCAAACATGCAGGGTGTGTGTTTATGCATATGTACCTGTCTGCTGGCTGTCCAGAACTTCCTCTGAAAGAACTCCAGTTTCATCTGGATACCCACAGCTGAAAGAGAGACGACACAGTCACCGAGGTGTATCAACGGGGCGTGTGTGTGTGTAAGGGTGTGTGTGTGTGTGTGTGTAAGGGTGTGTGTGTGTGTGTGTGTGTGTGTGTGTGTGTGTGTGTGTGTGTGTGTGTGTGTGTGTGTGTGTGTGTGTGTGTGTGTGTGTGTGTGTGTGTGTGTGTGTGTGTGTGTGTATGTGTGGGTGTGTGTGTGTGCTTCTCAGCCCGTTGAGGTGCAACAGCACAATGATCTTTATCCGAGGTCATTTCATTAACCCCCCAAACTGAGGGAAAAGCAATTACACCCTGCATCATACATGCATCAGCTTATTTTGCTGGGAGGCGTGTGTGTGTGTGTGTGTTCTGTAGTACAATCTGCGCACATCTGCCGCTAACCACACTCAAAATGCAGTTTCACACGATTCTAAACCAGACCTCTCTCTCTCTTTGCCCACATGAAATCCATCCAATTCCTCAGTCTGCCTCCCTGTAGTTATCCCAACAGACATTTCCGCAGTCGGTACACAGAGCTGCTCTTACTTCCATAAGCCTCATCACAGCAGGTCCCTCAACGCATAGATCTGACCAGAATTCCTTGCGTTGGGAAAAAAACTGCCGCTGACATTAAATATGTCAACTTTTTCAGAGTTGGCGCAGGGAAGTTTGACACATTCACCACAGGCTTTAACTTCCCTCCTCTCCTCTGTGTCCTCCGCTCCCACTACCCCCTGCTACTAAGACTCAGAGGACCCTAGCTTCTCTCTCAGTGGGGGTTTGCAATGCTTTGGGGGTTTAAGTATTTCCAGGAGCAAGATTTAGAGCTTGATCCAAGAGCGCAGCAGCCACAGGTAGTAAACTAAATGCAAACAAATGCAGCATTTGAATGGATTTCACAGCCAGAACAAACTCCAGTTTTAAATATGTATGTGTATCGATTGGCCTTTTATTGGATAAAATATACACCAGTCAGCCACAACATTAACATATACAACAATAAGCAAATAATATAAAATAGAGTTCCAACTAAAATGATCGCAGTGCTGTTGTGTGCCTCCACCAACCAGTGCAGATTCCATCTTCATATTTTTACAGTTTTTCCGGATTCATACTAGGTCATTGTGAACTTTGACCACTGAAACATAATCAGTTCATCTTTGAGTCAAAGTGAAAACTGAGGCAGTCGTGAGAAATCACATCCAAGAGGCCAATAACGTGTTTTTGGAGGTCACAGTGACCTTTAAGCTTTGACCACCAAATTCTTATCAGGTCATCCATGAGTCCAAGTGAATTGTTCAAGATTCCCTACGGGCAGTCCTGACTGTATGTTGCACACGTGAAGGGAACACGATCGGTATCGGTGAGGAATCTTCCACTGGTTTGCACTTCTTTAAGAGTGATTGCATGTTTGCGTGATTGTTTAAACGCAGAGGGGTGCTGCTGTGGCCTGTTTTAGCCCTTGCCCAGAGAAACAGGTGCAGATTATCCCATCATAAGCTTTGCCAGATCCTTTCAGCAGCCCACAATTTCTACACCCACATGGAAAACCCAGGAGGAGAGTCTAATTTAAGATGCTGGGCAACGGCAATGGAAACACACATGGTATAAAACCAGAGTGAACCTTGATCGTGACGCCAATAAAAGATAAAGGGTCATGCACCCGAAAAAAAAAAAGAAAAAAAGAAAGAGAGCTGCAGAAGGAAAATAAGCTCATTTGGAAGTCGAAATACTCAATTGATATCAAATGCTAAAAAATGCACAGCAGCTCAGGAAGGAAAATAACTCCTGGAAACATACATCAAATATGAGCAGTGCATGGGTTTGCTCTATAAAAAGGTATTAGAGGTTAGAAGTCGGCTCAGAACAAAGACAAAAGCCCAAATCTGTCTCACTAATGCCTGGGAATTTTCTGTATTACTGGGGAACATTTAATTTCCCTAGGTATGGTTTATAAACTTGGGGGTATTTACGCCCTGAGCTGGTTTTATGAGTCCAAAGATGAAGAGACATCAAATCCACTCCAAATCCCCCCCCCATCACCCGTCTCCTATCTGCGCAATCCCAGGCAGGGAAAGATGACAAGTACTTTAAAGCCTGCAGATATTTGGGATTCTGCTAAGGATTGCATTAACGTATACATCCATTAGCACAAGGGAGCATCTGAGTTTGTTTATGCACGTGCCTGTGTGCTGTGCAGGGGCAGTGAGCATCCAGCGCTGTGTGAGAGATGTGGTGATTCGCAGATTTGGTGTTTCCACGGCAGCTACACGGCGCAGGGGCGGATCATGTCAAGATGCTGAGGAACAGTCAGAGGATGAGTGGAACAGGAGGCTGCTGTCAAGGATGCCAGCCGTCTGCAAGACTTAGGCTCCTCTGACCTTTTCTTCCAGTGTGTTCTTCTTCATAATATAATCAAATTTGTTTTATCTGGGAGAAAATCTAGAAAATTAAAAAAATATCGAGTAGTTCATCATTTTACGGTTGAAATTAAAACATTTTTTTTATCTGTATTGTCTAAATCTCTAAATTAGCAAGACCGTACAATAGAAACAATCGTGTCCAAATCAGGCAAAACCATCTTTGTACTTGTGCCCCTTAAGGCTTTGCTGCCACATGCGTCACGGGAGATACACATGAGTCACATGGTAGTGATAGCATCCTGGTCACAGGAGGAATAGAATAGGGTGTAATTCTCTCCCTCTCTCGCTTGTAATTTGACGCCTAACATTTTAAGACGTCGCAGCACAAACACTTCAGACTGTCTGGACACATCAACCATATGGGCTTTTGGCAAATACTAAGGTGTCATCACACATTTGATGATGAAATTCCCTTTGTTGGTACATGCCCGCTCAAGTGTGAGTTTGGAGTGTGCACACGCATGCAGTTGCAGGCCCCTATACATGCATTTAATGTTTTTTTTTAAACACATCCTCATGGGTGCATTATTTGCTGAAGGCTGATATCTTCACACATTTACCCCAGTAAAGCTACACTAGATATGAGCTGGTGCCACATATTGACTTTTTATTATTTATGACAGGGTGAAAATAATTGTAATGCCCCTCAGCGGAAGAAAGGATATAAACCCAGATGGACAGGAGGGCAAACAGGAAGGGTTCAGAAAGCCAAGGTCATCTTGTAAGCTTAATCATTTTCATCATTAAAAATGATTCAATCATTAATCTCTCTCTGTCTCTTCCTTTGTTCATTTTTTGCTTCTCCTTGAAGCGACCGATAAGCTCGTACGAGCTTAGCAGTCAATCCATTTACATGCCAAAAAGAAAAAAGAAAAAAGAAAAAATTTCTATGTAAATTTCCTGCAACAGCTTAATATCCTGCTGTGTGCGTGTGTGCGTGTGTGCATGTGTGCATGTGTGCATGTGTGCATTCGTGCGTTCTGTGTTGCTGTGCTGGGGGCGTGTTCTGTCAGCCCTCCTGCCCACGGCTCATGCATATTATCTTCGGCGCATGCCACAGCAACGGGCATCCTCCGACCGCGCTCACTGCGTTTGAGCATTTGTTTAGACACGCTGCAATCCAGATCTAATTTTGTCTTGTTCAGCTCTTGCCGGAGTAATAGGAGGTAACGTGAATGCCAGTGAATGTGTGCGCGCTGTGATTTAAGAGGCACAGCTGTCCACGGGGAGATGACACACCATCCCACTCACCAATACAACTGGGGACAGGGAGAGCGAGCGAGCAAAACAGAGAGGAAGAGAGAGAGAAATAGACAAAGAGAGAGCGCAGGGCAAAGGAGCAGAAATTATACAAAATCAAGCAAGAGAAAAAGGGGAAAATAGAATCACAGGCGCAAATAAGCATGAAGAAAAATACAATAGACAGAATTAGGGGTTGAGAGACTGTGAGAGAGCAACAGCGAGAGATACAGAGTGAGCGTGAGAGAGAGAGAGGGAGAGAGAGAGAGAGAGAGAGAGAGAGAGAGAGAGAGAGAGAGAGAGAGAGAGAGAGAGAGAGAGAGACAGATCTCCCTGTAACTCCAGTGATTCCCAGACTGGCTGGCTGGCAGGAAGCGCTGTGCTCTGATCTGCCCGCTCTGATGGGCTTTCATGCCCGTGCAAGCAATGCTGGGGATCCTGAGGGCAACACGGGTTTCTGCTGCCGCTGATCTCAGCCTCTTCAATTACTACCTATCGACCATATCAGCCAACGCAGGTGAGACTCAGGACAAGCTCACCTCAACCTAACTGATGGCTCATGGATCATCAGCCAATGAGAGGTGCTAGACTCCAAAAAGGGCGCTAAAAGACGACCGAATGCAAGCGGCCCAAGGACGACTGGCAGATATGAGAGGTAAGAGCCCTGTGTGTAAATATGAATACTTTTGTGTACACGTGTGTTTTTGTCGTCTGGCTAGGTGGGCCGCCATTAGCCAGTGTGTTGTGTAAATTGTTGTATAACTGAGTGATGATACAACACTTTGCTTATGCAGTTCCTGTCTCAAAACGGTGCATTGACACGTGCAACACACATCAACTTTACAACATCAACACTTTTATGTTAATAGCTGTGCATTAACATTGGCCCTGACTATTTCCTGTTGCAAACAGGTATTGACATTGGTACTGAGCCGATTCAAAATGGCACTTGCTGTGGGTTGTGTGTACATGTCATTACAAGCATCTCTGTGTGTACTTTGGGCAGAAGAGACACTCTCCTGTGTTGACCTCATTCCGGAGCTGCTGCCACAACGCTCCACTGAGCGGATGCTCTATTTACGCGTCTCTGTGTATGCATTGTTTGTACACGAGTCTGTTTATGAGTACAGTACATGCACACATGTGTAAGCATATGTGAGCCGGATGCATTCTAGCATACAATTCATTAACAAGGATGCAATTAACACATGGCTTTGCACTACAGGGCACTAAATCTCAACTCACCCATGATCTGATGCCTTTTTTTTGGTTGTTAAAGCAAGCAACATAAAATCATAACAGCAACACCAAACTACACCTGAGATTAGACCTGGGAACGCCTGCACCTTGATATTTTTCTGTGAATCACAATCCACTGCAAGAAGACGGGCAAGGACAAAACAATGATTACACAATATTAAAAGAAAGCCTGTCAATCAGATTTGAAACAATAGTGTTTATTCACAGAGGAGAGGAACTGCAGGAAAAAGCCTTTTGTATGTTTTGAATGATACTGCTGGTTAACTGCCGAATGCTAAATAGCAGCTGCGTGAGATGAGTGTTGTGCAACTACAGAGTTTAAACAAACACGCTATCCTGATGATAGTAGCATCATTTAATGCAAATTTGGTTATTACTGTTAACAGATAAGCACTGATTCCTGGAAATAAGTCTCAGGTTGTTGTGAGAGCCTAAAGCTGCCTTATGAACAAGGTGAACATGGAGGTAGATGTTGCCTGGTACAGGGGGAAAACAAATAATTCCCTTTTGAGAAAACATTGAATATTCCCAGTGGGTTAAATGGCTGTTGAAAGGCTCATTTCAACTATCGTACCTATGGAAACAAAAACACTGTGCAGCTTATTTATCTGTCCAGGATCTACGAGTGCAACTCGTGAGCTACATTTGCAGGTGCTGGTCAGAGCTTCATTTCATTGAGCCCCGAGCTGGTCCAGCCAATGCTATAAATACTGCTGTAATCCACCAGAAGGAATGGACGTGTGAAGTCATCTCAAAGGGAATCAGACACCCAATATCTGCTGTGTATGGATTTGTGTGTGGGTGGAGTGTGGGTGAGGGGTTATAAGGCCTTGGTGAAGTCACAGAGGGTCACTGTCTAAGGGGGGGGATCGGAGGTGGGTGTTTCCATATAAGTAATAAGTTTACTTTCTTGTTTATTAGACAAAGGATGGTGCTATTTTAAGGGAAAGGAAAAGCGGATTGCATTCTTTACTAAAGACGTCATTTCATATACTTATGCCAATATTAAACAAACAATCCTGGAATTTCCTTGATCATTTATTCTCGTTTTTGGTGATTGAGACATTTATCTGGTTCAGAGAATGAACTCAGTTAACTCACAGTAATAAACTGCATTGTTGACAGAGGTCAAATCTTGAGTTAAGTTTGAAAATGTTATGGAGTTTATTTGTCCAGTATTTAGCAACAAATGCAATACTAGTATGCGGTACTTTTATTTGTTTTTTATTCACTATTATGTTCCCCTGTCTCCTCAGTGGTTCTCGTCTGTGCCCTGCTATCCCTCCTCTCTGCGTCACATGCCTGTCCGAAGGAGTGTAGCTGCAACAGCAACACCAAAGTAGTAGACTGCCGGGGTCAAGGTCTGTATGACATCCCCCGACGACTGCATCCCGACACCCAAGAACTGTATCTGCAAGATAACCGTATCAGGGGGCTGGGATCGATGGCGTTCAGAGAAATACCCCTTGTCCGCATTCTCGATTTGTCCAACAACTCTATAACATCTGTTTCACCAACGGCTCTGCTGGGTCTCCGGACTCTCCAGCGCCTCAGCCTCGCCCACAACAGCCTGAGAGAGCTCGACAAGCGGTTGCTTGGATCTATACGCTCGCTTTCACACCTTGACCTCTCGCACAACAGGTAAAGCAACAAAACCGGAACAGATCAAATTTGTAATTTGTCCTTTTGTCGAACAATAGCCACAGAAAACTTTATGCAACATTCCTCAGTGCATCTTCTACCATTTTCTTTGCCATGTCCCCTCCTCGCAGCCTGTGGGGTTTACCTGGAGCCATGGGGGACAGTTTGAGGAACCTCAGCCGCTTGGGGCTCGCATACAACCGGCTAACACGGATGGACCGCTCCCTGTTAGAGGCCCTGACCCGCATGGACAGCCTCACACTACGAGGCAACCCCTGGAGGTGTGACTGCCAACTCATAGGCTTCAAACTCTGGCTGGAGACCTACCTCTTTAAAGGTTAGACCACATGTAACTCTAGGCAGTGGCTGGAGGAATGTGCTACAGTGTTCCCAACCTTCACTCATCACAATGCCTTTTCTGCTGGGCACAGTATTAAATTATGGTAATGTTTAATTATGGTAATGCTGACCTTTCACACAGGACAGTATGCTGAGACTTGTAGAGTAGAAACAGCTGTTCTCCATATTGAAGTTGGCTCAAAGAGAGGCGGGCATTAGAGATTGAGAATGACCCGACCCAAGTGGAGATGCTGGTTAAGTATTTGTTCTTGAAGACATTGACACAGTGGAGTAAGTTAGATTGTACTGTTAGGTGTGTAGCTGTGGAAGGAATATGTAGTTTTGGCTTTTATACTATCATCATCTGATCAGTACTGTTGGGGAAGGTAACCAAAAGCATATTAAGGGCGCAATTCACAACATTTACACTTGTCTTTAATGTAACTCTTGGTATTGACTGAGCTTAAGCAAATGGTGAGATACGTCAGTAAGAATGACCTGCATACTGGCGTGATGTTAGGTACTCCACACAGCAGTTCTTACCGTGGTGGTTATCTCTACAACCAGAGATAGGGAGTCCACATGGGGTGATTAAGAGTTAAATTGCCAACCGCATTATTTTCCATGCTAGAACAACCCCTGCATGCATTAGATAACAAAATAACCACTGTGCAGTGAAAGCTGGGCTCGCTCTGAGTTGGCAGGCCCGCCTACATTCCTGCGTAACCCTGACACAGCTTTCGTTTTAAAGTCTGAAAATTCTAATTAGTGCAAACCAGAACAATGGACCCAGATACTAGGATGTATGCTTAATAGAAAGCCGGTGTTTAATCAGGCAAGCGGTAAGGAAACGTGTGACAGAGCATGCTCGACATGAATACAGAGAGAAATGAATAATAAAGAGATTTACAGGGCACACAGGGGGCAGCTGATGAAGTCTTACCTCCACTCTTTCACCAAAAGACTCGATTTATTCAGCTCCAGTGATCCAACAGAGACTCATATGTGAGCTGTTAATCATGTAACACTTGCTAATGCAGCCCATAAAGTGAGCAGTTACACCCTACATTATTAAGAAAGAATTATTATTTATTCATAAGTAAAGGGTTGGTTCAGGCTGAGCTATGATGATTTAGATTTTGGCGTCCTCTGTAAAAGGCTGCAGCAAAAAGCAATGGCCGATTAAAAGCAGGTGCTTGTAATACACAAGAACTGACTGTTGCATGACATCCTCTGTCTTTCTGTTACTATCACCCTCTGATTAATGTAACTCTGATGTCAAGGTGGAGTGGTGGACGAGGTCCTTTGCTCCCAGCCAGAAGACATGAAGGGCAGAGAACTGCAGAAAGTCCCTTACCAGCTCTTTCATGCCTGCATGACCACGAGCTACCACTACCTGTTCGCCAACATACACCACCTGGAGTCGGAGAGGCTCCTGCGAGGCCACACCCATGGCAACCACGCTCATCCCTCAAGCCATACTCTCCACGTCCCCATGGCAATGGGGGATGGCTTCGGCGGCGGGGGAGCCGGAGGAGGGAGCCTGCCAGAGTGTGAACCTAAGCAGAGGCCGCGGCCTGTCAACTTGCGCCACGCCATTGCCACAGTGATCATCACCGGCGTGGTGTGTGGAATCGTGTTACTGATGATGCTGGCTGCAGCGGTGTATGGCTGCGCCTACGCCGCTATCATGGCCAAATATCAGCGGGAGCTCAAGAAGAACGAGGAGCTGGCAGCGGTGCGGGGGGCAGATAAGGCCAGAGCTGCTGAAAAGGAACCGCTGGAGAATGCTATTGCCTAGGGGATGAAAACATGAACCCTGGACTTTCAAAACCTGGGCCTCAACCCTTTAACCTAATCGTCTCTGGATGTCATGTGTGTGCTTGTGCATGTATGTTTGCGAGGGGAAAAAAAGAAAAGAGAGTGTGAAATTCTTTGTGTGCGTATTGTGTGTTTACCTCATTTCTGAGACTTGGGTAGCTAAATTCCACAGGTATTTGACTATGCACTGACGATAGTATCGTGTACTGTGTGCGGGTTTGATGGGCAGGCCAAAGAAATCAAACGTATCAATTCCATTTTGTCTAAGAAATGTATATCAGAGATAGGAACAAATTGCTATATATTTATAATTGTGTATTTGTAGGTAGAGTAGTAGAGCAATGCTATTTAAAAAAAAGTGAATTTCTGAATTTGGTTGTCTTTTGGTTGTTGTTCATAATTTAGAGTCTGAGGTAACTTTGAAAACTCATGTGTAGGCAGCTGCTGTCATGTTAAGATCTGTTCTAAGTTTCTTGTATCATTAACGTGAGTGTGTGAGAAAAAAGAATGAAAGTGTCTGTGTCAGTGTTTCATGTGTGTGAGTGTGCGTGTGTGTGTATGGAGAAGTACATTGTATGCACATATTTACAGATGATTTAAGTCTGTGCCTAATAATGTGATATCATTTTGAGGAGGAAACATGTTTTCATAAAAAAGGATATTTTTCTGACAGCTGGAGTGAAGGTGGGGAATTCGTTGAAGCAATAATGAAACAAACTAAAATGAAAACAACAACAAAACCTGGACTCAGCCTTGTTGCTTTACTATGACTTTCATTATGTCACACAATCTTTTGGGAATCACACTTTTTGAGATCAGTCCTACTTGTGAGTTAATGCTGATTACATAACGGTATGTCCTCGGTATATGTATTATATAATATAAAGGGGAGATGTTTTAATTGATTACTGTGTGCAAACTGACAATCTATTTGAGAAGGCATGCATCCTTACATGGAGAACGCTTCATTAAAAGAGGGGATATTTTGTCCATTTTGAAGTAATTTTTACCGTTAGAGTGAACCTCTCTAATTGTTTACATGAAGAAACTGTACAATTGGGATTGTACCGTTTTAATGATGTCACTATCTGAAGAAAAGCTCAACTCAACAATATTCTATTCCGCAAACTAAAAATCCTATTTTCTGAAGCCACTCAACTGAATAGTAAAACATGTTTATGGAAAAAAAAGCTGAAGAATATCCATCATTTGATGTGTTGCAGTGGGAATCCTGAGTGGTCATTGCATGGGTGTTTCTGTCCCTCTCAGTTCAGCTTGGTTCTACTGTGACATGTTCTGGTTTTTTGGGGGGGGGGGTTAATGAAGTTGAAACATTATCGTGTAAAATAAGCTGAAAAGAAAAAATGCAAACACATATTTCAACAAGAATGCTGTGGATTAATATCGGTATTACCGTAATAATTTTATACAACATAAATTTGAAAAGGCAAAACAATGTTTGTGTCTTTGACATTCTTTTTTCCTCCGATGGAGTTCACTGGTACCATTAAAAATGATTCTACAGTACCATTATATAATAATCAGGTTTCTGTTCAATCTAAATTTCTTCTCTTTATTATCTTATTGTATTTAAAATTTCCCAGAAAGGATGTTGATGCGGTGCTATATCAGAATGGTATTTTCTTGTTTTCACTACAAGCATCCATTGTTATTATTTATCTTTTGATTATATATCCATCACATGTGATCTTCAACTCCCCCAGTGCCATGTGGAGGCACGTGAATGTAAACAGATGCCTTTGGTCTCAGTGCCTGCCGGACGTTTACGGCTCCGTGTGTATTACGGCAGCAGGCTCGTGGCACGTGGCTCCGGATGTGACCACAAACACTGACGCACACACACACACACACACGAGTGTATGTACACACATGGTAACATTGTGACTCGAGCGATGTCTGCAGGGCCCCGCGGTGTGTGATGTCATCAGCCTGTCCTGTTCAGTTATCGTATTAGCGTATTCACAAGTCTGCAGCTCGGTGGAGCGCGGGGCAGTGAGAACTGGCCCTAACCGGCCCACACTACATTTGCATTCTAGCCTACATCTCTGCTCCCATCTGACTCTCTTATATAAAATCATTCTTACATACATCCCCCGATCTGACGAGCATGAGTGCCGTTGCTCAACATCAGCACCCACAGTAACAAAAGGGTCGTCGTGAATCCTTATCACTGATTGGTCATTTGGATGGACCATAAACAGGATTCAAGAGAACGACGTTATCTTAAAAGAGCAGTGATCAAGTCAGCACACGGTTAAATAACACTGAGGGCTGGTGTAAACTGTGGGCTGCCTGGGTGCCACATGTGTGTGTGTGTGTGTGCGTGTGTGTGTGTGTGTGTGTGTGTATTTGTGTGTGTTTGGCACCACACAGACTCTCCCATCTCTGTCCTTCTGCTCCAGTGGTTTCCCCCGGGCCAAGAGTACCCACAATGCACCGCTTTCATGTCAACGCATGCAGACACAGTGAAATCATTTTCTCTGTCTCGGCCCTTTTATTTCTTCTCTTATTTTATCACACGCATTTTGGAAAGATTCTCCTTTTTTTTCTCTCCCTTTCTTAACTTTGTCTTTTCTCTGCCCACATCTTTGTGTGTGATTCCTCTGCTGGCATCATTAGCCCTCGTGTGACGGGAGAGCTAACACAGATATCGTCTGAAGAGAGGTTTAATATGAAGCAGAAGCCGAGCTCCAGCTTGTTCCTTAACATATACATTGGAAAGTGCCTGAAGAATAGCACTCAGCCTGACATCAAATATCCCTCTGCATATTTTAGCAAATATATATAGCATTATTATTATTATTTTTATTATTATCATCATTTTTATTATAACTTAATGTGTCTATTTGGAAAGGTGCTTCTAACTTTATTAAAATGTTTGGTCATTTGCACACAAAAAAAATATATACATATATATTGTGTATTTCTTAACTTGTCACCCTCAATATTTCAGTAAAGTATGGTATTAGTCACATATTGACAGAACAATGACTAAAAGTAATTCTGTGTCTTTGGGGAGAGGTGGATGATGAATGATGTCACATCACAACTTTCCCCAAAGATAATACTGTATCTACTGTAAAACCATATGTCTCCGTTTCTACCCTCACACTTTCTTTCCGCCTATGTTTTCCATTTAATCTGTTGTTTCTTTTCCACTGTAACCACGCTGATGGCTAACAGAACAAGAGCCACACTGCATACCATCAACTTGCTGATTGCACCAAGTTATTATATGGGCGTGACGTTGTGAGGCTTCTGAGTCACCGGCACGTGAGATGAGGCAGGCCACAGAGAAATCCTCTTGGCCACACTCTGTCTTAAATAAGCACAGAGGCACAAGACGCGTTTATGAAACTGCCTTCTATTATATATATCTTGGCATTGTATTTATGGATGCAAACGTCTGTGCGGTGATGAACTCACGCCTTCTGCTGAGCACACGCTCATGCAGGGGCATGCGCACCGAACAAATAGAGCAGCGTAGTCGGTATATGTGGGAAGTGAGTGTTCCAACTCAAAAAGAGGCAAAGACGTCACAGCAGACAACTGGAGACCAGGAAAACAAAGCCTAGCATAGCACATAGTCTATGGAAGCAAAAGTGATGTGTGTGTGTGTGTGTGTGTGTGTGTGTGTGTGTGTGTGTGTGTGTGTGTGTGTGTGTGTGTGTGTGTGTGTGTGTGTGTGTGTGTGTGTGTGTGTGTGTGTGTGTGTGCGCGCTTACTTATATATTTGTGAGGACCATTTTGAGCATAGACCTTACAGAGTGAGGACATTTGGGACATCCTCACTTTATAAGACGGTTGTTTGAGGATTAAGACTTGGTTTTAGGATAAGGGTTAAAATTAGGTTTTGGCATTTAGTTGTGATGGTTAAGGTAAGGGGCTGGCAAATGTATTATGCCTACGAGCGTCCTCACTAAGATATAAGTACAAGAATATGTGTGGGTGAAAGAGAGAGAGAGAGAGAGAGAGAGAGAGAGAGAGAGAGAGAGAGAGAGAGATCCACTTGAGTTCCCACTTACCCGCAGCTATGGGTGATTTCCTCTCATCCAGAAGCTGAATGGCAGTGCTGGCCAATACAACACTCTTGTTTTCTGATCCTGAGCCACACACACACGGGCACAAAAACACAACACACACACAGTTCACATCACTGTCATATCATAATTTCTTATATTAGCTCTAAACCGACCACAGGGTGATTGGAGAGAGAAACACTGAATATAAATACCACAAAGTACTATTTCATGGTTACGGCTAGAGCTGCCAGGGTCCTGAGAGGAAGAGTGCCGAGTGGAAGTCCGCCGAGTAAATAAGAGGCTTTCAGATCACTTGTATTAGCTGGCACTAATGGAGAGCCTGAGGCCGAGGACAGACGAGAACACTTTCTCCCCCCTTGGAGGAAAAATCATTTTTCTCAGAGACGTTGTTGAATATGCGTGAGGTGCCTGTCTGTGTGTGTGTGTGTGTGTGTGTGTGTGTGTGTGTGTGTGTGTGTGTGTGTGTGTGTGTGTGTGTGTAATATGTGTGTCTTTCTGTGAGTGTGTATTTGTGTATTCTGGCCAAGTCACTATGGAAAGGGCTGAACCTCTTCCTAACGTATCTTGTTTCAGCCCACAGCAATCAGTCCTTTCCACAAGAACACAGGCTAGAATTAATAAGAGAGGAAGGGGAGGCGGAGATGCACGGCGAGAGAAAACGAACAAATATGGGTGAAAGAGGGAAAAAAAGGGATGGAGGATATTTTAAAATGGTCTTTGAATTATAAGTGACTGTATTTGTGCCTGTAAAAAAAGTGTAATTCTTTTTTTGAATTAATTTGATTAGGTGACTTTGTGTCCTGCAGCGCTTGCCAGTGTTGTTTTTTTCAGTAGTCTTTGCAGACACTTGGTGGTGCCATTCCTACATTCATTATATTTCACCAGTGACGGCTACTGTGTGGAGCTAGACAGAATTCAAAATTGAACCTGACTCGTTTCGAGGAGAGTTGATTTTTTTTGTATTTTTTGCTAATTTAAGAAAAAGAAGAACCAACCTGTGTTGAAAGGTAGAGAGTAGACGAAGGTACCAGGAACTTGTTCTGCCGCTCTCTTGTACCAGAGGGGAAAGTGATCGGCGTTGAACACCCCCTCTTTGTCTTCAGCTGTCAGGAAGTCTCTTGAAGCAGAAGGGAAACAGAGGTGAGAACACAACACAGAAATGGAGCATGTGTGCACATTGTGTAAACAAACTAGAGCCCGACTGATATGGTCTTTTGAGGGCTAATGCAAACAACAATATTAAGGAGTAAAACATTTCAGATACCATATATTCAAAGATTCCTAAGAGGTCGTTGCCAAACCCTTTTGATAAAGAAATGTATTTGAGAATTGATATTTTAAAGTTTAACCTTGAACACATAAAACCAAATTTGTAGAATTACATTAAGAAAATAAATATATTTTTATGTAAAATGTAATCTTAATCTGCACATATTTTCTGAATTGTTGTGAAATTAACATTTTCATATTGGTGCATATCATCAAACATAAACGCTGATACCAATATGTCTCTATCTAGCAATTTTATCAGACAACCAATAAATTGTGCAGGTCTAATACATACAACAACATACAAACAAGTCAGCACACTTACTGGTTTGTGAGCTGGTCAGGCACCACAAACAGATTGATTCTGGAAAGGCCTGTTCTTGTGCCGAGGTACGCGATCTCCACTCCTTTATCAGAGTTCCTGCGTAATACGACAAATAGATAAACTACAATTATATAGTATCGTTGCTATCAGCACTTTCAAAAAGCTCAAAATAAACTACAAGATTTGGAGTTAAGTCCTTCCACGTTTTCAACGTGGAAAAAGAAGAGTGACATACTCAGACTTATTGAGCACCATGCTGGTCCAGTAGGCCTCCAAAGGGGCAGTGACTACCGCATCGAAGAGAACCTCCTGAATCAGCTCCTTGTCACCTAACAAAACAAGAAAAGGTATATTTTCACACATAAATCACGCTCATTAGTTAACAGACGACCACAAAAACATCTGTCAATGCACTGAAGGAACGCGGGCTGGAGACGGGTTCAACTCACATTGCAGGTGGGGTTCGTGGCCACTGAGGTAGAGTTTGATCGCCTCTATCTGGGACAGGTAGCGATGTTCCGGGTGCTCGTCTGTGTTGCAGTAAGTCCTGTCGTATAATGAGATAGGACAATGAAAACATTTGTCATGATGATACATGAAACACAGTAACAATTGACTCTGGATTGTTTCCTTTTACAACTGTTTTTTTTTTTTTGTCGATTCCTGATTTTGTGCTGAGAATTGCAGTTGAACCTCGGTCATACATTCCAGATGCTTTTTTTAATGCGATGCATCCACAGTGAATAAAAACGTGGAGTAAAACAAAGATGGTTTTCCAATTCACGAGCATTAGTTTGAAAAGCGTTTACTGTAATTTGTTTAGATGTTGGTTCCCAATCCTGGTGACCACAAGTCATCAAGTGACACAAACCATCAAGTCAAAGTCCTGCAGATCCCAAATGCTTCATTGCAGTGGAATTGTTTGATTTTACAATTTGGCAGTATATTTAGGACCAGGTCCAATCACAATGTCTCTTAACTAAGGGCTGATGATGTTATCGCAGCGACGTCAGTGTGCTCTTACCATTCGTCTGCCAGCTCTACATCAGGATGCTCCAAGTCATGAAGTCCTGCACCAGAGTAAGAACGATGCATCACAAATTAAATAAGCAAAAGCACCCGATATGAACTCATAATAATAGGAATAGGCATCTATGATTTAAATTCACACACACACACACACACACACACACACACACACTTAAACGCACACACACACACACACACTGGGGGTGAAAAATGTGTTTTTGAATGGAACTGACAGGTCTGATTAGATCAGGAAGAGCCAAGTCATGCTCAGAGGGTTCCTCTTGATGGACATGTTTAGAGAAACACACACACACACACACACACACACACACACACACACACACACACACACACGCACACACGCACACACGCACAACCACATGAATATTAACACGCATGAGGCTTGACATAAAAATAGACGCACATATTCACAGAGACACACATACGAACAAAAGACAAGGAGAAGTACAACAACACACCTAAGGAGCTGCTAAGGAATTTTTCATACTTCTTGTCAAACTGTGCAAGTTTTTTTATAAATGACGATGGAATGTGTGTGAGCAACAGAAAGATGGAAGAAAATGGTAAAAGAAATACCAGATGTAAAATAATGCTGAGTTACGTATATTAGTTATGAGTGGTGGAGGATTAGTAAAAACATTTTCTACTTTTGGGCACTCGTACTTTAGATATTTTCATTTTGTGCTACTTTGAACTTTTAGTCCATTACACATTTGAGGGGAAATCTACTTGAGCTGCTTTGCTACAATTTAAAAACGTCGGTGTCAAGTTAGTCCTGTAGACTTTACATAGCAATTATATGATCAGCTTATAAAATATGGTGCATGATTGCTAATTAAAGTACCCAAGAGTTTAAAGTAGATAAAATTAGCTCCTCATTAAAATTCCCCTGACATGTTAATCCATAAAAAAGAATAATCCTATTACATAATAATGTGAAGCTCTGAAAGGGGCCATTCTGCTGAACTTAGAAAACTATGGAGTTCAAACACATAGTTAAATTGTGCTTCATCTAAACTCTGTGGTTATTTCTCTTCCTTTTAATTATTTGTTGAAAAGAGTTTCTTCTTAAAAAAATACAAAAGAAACAACCTTCTCCTCCACATTAAGAGCATGGTCTATTAGAAATACAAACTGTGAACACTAAAATGGTATTTATATTATCTGTTATCTTGCTGCTCTGCTTGTCAATGTCTCTGTGCAAAGTCTTTACACCTCACTATGTCTTTGTGTTTGTTAATTGTTGTCATACACTGTTCCGTCTGTGTATTTTAACAGCTGTTGCTCTTGCTTTTATGTACGTCAGGCCCTGTTTATGTTTCTATATGTTTCACTGCTTTTATAGTTGTTTCTATTTTCAATGCTTTTATTCTTAAGCTCAGCTCTTTTATTGCCGGCCCAGGGACTACAGATGAAAATCAGCCTGTCAAATAAAGCAGTAAAGTAAATAAGTCGAACACAAGAAGCACAATAATCGCTATTGTGCTTTCCATATTCAACAGCTTCAACAATAGACTGTAAATAAACGGCGCATCTCTAGTTCCTCCCACTGAACATAAATGAAGCCTAAATATCCTGAATGCGAATGCCACCATCTTGTATTTGGAGTCAGAGTCTGCAGAGGAGAGCATTTACCCAAGAAGTCAGTGTTTGCCGCCAACATTTGTCCTAATTAAGACTACAAATAGATATTTTCTTTAAATGAATTATATGTACAATTTGGTATTAGTTAAATGATCTGAATACTTCACTCCATCGCTGCAGCTGTGTTCAGAAGTGTAAAGGCAGATTCATGGTTCTGCGTCAAAGCTACGCCCTACGTACGCACGTAGCCTACATGCTACCAAGTGGACCAATCACAGCTCTTGCAGTCTGCGTCGCTTGGACGTGTAGTTACATTTTTGGGGAGGTGCACATCAGGATACGGCGAAGGGTACGTGTCTACGCATAGGTTATACTGGTACTACAGCTTAGATTCGAACGCAGAAGCATGAATTGGGCTTTAAGAAGTGCGAGTTAAGCGAGAGACACGAATACACAAGACCATGAAAGAGAGCGGGTGAGAGTGGGGTTGAGATGTTTAAGGCAGACAGAGCAAAACATAGAGATATGACACAGATAACAAAGCAAAGGAGACGCACCTTCCTCCACGGTGACGTTCCCTCTGAAGAAAAACTTCCCGTGGCCTCTGGAAAGAGCTACACCTAGACTAAAAATAAAAACAACAAAAACAACAGGGTCTTTAAATAGATCACTCCCCAGTTATTTGTTGTGCAGAGAGAACTGGAAATACTGATGCTTCCGTCTCTAAAACTTTGTTCACAGCTCTCAGAAAATGTCTCTTACCTGAAAGGCGTCCCCTTGATATCTGTGTAGTAGTAATCATTATGCAGCACCAACACACGCTTCTGAAATGAAACAGATAGATACATTCTGTGACACACTGCAGTAAACAATGGTGTGTAGACTGCTGTCATCTGATGCGATTCCCTGCACTCTGGCGCCATCTACTGGTGCAGGGGGTACATGCCTTCAGTTAGCAGTCTGCCTCACGACCTGTTACTCCTCCTGATGGATGTGTAGGTTTTGCAGTGCGAGTGTTTGGATAAGGATTGTAAATTTGCATGTGTGTAGTTTTGAGTGTGTGTATGTGTGTGTCCGCAGATATGCATTTACATATTGAATGCTTAATAATCAGGGTAATGTATAATGCTCTCGCCTAAGCTTTGAAAATGCAAAGTGCGCACACACACACACACACACACACACACACACACACACACACACACACACACACACACACACACACACACACACACACACACACACACACACACACACACACACCTGAATGCCTCTCTCTCTCAGACAGACGAATAGTAAAACTGAATCTCTGGGCTGCTGCTGTCTCTCCCGTATTCAGCCACATGTGCTTGGCGGAGATAACGGGCTCACACACAGACAGACACACACACCCGTGCATGCAGGGCAAACCAAAAATCAAAAACAAAATCCCCTTGTCGATCCTGTACACGACTGCGCCAAGTGCAGCAACCCCTTGGCAGCATGCACTCTCCCACTGTCGAGTATTTTCTCTGGCTCAGCCTGCGGGACAATTCAAAATGTGTTTGTTGGTGTGTGTGTTGTTTCCTTTCTGGATGTCAGAGTCCTCACCCCTTTGTCGACGCTCTTCTTCACCTCCATGGAGAAGATCCCCGTCTTCCTGTTGACCATGGCATTTCTCAGCTAGCAACACAGAGCACACAAACATCAGATTTTTTTTGTTTTACTGACGATGTGATGATGCTTCCTGAAGATTTGTCTCAATGTGTCTCACCGTGTCGTCCTTATCCTCCCATTCCACCTCAGACAGATCCACACTGCTGTAGTTTGGCTTCCTCCGCTTTTTGCCGTCCCCGTACTGGACACACAGGCCCATGTGAACACACGTGCAACAACAGACATGGAGATATTGGAAGAAATTAAAGAGTATACTACACTAGATGGCTGCTGACTGTTACCACCTCTGCCAAGGAGGTTATGTTTTCACCATTGCCCGTTTGCTTGTTGGTTAGTTTGTGTTTTTAAACTAGATTAAAAAAACAACTGAACAGATTAACACAAAACGTGGTGGAAGGATGTGATATGGGTTTTTTTCACTCACTTAAATATTGCGTAGATTTACGTTTTTCAACATTTTCACCCTTTTCTGATGAAATAATTAATTGATCTTGATCAAAGAAAAAAACTGTAAATTGTATTTAATACTTTATAATGAATTAAATGCTGCTATTAATAATTAAAGGATGTATTAATTCATTATTGTTATTCATTTTTATTATTTATGTATCATATCATTTTTTTCTCCATTATATATAACAGTCAGCGAAATATAAGAAAAAAGTAAAGTAGATATGAGAATGCCAGTAAATAGAATCCTAAACCCAGTGAGAGTCAATTCACAATGATATAAACCAGATAAAATCAGAATATGAGAAGCAGGAAAATGGATGCCACACAAAAGCAGCAAAATGGATTTTCCATCAGAACACGACACAGGAGGAGGGAGACAGAGGACAGTTAGCTTAGCATAAAGACTGGAAGTACGTGGAAGTACTACATGGCTCTGTCCAACGTAAAAATAAATCCACCTATACTCGCTTCTCTAAATGTCATATCTAATTTAACACAAACAGAAATGTAAAAAAAGACTAATTTTGATTTTCACACAGCATAACATAAAATAAACTGTCTTGGTGAGTGCAGGGCCTGGACTGATATCAATCTTCTCATCATTAGGCACAAAGGCAAACAAGGACTCAGAAAAGCTCACACCACTGCCAAGGCCCAACAGTACACAATCATAATATCACATACATGTCAGACATACATCTAGATCCCAGCATTACCAGCTGGGAAATTGGAGAAAACACCCAAAAAACGTCCTATTTCACAAAATTAAATCAATGGGTTTCTCCTTGACCGATACCACATGTTAACACATCCAATAGTAACTCATTTGAACACTTTTTGGGTTATGTCAAACAACTCCTTCAGTCAATTACTATTTTAAAGTGATGACCAAATTCATTCCTCTCCCTCTCCCTCTTCCTCTTCCTTTTCCTCTTCCTCGTCCTCTCCTCTCCTCTTCCTCTCATCTCCTCTATCAGTATTGGGTTTATAAATACGTACTATACTATGTGTTTGTCTGTGTGTACACTGAGTGCTGCTCTCCATTCATCTGTCAGTGAGAACAGCCTCCCTCCTCTCATTAGTTGTTAAACACTGTTCATTAATGTCTTTAATTAGGCCGCCATTAAAGCATCCGTCTGCCTGTCTCACTGTCTGATCTGTCTTTGCCTCCTCGTCTGCTCTCTTTCCTTCCCCCCCGTATCTCTCCATTGTCATCCAGTGCTGCGCCCCACCTTATCGCTCTGCACCTATACTCTCACATTAGGCAGGTTCCTTGCTTTCCTCAATCTCTCTCTCTCTCTCTCTGCACTCGCTCCCCTCATCCTCTTGTGGTGGGAGAGAGAGCACAATGGAGTTAATCACAGCCATTCAGAGGCTGTATCTCTGTCTATTCACAGCACAGTGGAGGCCTGGAACATAGTCCCCTCATCTGCATACCACCATGCAGCCAACACACATACACACACTGCTCACGGGCACATAAACACAGAGCACCACCGCGCACACACATTCATGTCAATCAGCATCACAAAGTGAAAACGAAATCAGTAATCGACTTGACACGAACTCAAGTCTTACTATTCCTCGGTCGTCTGTACAAAATAAATTAATACATTTGGACTTCAATCACTGAGCCGTTAAAAAATACATTGTTATGATAATGAGGTTCATAGTCGGTTAACTGAGAGTTTGAATGGCGTGGGAGCCAGTACTCACAAGTGGCCGTAGATCTGGGTGCGTAAGGATGTAGCCATTGTTGGTGATTGCAAAGGCGTAACCGTGAATGCCCAGCTAGGAAATACACAAAAACACGGACAGATGACAAATCTGCAGCTCACTGTACATCTCGGCTAATCAAGCTCTGCGGGATTTTTGCAGGCAGAATGTTTGTCTTTGTAGTGAAAATTGCAAAATACAAGAGGATGCCGTCATTTGTCCGGACAAATGATTCACTCGCAAATCTGAAAATCGTATACAAAACCAAGCTTCACATCTACGAGTGGATAAAACCACATCAACACATGTGATGAGGCGGGGACACTAGTGAAGAGAAGAACGCATTAGTAAACATAATGTGTATAATTTTCCTGTCATAACTGGACATGAGCAATGAGCTGTGAATAATCCGCCTCTGATTTAACTGCTTTGGCTTTCAATGACTGCACTGTGAAGTTGGACTGGTGTTTGCACAGACATGAGAAAAAGAATAATTACTGACGCAGCATCCAGTTGAATAGAGCCTTCACAAAGCTCAATCCTGAGGTTTAAAAGACAGTAGAAGTCGTGATTGTGAGGAGGGGTATCTCATGTTTATAATCCCCCATAAGGACTGAGTGATGTCTGGTGTGGTACCTTATATTTGGGGATGGTCTTGAGCAGCTCGGACACGGGCACATCTGTCCCAACAACCCCTAGAAGGATGCCACGGTTTCTCTGGAAGCACACACACATTAAAAAATATTTTTACTTTTTAACACACTTTCTCAGAGATCCACTGTTGAATGGAATAAAACAAATGTCAGTCTGCAAGATATATTTAATTAGTGATGCTCTGGTGCATCCCAATTTACTGACTCCAATCAAAGTAAAATTAGTGTCCATCAAAATAGGAACATAATGAATCATCATTTCACAATTTGCGTCTCTAGTTATGCAAGAAGTAATTGATTAAGCTTTCAATTAAACTGCAAGTTCGCAGGAAACTGGGAAATAGTTGTGGCAAATTACCGTCTCATTCTTGGTGCTGAACACAGGCATTGCCACCGTGGTCACCAGAACTGGACTCTGACCGTCCTCCATCTGCGAGAGTCATGTGATGCAAAGAGTGAGAGAGACGGCGATGGAAAAAGAGAAATGGAGACAGAGGGAGGAGAAAAAGAGAAATGGAGACAGAGGGAGGAGAAAAAGAGGGAAACTAATGATGAAATATTGTCATAGTCACAAATGAAATGTTACCGCGCGGCGCACTGCATTGGCAGCACGCATACACATCTCGCTCCATAACTCTCTGTGAGTGATAATTACAAGCTGCAGAAACTCCTCAGCACTGAACCTGGTAGAAATCCTGCCGCAGACCTAGTCCTGTTATCTTCTTGAGGGACCTGCAAAACTTCCACGACATGTTTTATTCATGTTTATTATTTGCCTTAAAATGTACTCAATCAGAGCCTGCGCTTTGATCTCATGCAGAACAAGCTTATCCACAGGCAGTTTGGATCTAGGTATCTTCCCTCCCTACGGACTGCTGGAATTATTATGATATTTATCTTTCTGCCGGCTGTCTGTATTTGACGATGATATCCATATTAGATGAAGGCTTGACACTGTTAGGGGTTTGTCCCTCTTTTGCATTTTTCTTTTGTTTTGTCCATGTGAGCGCGTGTGTGTGTGTGTGTGTGTGTGTGTGTGTGTGTGTGTGTGTGTGTGTGTGTGTGTGTGTGTGTGTGTGTGTGTGTGTGTTTTGTGTGTGTGTGTGTGTGTGTCCATCCAGGTGTGACTCCTGGATTGTTTCCCACCCAGTGTTTCAAACCATCTTGGACCTTGCAGGGCCAACGCTGACGAACTAAATGGGTCGGCCCCTCGCTATGTCATGATATTTATATACATTAATATGAAAGGTTTTACACCCTCTAATAAAAGGTAGGCAGCCCCAATCCATCGGGGAGCCCTCGTTAGTGGGAATCTGGATTGCCGTGGTCATTTTCAAATCTATGCTAACTCGCAACTCCGAAACCGCCACATCGTCAACCTTTCAAGAACATCCTCTCCTTCCCTTCTATGTCCGAAGACACACACTCACAACAATCGAACTGCTGGCTAAGACAGCTACCTGTGCAAGATGTTCAAACAGCTCGGGACAACATCCCTCCACAGACAAGGTTGCTTTAGCCCCAGCTGTCTTAGCACCAGCCGCTTGTGCCAGCTTTCAAACGGCTTGGGACAACTGTGGTCTTGGGCGTCATGAAAACCCGTAAGTGAGAAACCCTCTACCACAAAGGTGCCTTAGGGCGAGCTAAGTCAGGCAGCTAAGTTTAGCTGCACTGCTCCAATCATGTGAAATACCTCACTCTCCACAATCACAATTGATTTCCAGGGATACTTGAGCCAATACTTAAAGGTAAAGTTCCACTTAGATCCTGGCTCATTCTCCTTCTGTTAAGTCACTTTTAGTGGTATTACACTACTGCTGCACTTCTCTGCCTGTACATTTTAAATTACTTGTCTGCCAGTTGTTTACATGTGTCTCTGAATCATCAGTGCCTGGCTGCCAATATTTCCCCATGTCCTGCCATGTCTTTGTCTGAAACCCTGGATCGGAACCCCGAACAGATCCCTCGCCTGCCGGCCAAGCTCAGTAACCTGGATCTCCTGCCTCAGTATTTGTTCCCGTATGATGTTCTGCTCTCCTCCATTCACTTTTGCTAGATTCTGTAATAAACAATTTGAAAACGTCTCAGGCTTCGTGCTCGACAAAAAGTGGTCTGAACTTGTCCACTCATAAATGATGGTCACTTGTGCAATTTGTGTTAAAGTCATTATAGTGGAGTGGTGCAAAATGAACCCCAGAAAAAAAAATCCTTGATGGTTAAATTCTGCAGCATCAATGGAGTATCATTTTGTCTGATTCTTCCAAACTGACCTAAATATCAGATTCCAGCATGGTCAATGAGAACTTTCAAGGAGGACTACCCATTTAAGCAATCATTTCAAAGGAACATTACACACCTCCTGTACCTTCTCCTTCCCCCAGCGCTCAGCCCCCTTTCCCACCAGTAATAATGGGTAATGACAGGAAACTGCTAGCACCCATTCGCTCCCCCTCAGATGCCGGGGGAAAGCTGAATTGGTGACCGGAGTTTTGACAGCTGGTAATAGCAATCCAAAGAGCAGTGAGGACTTCAAAGAGAGAACAAAGTACAGCTGCTGCAACAATGGACGTCCTTGCCGCTGCAGAATGGGATCGATCACAGGTCAGGGGGAGCGAGCAGAGCCTCATCTCAGCTCAGGTCTATTGGATCATATATCACCGGTCTTAAAACATATGAACTGACATTTACTGTGTATCCCCAGCAAGTGTGTACTCTTTGTATTTAACTCTAAAGCCCTGTTCAGACCTGGAATTAACATCCGACCTGAGAGATCCAATCACAAGTGAACAAAGTTAAGTAAGTGTGTTCACCCCCGGCATTAAAAGGCGTCTCCTTTGTCTCCTGTGACCACGTGTGATCGGATCTCACGTCCCCGCTCATGTACGTCATTTGTGTTGGCAAAGAGCAAAAGTTGTTGTTTTACCCAGTTTTAGTGAACAGGTGTGCGCCATGTCACAATGTTTGTGTATCGGTGTGTTGGCACAAGTGAGAGAGAGAGAGAGAGAGGGAGGTAGAGGGGGAGAGGAGTCAGGAGGGGCTGAATGAATCTGTGTGATGAAGAAATATTTGACTAATTTAAGAGAAGTATCAATCATCATGTCGCGGTCAGTGTCAGTGTCAACGTACAGGCACTGGAAAGCGTGAAAAAGCATTCGATTCACTGTGAAACTCCAGTGGGTCAGAGGACGTCAGCTGAGGGGGGGCCGTCCTTCACATAAGCACAGGACGCATTTGCATTCACACAGCGAGAAAAAAAAAGTGGCCACTTCTGACTGTGATCTGAGTGATCGCACCTCAATACGCATTTAGGACCCATTGGGGGAGTTCATACCTGCACTTAGAGCCATCCACATTTGATCAGATCACCCAGGACAGATGTTAAAACCAGGTCTGAATGGGGTCTCGGGTGCTTTATTTTCTGGTATACGTGGATTTGTGGAAAATCAAGCTTTCCCATGCTGCTCTGGGAAATGACTTGGCGCAATTAAGCAGGAGATGAAGAAAGGAGGCGAGCGGCTGCATCTGTTGGATTCAAAGCCAACATCACACAGATGATCCTCAGTTGCCCTACCCAGGGGACGGAAGCCCTTTAAACCTGTGCTTCATTATCCAAGGAGAGGAAAGAGGCACTTCCTTGAACCCTAAATGAGCGTCCTCCAACAAGACCTTGCCCCGAGTCCCAAAGGGAGTGCTCCTCTCTAGAATTTGACTTATCATACAAAATCTGCAACCTCTGAATGCAAGGTCACAACTAAGCACACATCTGGGCCAAATCTGCAGCACCGTTGCCTCCGTGGCTTTATCCGTATCCGTCAGAGTAAATGAGGTGTGCGAGTCCTTTCTCCTGCTGTGGGTCAAAGAAAGAAAAAGAACCCCACTGGGATCTAATGCACTCGCTCCCCGCTGACACAAATACCCACACGCTTACACCCCTCAGAGGGCTCAGATACACACCCCTGCCCCATGTTTGGTGTCTCACAGGACACCCCTTAATCTGGGTTGCTGTGAAAAATTGCGTGCTGGTGGACGAAATTACTCTTGTTTCCTTGGAGACCGGGCTTAATGATGTTGGTGTGTCTAAGTGCAGGAGCCAAAGCCCCCTCCATGGGCTCCTACGGGAAAACATACCCCATGGGAAGCAGAGCTGGCACCGACCCAGCAGACATTTTGACTTCATTGGTGTTTTGGGGATTATCTACGAAAGCTCTCAATTACCTCAATCAATGTTATAGAAGCGGATTTTATATTCATCCGTTATGACATTTCGAACAGCTCACAACTC
This sequence comes from Hippoglossus stenolepis, assembly GCF_022539355.2. Classification (NCBI taxonomy): domain Eukaryota; kingdom Metazoa; phylum Chordata; class Actinopteri; order Pleuronectiformes; family Pleuronectidae; genus Hippoglossus; species Hippoglossus stenolepis. The sequence continues at coordinate 11,280,093 of NC_061488.1, forward strand.
CAATTTATCATCAAAAGGTAATCTATTGCTCCCGGCCACCCAATCTTCCAGTCTTGTTTTTTTTAACTTTAGTATTTTGCCTCTCAAAACCACATCCTTCTTTACATCCTCCATATTCTCTTACACTCTCATACTGCCCTTACACTTGTCCTCAAATACTAACCCCCCCACCACCACCACAGACACACACGCACACACAAACACACACACACAAACTCTTCTCCCTCCACCACCACCCTCCCATCATTCCTGAGCTCCAGTGTCAGTTCATCTGACAGAGTGGGAAACAAAGCCAAATGAGCCAGAGAATGATGGATGAAGCTGGTGAGAGGGAGGATGGGGACGAAGGGGAGGGAGCGGGAGGGAAGTGGTGGAGTGGAGGGATGATCGCAGGTGGGGGGACAGAGCGAGGGAGACGAAAAGCTAAACCGAGAAAGACAGTGGAGATATGTTGGGAAAGATTATTAGGTTGCACTGAGAGGACGGGGAGGGGTCAAATTATAGGATGAAGGCTACGTCTGGAAAGATGATACCCATCAGCCCTGGAACGCAAATTCCAGATTCTCACGACTTTCCTTACACTACAATTTCCAATCCGAGGACTCTAATAAATTCTCAACACTGTGATCACGCGGGATGTGTGTTTGTGTCTTTTTATCACTATCAGTTTTACTTTTAGACAACTGATATGTGTGTGTGTGTGTGTGTGTGTGTGTGTGTTCTCATGGCAGCCAGGCTCGAGCTGCGCTGGGATGATTACGTATTCCTCGCTAATCCCAATTATCGTGTCTGACAATGTGATATCTATTTCTGTTTTCTGCTGAGCCACTGCGATGTCAATCAGCTCGAGTCTATCACACCAAAAGTACCATGTCAGACATATGGCCTGCCAGCTGTCTAATGCGACTGCTCTGTGCTCAGCTCGTACTGATACAACGGGCATAAGAATCTTATGATTATTGAGCTGCTTATCTCAACCCACACATGATTCATAACGTAATGAAAAATAAAACACTGAAAACGATAAAGAGGCGTCAAAACAGATCATCCCAAACCCTCATTACAGGCTATTGAATTTTCAACTACAAGACAACAAAACATCTTATTCTGGAGAATTCCACCAAAACAAATAACACGGGCAATCTTGTTTTCACACCAAAATCACAGGCAGAAGAGCAAAAATGTCGCCTCACATTTACAAACACGGTCACACTGCAAAGCCCAGAGATACTGGCACAGCACGACCAACACAGAATCGTCGGTGATGAATGAGTGCAAGCGTGTGCACAGACGTGCGCGCGTGTGTTTGATCAGACGTGCAGAAGAGAGCGATCGATTGAGCCAATGCCAACAACGATGCATGGTTGAAATCAGGAGGTTGACGAGCAACATACGACACTGACACACAAGAAAATGTCGTCGGTATGGTGGTTAGTTCACCAGAAATACGCCTTGTTCTCACAGAGATCGGAGTCCAAAATGCACATGCACACGGAATGCACATGAACACACAGCAGGCCTCAACACATGACAATACAGCAATGAGCTGAAATCAGTTTTTTTTTTCTTTTACCTTTTGCGCTTGGGGGAGCTAAAGAGAAAAGATTAAGGAGGAGGGAGGAGAAGGGGGAAGAGGAGCAGGAGAGAAAGGGTCAATACGTTTGTGTGAGAAAGTGTCAGAAAGCCTTCCAGTGTAGTTTCCACCGAGTGGAGCTCCAGCTCCAGTGGGTGCGTTAAATCCACTGACATTGACTTTGACTGCAACTTTAAAAACATTGACTGTGTCAAGAGAGGAGAACTTTATAGCTAGGAGGCTCACGGCAGAGGAAACAACACTTAGGCCGAAAGTGTTGAGTCACTGCTGAGTGCATGCACTTTGACTGTGATAAATGGACGGGGATAATGAGGACAAAAAAAATAAGCCGTGAAAGGCAGAGAAAGGTAAAACATGAGGGACATGAGGAGGATTGCGGAGAGAAAGAGTTCATTTTCATGTTCTATCGCACTGAATGCCTGTGGGCATTTCTGCTGGAGGGCACTCGCCTTTGTCTCCTTACATTTTTGAAGCTCTCTGTTTCTTGATCTATTTAGAAACAACTGAGGACAAATGGCTGCTGTTCACTGTCTCTGGGCAAAAACAATAACTTGAACAAAAGAGGATTCCTGTGCATGCATGAATACCACAGTTCATTGTGTGTGTGGATTATGCATTTCAGAGAATCCTTTTGTCCGCCCCAGAGAACTATAAAGCATGTATGATGGATCAAGCTGTGATTATCTTATAAAAAATATTATAATGATAATATATAATCATTTGTGCCATTTTCCTGACTATTCCACCCAGTAGCCACTTCATACCCCTTGCTAAAACTAATGCAGTCTATTATAGTGAAACCTATCTTCATGAAGGTTGTAATGTGTTATTTGTGTTGGAACTGTTTTAGAGAGGTGTTTTAATTATTTGGAGGCGACTGCAGTCTGTGCCACTTTTGCATTATACTGACAACTGACTTTATTATTTGGTCCACTGCATTTATCAAACCAAACATCAGAAACACCTGTCAGTAAACATAAAATAGCACAAAAACTACGCCCATGCCAGTTTATTATCACTCTGAAAAACAGCTCGAACATGGTGTGCCAAAGGAGGTGGAAACTGAGTGAATTGAGTTTGTTTGTCTGTGTGGGCTATGGTCCAAGGTTGAGAGCTCAGAACCAATGTTCTACTCACGCTACACAACTCCCAAACACACACAGGAGGCTCATTGGCTTAATAGTTTCATCTGCTGCGCACACATTCTTTCACACATTCAGAGACATACAAAGGCAAAGCGCATTGTCAACCCACTGCTTTTATTTTATCGCCACCATCCCGAGTTTACAATTCATCCAGACAATACAGACGTGATAAAACAAAGTGAGAGGTAGATTAAGCTTTCACGTGTAAATCTCTCAATCCATCATTGAGTATTGAAGGAGACGTATTACACTTGTCATACTTGCAGAATGCAGCAGCTAGTCCGGCACGCCCCCCTAAAAAAGGCCGGGTCACGCCAACGCAGAACATTTCCTACACGCACTGGAGGACACGCCCCAACCACATCAAAGTGGGGCAGCTGGCCAATCAGAGTAGAATAGGCTTATCAGGAGCCTTAAAGAGACAGGGATTAAAACCAGCTGTTTCAGACAGAGGCTGAAATGAGGTTCTGCAGCAATGGACAGTAAGAGAAAAGTATTGTGGTTTTGGAAAAACCCAAATCAAAATTATCAACCTGAATAGGAGCATAATGTGTCCTTTAACCGCCCATAATGTTCACAGCCCAGTGGGCACGAGTGGTTAGAGAGGACGACGGGAACGCCCAGTAGCATGTGAGAGATTGGTGTTGTCAACTCACGGTGCTGTCGATGTAGGCCTCAGTCCACACTGTGTCGTGCTCCTGGTCGATCACCTTGGGACGACTCAGGACGTGGAGATACTCCATCACATTCTCCTGCACGTCGGCCAATGTGGAAATCTGAGTGAAGTATCCTGTTGGGCAGAGAAAGGAAGACGGAGAGGGGAAAATGATGGAGGGTGAACAGGTTCAATGTCCTGGCTCATCATTGCTGCCCCTCAAAAACTGTTTGTAAGCACATGTCACATCCAATATCAGCTTGGCCATCACTCCCATTTTACTTACCTTGGTACCATAGCAGAAATATTACATCTGGAATACAGTATGGTAGGCAGCAGATATTTGCTTGATGGAGCAGACTGGAACCTGGTTGCATACAGGAGTAATAGCTGAAGAATACCCTGCAGTGATGTACAAGTGAGTGCAAACCAGCATGGGCTTGTGGATGGGTAAGTGGTATGTAAATGTTAAACCCAATGTGATGCCATTTCCTACGATGGTAATGCTGCCATTATGATGCTAATGCGCGGGAAGAAATATACCGTTATCGCAGCAGGGCGACAGAAAAGGGGGAGAGGAAGAGAGGGAATCAGGACAGCAGCAAGACAGAGTGAGAGAGAGAGAGAGAGCGAGAGCGAGAGCGAGAGAGAGGGAGAGAGAGAGAGAGAGAGAGAGAGAGAGAGCACCACATTTCCATCCATCTGTAAAAACAGCAAACTGTCTCCATCACCGTGAGGAAGTCAAGGAGAAAATCATAGCTGGAGGAAATAGATTTTGGGGTCATCTTTCCCAGCGACGACCTTTTACTCCACAGGGAGAAAAGAGCCAGCGTCTGGCCTCAATACACCGATCTACCGTATGATGTATGTCATACACCCCCATATAACTCAGAACAGGATCCGTCACTGATAATCCAACTTTAAATCCGTCACCAGAGAACAAAAACTTCCAGTAACAAAGGCTAAACTATCACATTATATAGCAAATAAGAAATGTGTGACAATCACAATTTCAGATAATGGTATTTTAGATGTAAGCTGCACCATCAACATACCGGTACATCTTCTCTCAGTGTTGAGACATGTTGACCCTGATAGCGGCACAAGCAAAAATAAAAGCATGTTAATTTTTTCATCAAGTGAACAAACAAGGGAGACATTTTGGCAGGTGATTCGACAATTGGGGTCAAATGCTGCGACCGTCATTTCCGTTAAGTGCACAACGGAAATGTTCAAATTGAGTAAACACGACCCTGTCGATAGTCGGGCACTACGGAGGCAAGCAAACAGTGTAACACGGTGTAAGTGTACCAGTGAAAGTATCTCAAGAAAGTACAGATTCCTCCTTTTTCATCCTCAAGAGCATTCAGACTTCACCTATTATTCCATCAGACAGTGCCCTGACAGCACACACGTACAGACTGACATCACACACAGAGCAGGCTGCCTCAGTCTAACTGCATCGTTCATCACAGAGGTGAGTGAAGAATGACTAGTCCCACTGGGAGGCTGAGGGCGTCCTTCGGGCTGAGCCACCAGGGCCAGAGACGAGCAGGGGGGGTGAAAAAGAATGAACGCTCCCTGCTCTCGCTGACATGGTACACCTGTCGTACACACAGGCAGGACAGCCTCAGCAGGGGGAGGGCATTAATATATTTTTAAAGGACCTTGGTTTGGGTGACATGTCAGCAAAAATACACACCAAGGTGACCTCATACATGTAAATAATAGATGAGGTGGAGGTGGAAAATGTCATGACGTGAGGCCAAGTCTAAGTACACCACAACAGTATGTCGACACCCTTACGTTCGCCCATATGTGATGTGTAACATCAACATTTAGAAACACGGACATCTGGTTTATACTTTTTTGAGATATATAAATATATATCCATGTTGGTATATCATGTTAACACAGGAAGAGATGTTCCGATACCATTTTTCTCTTCCCGCTACTGATTCCAATACCTGGACTTTGTGTATCGGCAAATACAGAGAACAGATTTGATACTAGATTATCTGAAAAATAACAATTAAACATCATCTAACAGCTTTATGCTTCTAACCCTGTACAGAAGTGATGACTGCCATCATTGTTGTACGGCCGGGCTCAGGTGAAACCCTATAAATACATACAGAGAAGGAATGCCTCAGAACTTCTTTTATTATCTACTTTAACACAACCGACAAAGGCCATGAATAAATCTAGGAGCACACAACAATCACATGCTTTAAACAGCTTGAAATTGCTGACATTTTAACTTGCAAGCTCTAATGCTACACTACTTGAAATCACCTCTTCTTTTCCACTCTAAAAACTGTACTTTCCATTAGCAGTACACCGCAACTGCTGTTTTGGAGTGGGAGAGATGAAGTGATTGCTAGGAAAAGAAAATGCAGTTTCATCTGGTTGAAACTAATATAGTATAAAGACGTGGTATCAGATCAGTACATAGATCTGCATACTCGCCGATGCCCGACTTGGCATTTTCGGCAGCATCTCTGGCATTTCTAAAGCAACTTTAAGTGAAACAGTGATGAAATGAAAACAAATGTTCTGCTGTAGTTTGGAAAACGTTGATGTGCCTCGGAAGCAAAGAGCAAACTGTTCTGCACAGCTCCTGCAGTGGAGAAGACGTCACTGTCACAGCCTGATTCATCATTCAGCAGACAAACACACAACAGACACACACGTGCATTTCTCATCGTCACAACCGACTGGATGGGTTCTCTGATATCACTTCCAACCAAAGCTATGGATGTCCTTGCCTAACACACACACACACACACAACCACACACACACACACATCCCTTGTGTGACCTATGCCTCTCCTGTCTTATCTATGGCAGCCTGAGGAAATGGATCCAGACCGTCTCTGTCACCCACCTCCCAGCTAAATATAGAACCTGCTGCAAAGTGCTCTACACACTGAGACAACCATGACCACACACAACGCAGCTGAGAAGAGGTTTGAACTTAAGACTTAGAGAAAGATGTAATGTGACATATCTGGTCTGTGCAACTGGGACCAGCTGCCTGCTGTCACATGCACATGCTAATACTGATGAGCACTGACAAACACAACCACACGCACACACACAAACATACGCCAACAAACCCCCAAACAAATCCTGAGCTCCTTCATGTATTCATTTGCATCTGGCTGACAGCAACATGCAAAAACTTTACTCTGCAAAAAACAGATTATAAGGAGAAAAAAAAAAAGAATACAGCATGTGCTGTAAGATCCCACCTTTGTTAGCACACGCCATCCATTTCAGATTATCTGCGAAGGCTGACTCTCGACCAATCAGGTACGGGAATATGCGGACCTGCGGAGAGAGAGCAGATAGCTTCCGTCAGTCATTTTAATCCCATTTTGACACGGCCCACCACACCACCATAGAGAAGATCACACTGCCAGCCTAAAGGCTCGCTCTTTATCTGCCGCCGATAAGCCGGCCCATTCTCTGTGTTTAATAGAGTCAATTACAGATGAATACAAGTTTTCCAATTTGTCTTTTAGATTTCATATAAAGTTTAAATGAGTCAAATCGGTCATTTTAACTCAAGAAACTAAACAATTAAGGATTAACAGATTCAGCTTTTTAAATAAGATAAGTGTATCAAGAATCTGCAACTATAATGAATACAGATAATAAACTCGTATTTTGAGTTGAAAAAGGCAAAACTCAATCTTCCAAGCTCTCTGCTGCCAAACCCATTTTTCCATGGCAGTGCTCAGTTAGGCTCTAACAGCAGGTGTAGGGGCAGGTGTGCGTGTGTGTGTGTGTGTGTGTGTGTGTGTGTGTGTGTGTGTGTGGTGTGTGTGCGTGGAGAGCAGGTTGCCAGATTGGAGCAGATGCAAGCCTCTGGGGCACAGCTGCCATAGCACCCATGCCTGCATTTTTCACTGCCTCCCATCACCCTGACAGCATGTGTGTGTGTGTGTGTGTGTGTGTGTGTGTGTGTGTGTGTGTGTGTGTGTGTGTGTGTGTGTGTGTGTGTGTGTGTGTGTGTGTGTGTGTGCGTGTGTGTGCGTGTGTGTATGAATGTATGTGTATGCACACTCATGTCTAGAAGTGGGTATGTTTATGTCTTTATCTGTTTTAGGCTGACTTCACTCAAGAGAAGGATCTGAAAATCACAATAATACACTTTAAGTCCATGCGGCAGTTCCCTTTTGAGCAACACTTCCATTCAAATCATACTTATTTCATTAGTTAGTGACAGGTGTCAAAGGTCAACACCTTATAAATTCAGTAGTGATTATAAGAGCTTTAGCAAACAAAGATATGAACCACACACAGCCAATTCTAGCATCACATTTTCTAGTATGGATATTGTTGGTCTATTGTCAGCTGTAATGAGTCTCACTGTGAATAAGTGCAATTGTCAGACTGTCATTTTTGAGCCGCTCTAATCATCTATAATCACCTTCTATTCACACAGACCTCGGGCATTTGGACAGGCTCTGCCGGAGTGACAGGAAAACACAACAGAGACGACATCATCGTAACCGCCCCGTGTGGCGCTCTGGTTCAGAGGTGTCACAGTGGGGACGTCTTGTTGTGCTTGTGTGTGTTTTACTTCACTGGTAACCAAGACTGGGTCAAAATATGGCAGGCTGGTTATGAAATATGGACGAGGTTTACGGCTGAGTAAAGTAAAATGGAGAAGGCAGGGGCTCTGGCTACTGCATGCGATCTTCAACCTACTTGACTGCACAAATTTTATATAGGCAGGAATAAAAATACACACGCAGGCAAGAATAGAAATGCATAGACATGCAAGTATACACATCTGTACGTGCCTATGAACGCACAGATGCACCGACAAGTTTCAGGCTGACGCACATGCTCTGCCCTCATGTTCTATAAGTATCCATATGTGAATATATGTATTTATTTACACTTTAACATGTAACAGTTCATACAGTTCTTCTGTGTAGGCTACATTCTGCATTATATAGGGTTATATTAAATATTTTGTGGGAGGTGTTTCCTGATATTAGTTGTTTTGATTTGTAGAAAATAAGGCTGATTCCTAAATTGGAAAACCCCACATAGAATGAATGCTATAGTGTTTGGCTTATCTCTAATTGTCTCATCCATTTAAAGTGCACAGTTTGGTTTGAGCAAAACAAAAGCTGCTTTAATTCAAAGTGACGACTTTGTACAAAACATATTTTCTATCATCACCTGTTTGTAAGCCTTTCAGTTTCAATCATTTTGATTGTTTGGACTTCCACCACAAATCCAGATAACCTTAAGCTGCACACTTTCTTAAATCAGCGGCTAATTTTATTTCTCCTTTACTGACTTATCTTTTTCATCTATCATTTGCCTCTAATTAAATTCCTTATCGTGATATCTGCTTTTGTTCCACCACAACTTTTATCTGGTGACCCAACACTTCTTAATTAGTACAAACCCAACTTTAAGAGTCTCTGGAAAGATTCTGATGATGTTTTTACTCTGATACTATTTCATCAAATACCCCTTTAGACCCCATGGTCTAGCTTGTTTTGCATGCACATACAGTTTTTCCTTTACCTGGTGGTACAGTAGAATTAATACAGGAATCAGTTCTATCTTTGAACACTATATCTAGGTTTTGCTACAGGTTGATGGTTTTGTTATGGATTGACACGTTTCTGTCTGTCGTTCAGCAGATCAGTGGTGAATTAGCTCAGGTGTCTGCACTTTCAGGTGGCTAAAGGAATTTGGTGCCACGACAGACCGGTCCCCTCCAATTTCCATTTTTATATGGAGCTTTAAAATAGTTTTCAGGCTGTATGCATTGGTTCTGTTCTGCCAAAATTCAACTTCAGCTTCTTCATATATTTTATCTTTACTGACAAGTGTTTGCAATGGCCTGAGGTGAAAGAAGAACAAAACTGTATTTTAGTCAAACACAGACACAAACACAAATATGACTGTTCCAATCACAAAACACAAATTGTACACGTTGATAAATAAACTGGGAACAGCATCACAAGGCATCATTCAAGCACAGCTGGCTGAGAATGTGTCTTTTTTGTAGTTGCATTTGTAAGTGTGGGTGTACAAATATGTCCACGTTTATGTGTGTTTATGCTTCGTGTGTGGCTGCATACACGTGTGTGGGCACCTGAAAGCAAACTAGAAGGGAAGTATGTATTTATGACTTATCTGGGACATCAGATTTCCACGCAAGCCTGTAAATGCACTAAACTTCACAGAGCAAAGACAGGTCTTTGGGGAGTACGACATTTAAACTCTTCGTATTCAGTTTGTTATTTGTATTTTAGCTTTTGAGGTCACGCTACAAAAAGTTAAGACAAATGCAAAATAACGTCTGAGTCATTATCTACAAAATTCTGTTATCTGTAATGTGTGACAGTACATCTCTAAAAGTAATCACTGGTGTATCATGAAAGAAAAACTCATTATAGAAAGTATTTGAAGTTTTACAGTGTTTTAGACTTTTCAGCAGTTTTTCATGGCATCGCTTCCTTTACGATCTCATTATCTCTGTAGCTTTTTGGAATAAACATGATCCGCACACTGATATTCAGAAACTTATTTGCATTCAGGTTTTCCTACGCATGCTCATACGCCCAGTGTGACGCTACAGACTGGGGAAGCTATAAAGCTGGTTAGAAAGAAACCATTAAACCCCAGCGGCGGAGAGAGAGAGAGAGAGAGAGAGAGAGAGAGAGAGAGAGAGGGACTGACAAAGACTGAAGACTTCTATTATCAGCGGGGCTTCTTTTATATGGAAGTATCTAGCAGCCTTGTCCCCTCTCTGCTCACTGCTGTACAGCCTTGAGGCAAAAGCATGTGTGTGCGCATGAGTGAGTGTGTGTGTGTGTGTGGGTGGGAAGAATATCTGAGTAAAAAAGGTAACTGGTTTTACTGTTGTGGCTCATCAGTGAAATATTTTCCAAGGCATCATGGCTTGACAAACTCAAAAAAATCCATCTATGTACGGGCATTCCGTAAATATCAATGCATTATATTAATGTACATAAACATGTGTTCAAACAGACTCAATATGGGAATTGGAAAATATGTGAGGCAATGGAAGCTTGCACTTGATGCACGTATATAAGCTCAGGATGTGACCGTATAACTGCCTTTAGTATGTCTATCCTCAGCCTTTTAAGGACGAAGACCCTGCAGCCTTTCTTTTCCCTTTTACGAAGGAAAATGACCTAAGAATAAGCTTTTTTCTTGCCCTCCATCTCCTCTCTCCCACTCTCCTCCCATTTCATTTCATGGCCTGTCAGTGGAGCACCACAATTACCTTGCAGGACAGCAGAGAGACAGCTCCGACCTCAGAGACAGGGCCATACTTAACTCACGTTTTAGAAAGGACCCCAATCTGGGCTCACTCAATACCTTCTGCTTGTCAAAAGCATGTTTTGAAATATGACAACAGAACAGCAAACTGTGTTTTCATATGCACAACACAGATGCTTTTTGTTATGGTGATCATGCTTGCAAGATGTTCAGTATCTAGGAACTGTCCATTTCTACCAATATCTGATGTACTACACTTACATTGATATATATAAATTGTAATAAAAGCCCAAATAAATGGCTGTGACAAGATCAAATTTTTTTACTAAATGATTATCGTGCCCAAAATAATTCACAATAACGATACTTTCACTTTTCAGAGTTTTTGTTTAAATACTTTTGGTAAATGTTTAAAATACTACGAAATATACAAAAGTATCTGCTATACCTACTAGGGTCATGCAGATAGTAAATGATCTCATTGATCAAAGGTGCTCAGAGTGATCATAGCAGAGATCGTAGACTGACAGAACATATCAGTTTCTGCTTGACCTTCGTTTTCCAGGGTTGTGAATGTGACTCTCAGTTCAAACTCCAAGTGAATTGACAGTCAACAAGAAAGAGACAGAGGTAGAGATGAGTTTTGCTCATCACATAGAGCAGAAGTATTAATTATAGAGAGAAATTGATTGATTCACATGATATAAGTACATGTGTCTATCTTTAAACCAATATTAATAATTAAATGTATATATATTTATTTATATGATATGATTATCGTCAGTAGCCGGGTATCACAACGCCCCTCGCCTTAACTCCTTAAAACATGATCCTTCTCACTATTTCTGTTGATTGATTTATTTAAAATAGATTTCAACTGATTCTTGGTTCCCTTTTAAAATACTGTCCTGATTCTCCTTCTCCTGACAGCTCATTCCCAATAGAGTCATTGATCCACAGCCACAGTAATGCATTAGTCCACTGCTCTCCAGTGTTCTCTCTTCATTGCAATACACGGTCTTAGTTCAGTGAAATTGTGAACAAGTTATGAGAGGAAATAGAGCTCAGCTGACCTCACTATACAACTGCCCTGGAACACAATTGCAGAATAAGTGCAGTGTGTGTGTGTGTGTGTGTGTGTGTGTGTGTGTGTGTGTGTGTGTGTGTGTGTGTGTGTGTGTGTGTGTGTGTGTGTGTGTGTGTGTGTGTGTGTGTGTGTGTGTGTTTAATACATTACCTTCCTGTCTGGCCAGTTATATTTGGCAAAGATGGCATCATACGTGTCCACTGCCCCATCTGTCACCAACATAATGGCTTGGCTGCACTCACTGCCCCGGCCAGTCTCGTTGAACTGGAGACGGAGGTGGAGAGGAGACGTTAGCGCAGGTAAACAAAACAAACCAAAGCTTCTCTTTCATCCAAACAGAAATTCACAGAAGTTGAAAGTCTACTTTTTTCAATCCCTTACCAAACGGCTAATCTAGTTCCTTCTTATTTCAGCTCGTCATGTTCCTTTACATGACATAAATTCACGTCATGGAAGCGATCAGCAAGCTAGTGGAATACAAATCATATTCTTTCTCCTGTACACACAAACTACACTCGCTCACACTAAGAGAGTGTATCACCCCTCTAAGATTAAAGAGAGGAGTCATTAGGCACAATGGAGAAATGTGTAATTACCATGTACCTTTGCTCGATACTTATTATTGAAATATGAGGCTTTAGAAAGGGATGGTCAATGTGTGTGCATGTGAGTGTTTGATTAGTTGCTTGTTCATAATGAGACATCAAACCAGCAACCTGAGTCGTCAAGTGTCTTGTTTACTTGGTTTTTGCATGATTCTGTTCATTTATCCATTAATTACGGTGCACTCATTAATTTTGTACATGAAACCGTTTGCTTTCTGTGTGTGTGTGTGTGTGTGTGTGTGTGTGTGTGTGTGTGTGTGTGTGTGTGTGTGTGTGTGTGTGTGTGTGTGTGTGTGTGTGTGTGTGTGTGTGTGTGTGTGTGTGATAATGCATGAGTGTGTTACTTACGTCACTCAGAAGATTGAAGGCCTCAGTCAGAGCTATGTCCAACATACCAATGCCTTGAGCGAACAGCTTGTCCAGGTGCTCCCGGAAGTGCTGGAAGAGTAAAGTTTGGGAAGAGGTCGTTATGACAACGGTGACGAGAGAAGAGACGAGCGATTTAAAAAAAAAAAAAAGAGAGAGAGGGTGACACCAAGAGAAGTCATTATTGATTGTTATGGCGACCGTATAGCCACAGTTAAAGGATGAAAATGCAAAGATATTGATTTTGTTCTCTTATAACACCCAAAATAATATCTATACAGAATAATTTGCATGTGAACCGACATCCTCTTTAACACAGCACTGAGCCAGTTTCTGCAGCAAACTGTCACATTATCTGAGAGTGAAATGTCACATCCTGTACCAAAAACTGATCAGATTTCCCCCCGTATCCTTCTAGCTGTCAACCATTTCCTCTACAGTATGTATGCATATGTGTGTGTGTGCCTGCGTGTGTACGCGTCTACGTGCACTTGTGTTCAAAGTGGAGTGTACAATATTTAATGATGAGCTCAATGTTGTCAGCAACCTAACGGGTCTCATGAGTATGTCTCATTATTAGTGCTATTATTAGTCTAGAGGACACACACACACACACACACACACACACACACACACACACACACACACACACACACACACACACACACACACACACACACACACACACACACACACACAGTGTATTATACAATTCAATCTATTTATAGCTATTCAGATCCAGTTGGTGGAATTCTAATAATTTCTTCTATCCATCTACCTGTAAAAAACATTCCCTCCTCTGAACATCCCTCTCGCATACGCTGCTATACTACTGGTGACAAATGAGGTGTTATATAAAGGATATGACTCTGACGTTCACTTTTTTAAGATCCAGGAATAATTTAGAGCTGGGCCCCACCTACACCGTCATCCTCTCATCACTCTCTTATCTTTCTCTTCCTTTCCTTTTGGCTCCCTCTACATTTATCTCCTCCAGTCTTCTGCTTCTTACTGAGGGGAGGAGGAAAGTCTCTCAACACACAGTAGGAGGCTTGAGCAGCATAAGGCCATGCCAGGGCTTGCACACTTGGGTGCAAAACATGCACTCAGAACGCACACACACACGCATGCAGGCATAGGCGGCAGCAACACACAAATAAATATGTGCACAAAAACAACCTCCAGCGTTCCCAACAACACCCCCATATGGTAAAAAGAACCTTTACTTTGATGTGGTTAAAAAGGGTTAATCGGTTCCCACAAAAGGCTGTACCCTGGAGCAAGGAAAAACTTTACCTTGTGGTGTGTGTGTGTGTGTGTGTGTGTGTGTGTGTGTGTGTGTGTGTGTGTGTGCGTGCGTGTGTGTGTGTGTGCGTGTGTGTGTGTGTGTGTGTAGGTGTGTGAATGTGTGTTAGTGTGTCTGTAAGTACGTGAATAAAGATCGAAGAGATTTGTCTCAGCACAGCATGCAGGCTATGCTCAATCCCTGTAGCAGCAGTTTACTGAAGTGGCAGATTCAGAAAAAGTGTGCGTGTCCGTGTGTGCATGCAATACTGAAAGTGCTCAACCTCATGTGCTGCACGACGAGGCTCAGACATCCACGGTACATTGGACATCAAACCCTTCAATGCTGCAGACACCTTTTATACTCAAAAACGATCACAGCGTGCAGTTTAATGAGGCCTGGCCACAGGGGCAGGATAATGAATGAACAAAAAATATCTTAAATTGCGGCTTGCTGATGCCTGAAGGTTTTGGTTTTAAATGGCAAGTTATTTATGTCATCAAGGAGGCTTATGCATGGAAGAGAACAATTGGGTTTGCTGGGCAAAAGTGAACAGTGTGTGGGGGTGTGAGTAAACCTGTTGCGAAAATGGATCAACAAGTTGTGCTTGATCAAATGTGATGTCAAATTTAGAAATTTGCAGTAAAGATGTCGAGGTTAAGACCAAGAAAACAAGGGGGATTTATGACCCACCAGTGGTTTTACCTCAATGTCTAAAAGATTTTGACCATACTCAGCGTGTTCCCACATAGCAAAATTGTTTTGGCCCAGATTTGGCAAACACCGAACACATCATCGGGCCCACATACCACATTGAATGATGGCACTTCAGCGGTCTGCTCCTGTTTGCCAAGTCTTGGCCAAAAGTAAACCATAGCAACGACACAAGTCAACCAAAGTTTCCAAAAGTGGCCCATATTTTGTTTTGTGCTATTTGGGCCATATACACCTCTTACCAACCAGGCCACTTAAGGTTCACATCCAGATTACATCTGGCTGCGAGCACCGCATGTTTGCCAAAAAAGGCCCACATTCATTTCCGGATACCTGAGCCACGTTTGCTATTTCACATCCATTTTGTTAAGGCCACATGAAGTCCAGAAGGGCTGCATCATTGCCAGAAGTGGCCCACATCTGTATGCTATCTGGGTTCTAACCAAGACACTGTTGATATCATTTTACCTGCAAATCCATTACTTATACCTCATGCACTGATTTTCTGAAACAGAATCCGATAAAACTGTCCATAGTGGAACCTACGTCACTAAAACTCACATGGTTCTGTTGTGTCCAATCAGGTAAATCTCTGATGCAGAGTTTCAATGCGAAAAGAAGCAAAAGGCTCTAAATATTTCGCTGGAACTGCTGCATAAGGGAGCGATAATTAGACAGGATGGATTCCACTTCCCTGCAGTTGACAAGTGTAATTAGACAAATAGCTACTTGCGGTGATAAAGCCTGATGAATGTGTATCCCTTGGAAGCTTGACAACAGGTATTTATGACCCAGTTGAAGTTTGGGTGTGAAATAACAGATTCCGCAAAGACAGATCAGTGAGTTTAAGTCTCCAGTGTGACAGTCACTTCCTGCCCCCAGCTCAAGTAAAAGACATTAGCCTTATCTACAAGTGCAGACTGCCTTCCCCTCTGAGCTGGCTGACTCGCGCTACATTAAACTACCATCTGGAATTAAACACATAATGCTAATCCATATGCATAAGTCTACACCGAGGTCAACGCTCTTTTTCCAAATAAACAGAAACTAACTTAAACACCAACAGGTGCACATTCCAGCGTGTTCTGCACATGGCACACGGGACGTGGTCCATGCATTAGAGAGTACACAGCTGCATCCCGAAGATTTGACCTGGCCTAATGGAGGTTAGCAATTCCATTTCTAGATGGAATTTTAAAGAATTTGCCAGTGATGGAATATTTAATGGGCACCTGGAGATGGAGCCTGTAGTGTAGACACCAGAGAGGAGCAGAGACTCACACGCAAAGAAGGCAATCAGGCTATATATCACATTTGCCGTCTTGATGAAAACATCCTGAAGTGCAATTAGCATACGTACAAATAAATACAGTCAAGCGCAGACGCAACATTTTCCAAAACCATTTAACATGGAAATATTGATGCCGCTCCACTAATTCAGCATTAAGAAAGTAATAAAAACTGATGCAGCAGAACAAGAGCTATCACTTTTTATCACTTCATTCTGTCTCCTTCTTTCTCAAAACCTGGCACCGACATTACCCACATAAGGTTCTCGCTGGTTAAACACTATTAGCTGCATCAAATCCGAGTTGCCCTACAAATCCTGAGGTTGAGGTAGCTTAAATCTTTTATTACTGGATTTGTTCATCGAAAACCATTGTATTTTTACAAAGCCAAATAACCGTAATCATTTATATCCTATTTATATGCTTGTACCCACTTACAACTACAGATGCTAATAACAAAGCCAACAATTTTTTTATTGAAATAGTTTATACATTTTATTGACAGTTCCACAATGGTGATGAAAAAAGTCTGGAGCCCTGTTATAGACAATATATTATATACTATTTTTTTATGTTATGCTCTCGTGTATATTTTGGTTTTAGATATTTCAGTTTTTGAATTGTTGGTGCTTTGGTACAAAACATAACTGTATAGATTAATGATGTTACTAGATGAAAATAAATTTTAAGCTAAGCATGTCATTCTGACTTTCTTTTTTTTCTTGAGGTCACCCTGAGCCCGGCCGAGGCTTCAGTCAATCAATGAATTTTAAATGACTGCACATGCGGACGTGATGGGAGACAAGGAAAGAAAGACTCACGTCTTTGTTGGGGACGTCTGCCTGGACCAGAGTTCCGTTCAGACACGGTTCCACGTAATGAAGTTCCTCATTGTACTGGAAAGGTAAAGGTGGAATCATTAAAGCAATGACAGTAATGGCTTTAAATGTGCTGTGTGCTATATATAGAAATATTCAACTCAAGGTGATACAAATTCAAAAACGTCACTCATCTTGATGCAAAGCACACACGCATGTGCACACTTTGCACACAGTTCACAATGTGCTCAGAGGCTGCTGTTCTGTGATAGTACTCACCATTCAATGCAAAAGTATAATTCAGACTTCAAAGCCAATGAACGAGAATGAGAGTGTGTTCTACCAAAGCCACAATTCTCCCCTAATCTGTGTAGGTACATATACATCTGTCTGTCATCTCTCTGTCTTTGTGAGTGATTGAGCGTGTTGTGTGTGTGTGTGTACTGCAGCATGAAACACTGACACTGCAGACACAAAATCCCCAACCCCCCCTACAACAGTCCTCCAAGGTAACATAGCAAAAGTAGCACAAATTAAAAGACAGGAGAGCAAATGGATTATGAGTTAAAGTGACAACCCTTTCAAGGGTTTGGGGAAAACAATATGTTTCCGCCTGATTGTCTAAATCCTCTTTTTCCGCCATTTTTCAAAAGAACAATTTTCAAAATAACATGATTATGATATCAAGTGATAATGAAGACTTTGTTCTCCGGAGGAAGAGAACGGAGGCTGGCAAAGTGACTCGCTAAGTTTTTGATGTAAAATAGCATCAGACACACACACGTGCGAGTGCATGGCCGCTCGCACACACTCACACATGCACACGAATGGAGTTTCATCACACTGAGATGCGATAACAATGGTTTGGGTGCCCGAGGCGGGATCCAATCATAACTGTCTCTTTTGCAATTCAAATCTTCATTCAGTCGACTGCTAATTGGTTGTGAGCGTGACAGAAGAGAAAGCTGATTCGTTCCAGTGTTGGCTCTGATCTGAGGGGGAGAGGATGTGGGCCTGTGTTCATGTGTGTGTGTGTGTTTGTGTTTGTGTTTGTGCATCTCTGACTCTACAGAAACATAGAGTTTGAGTAGTTTATGTACCCCCCTCCCTTACAGCTGTGTGTGTATACATCTGTGTGGACTCACAGCGATGATGTTGAAAAAATCATCATCTCCAAGAGTGTCCAGGATGGAGGAGACCGTCTGTCTGGCAATGGTCAGCCTGAGGCCTTTCATGCTGCCGCTAACATCCACCAGGATCACCACGTCTTTCGGGGAGGTGGCAGCCTGGATGTACCACTTCCGGTTACGGCAGTCGAAGGCGATGACCCCGTGTTCGTCTGGCTTCCACTTGATTCCTTGAAGAGCATCACACATGTCAAAGACGATCAATTTGCAACAGTGCTGAAGTTGCATGATTTGCACAGAAGGAAAAACAAAACGGCATCATTGTAGAACCTGTACAAAAAGGTGGCCAGGAAGTTTCATTCTTGAGCCTCAAAGGCTTTCTGCTAAAATGCACTGCTTCTTCTGTCACAACTGATTGTTTCTAAAACAGCTGTTTTTATGGCTCCCTCCACCACATCCCAAAAATACACGTTTTCTTACTTTTAGTTTTAGTGGTATCTAGCCAGGCAGATAGAGATTTGAGATTTATGCTGGTGGCCCAGTAAAAATAGAGGTAATTTGCTCAAAGCACTGAAGAATTCAACAGCAACATTTCTTTCTTGAAACTTTTCCCATGTATTCACAGAACACAGTCAGCGGTTTTTATTGGGACCGTTTATTAAGTAGACAGAAAGTTTGAGGCATTGAATAAACCAAATGTTAAACTTTGGAGTAGCTTTAGGATAATAACAATGGGCCATCACACACACACACACACACACACACACACACACACACACACACACACACACACACACACACACACACACACACACACACACACACACACACACACACACACACACACACACACACACACACACACACACACCTACTACCCATCCACTCACCTGGGTATTGCCTGAAAAATCCTTTAGCACTGCCAAAGTACTGCCATATGAGCGATGGGTCTCTCTCAAAGTTATCCACGAACACTTTATTCAAGGCCTCAGACCAGAACACACCGTTGACAATTGCAGAATCTAAAAGAGAAAAAAGAGACAAAATATGCAGGGTGAAAGACAAGTGTGAAGAGGAGACAAGTGGCACTATTTTAATGCAGCCTTGTACAGTCCAGGAGGTTGAAACAGATTTTCTCTAGTGGCCGCTCATCCAGTCATATCATTTCACACACTGCGCCTCCACAGATCACTATCAGGGCCGATTCATTACACAGAGATGCAGGCAAATGTTAGGGACAAGATGAGGAGACAGAAAAGGAATAAGAGAGATAAAAGAGAATAAGAAAGACTGCAGAATATTCTGCCAAAGTGTTTGGACAGAATTAAGCTCAGACATGTATCAGCTCAGACTTTAGAAAATCTAGTTTTGAAAACAGCATTTTTATTTGCAGTAGATAAAAGATGGAGCTAAAACACAATAACTCCACCTCAGCTGTTGGGTTCACAGTTAAGTTGGGCGCACTAAAACTTACTAATTCCATTGTGATGAGCCTATTATATGATATAATGAACTCACATGTGGGTAATTCAGTTCATGTATGATTTTTGTTATTGACGGCCATTATCTGAGGTAAACTCGGTAAGGCTGTATGGTAGTAGCAGCTTGTGGACACACATACCTGCGAGCTGCAGCAGCTCAGTGAGGTTACCATCATGCACAGGTAAGATACGAGTAATACTTGATAGATGGCATCCATCAACTTATTCCTGTTTGTCATATCCTCACAAATGACCCTCAGGTCACGGCAGACTGTCGAGAACCGATCAGCTGCTTGTTTTAGTTTAACTCCTCCTGCCCTGAGTGGATGTTTGATGTCTTGCTTTGCACAGCTCAGCTCCGGCAAGCTCCAGTCCAATTTAACCCCTGAGTGTTGGGGCAAATCTTCTTTGAGATTGTCATTTAATAGAAAAAAAGGTATAAAACAAAGGCATTAGAAGCTCTGTATGCGTTACACAGTCGGCCAGCCAAACCATTTCTTTTTTTATATGCTCCAGTATGTCTGTAGTTACTTCTCTCTGCCTTTGTAGGGCAGTATTGATGTGTGCACATATGTAACATACAGTGTGAGACTGTATATTCTACCTTTAGCTTTTTCCTTTTAATTCTCTCCAACCTGACTGTAATAGATGGTGGAGCATATCCAATCATTTGAGCTTGTTTTCCTTTCACAGACTAAGAGACAAATGAGTGTAACTGTTTCACAACCAGACAGCCAAGCTTATTACGGCTGCTTACTACCACAATTTTTCTTGGCTCAGGAGCGCAGAAGGGAAGATGGAAGTAGAAAGGGATGAGCCGACAGACAATCATACAGCGAGACGGATACACAAAAGCCTTCACAGAGAGATAAAAAAAAAAAAAGAGAATCCAGGAGGGCAGACGGGAAACGCAGGCAGAAAATCACTCATAGACAGACAGACAGAGAAGCACCTAATGGACAGGGAGAAAGAAAAGGAGATAACAGATTTCCCATCATCTCCTATACTGGCAACATTGTTCTGCTGTCAACAGTCATGCCAATAAGCCATGATTGAATTAGTCTTCTGGAAGTTAGCGCCCTACAGCCCCCTCCTGATAGTAAACACCTATCCACCTCCACGGAGTGAAGTCTCAAGGAGGCTGGATGTGATCCAGGCTCCATTTACACAGCGATACAGTTTCTTCTGGTGCAGTTTGAGTGTCTATTACAATCTCAACTCATCATGATGAGGGAGAAGGTACGAGCCCTGCTTTCCCCCTAAGCTGTCATTTAAATTCATCTCAACTAATGCAGTCCTTAATTTAAACTTATCAAAGGAGCTCGAATGATTCACATATCATTACATTCACACACACACACACACACACACACACACAGCCGTGTTCTCAGATTAAAAAGTAGAAGTGTCTTGATTTCCCACTGCACCACTCCGAGCGATCTAAGCTGAATCCATCTTTATTTGGTTACTTACGGTGATTATGGGGGGATGGTTCTAACAAGAGGAGTAGAAACAGGAGAGAGGTGAGGAGCAATGTGTGTTTGTGTGTATGAGTGAGTGCGTGTGCTCATGTGGACACTTCTTCGTGTCAGAGACTATAAATGTAAGTACCGTATACGGACATTAGAGTGTATCGACCTGCCGTTAACGTGAGCGTGGGTTCAATGCAGCCGTGGTACATGATCCTGTCATGTAGCCTCATAAAGCCTGATCGTGGGAGCTGGCGTTTTGCTTAGGACGGAAGTTTGGAAGATGGATGTTTGATGAGGTGCATTCCTCCTGCGATTAATCTCTGGGGGCACAAAGCTTTCTGCTATCAAGGACTCAACCTCCAATTCATCACTGCTGCCACCGAACCATTTATGAAGTGCACAGGCTACAGCCAACACCTCGGCAGCATAAAGAAAAGCTTCAGATGACGATGATGTAGTTCGTGTGAGGAAAACGCAGCTGCTCCGTTCATATCAGCGAGACCACAGTGTTTACACAGGAGGCTTCCAATGAACAGCGCCCCACCCGGAGGTATGCGCTTGATGATGGCTGTGCCTAACACTTGGTACTGGGGTGATAACATCAACAACTTATCACAGGTTCCCAGTGACACATGTGGCTTCCATGCTAATGTGCTATGCTAGCTGTCCATGCAATGCTAACAGCAAGTGCACATGAAATAAAACTCCACAAGCAGATGACCACACAACAGCTTCACAAACTGCCCCTGCCTCCTCTCTCCAGGCTGGTTTTAACATTTGATATCAGGCAGAACCTCTATTTACATGTACGTCAAATACGGGATTTGATCGAATATTTTGCACAATTTGATTGGAAGGTGCCTCCAACATGGCTGTGCAAGTGTTCCATGACTTCATTGGCTGAGCATGTATATTCAAGTGCAGATTATTGGTAGATCACTTTCTATTAATGGGGTTGACCTCCTGTTTGCTCATGAAGGTGTCGAATTTTGTCTAATATTGTTATAATTTCATGGGCACTGTTTTGGGCAGTATTTACATCCTTTGATGTATTGCTCATCTTTTTACCAACACCTATTGCAAAACCACCCACACTAACTTCTCGGGTGAAAGCAACCACACTGTATTGACTACACATCAGTCATACAGCAATGTCATATAGAAGAGTTCAGATTTGTCATTCACGAGGCTAACAGTAGCCCTTCTGTGGTACTACTTGGGCAAACCTTTAAACCAAATTAATTCCAATACAAAATAATTCACAGTAAATGAAAATGTTCCCCATGCTTTAAAGAAATGTTCACAGAATCATTTCCTTGCCCCAAACCAGGCCTCTCAGACCCTTTCTGCACAGTGAGAGTACACAAACATGCTCCCTGTTGTCCCAGCTATGTAATTACTGCACGTTACTGTGAACAAACCCAACCTGCAGATCAAAAACATCTAAAGTTGTCATGGGCTACGTTTGGAGATAATTTTCAGCAATGCCACCAATGCAAGTATATGTAATGTCCCCAAAAGTGATCTGTGACCATGCGTATGTGTGTGTGTGTGTGTGTGTGTGTGAGAGTGCATATCTGTGCATGCACATGTGCACATGCATTTCTGCTCATTTGCCTGAATCAAATCAAAATGACTCTTCCTCTCCCTGTGCCGCTCTGCCGGCCCGCCAACCTCGCTCTCCGAGCACTTTCATTCAATTCCTCTCCACTTTATTCACTCTCCTCCCGTCACTCTCACTGTCTTGCATTTTCTCCTTTTTCCACACAGCTGTAATTAACCTACTTTCTTTCTCATTTACTCTCTCCTTCTTTTGCTCTCCCTCTCTCTCTCTCCAGCTGGGTTAAGCCGACATGACATTCACTCTGTCCACTGAGCATTGTACAAGGCCGTGACTTGATTGGTCGGACTTGAGTGGATGGTAAATCAGCAGAATATCCGATTATTCAACTGCTAATTAAGTCAGTGTGTGGTAGAGATGATCCGCAGAGTTAGAGTTAATGAACTCAAATCCTCCTCCTGACACAGGCCTACATCCATGTGCACCAACACCCACACTTACTACTGTACTGAGCTATGTTCATTTCAGAGGATTTCAATCATCTACATTATCTAAATGACCGAATGATTCAGCAAAAGGATATTGTCATGGTGTCAAACCTTTTCTGCACATTTGTATTTCTAACACCTTTCTTGCTGGACGTACCTTTGTTATACATGTTGGTGGGTACCTGGACCGTGCTGAGGCTGAGGTTGACTGACAGGTTGTTAAAGTGGTCATTGGGTTGCAGGATGAATTCTCCTCCAAGCTCTACGCTGTTCCCCTCCTCATCCACCTCATTGATCAGCACTGCATTGAAGTATTCATACTGGAAATGAGAAGAGAATACAGGGAGAGAAGGCAACAAAGGTGAGATTAAACACAATCGAACACACAATGCCAGACCAAATACCTCAATAAGGGTTGTGTATCTCAGTTTCAGCATATTCAACTTGTGTTATTACTATACAGGATGACTGAGTCACCTAAGTGCTGAGTCAGAGAGCAGCTTGTGTACTGAGGTAACCGGAATCCATGGATCATCTCATGTATGCATGTTGCTACAGTGGAAAGCTGCTGAACAGACAAATCTCTCCTCAGCCTCCATGCACTCCCTTCCGAGCTGCAGATGCTGAATTTGGTGCTCTGGCTCCGCTGTATTTTTAGTGCTGCGCATACTGGGGAGACTATTAATAAATCATGGCGCTAGATAAATATAGAGCACATGGCTCCCTGCGTCCCAGAAGCTCTGAAGTCTGAGATACCACACAGGGGCACATCCTACAAAGGCTGTAGCTGATGCAGAACAAAAGACAACAAATAGATGAAGATGCTCCTGCGATTGAAAAGAGAATTTGACATTTCAGTCCAAAATCCCATTTGTACTTTTGTCTGCTCACATGTAAAATAACTACACATACATCTACATTAAAATTAGACATACAAACTAAGTCAATACACACTGAAACCAGTGGAGTAGATCTGAGTTATCTTTCTGCAAGTTCATCATGTGGACTTCAGTCTCAGAAAAACAGGCTCTTGACATGTTCACAGTGTGTCACTGCAAAAGCACAGGTGCAGTCATATTAACAGGATTCCTACACAGATTCCTACTTTTTTCTTTTTCTATATTACACATACAATGGCTGAAAATCAAAGTCAACAAACCCTTTGTCTAGGGTTTAGGACGGAGAATGCTGCACCTTGTACAGATTGTAAGTCCTATGAGGCAAACAGTGAGCGTGGGCTCTACGAATAAACTACTGACTTTCCTATGATGCATCACAATATTGTAACCTATTTACCAACGTATGAAATAGCTATTGATAAAATAACTTTTATAAGTCTGTACAAAAACCTTTTTTCATTTCAAATTGATCACAGCTGAGCTCTAAAATAGATGTGTCTTCACCACAATGAAATAATAACAACGAAGTGATAATGAATACATCATAGTTCTGTTTAACACACTTGACAAGGATAAAGATATATATTTCCCTAAATAAAAAAACATTTTTGACTTTTCTCACTGTTGGTGGGAACGGCAGCAACACTGCTTCAAATTCCTACTGGAGGTGAATAGTGCTGATTATATGGCACAAGGCCAAAAGTGATTTCTCTTGTAATGACAAAGAGATTAGGTTTGAAAGGGCCTCTAAAAAGAATGAATTGACATTCTCAAGAGTCCTGTACAAAGCCTCAGTACACGTGTCATCATTCACAGTGGGACAGACACTTTTTGGGACTTTGACGTCTGAGGGCATGGGCGAGACTGAAAAGACTGCAGGTTTAAAGAGAAAGACTATTTGTGCGGGGAAAACAGCGCACATTGTTAAAGTCAACATACCTTGCGGATATCTAAAAAGCCTGTAAACCTCAAACTTGTTTTTCTGCCCTCACACTTACTTAACCTGACTCTTTCCACGGTATTCTTCAATCAATACCCACCCCTCTACCCTACCGTCTCTCTATTCTCGCACCAGTAACCTTCATTTGGGCTAAATCTTTCCGGCTCCTCCTGAGGAAAACCACCATCCCCTCAGCCTAATGCAAAACACAGATAAAGCCATCAATTAGGCTGGCAAATGCAGCGCCTATCAGTGTAATTAATCAGGCCTGATTAGGCTTATTAGCGCTTTTATCAAGGGGAACACTGCCATTTCAAGGTGAGGGAGCAGGGTGTTGCATATTTCTGCCGATATTTCCCCTCTTCTCTTTTACTTGGCTCAGCATATCCCTTTGTGGACATGAAATTTAAAATTACTTTACAAAGAATTACTGCATGTTTCTTGTCTTTCACTGTACATTTTTTTCAAACTTCAGACAATTACATTCTTTCATGATTTACATAAGACTTTCAGCACTTGTTTATGGAGCAAATTTGAATTTAGTCACAACTGCCTGTGACCAAGTTGTTAGGCAATAAGACAGATGGGGAAAATCATGGTATGTACAAAAAGCTGTGAAGCAGATGAGGACAATGCTCGTTCAGATTAAATGTAACATTGCTGGTGACCCTAGTAATATTTTTTATATTTTAAAATGCAGATTTGAGTCAATGATACCAACAGATTTTACATGTGCCATTATATAACATGTCAGGATGAATTCTTGATCGGGTGAAGCATGAATTTGCTATTAAATCCAAATTCACAGTATCGCACATTTGGGGGCTAACATCTTGGCATGCATGGGAAGGATCACTATTATATAAACTAAATAAATTTGGTCCTAAAATCGAGCCTTGAGGGACCCCCAACTGTACAACCAAATCAGGGACACTTATCACTTGCTCTTGGACATTGTTTCCTGTTATTTAAGTAAGAGTCCATCAAGGTAAATGCATTGACAGATAAAACTTAATCTAAAATGTTGAAAGTAAAATATGATTTGTCAAATGCGTCCTCAATTCTAAAAACAACACTCTGACAACACTACCCTGATTAAAATGAGGTTTGATTTGTTCAAGGAAATTGCAACTTGACGTTGATGCAATTCGAGTGAACAAGGACATTTAGCCTCCTTAGATTTAACAGTAGAAAACAGTTGCCACTGACACAAGTTATGAGATTAAATCTGTTGAGGTTGCAGGAATTAAAACCCTCCTGTAAATGGTGTAGTGAGAAAAATGGAGAAACTGCAAACTTTCTCTTCAAGTCTTGAATCCGATGTTGTCTGACTTGCTCACTGACAAATAACTTTCTGTTTTCCCCACTTGGCAGCAGAGATCCCAGAATTTAACTCAACCTCACCAAAAGCTGACAACTAAGATACTTGAAAAAACATTGCACAAAATGTGGGCATACCGACAGCAACACACATAGGCACACATTGTGACACATGATACACTGCACCTGCAGAGGACCAGACCCCATTGCGTCTTCACTCTGTTCTCTTTCTGCCATTGTCTAGTTAGTACCTGTTCTATCTTTCCCTCCGACCTGATTTATCCCATTTCCTTCTCTGGCTGAGCTTCTTTCCTTCTATGCATTGTTCACTGGCTGTGTGCAGTTCTCCCCAGGTTTCCCACCACCCTCTGTCTACTATGGGCTCTCTCATACATACAGTTCTCATTGGCAAAGGTTCAGCTACTATCAGCTGTATCTGTGCCAACTGTGAAGCTGTCTCGGTCTAAAGCTCATGTCTATCCGTTTGGTTGTTAGGGACAATAAGAAAATGAGGTAGATCTCTACACCCAAAGCATTTTTCCCCAAACACAGGTAGTAAATCAGCAAAGTATTTTTTTAAAACATGTGAAAACACATATAACACGCATATTTATTTTACACACAGGTTTGCACAGCTATCCATTAGGACTTTGACTTGTGTGCTTAACCAAAACTTTGCCCTAACCTTAACCATGACAAATACACATCTTACCCTTTACCCTAACCAGACCTCAGAAATTATGTTTTGCATCATCAAGACTGGGCTTAATAGTCTACTGGTCCTGAGAAAGTCATTGTTGAAGAAAAAAGTAAACACACACACACACACACACACACACACACACACACACACACACACACACACACACACACACACACACACACACACAAAGAACCAAGCTTGTACGATCTCAAAATCCAAGACAGAAAACAACAGTTATTAATGACTCAATTTGTAGGAACAATTTAAATTGAGCAGATGTAAGAGTCTTGAAGGACAGTGAGAGAAAAGCCAGAGAAGAGAGAAAACACCATCAGAGGCATTAGTCCTTTCAAACACAGGGACTATAAACTAAAGTTTAAAAAGTAAAACAAACAATGGTTAATGAGTCTGCTAATAGACTTATTTAAATTCACAGCATGTGGGCTTTAATTTGGATTAAAATTGCACCCATCAGCCTTTGAGTTTCAATAGTGTGGGAGTGTGTGTGGGTGTGTGAGCTGAGGCAGGGGCATAGTGTGTGAGCGTGCGTGTGTTGTGTGTGTTGTGTTTATCCAGGCGTGAACCCGAGCACCATTTGATTTGTGTGTGTACAGCAGTGGTGGAAATGTGCGTGCCTTTGTGTGCGTGTGTGTGTGTGTGTGCGTGTGTGTGTATATGTTGAGTAAGTCAATTATGCCGTCCCAGCATTACAGTGAAGGAGTGCCCAGTGCCACTAATGCAGTCCCTGATCATGGTGTTAACAACCTGATCTTTAACGCTGGAGTGCATTACGCTGAGAGATCGCACATGTACTATCAGCACCTACTCACTCAGTGTGGGGCAGACGTGGAGGGAGAGGATGGGGAGGGCTAGTGGAGGGGGAGCACATTCCCATTGCCCATTTCAAAATATGAGCCAGAAGAATTAATACGTTTGTGATTTTTAACTGGCATTGCTGCATTGAGTTTGATATGTATGAATAAACGTATTCAATAACATTAGGGAGATGACTTA
Source organism: Hippoglossus stenolepis (assembly GCF_022539355.2). NCBI lineage: Eukaryota > Metazoa > Chordata > Actinopteri > Pleuronectiformes > Pleuronectidae > Hippoglossus > Hippoglossus stenolepis. The sequence goes on from NC_061488.1 coordinate 11,307,943, forward strand.
ATTTGGCCAAAATATACATTACCGTGCCATTTTTGGCCTTAGTTTAACTGCAATGTATTCATTTTGGCTTTTGTTGGGTTTATTGTATCTGTAAGTCTTTTCATCTCCCAAGTGTAAATTTGGAAATTATTTAATTCTTTAAGTTAATGAAGTTTTGTAAATGTTTTTAAAGAAATGCCTATTAATTCAGACATTTATGTATTTACAAAAGCAAAATTCAAAGGTATGTTCCATCATCAGGTCTGAAACTATTTGTTTTTGCTTTAACCAATAATACAAATTATTACAGGACAGCAACATTGTCATTCACCGTGTTCCTTCAGCATCAATTGTGCATTTGTGAATTACAGAACTCAAATTCACAGAATAATATGATAACCTTCTTGATTCATTCTTCATTACTGAAGATCATCAAATGGAACATACATGATACACAATACAGTAACAATAATTGTCTAATCACATCTTTAAATCTGTGTGTACATTGAGTGTACACACAGATCTGAGTGTACATTTTTTTGGAATACATATTTTAATAAGAAGCATTTTAACATATAATATGTCTCCTTACAATATCCCTTTTACCAAATCATCTCCGCTTTCAACACCTTGAAATGGTCTCAGTCGGTTAAGCTTTCTAACTAAACCTGCTTCAGTGCTTCCGTGGACATGTGCAGTTAACTGGTTTCTACAGACTTGTCAGAATCGTTTTGGGAGTGCTAAGTGAGGAAGGTATTACAGTCAAGAGCACACACTTAATGCTGACTTTAAATACTGCTATTTCCCTGCGATCACTTTGAGTTCAGTGGGTGTCTCCTCAAGCTACACCATTACGACGAGCAATGTTGCTAGTGGGCGCCTTTATTTATTTATCATGTGCCTCTTCTTTTAAGCATTTGGGATTTCTTTTTGAAAAGCCTCCGATATTATGACCAACACCATATATGCGCAACCTGCATATACGCTCACATACAAATAAAAACACCTACTGTTGATTTTGATAAATACCCTTTTTCGCAACGAGCACAACAATGAGTCAAGAGCCTCAAGGGGCAAAAAGAGAGTGAGACAGCGGGTGGGGGTGTTTGAGCGTGACGGCCCCCCCTCTGGTGTTCACTTTTAACTCTCATCTCCACTTCAGCGCCACTCCTCCTTATACTCTTTCTTCATGGTGGGGAAAATGGGAAAAGACGCCACTCCCCGAGTGTGGAAATGAGACTGGGAAACAACCAGGGGGCCATGGATACAGGTACTGAGTGAGTAAACAAGCCAGCAGAGTGAGTAAATAACTTGGAGGAGAGGCCAAGTGAGGGTTCCCTGGTGCGCTGTGCTGAAAATCCCTCTTTGAGCATCTTATACCTTGTGCACACTCACTCTGAAAAAATTACACCATAGCTTCTTTTCTCCGTCTTCAAAAAATAATCATTAATTTGATAAGTGGACACAGACTCTCTCGTGTCAGGTAAGGGAGAATTTACTTTTTTGTGTGTGTCTGTGTGTGTGTGTAACACAGCAAAGCTCATGAAATCAAATGCTAACAATACATTTATGAAATCCTAAAGCAAAATAAAGGCATCTTTAATTTTGAGACAATTCTTGTTGTACAATATCCCAGGAAATAATAGAATGGGGGTTTCTCTTAGTAAGTCCAGCTGTAGAGGAACTGACATGACCTTTTCAGTTTTTCTCTCAGTGTGATTTATAGAAAACAGTGTTTAGCTTTCATTCTTAGCTGCATGGCAAGTAGCATTTACAACTCTTTGATTTCCTGGTTGAAATTGAATTTGTTTTCTTAAAGGTTTATTGTTAGAAGTGTTAATCTAAATAAAACTGGGAAACATCATATTGTGTGTAAATCTTTTTTTCAGACTTCCAAATACTATGGATCTGATGATTCTTTATGCTATAGATTGGTGAAATAAATATATAAGTTAGTCTGGACAGTGTATGAGAATATGTTTCAATTAAAATACTTATTTATTCTGAAACTGATTAATCCTTTCAAAGAGTCGTTCAAGGGACTTGTCCTCAACAGCCACAACTTTCATTCTCAGTGTTTTTACCTATGATGATGACAAATTTAATGAGTTGAGTGTTTTAATGATGCGTGGAAATTTTTGTCATTGATCCCAGGTAGCACACTGTCAGTCTGTGAGGAACCTCTCTGAACTCCTGGTTCTGAGTTTTGTGGACAACTGTAACTTGAAAATCTTTGTGTCTGGAGTCGGCAGTGGGTGGGTGAGAGGAAGCAGTGTGTGTGTAAGTGTGTGTGTGTGTGGTATATTTGTGCACTACATGTTGGGCAGTCAAGGCCAACTCTTGAGTAAACCGCTTAAAAACCCTGAATTCACATCACTGGCCGTGCATGCGACTGGACAGCAAAAATACTCTTTTTTTTGCCAGTCGTAATACAAGCACATTGGCAAACTAACAAGCATGTGGCCACCTCTCTGCACTCTATGGTAATACCCTATAGACAGGAGTGTAGAACAAAAGTGACAGAGAGGGGGGGGGGGGTAAAAAAGATTAAGCACTTCTCTCCCACTGCTCCCACCAGACTGGGGCTACGTTTTCAGTAAGCATCGGGTTTGGCAATTGGCTGTTTGTCTCCAGCCTCCAAGGAAGGATTTTACTGGCTGCAGAGGGCATAGGAGGCTGCTCTCTGATTTCCTATTTACAGTACATGAGCACTGCGGGTAAAAGAGCGAGGGAGGAAAATCGCAGCAGATTACCGTGCCAATTTCACATGGAAGCAGAGGAGCTCTGGAAAGGATAGATAAGGAAATTCCTATCAAACCGCTGCCAGCCAAATATGTATCCAATGGCAAAAAAAAACACACACACACACACACACAAACATTTTATAATAAACCTCGAATAGTGATGGAGGAGGTTTCACCCTACAGCGTGGATGTGGTATTTTTAGCACAGCTGGTGATAATTGCCGTCTATTCACCATGTTGTGCAGTAAAAAGCTCTATTAGAAATACCACCATCAGAGCTGCGCACGCAAACACACAGGTGCAGACACACAAGTGCACATGCATATTCACATGTCGCTTGTTTGTGATCGCGACTAACGAACGCTCAAATGTTTAATTTTACGCTCCGCCAATTCGAAACAAAATTAGCAATAAGAAATGAATGGCTGCGACATTAAGAGGTGCTGACAAAGCTGCTTAACTAAGGATAAATACCAACACACACCCACACACTCGTTTACGCACAGACAGAGATACACACACCAACAAGGACACACTAACATAGATGCAGAACAATAGCATAGTTGTTATTATTGCTATTGATTTGTGACAGGAGTCAGGAAACAACATGGAACATCTTACATTTGAACCAATCAGCCACAATATTAATTCTCATTTTACTTGTTAAATTACATCAATTTTAACTATAACATGATTCTACACACCATGACTCCACCCTGCTGGTGGATCGGCAGCTGTTAGAAGCAGCAGTGGTGAAAACGAGGAGGAACAGGGTAATGATAAAGATGGAGATGATGAAGCACATCCGAAGCATATAGGGACATTTTTTATAAAAAATAAAACAGCTGATGTTGACTTAAAATGCCAGTAAAGTGGTATTAACAATTTTATAAGATATTTTGTTATGGTATCACTGAGGGACCCACAGTTAAGGAGTTATACATTTGTGAGGCTAAAATGAATATGGTCAATGAAAAACTAAAGGAAAACTGATCTGTGTTGTGACGTCCTACTTTTTTTTGGGCTATACTCAACCCACCAACTCCATGTTGGGCATCTTCCTGGTTTAAAGATTGAGCTCTGTAATAAGGCAACACTGGATCATACACCAACTGCCAGTTAGTTAATGTCTGATTAAGATGATGCTAACATTATGGTCAGGCACCAGGCCGACAAGCATCTGGCAGGTACATGAGATTGTCATCATGTCCCTCTGTCCGTCTATCCCGATCCCGTCCTCTTCCAACTTTTTTTTATTTGCTAATCCCATGTTTTTTGTCACCTTACATTTACAATACATAAAATATGTTGTTGAACAAATGTATTTATGCTTGATAATGGTACATCACGCTGTCCTCAACACTGTGGAACTTTACACTACACACTATAAGCTCTTTACCGTCCATCAGCTCCGTAGCTGTGTCATTAAAGCTGAAACAGAGGGACGCTTTGCCGGGCTCATCTCATCGGTGTAAAGCAATTACTGGCATAAAGCGACACTGTGAGCCCACACAGTGTCGCTGCCCCTCAAGCACGCGCACACGCACGCACACGCACGCACACGCACACACACACACACCCTAGTAAGTAATTTTGCAATGAAATGTTGCAATTTTCTTTTCAGGCTGATATCAGTGGCTGAATCAACAGGTACACGAGAATACGTGATCCATTTTCCAGAGGGTGTCAGGCAGCAGAAAGTGAAGTTGTTTTTTTACAGTTGAAAAAAATCCTCTTTTTTTTAAACATTGTATGACTGTGGTAATATCCTGTCTAAATTTGGGAGGCATCCATTTCAGTGAAAATCTGTTAATCTGCCGATTATAGAAACTAATTTATATTTTCTTACACAGAACACCACTTCAACTGTCCCTATCTGCCAGTAATAATGTTTATTTTCATCATAAAGTGCCTCTATTTTCTTGATTAATTGCTAAGTGAAACAATACTCAGGAAGATTCCCAGGCCTACAGTATAAACTGTCTGGTTTTGTAAAAAAGATATTGAATTTACAACGATACAAAACTCAAATCAGAACTTCAGTGCACAGTAAAGTGCAGATACCTCCGACAAGGCCCAACAGTTGCCATAGATTCAATCAAGCTGAGCCAAATTGCACACACTCATAGATATCAGTTCCCTGAATATGAATAAATATGATTTCTTTTTTCATCAAGATCCATGAGTTATTGTCTGAGAAACCAGTGAAAACAAACAAATCAAAAAAGCTCCATCTCACGATGTTAAAGAAAAAGGGTTAAAAAAATGACCGATACCACATCCTTCTGCTACTTTTTCGGGATAAGATGAACAACCATCTTGACTGTAATTACTGCGTCATGATTATGTGCCAATCATTCAAGTTGTGTGAAATATGGCCACGATTTCCCTTCTGTTCCTGAGTGTTGCTGTTATAGAGCAGTGTTTTTCTAGCCACAGTGAAGTTGACCTTTGACATTTTGAAGATTAAAATGATATCACTTCCATCATTGTATCATATTAGACATTGTTGCTGGATGAATTATTGGGTTATGGCTAAATACTAATTTTGTCCAGGTGAACATTTGGGCCAAATTTGAAGAAATAGGACAAGACCGACACCCTGAATATATAACGCCTCAGACCACAACTATCGCCAGTGTGGAAAAAATAGAAAGCAGCATATCCTCCCATTAGCAAAGCTGGAAACAGACAATGTTTTGAGATTTTGCTTTAAGAATAAATTAAACTATGAATTCATTTTCTGTTGAACTCTAGTTACCTACATTAAATAATAAATGTGACCATACAAACCGAATAGGCCCACCGGTAGCAGGTCTTGCTAGATGAGGTGTTAAAGGTTAATGTGTAAAAGTAGCAAAAGTTGTGGGGAATCAAGCGTGTGACCGAAAAAAAAAAAGAAAAGAAAGAAAAGTGCTGCGAGAGAAAGATTCAGAGCTGGACAGCAGTCAGTGGTGAAGTTCAATAATTGATCCTCCTTAATTATCCATGGCAGCAGAAAACCACAGGGCATTCACTGTAATGTCTTAAAGAGCTGACAGAGTAAACACGTACTCACCGCCACCGGCACACATAACACACACCACAGAGTTTAAAAGTAGTTTAGCCGCAAATTCTCCCGAGTCGGCTTAGCGTCATATGTCCTCTTTAAAAGTCAAGTTACTGTTGTTGCTCCTCCTACTTTAATAAACTCTGTTCTGAGATGGGTTCGATGCGCAGCAAACCCAGGCAAGTGCACACAACCACACACTATTCTCTCTCTCTCTCTCTCTCTCTCTCTCTCTCTCTCTCTCTCTCTCTCTCTCTCTCTCTCTCTCTCTCTCTCTCTCTCTCTCTCTCTCTCTCTCTCTCTCTCTCTCTCTCTCTCACACACACACACACACACACACACACACACACACACACACACACACACACACACACACACACACACACACACACACACACACACACACACACACACACACACACACACGAGCAATACGAAGCTGCACTCTAAAAATTAAAGCTTCTCAAATGGATTTGAGGCAGAACCATGAGAGCAGAGGCTGAGTTGGGGGGTGCGTTTGCAGATATGATTAGCTGAATGCATTTGCCCAAGTCTGCAAAACTGAGGGTGGAACTCCCCGGGAACAGTTTAGAATGGGTTGAGTTTTTGAGTAGGACTATAACAGTAATCAAATACCAGAAATAATCGATAATTATATATTTTAGACTGAAAATTGGTCACAGAGTAAATTCTGGATATACGAGGATGAATTACCTCAATTCTGAAGACAATCTGAATATGTATAATATCTAATGTCTGCCCATGCAAATGTTCACTTGGTCTCAAGGATTAAAGGTCAAGGTTGCTGTGATTTCAGAAAACACTTTTTTAATGAACGCAATATCCCCAGAATACTTTGAGGAAATTGCTCAAACCTTCACTTGGACTCAGGTATGAACTAATTAGATCACATTTTATTAAATTCCTTCAAACTCTTCACACATTATAAAAGTCTGTGCAGACATGCAGGTAAACTGCAACTTGACTGGTTTGTGGCGGCATACAACCATGAAGGGGTGACTTCTATTTTTCACTGACATCTGATCCCAGAAGCACTGGTTTCTCTCGGATGAATCAATTTTAGTGTGATTTAATAAATGATCTTGCAAGAACAGGAAATAGACCAGTTTATTAGAATGGTCAGAATAAACAGCAGACGCACCTGTAGGTCTGGATCCTCCTCGTGCTGCAGGTGGGCTTCCTCTGCTGCCTCCACCAGTCTCTACAGGGGAGGGGGAGGGGAGAGCAGAGAGATAGCACAGCCTTAGCACAAAAGTGAATTGATTAGAGGGTCAAGAAAATAACAAGCGCAGCAGACACATCTATACAGAAAGTAGTTTTACAGCTGGCTTTACCCCAAAGCCTTGGAGCCCCGAGGACACAGATAGCAGACAGACTGACAGCAGACAGACTTTTGGCCATCTTGTGAAAAGAGACTATTTTCCTAAATGGTTCAGCAGTAAAGGTAATGAGTGCCTCGGGTCCTTTGGACACCACTACAGCAATCTCCATCATCACTTCATGCAGTTTTACACATGCACTCAACGACACGCATGTGCACACACACACAGATACTCTATCAGCACCCTCTTGCTGCTACCGTCTGCCGTGTGTGCCTGTAGGCTAGTGCTGGTATATCTGGGTGTTCAAGTCAACTCTCTACCTCTCTCCGTCTCTCTCTACCTCCGCCTCTATCATTCACTCTCTACCTCTCTCTCTCTCTCTCTCTCTCTCTCAATCTCTCTCTTATGGGAACAATCATCGTTTGAAAACTGTTTTTTTTTTAAACGCAGACAACATGATGTCATGTCATTCTCCAACGAAAGACAATGAAGAAGAAATGTATGCTGCACTTCTCCCATGATTCCTTTGCGCAGTGGCAACGAGGGGAAAGACACGTCACAACATAATTTGAATCGGAATCCAATATTAACACTGTATACATTATATGGATGTTTGCTTAAGAAGCACATGTCATCCTCATAGACTGTACATAAAGATAGACGCAGCGAGGAGTGACATATCCCATTGAATGATTGAAGACGGGTGTTATTATTGTGTCAAAGATATTTTGTTACATTATTAATTCTTCAGCCAACAGACAAGCAGGAATCCCTCATTACTGAGACGGAGCAGATGGATGTTTGGCACTTTTACTTGATGAGTCACTTGCTGTTGATTCATGTTTTGCTGCTTCTCTTATTGATTATTCATTCAAGGACTAGTGAGTGTGTGTGTGTGCATATGTGGGAGTTTGTGTATATGAGTGAGAGGGTCGTGTTGCCTTCCAGGGAGATTTGTTTTCACTGCTTGTACGGATTCCCACGCAAGTACACAAGACTTGGTCACATACGTCATACACACATACTCATGTACACATATGTCTAGATCTTTATAAATTGAGTCACTGAGGCAGTGTATTCAGGGCTGTTCATTCAGAGGCAACACAATTCCTGCAGAAGTTTCTCATCAAGGACCAGCAAAGTGAAGGTGAGGTTATGATCGGCGCTTTCTGCTTTTACGAGTTCGACTAGCATGGTGGCTGAGAGGTTGAGGGAGGCAGATGATTTTGGAGGAAGTCTGTGATGAGTAAATCCTGGGAAGTTTGTTTTCTTTAGAGATGGCAAACATGTTAGGGAAACAAGGGGAACAGAACAACACATTGGATCACATTCAGGCAGTGCATTATGACAATATATGTGGACATTATATATTTTGTGACAATCGACATCATCTGTTGTTAAATATAATGCTCTATTATGTGGTAATGTATCAAACTCTTGATTCCAGACAGACGGACTCAAACCAGTCAACTCACAACAAGGTGCTACTTCTGTTGGGTGTGAAAAGTTTGACATGCACCAGAAAACCAGACCCTACAACAGACTCGAACACTGACCTCTTTTACCACCGACGCTAGAATCATTTCAAACTGTATAAAATCGGTTGGGCGAAGGGCAAGTACACAAGCACTTCTTTCTACTTCCAGCTGTGATGTATATTGTATGTTCTCATAGCAGGTCATCTCCGTCATTCACAGCTGGTCCCGGTGTCTATGAGTTTGGGTTCCGCACTTCCACTTCACATTTCCATTCAAATAGCTTTACTCGTGAAACTACTGCAATCAGCCACCTTATTTCAGCACAGCTCTCTGTGTGTGTGTGTGTGTGTGTGTGTGTGTGTGTGTGTGTGTGTGTGTGTGTGTGTGTGTGTGTGTGTGTGTGTGTGTGTGTGTGTGTGTGTGTTGTACTGCTACTGTGTGTGTGCACGCAGGCTGTTTTGGAAAGCCAACACTGTAATCTAGAGCATGGCCAATCATTTTCTTCACCATAGCAACACACCTGGCCGATGCATATCGTTGCATATCAGTCTGTACTTGGTTCTATTTGACTGTTGATTCATGTATACATTTATTCAGGTTCGTCCCCGGTGCCTGTGAGAGAGCATGCATGTCAGTGAGTGTGTGTGTGTGTGTGTGTGTATTTGTACTGAGCATACACCTTACTGAGTGAGGACAATGTGGCTGGTCCTCAATTTTTCAAAGGCTTGTTTGAGGGTTAATGCTTGATTTTAAGATTAGGTTAGGGTTAGGTATAGTTTAGGTGTGTGTGTGTGTGTGTGTGTGTGTGTGTGTGTGTGTGTGTGTGTGTGTGTGTGTGTGTGTGTGTGTGTGTGTGTGCGCGCCCATGCACGTGCATCCGGTCATTGACAGGCACCGCAAAACCTCAGGCATGTGCAGCTGCTGGAAGCGCACAACAAAGCATGCTCCAGGAACAAACACAGATAAGGACGTTGGAATAAAAGGAGGATGGGAGAAGAATGAGAGAATAATATTCTCCAAAGGTCTGAACGCTTAGCCCCACACTCCCAGCGAAATGTCAGGAGCTGCCTGTGAAGCCGGCGTCGATACAAACACACTTTTCAGCATTTGCGTGTGTGTGTTTGTGCAAATACGTGAGTGTTAATGATTTTCTTAGCAGACACGTGTTAAGATATTAGCCCTTTGACCTATTCTGTCTTGCAGCCGGTTTCGCAAATGTCAATCACTCAACGTGAGCGTATGCATGTGTGAGTGTGATTCTGAAAACAGCAAGAATGCGTCACAGTGGTATGTTTTTGTGAGACACTAAAAATTAAGCCTATTAATGAGTCATACTGTACACACACACACACACACACACACACACACACACACACACACAGTAGCCTATTGCACAGCATTACATCAACTCATGGAATATATTCATTGATATTGCACATGGCCAATTATTTAATCTCTCCTACACTCTGCTGAAAATTCAAACACTCGATTCTGACCTGCGGATAATCTATGGTGGCATATTATTCATGTGTTGTATTTTAGCATGTAGGAGATGGGAATTAACGCTCCAGGGTAAAAATAACTAATAACAGGGAGATTTTCATTCGGAAAAACTGACTAGAGATAAGTACAACTCACCACTGTGAATTTTAATTCAACGCATCACCAGGATTCCAGGTGGTGTGTTGTACTTATCTGAGTGTGTGTGCGTGTGTGTGTGTGTGTGTGTGTGTGTGTGTGTGTGTGTGTGTGTGTGTGTGTGTGTGTGTGTGTGTGTGTGTGTGTGTGTGTGTGTGTGTGTGTGTGTGTGTGTGTGTGTGTGTGTGTGTGTGTGTGTGTGTGTGTGTGTGTGTGTGTGTGTGTTGTTTTGCTGTCGGCATCCGCGAGTGCGTTTGCGTGTTTCTCACATACAAATATAAAAATTCAAATGAGCCTGCCACATCTTTTTGGAAATAGGTGATCCTGCCAAAGTGTATGATGCCGTTTAAAAAGAGAGAGGAAATGACTTTTCTTCTCATGTCATTCCATCCGGGCTCGGGATAGGATGACAGCGCTAATTAAACTGACACAGTCAGAGAGGCAGGCCCTGTTGTCTCCCTGAAAAAAAAACACACACACACACACACACACACACACACACACACACACACACACACACACACACACACACACACACACACACACACACACACACACACACACACACACACACACACACACATGCTCCTACTCAAACACCCGCGCTCACAAGCCTTCACTGTAGCTGACAGCGTAAAAACGGAACACGCAGAGCTAACAAGACTTGCTGTGGTAATTGGATTAAATTTGTTAGCGCCAGAAAAAGAGTCTGCATCTCCACCTGATTACAGATCCCTGATGTGTTTCCGCTGGCCTCTGTGTTCACTACAGAGCTCTGATTCTCAACCCAAACCTGACGAGGCCCAACCCAACCGGTCTAGCCTGGATAAGGCTCTGTTTTATCTGCCTTGTTTTTCTATCCATCCACCATCTATACCACTTGTCCTTTGAGGGTGCTGGAGCCAATCCCTGCCGACATTGGGCGAAAGGCGAGGAACACACTGGACAGGTCGCCGGCGTGTTGCAGGGCCAACATACAGAGACAAACAAGCATTCACGCTCACGTTCACACCTAACAAGTAACCTAACCCCAATCTGTCTGTCTTTGGACGGGAGGAAGCCAGAGCACCAGAAGAAAACTCACACAGACATGCAGCCATTTCCTTGTGTTTTTAAGCCCAAATCAAACCACAAGAAACAATATGTTGGGTTAAGAAGTTCCGATTTACGGAAGGATATTGCATTCACTTGAGAAAAACAAAATCTGAATTAACGAAATGATTAAGTAAAACGAAAAAAACGGATCAGATTTCTTTTTCTCAAGTGAATGCAAACCGCTTCCTTACAGATCTAGCCTTGTCAGCACTTTCTACGATGCTTTAGATCTGTCATGTTTGATAAAATAATGCATATACACATGATGCCTTGGAAAGGTCCTATGAAGGAATTATTATTAATTGACACAAAAGTCTGAGGCATGAAAGAAACGTACTGATATTCATGTCTTCCCATTCAATTAAACCCAATCTCAATCATTTCTCAATCCACCCTTCCAGTCCGCTTCTCTGACATTTGCACTTCCCCACCCCCCCTTTCATTATCTGACATCCTGCGATCATGATTTGCCCGACGACAGATTCAGCTTGTTTACGCTTTCGAAAGTTCATAAACGATCCCCCTCATTTAGCTGTCAACGTGATTGTCTTATTGTTCCGGCGCTGTACTCGCTGTGCAGGTTTCGTAATGGTTGAAGCCGCTGACCTTAACAAATGCCGATCCATTATGAATGCAAACGCTGAAGCTGTGAGAGTTAGCGAAGGCTGTCATATAGCTGATCTATGCCAACAAACGCTGCCAGAAAAGCAGAGGAGGAGCGGATGAAGGGGGGGGGGCACATACATTATTGACTGGTAGCGGAAGTTAAATGCCTTTTTTTTTTTTTAGAAGTACATTAAGCCTTGCCTCTGCACATTCCCTCCACCAAGAGGAGGGGAGGGCAGTGGACTGAATCTGAATGTTCTCCCGAGGTAGCCATGGACAAGACCACACTTGACTTCAGTTCTAAATAGACTTGAATAAAGATATTCCCAGAGGTGCTGCGTGCTGCTGGTTCAGCATGCATTTGTACTTTGGGCTCAAACTTAATTTTGATTTAATTAAATTTTTGGGGGGATATTATTTGTTGAAGAGATCTGGACATTCCATTGTGTTGCTTTTTTTAATGCTCCAATTACAAAGAGCAACCGAAATGAATCTATATATATATCAGCACGTGTAGATAAAAGCTATTGACTTTTCTCTCTCACTTGGTGGCATGATTCTAATTGGCCAGATTTTTTTCCTCTGATGTAAAAGGAAATGCTAACTAAGCCTTGGCCTGCTGGATCAGGGCAGGTCCGACGGGTCTGGGTTCTGCCAAAGGCCTGATCCGTGGAGGCCTGAGCTGGGCTGAGCAAGACTGGCTCGGGTCACCCCATCAATAGCACTGGGGACAGCAATTAATATTGTCAAACCAGGCCAGGAAGAGTTGCAGCATCAACAAAATGGAAAAGTGCTCTGTGACACTTTGCTTCCTCTGTTTTGCACATTTGGATTGGGCAGGAGCCAAGTAGACAGAGCATGGGGGAGAGACAGGCGCGAATGGAGGGAGAGGGAGGAGAGTGGTGCGTTTTGAAACATCAGATCCCGATAATCAATACTTGACAAGTTCTCAGCAGTTCTGCTGACTGAAAGGGAATATGAAGTGCTTAATCCAGCCCTGCCACCCTTCTCATATTTCCTCTTCCTTCACTTTCATTTCATGCTTGGACTGAACTTTTGACTTATGGTCCTTTTCTTGACAGTTACCTTCCCATCCTCCCGGCCAACGTCCTCATTTCATCGTTCAAGAAAAACAATCCCCTCTCTCTCTCACTTTGATGACTTGGTGACAGGAAAACAACTAAAGACAAGGAAAAGGAAAAGATGGTCGCTGTCCTGTCCGGTCCTGACATCTGCTGGCTGGCTCTGCCTTGTCATTAGCAGCCATCATTCTCAACACACACGCACACACCCCCCCCCGATGTGATACTGAAGACAGCTAATGAAATGAGGGAAAAGAGGGGAGCAGTGGTGTGAGCTCAGCATGACAAGTGTGGTGAGCCAGGGAGGAAGGCAGACATGAGCGAAGGACACAGCAGGGCCGGATGACACCAACTCACGAGGCAAAATCTGAGATAAGCAAATTTACCTCGAATACACATTACGTCTGAGAAAAAAAATCTGCAGATTCACAAAATGGTGAAACAGGGAACAGAAGAAAAACAACGTAAAATGTGTTTCACTACTTGTTTTTATGGGAATGTTTCAATGTGGAAATATCATCTCACATGATTCGGTGCCGTTTTTTGGAATATATTACTTGTCATGTACTGAATTAATGCCACCAAATCTTTATCTTGATGCTCACAACTCTGAATACTCACATCACAGAATTGGATAAGAATGTGTATTAAATTAATTTATTTAGCAGATTTTCTGGAAGTTAAAATATACACTACTTATGGATGACAACTTGGATATTTGTGGTGTAAGTGGTTTATTGTAAGTGGTTTATTATTGAAAACTTGACCCCATTTTTATAGTTTGGCCCATTATTGTTGGAATTACAACCTCACTTTTGTATGGCCCAGTTAACCAGGTAAGTTGCGATTCACATCCTTGTCTCTTCCAAACTCACATGATCAATGTAGTGAAGACTTTGACTGGATTCAATAAGAGGCATTGAGTGCATTTGGTCATAATTAGCATATGAAACAGTTATGGCCAAAAACATGTTTTCTAACGTCACACTGACCTTGACCTTTGACCATTATCTAATCAGTTCATCCTTAAGTCAAAGTGAACATTCGTGCCAGAGTTGAAGAAATTCCCTCAAGGCATTTTCGAGGTATTCTGTTCACAAGGACGTATGGAAGCCACGGCTGTCGAAAGGGTGGAGGCATAAAAAACACTTTATTTTGAGAATAAATCAAAAGTGAGGGGACCTAAAGTATCAGTAATAATCCTGAATTACAGTAATTGTGCAGGAAAAAGTTAGAACTGGAAGTAAGTCTGTAAACTGTTGTGTTAAATAAAACAAATACTTGGAGGTGTGTTGGTCTGTCGGGATTAATTTTAACAATGCTGTCACATTCTCATCAATAAGTCCCTGGTACCAAATGCCGGCTAAAACTACAAAAATCGACAGGAAAATGTAAAACAACAGCAATTCTTTTCAGCTAATAAGAGGGAGCACATCTTTATTCAAATCATCTCCTGCAGATGATGAGTTACTCCACATTTTTGAAATACTAAATTCATGTTTGAAATTCACTGTGCACGTCAGGAACCGAAAATTAATGTTCACAGGAGGTTTTGCTGGCAGTGAAAAATTCATTAAAAGTCCGGCGTGTGCGCTTGTGTGCCTTGTATTTGTGACATACACCTACGCAGACCGCCTCCGCTCTACACTGGTAATCATGTTGAGGACCAAAGAGGTGTAGCTGCCACAGGTAAATGATATCAGCAGGTACAGAGCGGAGACTGAATGCCATTACAGGAGAAACAGCCCTAGCAGCAAGGCATCCACTCCGCTTTGAAGTGCATTTGTCACATGAAACACAGTCGTGCTCGACTTCAAAGAGGACATTACAATAGTTCCACGCCTTTCAACTTTGATAACAACATGTTCACTGTTTCTTTAAACCGTCTGCTCTGGCTTTTTCCAGCCAGAGGAGAGGAGAGGAGAGGAGAGGAGAGGAGAGGAGAGGAGAGGAGAGTCTGCTAGACAATGATAATGATAATATCCCACTGACTCAGGACCTGATGAAGGTAACAGTAATTAAAAAGCAACTATGCTGAGCTAAGATGCTGAGCCCTAAAATAAACATAAATATACACACACATGGATTTACAGTACACACACACACACACACACACACACACACACACACACACACACACACACACACACACACACACACACACACACACACACACACACACACACACACACACAAACAAAACATCCTTTGCAAGCACATGTTTACTTTCTAATGTTGTGCGATTGACCTTTTTAATCTTAGAGTGGACCCACAATTTAATTGGTGAAGGAACTAAATGACGCAACGTTGCCATAATAATGTGGAGATGATAAGGAATGAACACAATCAGACACCAGTGGCTGTTGCAATTGCAATTACACAATAATGCATACACTGTCACTCTTTGTTACACAAAACACACAACGAGCAGGAAGCTTAACTGCTCTAAATTAATTGTATAAATCTGTTTCTCTACCTTCTTGATTTCTCCAAATCAAAAGGAATGAACAAGAATGAAAGTGCAAACCTTTTCTCACCTAAACACAGTCTAAGAGAATGACATCAGCAACCCGACCCACACTTTAACAGACGCATCCTTTTACAGCCGTGGAAGCTGCTGTCTCTCCGCAGGTGGCGGCGAGCGATAAAGAGGGGGAATCGATGTGGAGACGGGGAGATAAAACCACGCTGACGGACAGCGGAGAGCGACTGCACGGAAATTGGATCGCTGAAGCGCCACATATGCTTTGGCAAAAGGCAGAGAAACAGGAAGAGAGAGGTGAGACGAAGAAGGGAGGTAGGGATGCTTAAGGACAGGAGTGAACGCGAGGGCAGACAGAAGAGAGTCCAGTTTAACTGAAGAGAAAAGAAACTGGCGAAAAGAGAAGGACTTAATGTTGGTGAATAACCATTCATCACATGGCTATCACTGTCAGCACTGGAAATGAGAAGGGTGGAGCTGATCTGGAATCATGATAACAGCTGACAAGGTTTAAATTCTCCATGAACGTGTGCATGGTGCTTTTCTTTACCTCCCTGCTTTCTTAAAGTTTCTTCCAGATAATTTTAACTCTTTCTTCTCCTCACAAGACTGTCATCTTTGTGAAAAAATGCAATTCTGCAACACCAGTGTCCAGGGTTCCCCCTCTCAACATCACATCACCACATAACATGTATTGCCCTCACAGTAGTGAACACAACACTCTGAGGTTTGGCCGAGGGCCACTGAAATGACTTTCGGACACAAATGGCTTCAAGTTTTCCAGGCTCCAATAATCATGAGCAAATATCATTAGGATTAGCAATGCAGCGTAGAAAATACTCAACTGCAGCTTCTCATTTTATGCACCGACTGGTCGCTGTTGCCGCTTCATCGTGCTGGCTATAGCTAATTAACATTACGGCGGACCTGAATTACACTCGGCTGTTATGAGTCTACGCTCGCTCTGCACGCCACTGCCCTGTCAATGATAATGTGTGAGAGAAGATCAGCCACTGTGTAACACCACTGTACAGGCATGAGTGGACCGGGTGTTTCTGCAGCCCCAACAAATCCAACAGAGTGAGACGTCTTCATGTCGTGTCATTGTCGCGGATGGCGTTCCCCAAAATGAACTTCCATTCACATCATAGCAATCAATGAAACTTGTATACTTGAATATCTTGAATACTTGGATCATAACTGTCTCACTAACTAGTTGTGTTTTTATCTTTAGTGTATTTTTCTTTTAAATTCTATGAAAAGCGTAAGTAAATAAAGTAAATAAAAAAGCGCTATACAAATAAAATGCATTTTTATTAGTAACAAACTAACAAACTAACTAACCAACTTACTAACAAAAAAATCATATTAGGCCTATATGTAAATAGGATATGAATAGGAAAAAAAAGTGTTAAATATAATAGGGTGTGTGGAGGGTGATCATGGTGGCGGCCTGAACATCGTGATGACTGTCAGCCTTCTGCCCAACCCTCCCCTGACATGTACAATCTTCAGGCCTCCAGCATCCAGCAGGCACCTTTAGAGAAGCCATTAGCAAAGCGAGCCCTCATATCTCCGGGGGTTTAACACACTCTCGATGCGATGGCACACACAGACAACTGTCGTCAAGCAAGTTTATCAGACAGTTAAAAGTGTTTAATAATGAAAAATTACAAGAGATTAAAAACAGCTTATACTGGTTTGGAAAGCATATGGCGCTGTTTTAATTACAAAATAATGTTCATTATTATCAGAGAGCTGATTAACTCCTAACGGGAGATTAACACTATTAAATTAAAACCATGTGTTTGTGCCAACAATCATTGCATACAAGTAGGAGCCATGTTAAATGCCTGATGACTCACATTTGCATTGATTACTTCTCTATGTGCTCAGTGAAGACAGGTGCATGTTCACAAAATGAATGGAACACAGTGAAACAGGCACGGTCATGTAATCAATGTGGGCAACTGCATCATGCAGAAGACTAATAACACAGGCACGAGCAAAACTAAGGCACGGAAATTGTTTGTCACTATCAGCGTCCCTTCCTCTCTCTCTCTCTCTCTCTCTCTCTGTCTCCCTCCCTCATGTCTCTTTCAGCTTGTATCCTCCAACCAGACTCTCTGAGAGAAATCCAATTTCTGTGAACAGCACCATGTTGTCCTGATAGGATCTATCACCCGGAGCTAGAGCTGCAGCCAGAGAGGCAGTGCTCCGTGGACACATCCTGAACTGCACCTGTCACAAACGCGCGCACACACACACACACACACACACACTCACATACACACGTGCTGTAACTGCCCATGTCACATATACCAGCAACACCTGAATGAAGCGTTCAAATAATTAAGAAAGAAGAAATTAAACAACACAAAATGTACCTAACTAACAGCCCAAGCTCGAGTATTATCCACAAAATGTAGTGGAGCGATAATTCCAGGCTTACGACCCATATCTGTAGCATCTGTGCCTCTATGGCTTGTGCTCACTCTGTGCTTGTCTCCACAGTTTTAAATTCCGTCTGAAAGCAAACACAGACTCACTGTTGCCTTTTATGATTAGAAAACAAGAAAAGCAAATGAACCGTCCAAAAAGACAATTTACCGAGTGATCCAAAGCCTCTCTTCTCTCCCAGACTAGGAAAACGTCCGTGGATGAAAGTAATGAGTAAATACAACTGATGTCAACAAGTTTCACCTCATCGAAATCAACTGGAAGAAAAGACAATGACTGGCTGCAAACAGTCAGCTCGCCATTCAATAAAATAAGCAATATTATGTAATTCAACAGTAATAAATATTATCAGGTTATACATTTTGTTAGAGCAAATATGATCCAAATGTACAATTATATCTGAAATAAAAAAGTTATTAATAAATAAAACATCTTAAAATTAAAGAAATCTCTGAGTCAAGTCTAGGCCAACCGTCAGAGCAGCTTGAGCTTCTATCATGCAGGTGTAGGGTTAGTTGATGGAAACTCGTATGGACATGTTGGACACGTGTCTCGCATGAATATACAGTGAATGGAAAGCTGTAGCCTCACACATGTAAACAAACTTGTTGCTCCTAACCCATTCTCTGCGAAGTAGGAGGTCAGCGAGAAGTTAACACAAGTCGTAAAAGCCACAACAATCTATGAGAAATATATTTGGTTGAAAGATGCTGAAATTATCCTAGAAGTACTCATATATATTAGATATATATTAGATATTACATACTTTATATTTAATAAGCGAAACATATTTGACATGTATCTAAATCTGCAAGGTCATTGACTATTACCGTCTGATATGTATTCAAAATGGATGAGGTCCACAAACGAGCACATCAAAATTATGAATCATACGGTTTCAGTTTTACTTTAGGAGCATTGTCCTAAACTGGCCTCTTCCAAATACTGATGTTTGGTCTGAGCAGATCGATAAAGTGACACAGGCACTGATGGGTGGATCACAGCCTCTCTGTGTCTGTCACCTCAGCCCGACAGCCTCGCTTTCACATCTCTCTCTCTCTCACACACACATACACACCACACTCCAGATGTGTCTGGTTTCACTGGGGCAATTTGACACGACAGCACTTCTTCAGACATCCAATACGGTCGGCAGAGCGCTCAGAAATAAGCACTTTACCAAGTAATTTCATTCAGCTCAGTCCTGTATCTTTACTTTTGGATTCCCAGCTGCTCTGGGAATAGATGTAACAGAGAATGTACATGGTCAGCGTTGTATTGTATGCACTAAATATGATATACTTATTGTTAAGAGGACATATTCTTATTACATCTTTGTATAAGAGTTATTTCAGAGTTTGATATTTTGGCCATATTCCGAATACGTTTTTGCTTCAGTGTGACAAATGAAGATTTACTCAAGGAAGCGAGTCGTACCTTCATCGCCTGTGCCTTCTTGTGAAACATCTCCTCCATGTCCTCCGCCAGCCTCTTCACCAGCCGCAGCCCATCAATCTCCTCCACCCGCACCGCCCGCTCAAACTCCTTGTATTTCTGAAAGTAAAACACACATCCACGTTATCAGGTTGCAACACTGCCATTGTTAAAATCAATACTTATTGAGCTCATGCCAATGTTCAGGATCCAATCTACGTTTCATCTGACATCAGAGAAATTACCTAAATTTTTACGGCAAAGCAAGGTGATGGAGAAAATATGAAAAAGTCATTTCCATACTGGTTGCAGTCATTTTTAAAAACATTAAACACTAAGTTGTTAAGAATGATGCTCATTAGAGTGCAAACCTCTGCCAAGGCAGTCCCCTTCATGAAACCACATTTAAATTCACTCACTGTAGATTTTAATTTGGATCTGCACCAAATTGCACACACACTCATAAATATCCCCTGAACATGCTTGATTTGTTTCATCAAGACCTGTGAATAATTCTCTGAAAAATCAAAGAACATGTTGAAAAATCACATGTAAATATTTTTTAATCAGCCTCCGATTTAAAAAATATAACTGGTTATTCCCTGACCCACATTGTATCCATTTGTCACGACCCCGGCTCAGAAGCCACGACAAAAAGAGAGGGAGACGCAGGTTGAAAGCTAAAGGATGAGTAATTTATTTATATAAAATTGGCTGACAACAAACATAACACAAAGTAAGCATGTAATGAGGTGTGTTCATCAGTGGAATCAGTAGTGAGGGCGCGTGTATGCGTGAGTGAAGCGTGTGTGGTGAGGGGAGGATGTTGGATGAGAACAAAGCAACGACGAGGCATGAAAGTCAGGTGAATGAGAGCGAGAGAGTCTCGGCCGGAAGGACAGAGCTTTTAAAGCAGGGAGCACAACGGGCCCAGGTGCCTCCAACTACAAGAGTCCGCCCAACAGTTACCTGCTGCATCACAACAACAACAAAATATGTTAAATAAACAAGGCAGGGCCCCCCCCAATCCACAAGAACGGGGTCCTGAGGGGAACCCCGGCACCAAAACTTACCAATGCCCCAGTATAAAATTTGACCAAACCCAACACCTATATATTTTACCAACTGGCTCATCTGCTGCACCGAAACTACAATGATCATACAAGTTTCGTAAAAATATGTCCAGTACTTTTTGTATAACAAACCAACGGACAGAGGTGAAAACAACCTCCTTGGCAGAGGTAACTAGAATCAGATGTGCAACAGGTCTTTCTGTATAATGTACAAGTAGTGGTGATTGATTAAATTATAGTGCATCCATCCAACATCTATACCGCTCATCCTTTAAAGGGTGCTAGGGGGCGCTGGAGCCAACCCCAGTTGACATTGGACGAGAGGCGTGGTACACTGGACAGGTTGCCAGTGCATCACAAAGACAACATACAAAGACAAACATTCACGCTCACATTCCCACCTAAGGTCAAGTTAGAGTCTCTAAATTGACCTAAACTGCATTTCCTTTGACTGTGGGAGGAAGCTGGAGTACCCAGAGGAAACCGTCTTGCAGTGCTAACCACAGCACCACCGTGCAGACCTGAATTACAGAATAGAGAGGAACAAAATCCCGATATGCAATCGGGGACTAACAGCGATGCCACAAAGTGCAAAGATTCGTCTGTGTTGCTTCTCCAAACTAATCTGCATATAAACGAATCCAATCAGCTCAGCAGAGAGAATTATCAGCCACCTTCAAGTTTTACCCACCACACATCTAAGCACTGATGACACACAGCTGCCCCTGGGATCTGCACTACACTGAAATCACAATATTCTCTTATAAACCCATGCCAGGGTGCTTAGCTTAACCAGCGCCTTAACCAGGGGACAGTGACATTAAGTCTCACTAATTCCCACCCATACATGCCCCACACACACACACACACACACACACACACACACACACACAGAGAACTGATCTGGACGAGGGGTATATTTGGACAGAAAAAAAAGAGGAAGAAGAAGAAGAAGAGAAAACCATTTTAAACATAAAATATGTGCAAAGCTGCAGGCGGCTGTGTTTCACTCTTTGGGGATTTAACAGAAGATTACCGCCATATCAAAATGAATACCCTCTCTCATGTTATGCCAACCTGCTTAGATGCATGCTCTTCGCGGCGCCTGCACAGCAACACAAATGAGTAGCAGGGTGAGCGGAGAGAGAGAGAGAGAGAGAGAGAGAGAGCGCACCAGGAGGAGGGGAGTGGGGACAGCATCAGACACTCAGGCAGTAGTTTTGGGATTTAGGCAATCATGTGAAAAACTGCAGGACATCGGCAAACAGAAGGAATATCTTTGTGCCTCAGACCTAAACTTTGTAAGCCTTGGTTCTTAGTTGTAGATGAAGATGACAAGAGAGAGCAGAGCAACTAAGCAAAAAGTTCCATCACTTGAGTGACTGACTCCCGAGACATATCGGTTTACTGGGCCACGTCACTGAAACAAAGAGCAGTCAAAGCAATCAAGCACACAGAGTGACGCCGAGAGGAGATGCAGGGTTTGATCACTGATCGTTCTCTTTTTTAATAAATGATCAAATATGGGTAAAATAGCTTTTTGGTTTAGAGAAATAAGGGAAAAAGCAAAAGAAAGAGGGACACAGATTTTGTATTTACTGCGCATCCACCAACCAGTGCACTTTCAGTCTACAAACATTTTATTTTCAAGACCCATATGAGGTCACCATGACCTTGACCTTTGTCCAACCAAATTGAGTCAGGTAATCCATGAGTCAAAGTGAATGTTTGTGACATATTTCCTAAGCGTGATATATTTCCTGATACATCACAATCACAAGAGGTCGCCCTGACCTTTGACCACCATAATCTATTCCATTCACCTTTGAGTCCAAATGAACATTTGTATCAAATTTGAAGGAATTCCCTTGAGGTGTTCCTGAGATTTTGCGTTCACAAGACGAAAGCGTGTTTTGTGAGGTCACAGCGACCTTGACCTTTGACTTCAGACTACCAAAATCTAATCAGATTATCACTGAATCAGACTGAATGTTTGTACTCAATTTGAAGAAATTCTCTTAAGGCAATCTCAAAATATCCAACGATTATGGGAGAGGCAACAGTATGTGGTTGCAAAGAGATTCAAAGAGATGCAAAGACAGGTGTGGAAGAAAGGAAAAAGTTAAGACGGAAACATGCTAATGGTGAGAAGTGAAAGTAGAACGTGGAGGAGCCGGAAGACGGATAATCAGAAATAACACTCAGAGATGATGTTGGAGTGGGAAGGTCAGAGGGGTGTGAAACGCTATCTGTACGAGAGCTGCAAGCTGACACAACGCAGGAAACAGGCGAAAATCACTACATTTCCATCTAGCTTCATATTTCATGACCAATATAGAAAGAAGAATGACTCTGACCACACAAAGTAATGGATCACTTTCAAATCTGTTGATTGCTACATTCGTCATTACAAGCAACCAATTATACGGAGTGCAAGGGCCAGAGCCCAAAGGTAGTGTTCCAGTGACGCCAGAACAATCATGCTGCTTGGAAACTAATTGAAAAATGAGAACACATTTTTTGTATACAGCAATTATAGTGATTAGAGGTAAGAGGGTCTGATTCATCGAGGTACATTTTGAGGTGTGTCCATCTTACAGTGTAATGTAAGAGGGGGTGAAATGTTCGAGCAGGGCTCTCAATTTTTATTCTGAAATTCCAACATTCATTCTTGAACTATAACGTTCAGTTCGACCTGATAACAAACGTTCTTAAAGCCCATCCGACCGTCTGAAGTAGTATGCCTCATGATCCCGCAGGGGGCGCTCACGATCAGCTTGCATGCTCTCTTGACAATAAGCCAGTCATGTTCCGTTGTTTTTCAGTGTTAAAATGAAGGACCCAAGCAAGCAAAGCAATCCAGTATCGTTCGTAAACATTAAAAAAAAAATCGTAAAACGTGATTTTTGGAAAAACTGACAGCCCTGAAGGACTTAAAGATTAAAGAAGCTGGAGCAGCGGGAACAGAAAAGTGCCCGTAGAAGTCTGGGAGGACTGAATAGACTCAGGTTCCTGAGGGGAAACTGGTTCATCTTTATCTCCACATCACGCTCCGTTCAAAGCCACGACAGAGAACAGAAGTGACGCCTCCGAAAAATGCCCCTGTGCCACATATGATAAATACTGGATTAAGAAAGAATTATGCTGAACTCATTGATGTTTTTTTAGACACAACCTTTTCTTCAGACCTGTTCTGTGTCACAACTACCGCAACTTTTCCATTTTCTGACAAAAACTTTATTTCCGCAACCCAACATCACCGCTAATTAATTGCAGCCTGCGGAAACATGGAGTCTGTGGCCAATCAAAGTGACTGGCTGATGACTCACAAGCCAAACTGCAGTGACCGTAGCCGTGTGTGAAAGTCGGCACGATAATCCTTCCGCAGAATGTCAGCGAGACTGAAAATCCAGCTTTTAAGCCAATCCTGGTCCCTGGCTCAGATGAAGCTGTCGGGTCAACTGGCTTTACTGGTTTCTTCACCAATTTCTTTTTTGCTCATTCGCCCTTTAGTGTCTCCCCAGAGCTTCATTTTCACTTCTCTAGTTAATATAGTTCCTCTTTCATGTCACTTCTCCTCTCCTACTCCCACTTCTTTTTGCTAATTCTAAAAATGAATGGGCTGACTTCATGGACCCGCACAGACTATTCTTTCTTAAGAGGTTTCCCCAAGTCTTTCCTATTGAAACCAAAACACCTTTCCTCCACAGCTCAGCTAAATCCTGGTCCGTGAAACTGGTCCAGGCATAAGGAAGGAACACGAGAGCCCACAGCCTGAGCTCAAGTGTTTATGTGTTTGTGATCACATTTGTGTGGTCAGTTGAGAGGCTGAGAGGCTCCGGCTGACCACAGGCTGTCTGCGGCGCTCTGTTCAGTCAGGCTGACCGGAGCGGGCCCAATTAGCCCGGAGCTATACTGGTCACATCACATCATCATAACAGGAGAGCCAACTGACATACATCCAGAACCACCATTTCCCAGGAGAGGGGAGAGGGAGGCTTCCACAACAGGCTTTCAGCAGCAACTTCAACGCGAGGGGATCGGCGAAGTGAACAGGAAGACAACCAGATGAGTCCGATTCAGGGGTCAGACAGAGAAGACCCCCTTCCAGCTGGAAGGTTGCTGCTATGTGGAGAAATCTGTGTTCTGACCTCTGTGCAAGTGTCCTACTACAATAAGTGGATCCTGTTGTTTCTACATGAATTGGTTTACCAAGATTTCCAGATGCACTGGTCCTGTGTGTATCGGGATATAACTATAAAATGGAGCACCTGTTCCGGTCTGCTAGTCGAGCTGCTCGAGCTGCTGACGACTGGCGCAGAAGATTCCGTCCAACTTGCTGTGAAGCACAAAGTAATGTTTTTTTTCTTCTTTTCTTTCCCCAAGGGTTTTTCATGTTTGCTGGAATCGGCTCGAGCGTGTGCACCTGCTGGCCCACATGTGCACGTCCTGTTCTTTTCACCAGGGGGATTTTCTGCTGACCTATAATATGCGATTGGCTTCAGCTCACATATTTTTTTGCAGTTATTCCAATTTTTACAACCTAACTGCCTTACTTCATTCCATCATTACCTCCACCGAGGAGGTAATGTTCCAATGGACGTTTGTTTTAGTTGTTTTTTTTCAGCAGGATCAAGCAGAAAAT
This sequence comes from Hippoglossus stenolepis, assembly GCF_022539355.2. Taxonomy (NCBI): domain Eukaryota; kingdom Metazoa; phylum Chordata; class Actinopteri; order Pleuronectiformes; family Pleuronectidae; genus Hippoglossus; species Hippoglossus stenolepis. The sequence goes on from NC_061488.1 coordinate 11,333,051, forward strand.
ACTGAACAGATTTTCTTGATAACTGAGTGTGTGAAATTTGGTGCAGCTCTCTTGAGTTTAAGAGGACGTTTGGGCCTTGGAGGAGGTATGCGCTCTGTTAAGTGCCATTCTAGTTCCTACTCGTTTCAAAAACATTTGACTTGCCAGCTTAGCTGCTAAGATAAAGGGTTGTGGGTAGCTCACGAGTTTTGATATGTGTCCCTGTCATTTCTGCTGTTACGGCAAAATATAATGAAGGAAAAATCATGTCCACGTGTGTTTAATGTAATTCTTCAACACTGTGAGCACCAGTAATGATAGTCCATTCTCTATTGTTTGAATTATTTACATTGGAATCCATCGTTATTGTGAAAGCAAGGTTGAGAGTGTTGAAGTCTTGACTGCGTCTCTGCATTAAAGAGACAATTGATCAGCTTGAGCTGGAGTAACAAACCAAGCTCCTCTGAGCCAAAACACTTTTGCCGGCCTATAAACCAAAGTAGTTGCAGCTCAGACACGAATGAACTCCCCGCCCCCCACAGCGAGTTCCATCTTCGGGTACTAAAGCTTCCTCGTGCGTCCACTAAAAACGAGTCGTTTCAGCCGTGTGGAGAACAGAGACAATCAGTGGTGACACACATTGTGCAGTGTTGTAACCTAATCCCTGTCTTTCTTTACCCCCCTCACCTGCTCTGCTTTGCTGCATCACATGAACGAGCTGATGCAGCTAATCTCTCTCCTACACACTGAGCTCTGGGTCACAGGCGAGAAGCCCTGCATCCAGGCTGCACTTAGGCAAAGAGAAACAACTACACGTTGCATTCTGCATGAACACACATGTATACACCTAGAGAACACAGATATTACAGGCAAAGATAAAAAAGATAGAGTAAGAGCGAAGCAATAAGTAGGCTGTATACATACAGTTTTATTTTTTGTGGGCATCAGTTGTTTTTGTTCCTGTGATGTCGTGTTAGAGTGTAGACACATGAATGAGATAAGTATTTGTATCTATGTATGTGGTTTCATTGGGGTTTGATAATAAAGTGATTAATGAAGGGGAAAAACTTCATTTCACACTAAGACTGAACCCCAATCCCCCAAATCCCAGCTCATTTTACGCGCCACCAGAGCCCACTTTACCTTAGCCCATTCGCACATAATCTCACAGCTGTTTGAATCCCCCCCCCTCCTCCTCTCTCTCTCTCTCACAGACACACAGAGAAAAATGCATGTCTTCAACATCTGTTCACAGACAGACATATAAACAATACTGCTTGAACTATTTGCTTATCAATTATAGATGTTTTTTTTCATAAATGTTGAAAGTTAACGGGGCAAATCATGACACATAAACAACCACGTACAATTATGAAACGTGACCTAAATGACTAAATTCCAAATTTTAGTTTTTGATTTCGTCAGTTTGTCACTATGAATTCAATGAAGCTGAACCTTCACAGCAGAAAACGTACAGTAACTATTGTGAATGACACGTCTGTATGGTTTGGTTTTCGTTCACAAAAATCAGCCGTGTTTGTTTTGTTTGCCGCTGCCTGCTTGTCTGTGGACGAGTGGATAGTTTCAGTGTGTGTGTGTGTGTGTGTGTGTGTGTGTGTGTGTGTGTGTGTGTTTCGTTCTGACCTTTAATGGGCTGTTTGAGGGTTTAGACTTGGTTTTAAGGTTAGGTTAAGGGGCTAGAGAATGAATTATGCAAATTAACGTACTCACTAAGATAGATGTACAAGTGTGTGTGTGTGTGTGTGGGGGTGAAGTAGGAGAGGAGAGACAAAGGACACTGGGTATTTATATGCTATGTCCTGCTTTTATCCCACTAAATAATAGAGGAATGTATTGAATATTCTCCTTCCAAGCCAATACAAAGCATAGATGTACAATCTAATAAATATGATAGATTGAGTTACACAACACATCTGTAAAAATGAATAAAAGGAGAATTATACTAATACTGTGCAATAGTTAACAACTAAAAGCTGACAGGGAGAAATCTGTTGAAGACAGTATTACATAAATTAGATAAAAAAAGAATAAACAGCTGCTCTGTTTACATTTTTCTGTTGATCTGCTCTATGTCACACATGTACTTGGTCTGACTGGTTGAGGATCTGCTCTGTGACCATTGATAACATTCTCTGGACATTGAAAATGAACTGAGGGGTTCTGGACCATTTCCCAAATTCAAATTGGTCTGGCGATGCCGCAGCCTATTAACAAGTAATGTTACATCCAAATTGTGTTGGCTAGCTTCTGCTGAATCAAAACAACTAAACATAATCGGGCCGATTTACCGTCTGACCTCAGAGATGACCCTCTTCAGTCCTCACTCTTTTTACGTGTGTTGAACATGTAGAACCAGACTCAGTTGTCATTGCTACATTTAGTTAAGTAAAGGATTTTAATAAATATAATACAACTAAACAAAAGAGTTCCTTATATTATCTTCTCATCATAAAAAAATGTCAGTTTAATCCTTCCCCAACATGTAATATTCATGTGGGACAGTTTGGTGGGAAAAATGTCAGCTATAGACGTATCTCAATTATTTAACTGAATCCCAGGACAATACGATTAGGATGTTATTTCTGTCTGGATGAAGTATTCACTTGCACGTGCTTGTATGTGTTGTTTAACAGTCTTGCAGGGTCATAAAATATAAAGTTTCATATAAAGTTCCACTGATTCCCCAAAACCATGTTTGTGAATACAGCTAACGTAGCTCAGGAAAGATGTGGTGGCGAGACAAGGAGAGAGGAGGTGAGGAGAGAAAAGGAGAAAAGGTAAAACCCAGGGGCATCACGTGGTTTAAGTTAATTCTGTTTTTTGCCACCGTGTCACAGGGCCACTACTGCACGTGTCTGAATGAGCAGGAACGAGAGCCGGGGAGACAGACCGTCAGAAACGAATGCACTTTGACTGATGTTGCATTACTTCTCCTGTGAAACACACTCCGTCTGTCCCCCTTGAGCAGGGGGACGGGAGCGCCGGCCCAAATCCACAGCAGGAAATCACTGCTGGATCACAGGATCTCCCAGGAACGGCGAATCGTTGCCATGCCCTCCTCCTTTCATACGCTGCCTTGTACGGCAGCCGACAAATTGTTCCCTCAAAAGAAGAGCGCTGGACGCAGATGAAGTGGAACAATTAATTTCACGCTTGTCCTCCCTGCCTCAAAAGCATGTTGGTCTGAGTCCCGTATCTGGTGGCACAGAGACACTTCCTGCAGATTGCAGGGCGCACACACACACACACACACACACACAGACACACACACACTCAAGTGTAAATGCTAATCACACGGACACAAAAACAAGACATCCTCTAAACACAAATAATTCAGGGATCATAAACTCCTTCTGCCGACCCGGCCACACCTTCATCGTTGCTCTATTCACCATAATGCAATCTATCAGTGAGGACGAGTATAGTATCGATCATAACGCAGAGACGTCTCATAGTAAGATCAATGCTCTGAATGAATGGGGAGGACTGGGAGAACACAGTTCTGACAGACCACTACATCATGTGGTGTGAAGAGGGCAGCTCCTGATTGGAAATAAACTGTGCGGTAAGAAGTGAGCTGGGAGCAGTTGAGGCCCCTGTCCCAATTCAGCCCTTAGCCCTACCACTTGGCCAGACCCCTTCATTTTGCACATGGCCATGAAGGGGTAGCCTTTAAACGAAGGGGTAGATGGAAATGTCCGAACGCTTTTACGAACAGAGGAAGGAAATCACCATGGCGACCGCTGTGGGTAAAATGCGAATAAATGGAAGAACGAAATCTTGTCAAATAACCATGAAATAATGTTTTTTATATCCCCCGGAATATTTTATCTTAATCCAGTAGCAAATTAAAATGTCATTGAATGCGCTGTGACAAGTGTTTCAGGAAAATCGCTATTCACGCCGTCAAAACAAGCATTTAAACAATCTGAGTGAGAGGAAGGAGTTGACAGGACTGACATTACATTGAAATAACTGATGTGAACACGCTGACGGTGTATTGATCAATCTGTCCCGTCCGTCAGATGTGTCATTATTTAATGTTAGTTGATAATGGTTGTTGATATAATAACGTTAGTTGATACTGTTTGTCACTGTAATAACATTGGTTGGCTGCTGATGACGTAGAGACTGGTGTCCCTCCCCCTTGTGGCTCCGTTTGGAGGGGGACACTCAGGTCTTCATTGTTACCTGTGCCAAGGAGGTTGGGTTTTCATTGTTGTCTCCCTGTCCGTCAGCAGAATTACACAAAAACTCCTGAGCTGATATCCATGAAATGTTGTGGAAGAGTGGTGCATAAACCAAGGAAGAACCCATAAAAATAAAATAGAAGATCCAGGATTTTATTTTTGCACTTTCTTCGAGTAGCGAGCTGGGACGTTAGCCTTGGCAGAGGCATGTGTTCTCCGAGCCTCCGTTTAGCTGTCCAATAAAATAAATAGGAGAAGAAGAATCCTTTATATACACAAGGTTTGACCTCTGCTTTTCATCTGTACACACACACGCACACTAGCAGAGTAGTGAGTAATGAGAACAAAACACTAGCAGCAGTGGGCAGTTGTGGTGTTAGATGCCTTGCTCAAAGGCAGAACCAATAATGTTGAGGGAGGAGAAGCTCCATATGTGCTTTGCCAACTCACATCTCAACGCACCTGTTGAACATGCATGTAAAAACATACAGTAATCATTCAAAATTAAACTTAACATAACTGAATTTGTCTCCTCGTGTCAGGATTAACAACATGTTCAAAATCACGGCGTCTCTCCTCTAAATGATCAATGCTGAGCTACAGCAACATCTACATGAAGGTCCACAAGATTCCTTCATCATCACTGTTACACAAGGTTTTCTATTTGTCAGTGTTGACAGTAGTGATGGCTGCTGTAAATGGGTTATTCCCCTTCACACGCCCCTTTCCTGAACGTGTGACAGGCGTGTTCGAACCATCCTGTAACTTTCTGTCACAACACTTCCCATTTGCCTTAACCAGACGTGTTTTCATGAAAAAAAATAAAGGCAGCACAAGTTGTTGTAATTAATAAGCAGCATATGCCAAGTGGCGTTCTAAACATCTGCAGCAGCCAGATGTTGATTTAACTTTCTACTCTCTAGAAAAGAGGATTTAGGACATCAAGTGAGATTTGAAAGGGATATTTTCATATTGTGTCATGAATACTGCCAAGATCACCACCACCACAATCTTAGTACAATTACTAATAAGCACTAAACACAAAGGACAGCTAAGGTTCATGGGAATTAGACTTTTTGGGGGGGGTATTTGATCATAACTCAAAATACTGTGGTGGAGCCAAATGAAATCAAAGCAAACAGAAATTAGTCAGAGGTATATTAGCTTTTCTACAGAATTCCATGGCAATCAGTCAGGACTAAAGTGTCCTTTCAAACAGACCACATGGTGGTTTGCCTCTGCGGAACATAACTAAGTATTAAACTTATATAAAATATCAACATGGATTTTTTTTTTTAAATCTCTGGTTTCATGTGTATTATAGAGCTTTTTTATTTCAGCATAAGTGAAACCACTTACACACCTCACCCATAGCTCCCTAACACTATTCATCCACCCGCAGCTCCTCACTGTGTGTGCTTCTGCAGTGATAGAGTGTTTAAAGGCTGCCTGAGGGCTACTGAGAGGAACAGTGGAATAACAGCTGTACACTAACACAAACACACACACACACACACACACACACACACACACACACACACACACACACACACACACACACACACACACACACACACACACACACACACACACACACACACACACACACACACAAATGGCCTTATGGCATAGCTCGTCGCAACGCTCAGGAGTTTGTCTCAGGGCGCACTGGGTCTGTTGGGTATGCACCATTGCCCCTCAGAGTAAGTGCCAAATCCCTGCTCTCTCTAATGACCACCATCTTTCAATGTCCTCACATGCCTTGCCATCTTGGTGTACCCCCCACCTACACACACACACACACACACACACACACACACACACACACACACACACACACACACACACACACACACACACACACACACACACACACACACACACACACACACACACACACACACACACACTCCTAAAAGTCAGGTAGATATCAGCTTAGGGCTGCGCGATAAAACGATAAAGATAATTATCGCGAAATAACTTTTCCTCGATACAAATATAAGACGATGGTCGATATAACGCCGATAGAACTCATTCCATCCATGTTTTGACAGACAACACGAACAGCCAATGATAATGAGAACTGAACAGCACATCCGAACCAATCATGTGGCTGGAATAGAGTTACAGCCACTTCAGGTTAGGTTGACGCACACAGCACAGAGCGTAGGAGCAGCAGCCGGCAGCGGCACATGGCTCATGTTTTGGCTACTGCAGCCGTGCACACCAGAACATCAGGAGTGGGAGCGAGATGAAATAGAAAACGACAAGAGAAAATGTCAGCAAACACTAGAGCGACAGACACCCCAACGGAGGACATTGTTAAAAAGAAGGGTCTGAGGAATTCGGAAGTGTGGAGATATTTTGGTTGTTTAAAGTCCGACAAGAAATGTGTGTCAAATTGTTAATAGCATGTAATACCACTATTTGTGATTTGATTTATATCGTGAATATATCAATATCGACTGTAAAATACCGTCAAAATAATTTCAATATCGCCCGGCCTACATCAAGTAGGTCAACATGAGATCTAAATTTCATAATTTTATGAAGCAAAAAAAAAATCTCTTTCAAAACTTATACAGCACGTACAGGAAGTAGCCTTCATCATTTCCACTCCACTTCTTCTTTCATACAGCCATAATTCACCTCACCAAAAAACATAATAGCACCAGGAGCAGGTCTAATCTGTTCACATGGAACTGATTAATTGTCCATAGTCTATGTAGTGGCCTGCATTCAGTTGGTTTCAGCAGAGTCCTGGAAAACATTTTTCATGCTTAGCAGCTCGCTCAGTGTGGCCCTGCTGCTTCCCAATTCCACTCCATACGTTCTCACAGTCTCAAATTGATTCTAGCAGCAGCCAGCGTGAAAGTGGAGGGAGAGAGCAAAACATTGTGGTGCATGTATAAAAGCAATATTCATCCTTGCAAGTGGAGATTTATTATGGCAAGTTACTCTTTTTTGAACTCCAGTTTCATTTGAGTTTACTCTGAAAGCGTAACAAAGAAATGAAGGGAATAAACGCACCACCTGCAGTGGAGAAGAACACATTTATCTGGAGACACAGATGAATAGGACACACACATATAATGAAGATTAGAAGTGTTAACATTGAACTAAGATCATTTACTCACAAAGGAATGGATTAACAGGTATAAACTGCATCAACAAATAACTCAGTATTTACTGTATGAATTTGGACGTTTTATCAAGTTATATCAAGTAGGAAATCTTAATATCAGATGAGACTAATTACTTGACGACTCAATTTCAAGGTAATAAACATTCGACAGGAATAGTCCATGTTATCGGATCACGCTGATCATGATCGTCTGGTGCTAATGCAAAATCCAGTACTGCATCATCCGACATATTTACTGGGCGAAGATCGAGGACCCGTGCAGATGGAAATAATCTTCAGATGGTGAAATCTTTATGACAACAATCAGCGTGGGGATGCATGCAGTCAGCATCACTGTCGAGAAATGCTGTAGCACTAAAATCAGTTTCTCAGTTGCAAGACTTTTGCAAAAGATTTTGCAATAAAATGTCATTAATAGCAATAAAACAAAGAATCAATACAAATCAATATATTGCTTATTACTGTGCAAGAACAGTGAGGAGGTATAAACCTCAGATTTGTAAATTCGTTTTTATTCTCTGCTTATATAAAACTGTTTAAAACTACAAGTTTCATGTAGGAGCAAAAATCTGTCTTTAACCTTTAAAGAACAACCTAAAATGTATTATGATGATTATCAACTTCGACAGATTAGGTTTTTTTTTGTATCTCTATATAATTTTTGGACACATCGTCCAGCCCTAGTTAAAATCATTCATTAGACTGGTCTAATATATGGAAGGTCACAATTAACACCGACGTACGAGTGCCATATTGTACAAAAAAAATTGTGCCCCAGATGTCCACCAAAACATTTTGTTCCGTGTTGCTGTAAAACAAATGCAGGGAAGCAACCGACAGAATGAATCTAAGCTTTCCTGACTCACAGTAAAGCGGGACTTAGACTTGCATTCAGGGGATATATGCTGTACCCATGGCAGGTATGTGTGTGTAGGATCCAGGGTCAATCTGTCTGCTGTCTACACACTGGAGCTACAGCGTGGAGGGAGATTTAGTTGGGAATACAACAGCTTCGATTGGCTGTTTGTGTTTTTTACATGTTTCTGATGCTGTGGAGTCTGTGGAGAGTGAAGGGAACATTAGGCAAGATAAAGACAGACTCACTACTTTCCCTTCTCTTTCTCCTGTTTAATGACAAACATCCAACAGAGTCATAACACTGCCGACCTTCTGCTCGCTGCACAGATGTCAACAATGAACATAAACAGTGACTTCACAGCTGCATTTTCCTGCTCAGTAAGCAAACACATCAAAATTATGTTAAAAGTTTCACTCTGCATTCACAAAGCCAGTTGGATCGCTTAAAATTTTTAGCTGATATTTGTCAATTAGTAATTATTATATTTTCCTACCTGACTGGAAACCAGATTTAGAGGCTCTTTTATCTAAAGAATGGTTCATCTTATGGTCTGTGAATGGTCTGTATCTATATATAAATGGTCTGTATTTATAAAGCGCTTCGCTAGTCTTGAAGACCACTCAAAGCGTTTTACACTACAGTTCATTCCATTCACCCATACACACATTCATACAGCCCAAGGACACTTCGTCATTGCAGAGGGGGAAAACTGGGATCCAACCGCCGACCTTCTGGTTAGCGAACGACCGCTCAACCCCCTCAGCCGCCCCCCTATCTGCTTCAAACATGGCATGTGCATTGGTGCAATTTGGTTACACAATGTTTAATATTAGTAAGATTTGAACAAACAAGCACCAGCTGGGACCCGTCAATGTACGTGATCGACACGACAGAGTTCTCCAGTTGGGGGTTCTGCGTACACAGTTGAGCTTCACCTAACTTTGAATAAACAGGCGATCAGCTCTTTGTGCAGCAGTGGTGTGGACCGATTCCTGCTGTTGGTCTTTACCTACCACACCACAGTCATTGCAGGTCACTTTTACAGTTTCAGAAAGAAAACAGCAACCATTTTTACCACAGGCCAAACAGCCCATTCCACACAGAAAGGATTAGAACGGCCACTGCACTATTTCAAATAAAGCCCCTGTTGTTGTTAGCTTATTTTTGAAAGACCAACTAAACCTGTGTCTGAAAAGCAGCAGATATAAAAAAGATTGTTGTATAGTTTGGCTCAGTGGTAAATAAAGAGAGTATACATCACTGCACACCCTAAAGCACTGCAAGTAATAGATTTAACTTATTTAACAATTAAGCTGAAACAATCCCATTCTGTGACAATTGGGCAACTCACAATTACTTTATCGCCGACTAAAACATTAAATGTATTTTTGTTCAAGTAAAAAAAACAGACTAACTCCGATTGAAAACTCCACAACCTCTGGATGAATCGTGGCCCCCTTACTTTTCATAGAGTATCTGTCTTTGTTACTGCACACTCCAACAACACCATGTAATCAATACAGCTCAGCATTGATCCATACTGATCCTTTGTGTCTAAGTAATCGTTCGTCACTTACTCAGTGCTCAGCATTTCCTGTGAGCCATCTGCACATTATCCTGCACAGGCCTCTTGCCAGTAAATGCAATGCATTGCATGTAACAGAAGCAAAAGTTAAATAAATACACACACGTGAGAAAAGTTTTTGTCACGTGCAGTGAGTGCGTGTAACGCGGAAAGGCTAAATAAAGTGCACGTGTGTGCTGATGTGTGTGGTTTCCTCATTGTTGTTTGTGCATAATCGTCTTCCTCCACACTGCATTAGCAAGTGTGTGACAGTGTGAGATGATAGCAAGTGCAGGTGAAGGTCATCACGAGGATGTGCCACTGTCGTCCCACTGAGTCGGATTTGGCAGCACTCACAGTCTATGAGAAGTGTTGTGCAAATGGGGTGCAGTGCGGACTCTGTAAAGTAGTGTAAAACTGTGTGTGTGTGTGTGTGTGTGTTAGTGTGAGCGTGTGTTGGAGGAGTTTATGTAGCAGCAGAGGGAGTGACTCGGGACTCATATTCCGAGTGCAGTGGGTGCATGACATTGTGCTGGGGCAGCAGAACTATTTTTTGTGGGTGTGGGCGCCATCACTTGCTCCGAACTCTGCCATGTCCCAAGATCCCCTCCCATGTATTCTTTAGCTGCATCCTATCCATTATTAAAGCAGAGGGATGGAGGGAGAGGAGGAGAGACCGAGAGAAAGAAAGTACGAGAGGGAAGGGGAAGGAGAGAGAACAACTTGGGGAAGGATGCAAAAACATGTGGGGGGGAAATATTGACAAAGGGAAGAGTTCACAGCAAGTTTGCGGATGATGGAGAGACAAGGTGAGGGAGAAGTGAGGAGGTAAAGAATAAGAAAAGAAAGAAAGAAAAGCAGTTTGACTCTAATTGTCAGCATAAGAATTACCTGAACATTGAGAGGTTCATATACATAAGAGGATTTGTGATTGAGAGAATCAGAAATGGGCTGGACGTCCTTCCTCATATTGTTTCACTTTACAAAGAGCCACCCTTACCTCCAGCACTCGGGGCGGACTCAAACAAGCAGCGGGATGATTGATGTGGACGGCAGCAAGTCACCGACAGTCCTTCACACAATGCCACACACGTTAATGTGCTTAATAGTAGCTAGTCCCGCCCCTTTGCCAAGTTGGCTAATGTTTACTCTCTGCATGCCAACTGAGTCTGGAGCACATCAGGCGAACAATCTGTCATAATTACAGAAATCTGTGTGTGTGTGTGTGTGTGTGTGCGCGCGCTGGCATACGTGTGTCCATTAATGTCCGGTGTAGCCACGGTGAGATGCTCTTTATCTGCAGGCCAACAGAGGCAGTGCCAGACCTGAGCAGCCAATGACGGATGACGGTGGATATTTATCTTCAGTGTTCACATTCATCATCCGAGCACCACGGAGCACAAGGTGCTTCACTGTACGCTAACGCCGGGAGAGTTGGTCTGGGCTTCTGCAGGAACTAGGTAGGGAAGAACAAGTGAATTCAGCTCGCTCACAATCACAAATTAACTAGTAAATCAAACACTTTTCACGCTGGCAAAGGTACTTAGTCAGAAAAACTGGGGGATAAATCAAAGACGTACACTGCACAACAAAGTCATCAAACGACACTTGATTTCCTGAGCCTGCAAGCACAGCGTCAGCACTTGTGCTCTTCAGGAGTTTAAGTTCTTTAATCTGGTTGCAAAGGGCCGCGCTCCGTGCTCCCGATCTCTCTACAGTAAAGACGGGGCGTTTGATTCACTGTGGCTTTTCTCAGGCTTTTCTCACCAACAAAGCACTAATTACAGAAGGACTAAGTGGCTGTGTTGGCTGAAGCTGGCCCGCTACAGGACATGAAAGGATAGCGGCACAGGCTGCACTCTCGCCCACTAACGTTGTAATTAACTCGGTGACACGGCATTCCTCCGTCATTCTCTCTCCCCCTTTCTCTCCTACACACACACACACACCTCACTCTTTTCCATCCGCCTTATACGAGCGGTGGGGGAATGAAATTTAGCAAGATCATGCTTTGGTCAATGAGAACACGAGACGGAGGGAGAGAAAAACAGAAGAAGAGATGGGAGGGTTAGGGAGGTGAGAGAAAGGAGGGACAGTCACCAGTACACGCCGCGTTTGACACACACACACACACACACACACACACACACACACACACACACACACACACACACACACACACACACACACACACACACACACACACACACACACACACACACACACACACACACACACACACACACACACACACACACACACACACACCCTCTCCTCCCTCACCTCATCGCCAGCCGGGCTGAACCAAACCTGACAGCTATTCAATTTTCCCAAAGCTAAATCTAATCTGCAGCCGTCTCCCCCTCACTGACACACTGTTACACTAAAACGCCTCAGACATCACCCACCCTTGGCAGCAGATTGGCAGCATCACACATGCCCCCCCACCCCACTTCGCAGATACACACACACACACACACACACACACACACACACACACACACACACACACACACACACACAGAGCCATCCATGGAGCAAGAAAGGCGAATAGAGGTCAAAAAGAGGTGATAATCAAACAATTTCTTAAGTCTGAATTATCATACTACAATACAATCAAATTCCATATAATATTATATATTTTCTCTGCTTTAATTTTTGACATATCGGTTGAATCTATGATTTGTGCCATATACTTTCTAACTCTGCTGAAAGACTGAGGCTTTGGGGGAAAGTACCTCGACCACAACCACATTCCCGAAGGACACTTTTAACACGCTTCCATAAAAAGTCTATGATGTTTACTTATTGTCTCCCCACTGCAATATCTCCTGTCTGAGAATGTGGAGAAATATATCACTTAACTTCTTATTCTTTATTAATCTGTTTAAAAACATCTCAACGATTACAGAATGACCCTATGTGTAATTTGTAGATACTTGTCCAATGTAAACATTTGCCATAACAGTACTGTGGACCTGACCATAGTAGATCCAGTACTGAGAGCACTCAGCTGGTATTCTACTATATTCTTCTCTATTATTTTACAAATAAATAAAAAAAAATAAACCTGTTCGACAGAAATAAAAACAAATATTTATTCTATTTATTATTTTCTTTCTTTTTATAAAGTAGCCTATATGATAAATGCATAACGTTAATAAAAAATGTATCCTTAATCAATTTTATAGTTTACATATATTTTAAAACTTTATATTTTCAGTTCAACCCACAGTACGAGTCCTTCTCCCACTGTTGTCATCCAAATATGTAATTAATTTTAAACGAACGTGAAAAATTGAAATGCATAATCATTTCCACTCCGAAATTAGACAATTAGTCATGCTCTTAAATCTGGCGAGTGTGACTAAAATACACATTCAGAGCAGAAATAGATCTTTATTCCCCAACAGACAAACATGAAACTGGCTGCTGTCAAAACATGAAATGATGTCCTGAATAGAGGTTTTCAATACATCAAAATGTGCTTGTACAAGTAAAGACAAAACAATGCGTTTCTTCTTTTTTTTTAAAGAAGGTTACACTCGTAGGTTGTTCGTTTCCGTCAGTGATAATATTGCAACTAGAATATACGTCTGTAAAGTTGAAAAAGTTAGTGACAAAGAGGAAGAATAAGAGGGATGAGTGTTGCATGCAGGTTGTACTACTGGGTTGAAGATGCTGGCAACTGCATGATGAACATGTGCTCAGAAGAATGTGTATAGATTTGTTTAAGTACAGTACTATATAACTTCTTTGAAACCCCAGAGTGATAATATAAATATATTATAGGAAAAATGGATGACATGACGACATTAGTGGATACAAATGTAAGCACGTATTCTTCTTTCTCACTTTGCTCCATAAAGCCGGCATGAGCATGTGTCTGTCAGCCTTTTGCTTCTTCACTTCACTGAACGACTTCAATACTAATTTATGTTCTTCATCCACCGAGTCTTGTTAGAGGAACCACTCCGCTCCATCTTCTTTCCCTCATTCTTTAGGAATATTGCCAGCAGACATGGCAGTTGCTTGCAGCGCTAAGCTCTTTGGTAGTAAAGGAAAATGGTATGGCAAGCAACACTCTGAGACCAACTATATGCATGCACGCGTGCACGACACACACACACACACACACACACACACACACACACACACACACACACACACACACACACACACACACACACACACACACACACACACACACACACACACACACACACACACACACACACACACACACACACACACTTCCTCCTCGCCCAGGCAAATCGATTCCAGCATACTCTTGTCACACATCATTACACCTTCCTATCATCCTCTGCTCTTTGGCTCTGAATGTGAGTCTGGGCGGGAGAGAGTCGGGGTGTGTGTGTGTGTGTGTGTGTGTGTGTGTGTGTGTGTGTGAATGAGCGTGCTTCAAGAAGTTATGCAAACTTAACACACAAACACGCTGCAAATACATACACCTGCGGCCCCCTCCTCGCCCTCGCATACATGCTTTTAAAAAATATAGGAGAGCGGACGTGCACAGACAACTTTCAGACAGCTGCGGTGGCGATCCCACACAATGATCATTTATCTTGTGTGTCTTCCATTACCAAGAGGCTTGGAGTTATTTCAGCGTGGCATAATGTCCCACTACTATGATTCCAGAGAGCCATAACATCAGCGAGTTGAAAACTAGTCCAGCCAATAACACACACACACACACACACACACAGAGCCATCAACCGGGCTGGCTCATATAGACAAGGTTGCTCAATGATACATGAAATTAAAGATTTCAGCAGAATAGCAGTGAAGAGGGTAAAACACACAGAGCTAATTCTAACTGTCAGTGTGAGATATTTAATGTGTCTCGAGCACAAGTCTCCTGTGAGTGTGTGCGGCTATACAGTGAATCTGTAGGCTGCATATGCATTGTATTTGTACATATGCAGTTAGGTAAACTCCTTACGCCTGATTTGTGCAGTGTTATTGATCATGGTATTTTTCTTGCACAAGAAAATACACACAAATACACAAACACAGACACACTGATTGTTATAACCTTGAAACAAGAGCCGTTTCCGATGGATACAGGAAGCGAGCTGTGGCGTGGGAAGGGAGGACAGATCAGGTCATGGAAGAGGAAAGAGGAGAGGGGGGGGTTTGGATGACAGGCTAAATTAGGTCCAACTGGATTTGAAAACAATATAAGATTTAAGTCTGCAACAAACTCACAAACAAGATCAGGTCATTTAAATTAAAGTATTTGTTTTCAAATATTTACATTTATATATTTTAGTCCTTTGGCGAAACGTGTCGTTTTTCAACGTAGCAGTCAAGCAACAATTTTACTGACAGTTTTGAACCTTTTTAAAAGTGATCCTACAAACCTGTTTGACTGACATTACTCAACGCATCTTTGTGACTTTTAATACATTGCATTATACGGGTAACGTATTTGGATTAGGTCTGTCGTTCAATTAAAATGAGGAATGTAATGCATGTTTTGCATTGTTGATTGATGTCTCTCATTAAAGATGATTAAATCAAAAACAAATCAAGCATCAAATTAACACAGGAAGTATCACATTTAATTTTGTACGTTTTAACTAGGAACAAATTTTCAACATGGTCAGTTGCAATAGCTTCCAGACATTCAACACTGTTCAAAAATGTAAGCACCGATTCAGACGTCTGTGGAGGCTTAACTCGATTTTTGTACTTTACTGATTTGATTTATACATCATCATCATCATCATTGTGTGTGTGTGTATGTGTGTGTGTGTGTGTGTGTGTGTTACAAAACTTCCAAGGGAGTTTTGTTACGCTAGGGTCAGAGCGATAACGCAAGAGAGACTCTGTCCATCTGTCTCCTGCCCAGGGGAAACAAACACACATATACACACACACACACACACACACACGGTAGTCTTTTCTCTTCACTACCATCCTCCTCCCTCTGCATGACACTGTATATCCCACATTCTTCCTCCTATCTAAAAGCATATGTGCCCTCAGGGGAAATGTGGTACCTCCTCAGCGTTCCTCCACAAAAGCAGTAAAAGCTGCACCAGACACACAGTTAAGGTCCAACATACAGGGGCGGTGAGAAATGTTGCCAAAAACCTGCGACTGAATGCATGTGCACACCCGTACGTCCTGCATGGTGCGTAACCCAGCAAACGGGCACAGTGAATAACACTATATACTGTACTCGCAACACACCGGTTTGGTGCGAAAAGATGCACTTCTCCCACAAAGAGGTCTCCAGTCTTTTCTCCACTCAATTAACCCTGCGGCCTTCATTTCCATTTCATAAAGAGGTCGTCACTCTGTGGGAGGGTTATCTTCTTTTTAGAGGCAGAAAAAGATGAGAAGGGGGAACAGTTTTTATCCTGTCAAAGAGATAACACCGCTGCTCTGCCTTATCAGCAGCTGATACAATCCTATGCTATAGGGCTATGTGTGTCTTTCCGAACTGTGCGTGTGAATATGCAGTGTTTGGTCATGTGCATGTATTAATTGTGCATGTGTGTGTGTGAGGGGACTGGATTCTGTATATGTGCGCTTGTGTTTAGAGGTATTGTGCATCTAGGTTGTGGTGGAGCATCACGTTCTGTCTGGTTTGGCCTGTGTGGCAACCTGCAGCTGCCACACACCTTAGTGAGTCTCTGCATCCACCGTAGCTGAACTGCACGCTGTGTTTGTGTGTGTGTGTGTGTGTGTGTGTGTGCGGGCCCACTCAGAGGTTAGCTTCAGCTTTGCCCTTTATCCACCAGCTTTCCATTTATCAGTTTTAACTCATGCTTCATGAACTGACCCTCCATTAGGGAAATTTGCATCCCATCACACTCAAATGTTGCATTAATGCCACCAAGCAAAGTGGAGGAGAAATGGGAACAAGCTGCAGAGAGGTATGAAAAATAGCGGAGAGAAAAAAAACGTGTGTTCTGAAGAGTATATTTGTGTGTGTGTATGTGTGTGTGTGTGTGTGTGTGTGTTTCTGCCAGAGTGCTTGAGAAGTGGACACCCATTTAAAAAAAGGCACATGCTCTGAATAAGCTTTTAAAACTGTAGCCGGCATGCATTACTGATTCTCAAGTGGCTAAAAAGCACAGGTCCTACAGTTTAAGAGATGAAAAGTGACATTTCTCTCAACCCAAAGATTACTCAGCAGCAGTTTCTCTCACAGGCTGCGCTGTCACATCCTCACTGCAATTTGAAAAGTCTCTCAAAAAGGCACGTTTAAGCTTTTTAATAAACTGTGAGCCACAGGATCACATCATTTCAGTTTGGGAGAAGAAATATATATTCGTAGTGAAGTGTGTGTGTGTGTGTGTGTGTGTGAGTGTGTGCCAATGTGTACTCAAACACTTCATTTTCAAAAGTATTATGTCTTCATCTTATCCACAGTATTTTTGCATGAAGAGTTAAAGTACCCATAAGAACGCCATGCTCGGGTTCAGTCATCTGAACAAGAGTACATGAGTGTTGCTGTGGGTACTTTTCAGTTCGACACCTGAAGCTCACCTTCTGCAGCAGCTGGGAGCCGGAGTACTTTGCAGAGATGGACTTCATCTCTCCACCAAACGCTGAAGCCCAAAGCTTCACCCTGCAAAACGCACAGAGCAGAGAGAAATCAGACATGGTGACTTCAAGACTGGTTTTTAGAAGAGCTTTATTTTATCAAACCGGCTAATTTTATATTCTAGACACTGAAGCACACATCTCGAGTAATTTTTTTGATCAAGTTCTGATTTGTAACTTCGATGCGCGCCGTGCACTGTGCGTAAAAGAGCGTCTATACTCACACGGACGGGGGGATGCTTTGGTGGGTGGCTCCCACCTCAGTGACCCTGGTGCTTATAGTTGAGTAAAGTAAAAGCAGACACGCACACCACGCACTGGAAACCACACGGCTCCGGTCCACCTGCATCTTGGGCAAAAAGAAAATACCCTCCCCGCGCGCACACAGCGAGTTTTGGGGCTTAAGCTGCCACCGTGGATTTTGTTCTCCTCCCTCCAGAGAATCCCCAGAAAACGAAAAGACAAAGCTGAAGGAGGAAATTAAAAAAAGTCACCTATGCTGACTGACTAAATCGTGCATGGCAATGTGTTCCTCTGCTCCTGGTGCAGGACGAAGCGATGCGCCTTTGGAAACACGGCACGGTCCTCGGCTGTGGGAGTTTATCCAAAGTGCCGCGGCGTGGCCCCGCTGAGCGCAGTTCTGCTGCCCGGCGGAAAGTCGGGCTCGACTCCTCCGCCAGGGAAAGTCCACGCAGTCGCCTTTTGTCTCGACCGACCTCACCCAGGGAGAGCAGAGAGTGGAGGTTCAGGGGAACCGGGGAGATCATCAAACGATGCAGCGCACACGAGCACGCCTACTCCTCTTGAGTGGTGCGACCAGCCTCCTCTCTCTCATCTCTCTCTCTCTCTCTCCCCCCCGTCTCTCTCTTCTTGTGTGTGTGTCTCTTTATCTCTCTCACACACACGCACACACTCACACATCCCCCCTTCCCCTCAGCATCCGAGGATAGCCTATTGAGGATGCTGCCATTGTTGCTGAATTACGCCATACTTCTGACCTGCCCCCTCATGGGCTCTAATACAGGGCTTTAATAACTAGCCTTCAGCTTTCATGTTGGATAAAGTCATGCACTGTATGTCCAGTTCACTGGAGCAGGAATTACTGCCAAAGTGCTGACTAAAGACAGAGGGAGAGAAGAAAGTGTAAAAGACACAGCGGTATGGGGGGGATAAGTCAGCTGTGCTAAATAAAAGCATGTCAATTAAATGCACTTTGCAGCAGTGATGTGGCGCTGGCAGTGAGTGGGCATATGGGTTGTGAAAAGGGATGAGAACCCCGAGGCAACGGACCCCGTGTGATGGATCGCGTTTCACATAGAGCTGGGAGGATCCTGGCAGAGCACTGGAAGGAGATCAACACTGGCTGAAATCTCTACTGCTGCAGAGGGGACGCCCTGTTGATCACAGGCCTTTACCCTTTTCACACTGGACGACTCACTTTTGACATATGTGGGTCAAACGTCAGCGTGAAAAAGCTGGTCTCGATATGGGTCCCCCACATGTATGTGGATAAACCACATCGGATATGGGTCAACCCCAAAAAGCAACTAGATCGTCGAGACACACCAAATGCACAGAGGTCATAGCACATTACATTTAGCATATTAAAGGTTCAGTGTGTGGAATTTAGTGACATCTAGTGGTGACCTTGCATGTTGCAGCTGAATACCCTTCACCTCACCCTCCCCTTTCAAACATGAAAGAGAACCTGTGGAAAGCCTTCAGTTGTCATAAAAACTCAAAAGGTGTTTAGTTTGCCCAGTTTGGACGACTTCAAAAAACATGGCGGCCTCCGTAGAGAGGACCCACTCTGATGTTAATATAAAGTATTTAAATATAAATGTTAAATTTCTGTCAATAGATCCCTTTCACCTAAATCCAAACCTTACAGTCATGTTGCTATACACTGGATATTAAAATGCACTCAGCTTATAGTGAGAACATCAACATTTATTTATTTTTTGTTCTCCACAAAACAGCTACACATAACACATAACAGCTGTTGGCCTTTTATTTGCTGCTTTACAGAGCCCAGAACTTTGATGTCACTAAAACTGATCCCAGGTTTCCGAACCAAAGATGAGGCTGTAATGGAGTCAGCCTGCATTGGAGCAGTGTAGCTGCAAACACTGCGTGGGGATGGGTAGTAAAACGCAGTGAAAGAAGCAGAGTAGCAGGCGGTAAAAGTTCATTAAATATGTCTTGTAAACCAAAGTGAGAACTGTTAGTTTCTGCATAGTTAAATTTTATGGTTGAAAGTAAAAGGCCTCCTTAACCAGTCAAAAGAGAGATTTTTCACATTACCATTAGCAATAAACCCCAAAGCACTATAATCTACTTAAACAGGGTTTTAACCATAGACTGTAAAGACGGACCACGTCTCCACTTCTTGAACACTGCCATCTTTCGGCGATTATGTCATTTGTAGGAAGAGTGCGCAGTACCGATCAGGGGATGGAGCCGCGGCAGAGACGTCCTGCCAATACATGGACTGGACCAATCACGAGTCAGCCTCGGCTGTCAATCATGACGTTTCATTCCGTTTTTATAGCATCAAATTATTTATTAAAATCAAACTTGCACTTGAGCAAACACCAGTATGATAAGAACCTACAGTGACAGAAACCATGTTTTGGAAAATTTCATTTTACCATTTTTTTTACTTTTATTTTGGCCCCAATCCCAACCATTAACATAGCAAGGTTTATGATCGATAATGCAGCCAGCCGCCAGGGGGCGATCAAGATGCTTAGGTATCATTTATGGGGAGGAAGATTGGTGTCCATCTTTATATACACTATATAGGTTCACAACTAATGCAATCCCGTTGCATCATGGGAAATGTAGGATCCAGTGGTTTTAGACATTTAAAAAATCTCACTCTTGGCCTCTAGTGCTTCAGCTTTCAGACTCTAGCAATTCCCCCAAATTAAAATGTTGGAACAGCCCTTAAAAAGGTTGAGGTGATTGTTATCATATGTGTCCCCTGCTGGAGATGCTCTGCAACGTTTCAATTTGCGCATACAGCTCATGTGCTAATTCTTTAAAGTTTTAAATAGCCATGCATTGATCTGGAAGCAAAGTAATAACATTGATGCATTGATCACTGCAGGAACCCACAGACACATGTATGGGTAATAAGAGAGAAACTGGGAATGATAAGGATTCCTGCTTATATCATATTTACCGTCCTGTTTCTGACCATGTCCTCTTCTTTCTGTTTCCATCTCAGCAGGTTCATACTGGATCTGTTATGGAGAAAGGATTTCAAAGTCAAAGTTCAACTCAACATCACCGACACTGAAGTAAGAAGATGGCGCATCTTTATTCCTGGAAGTCTACAAAAAGAAAGAAACAAATAAGACAAAGATACCCGCTGTATTAGTTGGACTGAAAGTGGAGTTTTATCCACAAGGCTGAAGTCTCCCCTGAGGCCACCTGAGTGCAAAGTGATATTTTGTAGAGGAATAAAAAAACTGAGCAAAGCAAGGCCACTTCACTTGACAGTACAAAGTATTTTAAATAACAGCAGCTGCAGTAAGTGCAGTGAATGGACGTGTGAAAACCAACATAAATGGGACAAAATAAACACAGTTGTTTTTGTTACTTTGATTCCATCCTGATCCTTTTGCTGTTGCCTCAACCCATTGGTCCTGATCTTGTTTACGTGAGATGACATTATTTAACAATGTTGAGGATGACAGGGCTCAGAGGCTGGGTTTTAATGTAAGTGTAGATTTTGAAAGATACTTATTATACATAGCAGATTTAATGAATTCAGTTTAAGCAAATTAGTGTTTTTGCAGAAACGGCTCCGAAATAAACAAAAGTCCGATGATAATACGATTATTGAGCGTCTCTCTTATTTACTCCCAAGGCTTGTTTCACTTTATAATCCCACTCATGTCCCATGGGATGCCACACATCATCCCATTAGTCCCTCCCAGTCTGTTTTTACAATAGTTTCTATTCCTGAGTCCAAAAAAGACACATCTGGGCTGGAGAGAGAACAATGTAACAGTGATATTATTCATTGTTATAAAAGATAATATCCGATCTAGTAACTAACTAGGAGGCAACCACAACACTCCTGATGATTGATTCACCGCTGTGCAGAGGCATGTCCCAGGAGATTTTCTGGATGGATGGGGTGCCGAGGTAGGAGGCTAAAGTCTGGATTAGCAGGGGATTTTTGTGTACACAGTATAGTCAACCTTGAAATCAATGCAGCGCCTGCAGCCAGACTGGGGATGAGGTTATTAATGTGACGAGCAAGACCTGAAAATATAAGCATGCAAACAAAGTTGATTGAGATACATGTATAAATATATATGCATAGATAATAGAGTCCTGGAGACACACACACACACACTTCATGTAAAAAAAAGTGGGGGAGAATTAGTCATGGGTCACATCTGAAGAAAAAAAAAAACTTCAAACACTAATGACCCAGTCTCTTTTTATCCTCTTCGCACGCCCACGACCCCCTCTCCCTCTCCATTGCCTCAGTTCTGAATGCTGTAATCAAACCTGATTTTGGAGAGCACAGTGTGCCCAAGCTGGTGGGTTGGACCTTGCAGAGGAGCAAAAAAACTAAATAACATTCTGACACCTATTATGGTGCATTTCCCTTTCCGATTCCCTCTGTGCCTCTCCTGTAAACAATCTACAGCTTTACAGACGGCACGAGTAACACCAGACCACTTTGTGCCGTTACGAGAGAATCTGGTTAATAAAAAGTTGTTCTTTATTCCTATTTGAATGGAGTTAAAGCGAGCTAGTTCAGGCAGCCAACTCGAGCTGCGCGGCTCCAATCATGTGACATGCATCACTCTCCACAATAATCTATAATACACACCCACACTATTAGGCGGTCTATTTAAGCGGAGGAAATTTCCCATCACTCCCTTTGCGTGCCCCGCTGCTGCATCAATGCTGTCAGTTGCTTCAGACCCTCCACCACCCCAGGATCCACCTGTAGGCTCCGATGGGGGGGGGGGGTTACACTGTAAATATTTGCTGAAGTCGGAGCCTAGTTCCACTGTTGCAATAAACATTTGAACGTGAGTTGTATGACTGAACTTTTGAATAGTCCATGGTAACCCAACACATCATTCTGCAACTTTGCTGAATCAGAGAAGCAATAAACTAAGTGTATTTATCATTTGTAAGGAACATTTTACTGAAAGCAACCCCTTGTGTTGCTGCTGTGCTTAGAGGTGATCTATTTCACATGCACCCAGCAGCTGATCTATACAAACTACATGGGAATATAACCACGCTTCTTTTCCTGTCGTCCGTAGTTTGACCTCAGGGCTTCCAGCGATTCGGTTTCTCTTGCAGCTCATTAGCACCAAGGTCAATTCTGCATACCACTACAGACTGAAGGACCAGTGGAGGAGAGAAGGCGTATTGGTATGATTAAACCAGACATGCTGATACTTTATGGTAAATGATCTGCATTTATATCGTGCTTTTCTAGTCTTGGCCACTCAAAGTTTTTGACCGTTCACCGATTCACACACAAATTCATACAGTGCATCTATGAGCAGCACTTTTTCCTATGAGAACGGCACAGGGGAAATTTGGGGTTCACTCTCTTGACCAAGGACACTTTGGAATGCAGAATGGGGAAGACTGGGATCGAACCGCCGTACTACTGGTTAGAGGATGACCCGCTCTGAGCCACAGCCGCCCACTTTAGTGAACATCACTGTATGAAATCTATTTTTTAAATCGTGCCCCCATGTAAACATGTTTCCCCTCTGATTACTGTTTACAATCTTGCACCCTGCCATGTCTTAGTAATTCTAGAGCATATTACATGTAGGTGGTTTCTTACCATCAGCATGACAGGCATGCATGAGAAAGGCATGAAAACTGCCCTAAAGAGCTTCTTAGGAATTCATCAAACCAGATATCTGCCTATGCTCCATCCTACAGGTTTTAAGACATTATCATGCTCTTTAATGTGTTAAATCATCTGTTGTTTCATTTTTTTTTAGCTACTGCAGACCCGAAGCTCCACTGTGCCGGCTGGTCTGTATTTACACTGGAAGGCCGAGGGCAGCAGATTGTGTCCGTCGATGTTCTCATGGGCAGTGATGGGCTCAGTTCCCATCAGAGGCTGTAAATTTCAAAGCACCCCATAAATAATTCTTCGTCACAGGGCCCAGAACATACCTTGCTCTCGAAATACCTCGCTTAATTCAATTAATAATGAGATGCCAAAGACTGATCAGTCAGCGGTGGCACAGAAACAGACGACCGTATATGAGGAGACGGGAACGTGGTCGCCTGTAGATATGCACCGTCACGGATCAAAATATCCGCTGCATGCATGATTCATTGGCCCAGAAAACAAGGACAAAGTGCGCCACGCCTGCCATGATGAACAGCAGGGGGCGGTGGCCGCCTCGGCCTGAGAGAGGTGAGCTTCCTCTTGGTGTGGTACCTGTGAAATCAGGACAGGGAACATCAACGATTACCGGGCTTTTCCTCCAACGCGAGAAAGTGTCCTTGAAAGAAACATTTGATGTTGGCAAAGGCTGACTGTGCTTGTATGGGTAAGTTATGTGAAAAGGAAGGTTGCAGCAAATGGAAGGTGAACGGAGGCTTTTGGGAGAAATCCTCTTCATGAGTGGCTTTCAACATGCAGTACACTGGGTTGAATATAGATGATTAAAAAGCTTGTGCTCGGAGATTGCTGGGATTCTAAGAGAGATTCCTCCGGTGCTGGTGAAAGGTCGCCTGATTTCCCAGACTGGCTTCTCTTCTTTGGAAAATTACTGTGGATGTTTGGTTGCCATTTTAACACAGCAAGAACTCAAATTAACGCCCTGCAGTTGTATGCCTCCGCCAACCAGTGCAGTTTCAGTCGAATACAGTTTTTTTCCCTGACTCATATGAGGTCATATCCAAGTCCAAATGACAACTGGTCAAAATTTGAAGGAATGCCTTAAAGAAAGACTTTAAATTTACATTCAAAATGACAATAACGTGTTTTGTGAGGCCAACAAATTCTGTGAGCATGAAAATATATCAAATTTATAAGGATTCTGTCGAGGGACAGTGACTTTAACCTCTGATCTTCAAATTCTAATCAGTTCATTTGTGATTCAAAGAGAACATTATTTTGTACCAAATTTGAAAGGATTCCATGGAGGTGTTCCTCCAGCACGGAGGCATAAAAAGTGAGAAATGCTCATTATTTCATTTTTTACATCCAAAATGTACGAATTAGGGACCCGATCCATTTGAGTTTGGAAGTTGAATTCTTTTTCCTGACTGATAAAAGTTCAGGAAATCCTCCTTGGATAAATGGTGCCAGAGACTATGTATCGTGGCAAAGTGTTCCAAGTTTTTCACCTGAGAATATCTGCATAGCTGCCCTGAAGCATGGATTAAACTGTTAGCAGCTGCTTAGAGCACCAAAGTCTTAGGAAGCAAATTATACATTTGAAATCCCTTATTCAGTTTCTGAATAATTCAGACATTTCAATCAATTATTAAGAGTGGGGGTTTTTACTGTTTTATGTTTGCACTTTGGTTAACTTCACTGAACGGGTGTTGTTCGGTCAGACGGATTTCTGCTCATAGGAACCAAATGACTTGGGACGCGTTTATCCTGCATTGCTTCTTCAAGCTGCGTTGCTATAAAGGGATGCTAACCTGAAAACTGTGATAGCACACATTCCAAAAAGAGAATATTAAACATCGCACAGTTTACAACACAATGCCATTTTCTGCATGTTTGCATTCTTTTGTTCGAATAAATATTTGACAAACTCCTGTAGAGGAGAGAGCGACAGAGCAGATGCAGACCTGCACTGTCCTGCAGCTGGTGTCTTCTGACAAGCAGTCAATATAGTGAAAGAAAGAAAAGGCTTGTTCAGCAAAAGACAAGAAAGAAAAGAGTTGGAAACCAAGAGAGGAAGATACACTGTGAAAATCAATGAGTGCTCAGGACTTGCTAAAAAGGACACCAGAGACTCATTTGCCATCGAAACATATCTACAGAATGAAATGCATATTAGAGAACAGAATTACGTTGAAAAGCAATTATGCACCACCTGTCGTTTCCTTTGGTCAGAGATACAAATCAGAACATTGAGCCATTTATGAAAGAATGGAGCTGAAGGAAGAGTGCAAGTCCCGGGATGGACAGGGGACCTTTGGTCTTGTTGAACCATCACACGGGAATTGTCACGAAACCAAGAAATTCGGGCCTGATATTCAGTCCGGAATCTGTACATGTGCGTTCTCTGTACTTTAGTTGGGCAAAAAAAAAAAATCACACTGTCCATGACCTTCACATATACTGTAAAGACTAGATATACTTCCCCCCCCATCAAACTGTGTGGCAGCTACAAGAACCCCAATTAACCACATAATTAGGTCATATATCAAAACAATGGAGTGCCTGGTTGAGGAGGGGCGGAGATGGTCAGAGAGGAGATGAAAGAGAAGAGAAAGAGGGTGGATCACGTATTACCAGGGAAAAAGGGGGGAACACGGACATTTGGGGGAATGCAGGTGAAGAAAGGACACAGAGACTGGAAGACACACAAGGAAGGAAGCCGTCTGCTTTTAAAAAGGCTAAAGCATAAAATGAGAGAGGGAAGAAGGTGCTGAAGAAAGACAGGCCAGGAAATTGGAAGCAACCGGAGCACAGTATGACCGAGGCAGAGAAAGGGGGAGATTTGTTGGGCCATATAATCTGGTATTTAAGAGTGTGTCTTGTTAGAAATCAGCGAGTGTCATGCTGGTGACGAATCAGCATGGCTCTCTGCACTTTGCGGCTTGCGAGGAAATGCAAGAGGCGGTCTGACTTCTCGGCTATCGCACGGTGCTCAAGCCGATATCCACATGGAATTATTTTGCACATATTTTCACACAAATTTCCTTCCTGTGCTTTTTTCTTGTCAGTAGAAATACGCCGTGCTATGAATAAACGGAAGCCTCGTACTTTTAAGAATCTGATGCACATTCGGTAACGTTTAGGACCGTTGTTGATCGTCAGGTCTGACAAGAAGTCAAAGTGATGCCATGCGAGTGTGTGACTGTCTGAATATCATGTGTTGTTTTGTGTTATGTAGGCAGGTAAATCATGCAGGACATCGAGAATAGACCCAAGAAAAGTTTATTTCCCTGGGCCATCAGAAATTCTAGCTATTCATAAATATGATATATTGACATAAATATTTTAATCATATTTAAGTGCAATATCCATTTCGTGCAATAACTAATGGGTAATTACTTGCATCAGATTTTAAATGTATAGATATGTGGCCTCTCTAATTTCATTGTCCTACTTTCTATCACGGTAAAGACTTCCTATTCTACCCAGTCTGACACCTATAACCGTTTTCCCCCACACCGCCATGTCTGCATTTCTATGCCCGCCGAGCGTCAAAACAATTTCATATCTTACACTTTCCACTGTGTCCTCATGCTGAGGTTGTGCTGAGATGCAGTGCAAACCAGGTAAACAAACAGAGAGCAGGGACTGAGCTATGTGTGCGCGCGAGATCCACCCATCTTCATAAACGACAGTAATACTAAAAGCACTATGACAACATGCATAATTAAAGGCACTCCACCTAAAAATAGAAGAGTCGGAAAGAGAGAGAGAGAGAGGGAACAGAAACAGGAGATGAGTGAGGAATGAGAGAAGAGGGTCTAGGGAGGTCTACAGCAATAATAAAAAGAATAAGTAAATCTATTGTGCAAATTGTGTGGATAGTCAAACTTTTGTTATTTGGTGGTAAACTTGTCAACTTTCTTTCCCATCTTCAAACAAACAGTGTGAAAGGTCTCAAGCAGCTGTCTGATTGCCTGAAAGAAAAGTCTTGATGGGAGCCGGGACTTCATTATGTGCAGCCAGAGAGGACGTCTGTGTTATTTGAATTATTTTGCGTAGCAGATTAAAAATGGCTCTAATATGTTCTACATTCAGCAACACGTTCACACAACTGATTTGCCCAAAGCGTCCCATTTCATTTTACATCCCCCCAGCCTCTTCAATTAAAGAAAGAAAACACCTTGCTGCTACAAGTCCTCTACACCCCATCATTCTTTCTTTTCCTCCTCCCATCCTCAGCTTATTTCAGATCTGTTATCTCTTTTATTATCTTTTTCTCACGTCTTGTTGTGCCGTGCCTCACTGCACCTTATTAAAAAGGTATATTTTCAAATCGGCCATCAAACTGTCGGTCTGAAGAACCAGAGCCATGCCCCTTGTTACAGGAAATTACAGTGAGGCTGAGAAGACAAATCTGAACACCCTCCTCTAAAAAAACAAATACAACACACATAAAACAACTAAACACATCTTTAAAACACATCGACTGAGCTTCTGTAGGACACATCCACATCCCCTCCGCCTCCCTTATACTGTTTATTTGTTTAAGCCCCATAGTCTCTAGGCCGTGTTGTTGATAACCAACTCATTTGCAATGATAACAAACCCGAGAGGCTAAAATGAGGCCATTCACTGCGGCGGTGCTGATAGAGGACGAGGAACTCGGAGGCAGGGATTGGCTCATCTGTGATGTTCAATTAATAGTCGAATCGCAGTCCTAAGACACATTAAAGTGCCCCATTGGGCCACATCAATGATTGACAGTGCAGAGTACTCCCGGGCACTGAAAGGCTGAGCATGATTATCTCTATTTACTTCAAGAAAAGGAATATAAAAAGAAAAATAGAGGAACTAAAGAAGGAGAATCATCTTGTCTTCTGGCCGTCTTATTTCCAAACAGGACGCTGCCTCCAGTCCCCAGCCAGCTGTGTACAAACAGTGTAAACATGGATTCCCCAGAAGGTCCAACTTCACCCACCTACCATCCTGAGTGTCCTTCCCATCGCTTGTGCTCTCAGAATGCAAAGCAGCTTAGACAGTGGGACCCCGCCACAGTTTGGCTGCAACAAAGGAGTTGTGCGGGGTACCCTGCGGACCTATGCTTTCTGGCTGGCAGCTTTACATATAAAACAGGCAGGCCTATCTGTCTCCACACAGGCTGCAGCCACAAAGTCCGAATCCCCAGCTTTGAGCACTGCGAGCATCCTCGCTCTGTAGTTCTGCACAGGGAGAGATTAACAACAAACTCTAAACATGACTCTTTCATTTGTGTCTCAGAGAAGGAGGGGAACTCTCGATGACTGACGGAAGTTTGTTCAAATAAAAGTCTCCAGTGTCGCGGTCAAACACAAAGAATCTTTCCCCCCCCCTGGATTTCAAAGCTTTTGATTTATCTATTTTGTTGCTCATTTAATATTTTTGTTAGCCAACAAAAACTCAAGCAAACACAAGTGAACAGTGACATCTAGAGCATGCAATGAAGAAACACTTTCTGACTACAGAGGCACAACCAGATACACAGAAGCTATGTGACTACATCAACCATGACTATTTAAGATTTCCTTTATTACCACATCAATCATGCAGCATGCAATTGGGAAATTCAACCTCTGCTTTTACCCATCTGTAAGTGGACACAACACATGGAACACAACACACACAAGGGCAGTGACCACACAGAGCAGTGGGCAGCTATACAACGGATAGGGCCCGGGGAGCAGATGTTAGAGGGGAGTAAGGTGCCTTGCTCAGGGGCATTTAGACAGTGGGATAAGGAGAGGGGTGTCTTGGACTTGAACAGATCCATTGTCTGGTCCATCCTCCAGGTATCATGTCATTGCCAATCCGTGGCTTCAAACCAGCGACCTTCCACTAGTCCACCAATGCCACTTTGAGAAACAAATTCAAATTGTATATCCATCCATCCATTTTCCATAGTGCTTATTTTGTGAGGGTAAATTGTTTATAAGTTCAAAATAAATTAAAAATAATTATTTTAAAGGGCAAAAGAAAAAAAAGAAACTTTGGACAATTACCTTCCACAGTCGTACTACACAGCAGGTCAGTTACTGTGGCTATGACCTCTATGGTGAGCACCACATCTATCTAATACATCTATTAAATTTAAAAAACTTGCTTTTCTGTTAAAAACAAACTTAATGTAAAGGAAATACTACTTCAAATGTATTTGTAATAACTCTCCCATGTACCCGGATGAATCTGGGCTCTGGTCATGTCCATGTTACTGAATGCTCTGTTATACTGACCTCTAGTGGATACATGGTAAAAATGCAAGCTCAAATATGCAAGTCATAAAAGAAACTACAAGCCTCCTGCTTTTAAAATACACCTGTTTAAAATGTAAAAAATAATAATTACATAATTTAAACTGTAATGAAACCAGTATACAACCACACCAAGCCAATGGGAACATTGGATTTTTTTTTTTTTCAGGTGAAGCCTTGACTCTTATCCACCTTTGGTTTCACTCCAAATGTCACTTCCTCATTTCCTAAACATGTAGTTTTCTTTATCCTCGAAATCCACAGAAGCTGAATGAATCACAGTGAGAAGGTTTATGTACAATACACGTGTCCCTCTGGAACAACAGTTGTTCCTCAATCCTCACCGACTTTAAATCATTAAGGAGGGAAAGTTTGCTGTCAGACTAATAAAATAATATGTATTAAATGTTATTTCAATGTAATAAACATGACTGAGGGATCAGTGGCTCTTTTATCAACACGTAAATTGAGACTGTTGTAGAGACATTTAAAGTTGAATCAACTTTCAAACAAGCACAAACTTTTCATGTTGAACTAACAAACGGGGGGTTAGGGGTTAGGTTTTGTTTAGGGATTTTTATATAAAGTAGTGAGAGAGAGAAAAAAGATGCCTTTTGGCAAGTCTGAATGAAAGAGCAACAATAAAGGATCTAAAAACCAACAACCAAACCAGAAAAAACATTTCAAGTATAAACAGCAACAAACAAATCTGTTCAAATCATTCAGAGTCTGGAATTTGAGACAGAGTAAGACCTCTTCTTTCACAAAACTATAGAGGATCTCTGCTAATGTTTCAGTTCTGCTCGGTTCAGCTTCTCCTCCACTAGTGAACCATCTCCCCAAACAAACCCCCAGAAGATCAGTGATGAGGAAGTGAAGTGAGAAGCTGTGGCTGTGCTGGACTCACCTCCAGCACCAGGCCTCATGTCTTCATGTTCACAGTCTGGGATCCAGAGTTTGTCTGGAGACAGAGCTGCAGGTGAAGCTGCTGCAGGAACAGATGCTCTGTGACACACTCCTCTGCAGAGGGAGGCGCCATGTTTAAAGGTAGAGAGGCGGGATCAGTACAGAGCAGGCCGCAATCTCATTGGCTGAACAGAACCAGGTGGTGGTGTGGGTGTGGGTTGTTGTGGGC
The DNA here is from genome assembly GCF_022539355.2 of Hippoglossus stenolepis. NCBI lineage: Eukaryota > Metazoa > Chordata > Actinopteri > Pleuronectiformes > Pleuronectidae > Hippoglossus > Hippoglossus stenolepis. The sequence goes on from NC_061488.1 coordinate 11,363,672, forward strand.
GTGAGTGAAGGTTTTATTTTGAAAGTATAAAAAAAACTGTATTATATCATATCGCTTCAATAAAGATATTTAACAAAATAAAGTCTCATATAATACAATATATATAATATATGAGGTGTTATAATATATCCACGAGTGTAGATCACAGGTTTTTAAAGTGGCTCCAGACAGTTTCAGGTGAGGCTCAGTGAATGGAAGTGAACACACAGTTAAATACACAGTTCCCTGTTCAGCGATACTGCAGTTTAGGTCAATACTATTGTTTCCACCACTTTCTGTGAGTCGCAAACTAATGAATACCTCAGTGCAGACCGTAGTTTATATTTGGTGTTATGTCAAACAACAGTATGAGGTCATCTCTGCTCAACTGTGGAGTGTTTATGGGATGAAATAACACAAATCATGATCACATAGGCATCTACACAATGAGAGAAACTACAGGTATAGTACTTTAATGTGTCTGAGGGGAGGTGTCACAGTCTGAGACTTTTAAAAACCCTGGTGTCAGTAGATCATCGTTCTTTTACTTGATGCTCAAACAGTCGCAAATCAACATGAAACATTTATCCCTTAAACTCAATATCTAGAAAAGTGACTCCAGTTCCACAAAGAGCGTAAGCAGGTGATGGATTGTGAGCCAGAGACACTGGATGTTTGTTCTGGTTGAAGGAATTTTGGAGCACAAAGACATGATGTAAAAAGTATTAACAACCCATATTTGACTCTTTCTTTGCTCTTGAAACCATTTTAACTGATTTTTCAGTTTACGTTCTAATCCTATGAAAACCGTTGTATCATGTCCTCTCTGGTCCTGGAGGAGCTTTGTCTGGAGTAAATGGCCCCTGATGTTGCAGTGATGTCATTCGATAAGACAACATTAGCAGCATTTAGACAACATCGACCATCAAACAATAAGATCACACCCGTCAACATTAATTTGCATCTGTAAACAAAGACAATGAAATAAAGAAATGCCCCACGAAAGGGACATTTTTCAATATACAACTGCAGATGAACCATACTTGAGACCCCTAAAATATATATTTTTTAAATTCGCAGACCAAACGTGTGTGAAGTTTTGTGTGCATTTGAGCATGTTCCAAAAATTGTCGAAAGATGGAGGACAAAAAAAATCCTATGAAAAACAAAAGGGTAAATGCACCATGCAATGCTTTATCCCCAATAATCATGATTTACAATCCTATATTTACAAGTCACGAAATCACAAAGTAACAAACATTAGATTTCAAAGCACAGAGTACATCATTAACACGTACAAATACAGAAGAATAATACAGATCTGTGCATCTGAACTTTGAATTTCCTTCTGTCCTGTCCCGTTAAACATCTCCTGACCCTTTGAAGGAGCCTGTAAATCTGTCTAAATCCTGAATGTCCACAGATGATAATCTAATATCATAAATAAAATATATATAGGTCATTGCCGAGGACATTTTTATGCATAATGAGTACATGCTACTTAAAGTCAATCTTTATGGGAAAGAGGTGCACGTTTAATCAATTACTAATGATGGGGTATTTCTATTCTGATTTATTATTCTTTAACTTCAGCAAAGTATCAGAGTACTTTTACCCCCATTGCTCTTCGCACATTATTTATTCTTCACTCATACAACAATTGTAGACTGCAAACAATAAATATATTTTGCCACTAGGGGGAACTACTCCACCACTGACGTCTCATATTGCTGCTGTAGCAGGGCTTCAAAAATGGATGGGAGCATATAGTGAGATAAATTTCCCTACGGGGACAAAAAAGTATATTGTATCGTATCGTATGAGGGCAAGATGTGATTTTACAGTTATAGCCAATAATGGTTAGAGGGGAATATAAAAATGACTTCCACAGCATATTTCAAAATACATGACTAATGTCTGGCATGTATGTTTTCACCGCTGTCTGTTTGTTGTTTGGTTTGTTTGTTTGTGGACAGGATTCCGCAAAAGCTAATGGACAAATTCCCACGAAACCCGCTGGAAGGATGTGGTATGTGTCACAGAAGAAACCATTATATTTTTGTGCAGATGTAGATCAGGGGGGAGGATTTTCGTGGAAGTTGTTCTCGAAATTTTCATTGAGTTCTCAGAGAATAATTCATGGATTATGATATTTAAAAATCTGGTATGTTTAGGGGCCTGATATTTATGAGTGTGTGATCTAAATAGAAGTCTGTATCTAGTGAATTTAAATGTGGTTTCATCAGGAGGATGTTGGGCCTTGACAGAGAAATGTACTTTACTGTTACCTTCTGGATAATGTGTCCTGAAGGTAGTTGCTGTAGGACCACTTGTTGCCACTAGATGTCCCCATAGATCACAAGCTTGTCATTGTGTTTTGCAGCTAATGGGCATATAGAAAAGGTTTTGTTTCTCATGTTAATGCCTGTTAGCGTAAATTTACTTTTTATCACTAACTATCTACCCGGTCACATGTTACATTAGTCTACTGTAAAAGTGCATTAACATCTGAAGAAAGGCTTGACATTGGTTGGCTGCTGGGGTTGTATGTCCATGTTTTAATTTCGGGCAATTTTCCCATAGGTTGGCGTGTAACTTTTGCACACATAAGTTTTACTGAGTTGTGAATGCAACTTTCTCATTATCAATCAAATCTAATTCAACTACTGTTTGTGATGTTTGTATTGTATCTGGTGCAATGGAGCCTAGCAAACTTCTTTTTTTTCTTTTGAAAGAATGTACAGTGAAAATAAAACTTTGTACAGTTGAAACTAAGAGGGGTCTTGTATACAGATGTATCTTATCAGCAGACGAAGGGAGATGACACCAGGGCTCTGGTTTGAGATTACAAATCATCATATGGCTATGATGATTGTCTATGAAGCACAATGTAAGAAGGTGTCTGACAGGACAGGTAAACTGTGCCAGTCTGACATTTTAGGTCAGAGAGAGGTGAGAGGAGGCAGCAGATGGCACTCAGGAGCGGGAGACGGAGCTGGCAGAGGACCTAGACACCGGGTTGGAAAGCTCTGGGTTAAATAGCAATTAACGATAAGATCACATTACATTAGTAACAGTATATGTCCTGCACAACACATCAACATATACACAACAGCACACGTTTTCCTCTGAATATCATTTATTGTTCAATCTACATCAGTTGGTCCTTGGACAAACCGCCACCACTCATTTCATACTTTGTAGGATACATTTATGACCAAAGAACACATTTCACACTGCTACAGATTGACAGAACTGCCATATCGAATGTTAAGATATCTATTTACTGTCATGCTGAGTGTTTTTATCAGTAGTAATGACTTACTGATGCTGTTACGGCTGCTAGTGTGGCTTCTGGCAAAATAATGGCTTCTATGAGTTCCGATGGGTGGACGGACGGAGGGCATTCCATGGTATCGTCCTTCTATGGTAGGAATTTGTTCTGTAATTTACAGTGGGATGAAACTCGGACCTTGCATTGTCTGGCCCAGCGTAAAACAAATAGACAGACAGTGTAATATGTTCATACTTGGTAGAAAAAAATCATATGCATTGATACTTTCACCAATCCTCATAGCACAGTGTCTTACTTGTACCTATGTTTATTAGTTGTGCAATATTTGAAGATAGTAAACAGCTATGATCGTATAGAGATCTTAATGTATCTACAGCTTGTTTATCCTTTTGGTTATGAGGATTAGCATAGTCATCCTGTACCTAATAGTAGTTCATGATTACATTGTATATAAAAAAAAGACCTCCGCAGAGTGACATTTCTGTACACGCATGTGTTTTTTGTTTTGTACATAGCTGAAATGGGTAGCTTTCATTTTCACATTGTCTCACTGTCACTCACCATATTTTATGGCAACTCCTTTGTAGCTTCACTTTGGCAGTCAAATCCAGTGGTGTGGATGGATGGAGGATCCATGGCCTCCCCTTGTTCAAGCGCTCGACTCTTAGAGAGCCAAGTCATTCCCAAGATCTGCGTTCCTGCCATGCCCTCAGACGGGCCGTCTTGTGCAGCATAGTTCCTTGTATAGTCTTTGATAGTTTGTTAGTGCTTTTCGCAGCTAACCAATTGTTGTGCTAGTTTATAGAACCCCCTTTGTCTGGCTGGTCTGTAAAAGGCCGTTTTCACAGTTAAGTCCCAAGCGAGCAGTCGTGTTCGGGATGAGGTGAGAGACGCCAGAGGCTCTGAAGGGTCAGTAGTGCTGGTCCATTCACTCCAGCCAGATGCTAGACCAGTGGTTCCCGATATTTTCCGTTTCCTTATGCTCAAAAGCTTTTCAAGCTCCTTCTGCTTTGTGCCGTGTTTGATCATTTTAAACTGCAACTCATGCAAGGCTCTCTGTAATCCTTATCATTAGGAAACACTGCACTAGCCCAGATAGACCAGCAATTTATGGCATGCAGCTGATACGGCTATTTTAGCTATAAAACTGGCTGTTTGAAGTATATATTTCTTGCAGCGGTATTCAACAAAATACACTGTAATGAAAGCTGGAAGGTCGATGTGTGTGATGAAAGCTTGTAATGTGACACTTGTGAGCCATGTAATACATACACTTAATCAGGAGCATCTGGTGTTAGCTGTATTAGCTACAGTTGCTAGCCTGTTGTGGTTTTAATGGCTGGCTGGGGTAAAGGCCTGTATGCGTCGTTGCCCTTCAGGGCCCTGGGGCTGTCCGTGACCTTTGACATTAGGATCAGGATCCATCTCTCAGGGAGAGGCTTGAACATCCAAAGGCCTTTTTTTGAAAAATATGGATGCCAAGATGCAGGTCAATGAGGAAAGAAGAAAAAGTATCCAACCACGGTCTGCATTTACTTAAAGTATTTAAGACTGACATGGTTTTCATATGAACAGGCAAAGTTTTGTTTTGTCGTTTTGTTTAACAAATATTCAGTGGAGGATACTTTTTCACTCTTGTATTCACTTGCTCCTCAGCTCCTCAGCTTTTTTCTCTCCCTCTCCTCCCCTTTCTTCATCCAGCTCTTCTTATTCTTCTTCACAGGCTGTTCTTGTCTGGCAACTCGGCCTCTGGACTACGGGGAAAGTAGACTGTCGCTTTGTGTTCCTCATAGCGGTCGATGTGCTTGAGGTGTACCACCATGTGCAGGGCGTAGGCTAGGACAAGGAGCAGGATCAACGACGTCACCAGGCCCATCAGGATGGCCGGCGTCAGGAAAGTGGCACAGTCGCTGGCCGACGCAAACTTGTCCGACTGCACATTGAAGGCCTGGATCTGGAGGAGCAGAGAGAAGGCGGAAAGAGAGAGATTAGGTGGAACTAAAGAGGACAACTGGCTCTTACTGGGCTTACCAGGCACAGACACACGGGGCAGATGGGACAGATTGAGACAACCTAGCAGATGGCTGAACAGACAGCATACAGACAGACTGACAGAGCGACTTGCTAACTGCCAAAGGGGCAGAACACAAAAGTAAAATGTTGGCAAGCAAAATCAAACACATGCACACGAAAAAAACAGAGGAGAAAGATTACGATACAGTGGTTGTGAAAACATTGCTAGTAGAGCTACACGACGAAGGACGGGCTCCTTGTGCCAAAAGTGTACCTGGAAATCAGTGAAAGTGATGTGCCAGTTTGCTGACGTGTCAGTGTGGGAGCTGGGCACTAGCAGGGTGTCATATTTGTGCAGGCTGCTGACGTGCTGGCAATGGTAGGATGAAGTGGCAGGAGCGTAGACCTCGCTGGCGTTGAACGTGGCCTCCTGGGTCCAGTTGTAGTGGATGTGAACGCTGTCTAGTGTGAACCAGTTTTGACCGGCTGCCTCATAAAACGTGTTGGACATCTGAAGTCTGACAGAGGAGACAATTCAGTTACACCCAAAGCCTCACACATGTAAACCTGTACGTTACATTCTGTACATTTTAATCCAATGGACTATTCAATGCAATAAATAAGGTTTTAGGTAGATATACATTTTTAAAATGTTGGTAGTACACGTGCATTTTACCTGATTACTAGACCTCGTAAATCCTCCACGTCACCGAACCTCAATGAAAGCCTGTTGCGGGAGAGAAGCACAAATATGAAATGGAGAAGATTAAACACAATAAATCAAAGGAATTCTCAGCTGAGGACATCAAGCCATTACTCTCTTGTAGACGCAGTGCTTAGCATTTCCTTAGATCATTTCATTTCTATTTGTGTGTGTAATAGTAAAAATAAGGGCTGGGCGATACGGCCAAACATTATATCACATTATTATTTCTGTGTAAGTTTACAGACTTAAACTCTTCTTTTATGGGCAGAGAATGACAAACACCTGATAAACAGCAAAACATTTTGTAAATCTGAGGCTAATTATTTGTGTGTTGTACCTCATCACTGTGCTTACACAATGCATATACATTATATTGATATATATTAAATATTCGTCATGTTGCTATTGATGAAATTTAGTATAGGTATTATTTTATTACCCAGCTCTAGTACAAATATATCAAACCTAAGCTGATGACTTGGATTTATATGTTGATAAGTGAGCTTTTGAAATATTTGTCACTGTATGTGCCATTCCTGTCCTGTTATATATGAGCATGACCCCATTTGTGCACATCTTGGTTTGACTCACGTGGCTTTCTCCTTGGTGCAGATGGAACCTTTAGTGTCCACGGGTACGTTGGTGTTAAAGACCCTCTCGGTCAGATCAATAAAGGTATGGTTTCTGTAGCGGATTGCCAGGCGCTTTGCCTTAAATAGAATACAGGTCTTCCCATTGTAAGACACACTCAGAGGGCCGTACGGTCCCATCAGAGACTGGAGCAGCTTCCTCTTACTGTGAGACATCCCGTTCTGGTGCCAGTTAAATGGCTGCAAACATACAAAGAGAGGAATTAAGTACAGGATAAATAAAGAAACTGCAGTAATCTGGCGACCAAGTTGTGGGTGGTAGGAGTTTTCCATTCTTTGTCTGCCCTCTAGTGGGTGACCAGATTCATTTTTTTCAGACAAGTTGAAGAGGGATGCTTCAAAGGATGTGGCCCAGAAACAGTGTTTGCAAGGATTTCCTCATCCTTCTTCTTATCTAGCATCACACAGAAGCAAAAAGCAGAGCTCTTATTTGGCTGTCGGATAAAAAAAGGTTGACTTCAAATGTCCAGGATGTGTTGAGACCAGTCATGAAGAGATTCAACCAGCGTGAACACAGGACACAGGCATGTAGACATATTGAGACATACATTTGAGTTATCCTGTTCCACTGAATACAGTATGCAGTTATTTCAGTAAGATCGTTCTCATACAACATGCATCAGAGCAATCTGTGTACATCCCTATCTCGCAGCTTGTGACGTACGTATTCTACACAACTGATCCAAAACATCGTGCACCATTTTAAGCACCTGGTCATCAGAATTATGTCCAGGTTAATGCTCCAACCATCACCGAATCTCACAACGAGGAGGGAGCATGGTTGTCTTCTCTCCGTAGAAAACAGAAGCGTACCTAATGTACATAAAGCAGACTGCATCTGTGCCGTGCAGACACAAACTGCCTCCTCTTGCTTTTTAATCTCTTCTCTCAGAGGCCACGTCTCATTGGAGGGCATTTGGGCTAATCCAGCACTATTTGACAAGACACGTAAAGTAGCAGTCACGTTGGCTATGAATTGATTATTATTTTTATTTGTTACTTTCAAGATTATTGATTGGAAATGTTAAGTATGGAATCTGCGATGACAATTTTCCGAAACGGTTAAAAGCGGCGATACTGAACGCAGTGGTTCAGGAGAGGTTTCTGCACGGAATCAGTTAATCCATATGGCACATGTAACCCTGCCTGGATGCATCAGCTGATGCAGCATATGGTTTCACAGAATTTTCAGTCAGAGTGGTCCTGTACGTGTGGGTGGCGAGGATGTTTTACCGCTGGTGAATGTGAAACCAACAATATTCCCACATTCAAGGTCAAGCAGTGTGGATGAGTGAGTGCGCTCGCTTTTGTTTGCTGGCACCCCAGTGTGTGTGTGGGTGTGTGGGTGTGTGGGTGTGTGTGTGTGTGGGTGTGTGTGTGGGTGTCGATAGAAGAGATAGCGAGTGTGTACCTGCAGTATTCTCCTGAGCGGGTTTTCATCTTCCGGCGACAAAACAACCTCTTCACTGTCTAAGCCGTAACCACCATCTTGACCTGGAAACACGCATACAACACGAAAGATTATATCAGTACACATATTAAGCTGATTACAACCTAATCATAAAAGTTCAGCAGATTTCTCACTGCAGACACACAAACACGAGCACAAAGAGATTCTGTGTACACCTCGGTGCTCGGGCTCCTATCTATTTCCAGTTCTTTTGCGTCATCGCAGTGACTCATCAGCAGTTTATTTCACAGCTACGGTACTATTGTTCAGTGTTTACAAATACTGTTCATCCTGTTCCAGAAACATATATTTTCCACTATATAATCTAAAGGAATGTCTCAGTCGCTATTTTCTCTCTCCCTATTTCGTCAAAGGGCCTAAACATAGCCACGCATCTGAATTGCCACTGAGGTGCATCACACACACACACACACACACACACACACACACACACACACACACACACACACACACACACACACACACACACACACACACACACACACACACACACACACACACACACACACACACATGCCACACACATGCCACACACTTCAGGCTGGTCTTGTTTTACAATGTAGCAAAGATGTCTCCAGCGTTCAGGATGAAATGCATTTGTCAGGACCATCTATCTATCCAACACGTCAGCATCAAAATAACCGTGGCAGGTTTGATTGAATCAGGCCTTGTGTCACACTGGATTTGTTACTTACTTGATGTGACTCTTGTTGCTTGTTTGGGATTCTCTTTGCTGCGGAAAAGGGAGAAGACACAATGAGGTCTTGTGATTGCGAGATGCACGGAAGTGTCTGAGGCTTTTCTCTCTTGTTTTGATAATACTCCGTAATGTGCACAGGATGCTTATTTAGCATTTTCCCCCTTGAACAAGAATGTTAATTGTCTGGTGATGCAGATGCAGCAAACACACACTGAAACGAAATCGCTTTACATGTTAGTCCACGTCCTCATGGACAATTTATGCAACATTTTACTGTAGTTATATACATGCTTCTAAACGAGTGTATATCACATAATGCATAGTGTATTTATAGGCACCCACAGAGCTACAGTATGCTTTTCAAGTTGTTAAGTACCTCAAACACCAAACTAAAACTAAGTGGCGCATTAATAACCATGATTGTTTGTATCCTTATTGTTTTTTACATTTTAGGAACAACTAGCAACAGTGATTTTTTTCCCCCTTCGTAGCGTGCAAGGTGCAACCCTGGCAAGACAGCGAGGTGAGAGAGCCTCTCAGTTTCCTGCACATTCGTGACATCCAACATGAAGCACCGGGGGGGGGTAAAAGAAAAGCTAACTCCTCTACTGGTAATGGGGGAAGTAGTCAATAGTCTTCTCTTAGGGATTTAAACCTTTGTATATGCACCAATTTTGCTGTAAAAAGAGGTCAAATGCATTGTCCTGCGATAAATTCTATTCTCAGGAATGTTTCAATGTTCAGTTTTTGTTGAAACTGATGTAGAGACGTGTTGATAAAATGTTTGATCATTTTAGAGGAGGTTGTTTTTGATGCTGTTGAACTTTTTTGGTGTAATAAAGGGAATTGTCTCTGTTATTTAACCCCATTGATATAAATGGGGTTGATAAATTGATAGAAATACATGTCAGCATGTCGCACTTCAAGTCAACAGCACCACAAACTGCGAAGCAAATCATATGGATAAGTTGAGTCAACACCTCTCAAAACAACCAAACACTATAACCTATATTTAAGTTGAATAATTAGCGTGTGAATGCGAGCGTGAATGGTGGTCTGTCTTTGTACATTGACCATGTGATGGTCCAGGGTGTACCCCACCTCCTGTCCAATGCCGGCTCCCCCCTCAAAGGATCTTCGATATATGGTTGGATGGATGGATTTACCTAATTAACTGGCAACTAGCTGTTTACACAATGGCCTCAAAACTATCACATATTTTCAGCCTTTCTTTTAATTAATATGTATGAGAGTGGCCACAATAATCTCAGCATGAATACAAATGTTTTAATTTGGATGCACCCAGATGGCCTCAGGGTTGTGATGCTAACCATGAACTTTTGTTGCGTGCCGTTCCCTGTCGCTCCCTCTCTCTTCTCTCATTTCCAGATTATTCGCCCACTGAATTTCATGAGCAGTTCACACAGTCATTGAGTCTGTGCGGTGTCTCCGACGCAGGAATTCAGTCTTTGTGCGGTGTGCTGCTTTTACTAAATGACTGATCTTTGATGTGGGACTGACCTACATTGTACAAGGGAGACAGAGGACGAACAGTTTCCTTTTCCTTGACATGTACGTCCTACTCTCAGTCTAACTAAACCCCGCAAAGCCTCGGACTTCTTTGAGCTAATCCTGATCCTTTTAACTGTCTAATCAAAGACGTAATGCTGCAGCAATGGGCTTACTGAGCTGCGCTGACATGGTCAGTTTTCCTTGTTGTGATGGTCCACCCATTGCTGCGACTGTGTCCTCTGTCCCAGCCTGTCCTCGGTGATCATCTGGGCTGATTTGTTAATCTCCACACAATAGCCAGTTATAATGGGCTTGTCAAAGGTAAACCTCCTAAGATCTGTGGGAGTGCACATGACAAATATCATCTGCCGTTTCGTGTCCCGTCAGGAGGCATCCCTTCGGTCTGTTTACGGATTTGCTCGGAGATACTTCAAATAATTTTATGAACTGCAGCACAACAAAAGCAACGTCTGCGAGGAATGTCTTTTTTTCCCCTCCAGTTGAATAGTAATGCTCTTGAAGGAAAGACCCTTTCAGAAGATAAAGATACACTGAAGATGCTTTCATGAATATTTATACAACATTTAAAACCAGTCAATGACTACTGACACTTTGTTTCTCTCAGATCATAACCCAGACAGTGGTAACCAAGGCCTGCCCCACATACCGCTAAGCTAATTGACCAATCAATGACAACTGTGACCTTCATTCTGTAAAAGAAGGGGATAGGAAACGATGAGTCAAGGCTTATTCCTCCATGTGCCATGCATAATATCTTGGATACTGTTTAACTACATTTTAAATTGTTTTGTTAAATGGTCCAGGGTGGGTGATGCAATAACGGGTCAGAGCAAGTTGAGCAGATTCAGCTAAAAGCTAGCAACTGAAAAAGAAGTAACAGGTCCAGTTTCTGTTCACGCTGGAAGTTGTGGTTGCAGTGCATTGCCAGACATATCAATGCCAGCAGCCTGAAGCTATTATCTGCCCGTCTGGTCCAGTTTGCACCTGGGCAATATTGTATAGTTTAGTGCCAGATGGATTAGGATTAGTGGTAAACGCAGGCCAGGTCCACCGGCACCCAAATATGGAAAGTCGTAGTCCCTGAACAAGATGAAGAGATTAGGGCATGATGTCAGAGCCTGCGGCATTCTGGACGGCTAAAGTGCTAATTAATAGATTTGAACTGACCTCTGAAATCGTGACTTAGTGAACACCCATCCTCTGGATTTGAACCTTGACCATGGCCATATTATGGTAATCGAGTTGAGTTCCACTGACCAAAGGTTATTTAGTTTCCAGGTCAAATTTAGTTCCCTATTTTTGGCACATTTCTTGGACCTATAATGATTGGATTTGATATATTGGATTTCCGCTTCCTAAATGACGTTTGTAGAAAAAAAGATTATTGATATTTTTAATTTCATACATACAGGATGAAACTCTGCCACAATACAAGCTCATGGTATCCAACATTTTGCTGATTATGACTTTGTGTTAAGGCTCTGATCAAATACCTGTAGAGTGATCGGGTGTTTTTTCTCAATAGATCAACTGAATTTGAAACAAGCTTCAACTTTGGTTCATTAGATGGTGACGGCTGCACGAGGATGTCTGTTAACGCAAGTAAATGATCAGCAGGAAGACACGAAGCTGTCGCTCCCTATTCACAAGCTCTTCAAACCTACATGCCAGTGTGTGTGTGTGTGTGTGTCTGCCAATGTCAACGTCAGCATCGTGATTGGCTAGATTAGAAGCTCTCTGGATGTGTGTGTGTTTGTGTTTGTGTGAGAGCACAAACTGGTAGGCATGTGTGCATGTGTATACGTGGCTATGAACTTACTTGTATGCGATCGCTGAATGTGCTGCCGCAAGAGTAACACTATGAGAGTTTATGCGGATGGTGAATCTAAATATTTACATCTGCCCAGATGAATGCTGGGTAAGCATGTTTGTCTACGAACGGCCTGCCAAATGCATTATTCCTTTGGCAGCCAACTGGTGATTGAAACCTCAGTCGTGCAGTAGATACTTGGACTCTGACCACTTATCACTTTCCTTTAGCATAAGGTTAAATATCCCCATTATGTCTGATTTACCTATGTATGCACTGCACAGCCAGTCTGTGATTGTTGTAAACAAGCTGCAAACGCTATGTGACCCCCCCCCCCTCCACTCTCCAACGCAAGTGATGAAGCACTCCTTCCTCTGCACCTACACCCAGGCCTCAGCTGGCTGAGAGGGGCCAGAGGAGTATGTGCGAGTGTGTGTGAGTGCTAACTAAAGCCGTTTGTTCCTGTGCCAGTTTCGCGAGGTCAGCAACCCAGGACTGCTGCGGCCCCGTCATTGGCTCAGCCTGTCACACGGTGCCTGGGTGCTGAACAGGCCCTTTATATAATCAAAGCCATGCCAGGGCCACTCCTTGACTCACCTCGCTCCCTCCGCATCTCCTCAAAATATGTGCACAAACACGCAACTGCAATAAACATATATGTGCAAAACGATCGGTGCGAGACTAACCGAGATACATTGTGACGATCGTACGCTCGCGGCTATATTTAGTAAAGTAAATGGCGTTTAAATATTAACAAGAATGAAATCGTCTTAGATACTGATTGCATCTCGATCAATGCATTTCCATCGATTATTTTCCGGTGGACATCCTTGTTGGCGCCCACAGACGGATGGATGCTTGTCACCCCTCGTCTGTGCCTGTGCTGCGTGCTGCTGAGCAGAGAGAAGGTGTGGTGCCTGCTCCCCAAACTTGTAAACAAGTCTGTTTGGCCTCTGTTGCCATAGAGTGCTGAGCCACTGCACTCGGCCTCTCTGTGAACCACGATCGCTCAATCAAAGCCTCTATATCCAAAGCAGTTGGTTGTGTTGAGTGCAGTGGTTACCTATTGCCTGTGGGGTTCATTTAGCTCAGTGGAAACTACAAATTCCATATATATTTTTCAAGAACACGAAGGGCAACATGTGCCTGAATGTGAACAAGGCAATTTGGGTTTGATTTTTCCCCCTAACCACTGTCGTTGTGTATATCAATAGTATATCAGACTAGGTGACGTGCTCTTCTACTCATATTTCCTTGTATTATGCCTGCATGAAATCTGAAACCAGACTATGATAGTATTTCATAATGTACAAGGGGAACTACTTATGCAAAGTAATGTTAATGTCAGAGATATTCATTTGGAGGTGTTAAATGTTTTTAAATTTAATTAATTAAAAAGTGCTCAGCGATTTAGTAAATAATTGTGTCCCTGACGAGGCAGGAAAACACGACTTAATCCTACACTGTGCAGGTGCAGGCCTATTAATAGATTTATTCAGGCAGATTAAGCTTCGGGAGTTAACTAATGTGGGGCCGTGGCTCAGGTGGTTCAGCAGCTATTGTCCAGGTTCGATCCCCAGCTCCCCAAAACCCAGGTTGCTGCCAGCATAAGGTGCTACGCAAAATAAATATGCAGATGGAGATCTACCGTGTCGACCGCCTCAGACAAGCAGCCGAAAGACAACAAGAGCAACAACAATGAGCTTTAGATTTACTGAGACTTTACTGTGTCAGTGCTTAGAGCCGCGCTGTCATTTCAGTGTCGCTTTGATTGCAGCTTCAACTTTGACCTCAGGTCAAGTGATGCAGTGGCTTCCTACACTTTTGAGATCAAATGCTTCGATGCTGGTTTGTAAAGCCCAACATCATGGCTGCTTTCAAAAAAGAAATTTCACATATATTTGTAACAATGAATATTTAATTTTGACCAGATCTATTCTCAGTGTCTTTGGTTTCTAAATCCTTCTGTGTAAAATAAACAGCGTTCATGAAGTTAAATAGTGTGTGAGTCAGCTGTTGGTCTTTTTACTGTTTCAACAAGAGGGGATCATTGAGCGACCCCCCACTGGAAATCCAATGCTTTGACCTCTAATCTGTGGCTATATTTGGGTCAGTTTGTCAGTGTTTAACAGTTTTAAGATACATGTAAGTGAATGTTGACTCCACTCTGACAGATAAACCTTTAAAACTACACACAAAATACTCCATAAGCTGATGGAGCAGCTGATCAACAAACGCATGAGTTCACCTTTATATTTCTTGTGCTTCTCTGCTGACTGTAGATGTGTCAGTGACCATTTTTCATTGGACAGTGTGAATGACATGATGTCATTTGAGCGTGTCGCACCAGGCTCAAGAAATTAGGTCATATCTAATTGACTTGCGTAATTTTGTTTTTGTTTTGTTTTTCATTAGCAATTCAATTACATTTTAATGTCATGTACAAATATAACATGTTATTATATTTTATATCTTATTAAATGTTGCACTTTACTCATTTTCTCTTGGCTAGAGACATGGTTTTAAATATTTGAATATTTCTAAATATACCATCAACACCTTTTTTTGAAGTTCATGCTCCTCATTACAACATGTGACCAGCTTTAATTGTATTTGTCTGTTTTCTTCAAAGTCAAAAAGGCTCATAACGACAAATTGTTTATATCTGCAAACTAAACAGCTGCAGTTTTTCTCTCATGTGTGATCTTTGCCTGCATTGTATTGTATTCATATGCAAATTGTACCATAGAACGTATTATGTAAAACTTGTATACTTGGCAAGTCAAAGATGATGCTTTCAGCTGCAATTAGTTTTACTCAGGCAAAACTCTACAGGCAACTATTTCTAAAATGTATTGTGAACTTAATTTATAAGAAAGTATGTGGATCATGATAAATGAAAAGGCACCAAAAGAAAAATATTACGATGCAGAAGGTCCCTTCCGGCCAGTGTTTCTAAACATGTTGTAAACCTCGGAGCTTGTCATAGTTCCACATTCACCACTGACAATATGGCTCGCTGAACATTTTGTCTTCATCATCTTCCTGCGAGTGTCTCAGCAGAGGAGGCGTCTGGCCTCACTGTACCTTTCCCTCTGCATTTCCCACAACTATACACCGTACAAGGCCTATGAAGTGAAAGCCTTGTAAGGCTGCTCTTATATAACGGTATCTTGGAGTGTGTCAGAGCTGAGAACAGAGCTGTGACGGGGGACTGGAAGTGTTACGTCGCAGAGTTACGCACAAAGTTTGATCCAGGGAATATACGGGCTCCGAACCCCCAGGAGAAATTAATGTCGCCGCTCTCTGCCGGAGCCACTGCGGGGAGAAGTTAAGATTGGGATCTGCCAGGGTTTCACGAACACGAGATTGAGCCGGAATGAGAGCAGGCCCATGAGACTCTGCATATTGAATTCTAAATCCAAGTTATTTGAATTGCGAACATGTGCACAGATTAGATTGTGCACTAAATAAAAGGCGTGACAGTAATAATCTGTCATCCTCGAACGATTCAAGTGTTATCACTGTGCTGGAGGAGCAACAATAAAGAGAGTGGATCATTCAAACAATGGCTAAAGAGCGTTGTTTCGCAAAATGCAGCATATCATGGCTTTGATGAGCGCTTTGCGCTATAGAGGATTGTGTGAGCCATCACGCATGGCATAGTTTCAAGAGCCTTACATGGCTCTGGCACAACACTATAGGTCTGTGCCTGGATGTGTCGGCTGTGTGAGCAGACATGGTGCTAGCATAGGCCCTGGCTGCCGGCTCAGTCCTGTCCCTGGGACACTGTTGTGAGTGCCCCCAGGTTTGAGCCCTGAATATTTTATCCAGATTTGACCTGCAGGACTGAATGTGTATTATGCAGACATGGCCAGCTAGAATCCCCCTCCTCCTCCTCCTCCACTCCTCTCCTCTCCTTCTCTCTCGCTCCCTCAATGACTGCATCAGTAAACAGACCCCAGCAGACCATCCCTGATGCATCCTCTACTCTCCTCCACGTCCCAACCTTTTACTCCTCTCCTCTCCTGCACCTCTCCTGCAGGCCCGCTGCCCGCTGCCAGACCAGCACTACACTGTGCAGAGACAACAGCCCCATCCGTGATCGATGAGCAGCGTCTGATGCAGTCCCCAAGACTGAGACAAACAAAGCCTGCCTCTGACACACTGGGGGCTGCCTGCGTCCACGGTTTGTGACACAACCCCAAGGTGAGATGGGGAGAATGGAAGGGAGGTAGGGGGACAGAAAGAACCCCCCACCTCCACCCACCCACCTCCTCCCTCCTCCCAAGAGAGCACATCAGCATCCCAGCATCCCTGCATGCATCCCCCTGCTCCCCCCTCCTCCCCTACAGCCCCCTCCTCTGTTCACAGCCCGTGGAGACAGGAGAGAGAGAGAGAGAGAGAGAGAGAGAGGATGGATTTACCTCCTCTCCAGGATTTCAGGCACTTCTTCATAGATGAGTCCCGGCTGCAGCTCCTCGTCGGAGAAGGAGAGGCCGGGCCGGCTGAGAGCGGACAGCAAGGCGAGGGAGCAGAGGAGGAGCGCGTGTGCAGCCATGGAGACAGTGAGAGGAGACTGCCGCTGGTCGAGCTCCGCTTCATAATCTGCTCCTCCGGCACTGGCTGTATCCCAGCTCCTCTGACTGGCAGCGGCGGCGGCCAATCGGCAGCGCGCACAGCCAGCCAGCGTGCGTCACAGCCCCCCCTCTCCTCGCTGCACCTTCCCTCCTCTCGTCCTCTCCCTCCCACCCGTACTCTCTTCTTTGTCATCCTCCCTCTGCCTCTCTCACTCCGCTCACCCTCCTCACATCCACTCCTGTGCTCTCTCTCTCTCTCTCTCTCTCTCTCTCTCTCTCTCTCTCTCTCTCTCTCTCTCTCTCTCTCTCTCTCTCCCTCTCCTCTTGCTCCCTGTCGTGCACACATAGCCGCAGGCGAGTCCCAAGTATAGACAGCGGCTCATTCTAACACACAACACATCTCCTCAGACTCATGCTGCACCTACAAATCCCAAAATCACACACATGTAGACACCCATGCTCACACTCTCTACACACACATATGCCCATGCACACAATGCTGTCACAGGAGCAGGCTCACACACACGCACACACACTTGTACTTCTATCTCAGTGAGGACAATCATTGGCATAATGCTTTGGCCAGCCCCTTCCCCTAAACTTAACCATTACAACTAAATGCCTAACCCTAACCTAAACCTAATTCTAACCCTGTCCCTAAAAGCAAATCTTAACCCTCAAACAAGCCTTTGAAAAAGTGTGGACGGGCCAAAATGCGAAATGTCTTCACTTTCCAAATATGTCCTCACTCCGTAAGGTCTATGCTCAAATTGCTCCCTTACAAAAATATAAGTACAAGTCTACACACACACAGAAAGAGAGAGAGAGAGAGAGAGAGAGAGAGAGAGAGATACACACCTCTGTGGAAAATCACCTGAATGTCAAGGTCAGATTGTGTAGGAGGGCAGGAGGATGTTGACATGACTAGGTGGCCACAGAGAGAGAAAAAAAAACCCAGAGCCATGACTGTGTGACCTAGATCTCCAGTGCGCTGCCACAATAGCAGAATTAATTCACTTGATCTATGGGTTGTTGTGCACTGAGAGGCCCTGCAGCTGAGGAAATTGTCCACTGAGGCTGCAAATATGGATGACAGGAGCAGCTGAGCAGCTGTGGGATGAGACGGGAACGAGGGTCCAACCCCCGATGACCCTGATGGCTGATCCCGTTTCCTCCTCGTTATTTCGGCCCCACGTGTGCGTGAGACGCCCCAGGACCATGATACATCCTCTCATACCGTTTATTTCCATATGCCATAATGTGATGGAATGTTTGAAGACCAACATTATGAGTGGTTATATAACCAAATGTTGTGACCTACTATCACGGTTGATTTTCACATTGATGTGTGGCAATGATACACACTGAAACAGGCAGCACTTTCCGGCCTCCATCATTATTATGTTTTACCTCAACACTGACTTCACATGT
This sequence comes from Hippoglossus stenolepis, assembly GCF_022539355.2. Taxonomy (NCBI): domain Eukaryota; kingdom Metazoa; phylum Chordata; class Actinopteri; order Pleuronectiformes; family Pleuronectidae; genus Hippoglossus; species Hippoglossus stenolepis. The sequence continues at coordinate 11,381,840 of NC_061488.1, forward strand.
GACAGAATGTTTTAAAACAATGTGTAAGTGGTCTGGTATGCGCTGAGATTTAATAGTTCACACACAACTACTTATTAAACATATAATATCCAGTATATCATAGCCATAGCTCACAGGATGACACACGTATCTGATTATTCAAATAATGATTTTAGGTAATATCATAGCTTATATTCAGTTAAATAATAAAATACACTATGAGTATTTTAAGCTTATGTGTTGCCCTGTAATTAAGCATGACGGTGTGAAACACCATGATTGGTATGAACAATGTTAAACATCACCATAATATGGCTTTGTAATAATTACCTGTCTGTGGGACAGGCAAATTCAAGTGAATAATTGTGTAGCCTGATGTTTTATTGTGAAAAGCTTCCAAAGCAGCATCAAACATGAGACTAGTTATGATCGGGAAATGATTTAGGATTAAATTAGATGAATGCACAGTAGTGTATCACGAGTAAGGGTTTGTTTTTCTCTCATCTATCATAGTCTAATGTAATTCTCTTATACAGCATGTAAATGAACTCCAGTCTTACTGACCACTCAAAGCTCCTTACAGCACTCACCCATTCACACACACATTCATACTATACGCTTCTATATGCAGAGTGTTTATATCACACATTCACACATGGTCAGGATAGGCGTAAGGGGTCATTTAGGGTTCAGTATCTTGCCCAAGAACACCTCGGAAAGCAGACTGGAGAAGCTGGGGATCAAACTACCCACCTTCTGGTTAGTGGACGACCCTCTTTAACCCCTGAGCCACAGTCATCCCCCTATGTGTATCTTTGTATAATGGTTCACAGGACTATTCACAGTATATCATTCCGTGTGTGTGCGTGAGAGAGCTAAAACATTGCTGAGGGCGTGAGAGGTCAGCCCTGTCTCCTAACCCGTACAGTAACAGGAGGTGACTAAAGGCTGCCTCAGCCCTCTGTGTCTGCGCGCTCACTTCAGCAGGCCAGTGTGTCAGTCGACTGGAGGGAAAGAGCAAACCAAACTGTCACTGCTGCCGCCAGAGAGTGACAGCATCACGGAGCATCCCACAGGAAGACGTGCAGGTGTGACGACTGTAAAGGAAGACGTTAAGCTGTGATGCCAACATTACGTACTGTCACCAACATGGAGACAGTTAGGCAGTGAATTTTGTAAATAGATTGTTTCATGCAGGAGGGGACCACATCTTTAAGTATTGTCAAAGGCCCTGCATTATCAGCAGTATACTGCATGTATTCATGAAAACATCTGTTCTGTGTTTGCTTTGCACTGGGACTGGTTGACGATGCCCTCTTATTGTCCAGCCTCTTCATGAGTTTGTGTTTTGCCCTCTCTCTGTGAGTCATACAGCATTTTAGATTATGAAACAGATCGAACATACACAGCTGAGGGTTACTGTCTATTTATAGGTATGATCTCATATCCAACTTTTTAATCCTGCTCTTTATGCCCACAGAACGCCAAGGCCCGCAACACACAGGGTGATGTAACGGTGCAGTTTTAGATTGCTCTCCAGTTTGTGTTGATGGCGATATATACGACTGCTAATCTATAGCAGCAAGCAGGATTAATCAGTATGCTAAAGCTTTTATTCATGAAGAGTGTTGTGGGAGGGTAAGTGCTTCGCTTGTGTACTGAAAGTATTGAAATGTGTTTATAGTATAGAGTGTATTTCATATGTTTGTTAATAGAAAATGTGGAAATACACATGTTTTTGATAACGGGTTTTTATTGGTATACATATTTGCTGTTTGTCACAGTAACATCCACTGTAACTCACTGCTTCTGTTGCCTTTTTTGCTGACCATGCACACGCCAACACACACACGCACAAATGTACAGACACACAATCTTTCATTTGCCAGACAAGGTCAGTAAATAAGGCAACCCAAGATGATGAGAGGCATCAACCGGTGATGCAAATGACACTGAAAAAACTTTTCCAACGTAAAGATAACTTCAATTGGTATCACCCATATGAATTAAGTTTAAGTTAAGTTATTGATTGTGTTAATATAACTTGTTAACATGTTTAAGTTGAAGAAACTTAGTTAATTTGTTTATGAAATGTATGTTTACCTAAACATATTAAGTTTTTTTAATTAAAGTTATCGATTGTGTTAATATAATTTGTAAACTTTAATTGGGCAATTGTAACTTAATCAATTTGTGTGTTACCAATTGAAGTACATTTTTCTGTTTTTCTAAAGTGGGTAAATACAATTCAGTGTAAAGTACTTCCTTACAAGTGATATAATGTATTAATCATGTCTTATTTGCCAGGAATACATACACTTCCCATTTCTACACAGCCGATTCCCTTTAATCGCATTTACACTTCTCAAACATGTTTTTAATGACAACATGATGATAAAATCAGCTTTTTAAATTATATAAAAAACATGTAGTCCCAATCCTGTTTACTGAGTCCATTAACCTACACAGTGTTTATTTCCCAAACTTGCAAGACTTTATAAAAACTAGCCTATTTATTAAATATAGTAACAATCTCTAGGTAAGCACACAGGTTGCTGATTAATCTGCTGAGATTACACAACACCATTGAAAGCTTTCTCACTGCTCCATGTCATACAGGCATTGCCCCAGGCGATATGAGGAATGGAGGATATATTATCTGTTGATATGCAACTCAATAGTTATGTAGTATAAAGCTAAGAAATTCAGTCTTATTGTCTCGTTTCTCATATACTCTGTAAAGACAATCTGTTTGTACAGCACTTTGTTGAAACAGGTAATATGTCTCCATAAATAAACATAGATTCCGTCTATAAAACTATATCCATTCATAAAACGCATGCCATGTATTTCTCTTTTTTTAACCAGTGAAGATCAGAGCGTTGTTCTACACCTTTAAGTCGGCAGGATCAATCGTGTGACGCAACACAAACGCAGAGCAGTGCAGACATTTGATTGGCTGAAACCTGTGAATGGCCAACGTTAACGATTAACATTCATGTCACAACACTGCAGTTTCATTCAGTCCTTGCTTTCTCCAAGATGGAGCAACACCAGTCTGTGCCACTTGAGGGTGCTCACACATCACCCAGCAGTATGCCTGCAGCGCTTCAGTCATGCGGACTTGGTTATTAGTTCATGAGGCACAAAGTTGACGTAAGGATGTGGTATAAATGGGTAATACTCTGCTCTATGATTGAGAACGGTGTTTCAAGCCCTAAAAAACACATCCACACTGCAACATCACTGTGCATTCAGCTCTATCAGTGACGCACTAAATAAATAAATAAAATAAATACATTCATTACATGATAGCATGAGCAAACAATTCCACACCATGTTACAATATGTCATCTTTCAAGCTAGTTAGTTGTACAGTTCCCCTTGAGTCATATAGCAGCAAGAGATTCTACATCCTACCAGTGATCAGATTCAAGCCCCCGACCACGAACTAATAATAAAACCCTTCACAACACGTAAACGAGGAGGGACACTCAAAATAACACATTCCCGAATGGCTGATATGATAAATAGAATGAATGACAGATCGATTAAGTGGCTTTTATATCACAGGAGTAGATGATAATGGAGCTCTTAACACAAACCACCTTATATGCATGTTCTGATTTGGTGTCCTCCTTGTAATAAAAATTATTACTTTCACGAGTTTTCATCTTCCTTGTCTCGTCTCCACCGATAAAAAAAGAGACAAAGGAAACAGACTCATCTTATAGCTTTCAGACGCGCTGAGCTCTTTCACACTACACTGAAAGACGCCAGGCCTCCTGGTACCACGCTCAGATCTATACACAGTGCTTCATTGTAACTAGGAACATGTTTGTTATTAAAACACAATTTGACACCGGCGAACGTTTAGTCACACGCCCACAATAGATATTTTTTCTCCCCCCCCATACCTGACTTACAGTATCTAAAAGATAAAATTATAAAAGCACAGGTAATATCAGACGCACGGGTCTATCCATGTATAAAGAGTATAGTCAAACTAGGACAACAGCTATCATGCCAAGTCTATGTTTAACTGACAGGCGTAAAGATAGTCATGATATTTCCTCCCTTTGTTATGTGACTGGACTACAGAGCTATCTTTTGATTGTCTAGAAACTAAATGTAAGAGAGAGAGAGAGAGAGAGAGAGAGAGAGAGAGAGAGAGAGAGAGAGAGAGAGAGAGAGAGAGAGAGAGGCACCAGACTGTAGGGAAGGACGAGTAAAACGAACCAGTAAACAAATAAAGAAGTCTCTATATAAATATAAACTCTAGAATCGTCTGATAACTATGGAGTTGGTCAACGCTTGATCGATGCACACAGATATAAAACGGCAGTCCTGGAACAAATCCTTTGTTCTGGTCTAGGATCAGCTTCAACCTCCCTGGCGTTCTGGAGAGTTAAAATTAACCCCAGGTCAGCCTCTAAAAGCAACTCTACCAGTCTATAAAATGCGCATAAAAGATAGAAGGCACAGAAACACAAACCCACTCTGGACGAGTGGGGCGGACTGACAGCGGCAGTTTATTTGGCAGCGGACTTGATGAAGCTGCAGGTCTGCTGGCAGCAGACGGGTGTCGTACGGGTTGCGATGTCCAGAAGAGGGCAGAGATTTGTGTGTTGGTTGTCGTGTTTTTAGTTTTTTCATTTCGTCAGTTGGACCTCAATGTGGATGTGACTGAGTCGGTCACCATTCTTTTCCCGGATATGAGTCTGACAGATTTTTGCAACAGTCGCAGGTAACATTCATCGGATGATGAACCAAGAGTCGTCCTCCTGAATTCACCCCTGTAGACAAAAGTGGCTGCTTCATTGGATCCATTGCATAACTATCGCTAACCTGCACTGAGCACAAAAAGCTGGTGTATTTGTCGTCCCACAGCAGAGCAGATCTATACTGCATTCCTCCGTATGGTCTTTCAGATCCAGAATGAAGAGGGAAGCCACTTTATGCTACAGATGTGACGCAGTCTCTGTGTCACACACTCCTTCCTATGTCATCGCACCAGTTTCCTTGTGTGTTGTTTGATTTGCTGCTTTTGACTGCGCAGGTTTTGTCTTTTCACCCAATACCTTGGTCATATTTTCCACCACGGAGCCTTTGCCCTGTTGTCTATTCTCCTCCTTCTTGGCTGTGCCCTCGTTCTTGATGGTGCTACGTTGGTGGACGGGGGTTGTTGCCTTAACGGGGATGGGTGCCTTCCCCTGCGGCAGGCGGGGGTCTTCTCCAATGTTGACAGTGAGGTTGGTGTAGAGAGGCTCCAGTTCTTTGGAAAGGAGCTCGTAGGCCAGAGAGTTGAGGCCGTCAGAGCGCCAGTTCAGTCTGGTCCTTTTCAGGAGGTCAAACCTAGAGAGACGAACATAGTTTCACAGGTTTGTGTGTGTGTGTGTGTGTGTGTGTATCAAACTTTAAAGGATTAGTTTGACATAATTGTAAATCTGTCAACATACTTTTTTTCATTTCAATTGCATGAGAAAATTGATACCACAAGCTACAGCCAGGAAACAGTCAACTTAGCTTAGCATAAAGACTGGAGGCAAGGAGAAACAAGCCTTTCGACATCAAAAGGTTGAAAAATTTAAATCCAGGTATTAGGTGCAGGTGAATCTTGTAAAATGACAATTTTGTTAAACTTATACTTTTGTTTTTGTATAGATTATACTAAATAGAAAATATTACATATTCATTGGTAACCTATTTGGTTACTGGCAAGTTCTGTCGCCTTTTAAATGGGGCCTAAAATGCTCTTGACAGATACTTGTTTCTTTTATCTAGAAAATCTTTTCAAAGCGTTATAGATATGGAAAAGTAAATAATGTTCATCAGAAAATAAGTAAGTGTTGCCTGAGGTTGCAGAAATTGTTGGCACCACAGAGCGAGAAGTGGAAAACGACAACCCCAAACAAAACAGCAGGTCAACAAAAAAAAAGAAACAACCATTATTGTAAAAGCTCAAGATTCAAGTGTCTCCAGCACTGGGAATAAACCTCAGCAAAATATCTTTGTGTGTCTGCATCTGTACCTGCGTGGATTCTGCTCATTGCCTCTGTCTCCTTTGTGCTTGATCATCTTGTAATGACCAATGGCCACTGGGGGACGCACAATCTTCATGCCAGAGAGACGCACTCTGGGTAGGCAGCACACAACGAGAGAGAAAACTCAGTCTCAGAGTCAGGATAGGACAATACTGGCGGAATAAGCCAAAGGAATAATTATTCCTAATATTTCCTATCACTCCGAGCAATAATGCTATTCAATCTGAGTACTTTTATTCTCTAAGGGATAAAAGCAGAAAAATACACAGAAAAGTAAAGACAACAAACACAGAATTGTGAGTGACGTATGGGAATAACGTACTTTCATGGCCTATAGGCGGTGGAAAAGACTGTGGTTTCCTTTTTCCATCTCTGGTGCTTGTGTGCCACCCCATCTGAGTTCATCGGAACATGTAACTAATGCTGTTAATGTCCATTAAACATCATGCATCATCGGCAAAATGTTAGCAGTAGAGGAGAAACTTTGCAAGCTTTTGGATTTTCAGTTCTCAGTTAAATTCCTCTTGCAACAGATCGGCAAATGCTAGAGAAGCCAGAGAGTGGAAAGAGGGGACCACAGCAAAAGTGAGAGGAGCCTGAAACCTGCCTGGAAACCCTTAAAGCACGCAGCCCAGTCCCAATCTGCGAGCTCGTCCATGCCAACAAACTCACTGAGACACACAGCAAAGCCACAGCAGTGGGAGGGGAAGAGAAGATGAAAGATGATGTTAGGACACACAAGATGATGAATGAGTCATGCAAAAGATGGAGAAAAAAGAACAAGCATGTGGCTGCAGGGTGTGGTCCTCGGACACGCTCCTCACCTGGCAGCGATGTCATCATCCTCCCCACCCCAGCCCCAGTACAGGTTGGGGAAACCATTCATCTTCATGTACTGGTCTGGGGTCACTGCAGACACGCCACCAAAATACTGCGGGTACGGCAGCCTGGGAGAGTCACAGCACCAACGCACAGTGTTGGGGTTAACGTCTCAGCACAGGGCAGTTCTACAAGTTCATCTGTTGCGGCCTAGAAATATTTTAATTTAACTTTTGCTTTGACTTTTTGTTGTGGTTATGTTACTCAATTCAAGAATGTCCTCGTTTTTTTTCTCTTTCTTATTGGCATATGTTGTGTATGTTATATAGAAAGTTTAATGCCAAGCAGAAGATGCACTTGCATGTACTTTTTTGGACATTATTTAACTTTTTCTTTTGTTTTTGCTGTTGCTTATACAGGGAAAATGATATTTGTGTTTTGTGTGACACAGTACGACATCAGTTCGCTTTACGGCAGTGTGGTAAATCAGTGTTGATGTGGTGCACATGTGTGAAGTCTGGCTGCTGTGTGGAAAAGACGACAAAAACGTAAGACGGCACCGGGGAGAATAAAGTTTCCAAACGGAAAACGGAGTCCTGTCTGTTTGAGGGCGCAGCACATCCACACACACACACTCACTCCGACTGTTACCTGTATCTGAACTTGTCCATTGCCACAGACAGGTGTGTGGGGAACTGTTTGTGGCAGGTGTAGGTGTTGTGGTCGTTCTCGGGCAGCAGGTCGACGTCGTGCAGGAAGATACAGCTCCAGTCTTCATCTCTGAGGGCCTCCCGCACCCCCACGTTGAGCAGCTTGGCTCGGTTGAAGGTGCCGTTCCCCCACTGAAGCCGGAAACAGAAGCAAAGTTTGGCATTTACGACTGGCTAATGGGTGGCCTATATGGTGTGACAGTGCAGAACAACACCTGATTGTTTGCACAATATAGTCACTGAATAATAACACAAGCAAAACATGGATGGATGTGGGATTTTCCAGAGTTTGTTCAGCAGCAAATGCACATACTTCAAAATCTTTGCGAATAAAACCAAAACTATGTGTGTGTCTGTGTTTTATTCAGGTGAAATCACCATTTAAATCAGATGTTTGCATCACTTTGCATTACTTGATTGATATCTTTTGTACAGCAAGGTTAAATTTGACAGTAACATGCAGGTTATACACTAGATTTACATCAGTATTATGCTGTAATACACAGATGTTACCGCAACTATTAATCCAGTAATACAGGTCTGGACCTTACTATGTAAAGTGCCTTGAGATAATCTATATTATGATTTGGCAGTATACAAATATAATTTCATTGAAAATTGAATTGAAATATACAGATAAGACACCAGTATTACGCTGCTATTATGTAGTAATGCATAATATTAATTCAACAGCAATATACAAGTATTATACCAGTGTACCACAAGCATACGAATATTTGTTCGTGTATGACACCGGTTATATACCAGCATTGCTCCATTAGTAGAACTAATTATTCCATTAGTATTACCCGAGAAATACACCAACAACACACCAGCACAACAGTCTGCTTTTGCACTTGGAGAGAGACAATACAAACCATTAAAAGCCACATCTTTGGAAAACAAGCCTGCACACACACATACACACACAGACACTCAAACACTCAAACACAACCTGACCTGCTGCACTATATAGATGCTGTAGTGGATCTGTTGTCTCTGCAGGAAGGGGTGGAGGTGGTAGAGCAGTGCGCGGAGGTGGGTCTGCCGGTTCCGGTACGGCACCACTATCGCTGTGTGATGGCGGGGTTCACAGTCTGGAGGACGGTAGCGTCCGCCTGGCAACACCAAGGGATTCCTCTGTCTGATCTCCTCCAGAGACAGAGGAGAGGAAAGCAGGACAGACACGGGTCCGACTGGAGAGGAGAGGAGAGGAGAGGAGAGGAGAGGAGAGGAGAGGAGAGGAAGCATCAATGATATTGTCAACAGCAGCCTTTCTACTGCATATGCATGTTACACACTCAGTATATCAGCACAGATGTAAACCCCTCACCCTCTTACCCAGCAGTGGGGAGGGGATCTGGCAGTCTCTCAGCGGCGGTCCTGTGACCGGGGGTCCAGTGCCCGAGTTGCGAGGCGGGGGAGGCGGCGCTCCCAGATGACTGAGGTTGGTGTAGACGTCGTGAGGTCGGGAGTAATCAAACTCCGGCTCAGTGGTGTGCACCAGGACGGATACCAGGCCCCTGAAGCCCCCGAGGGAGAAATAGAGGACAAAGGCAAACTGGAAGCCCACCAGCAGGGCCAGCGTGCACGGGGAGTCCAGAGAGCGGCCGCAGTACGCCATAATAGAGTAAGATCGCAGAGATACAGCAAAAATCCAGATGGGGTAAATTGGATGGAGGGATGGGAGGAGGACTGATGGGGGGGGGGCGGAAAGCAAGTGGTGGCTGGAGGGAGAGGTAGGAAATGAGTGAGGAGAGGCAGAAGGAGAGGGGGGGAGACAGTGCTGGGTGCAGGCTCAGGCGTGCAGGTGGCGGGTGTCCATCTGTGGGAAGGGGTAACAGTAGTGGTGAAGCTCAGTCAGCGCTGCCATCACCTCCTGACCATAGATGTCCCTGGGAGGAAAGAAGAAAATGAACTATTGTTCATTACAATCGCTGCTTTTCCTTCTCATCATTGCAACACATCATTTTGGATGTACCTGATTTTTTTTTTAAAAAGGGGGCTGATTAAAAACAGTTCTGCACCGTTGAGGGCTCACTCCACCTCTCTCCTCCTCTTCCTCCTTTCATCATCAAGCTTTCTGAAAGAAGAAGAAGAAGAGGAGTGAGTGACAGTGCAGCAGCAGATGTGTCTCTCAGTGCTGCTGCTGTGTAGTCCACTGTAAGCTAAAATAAGCCCTGGGAATGACAAGCAGCTACAAACAAATATCATGTTTGCTGCTTTATTTAGAATGGCTTATTTTCAGCAGTGACATTACACGGGGCGTACTGTTTATGGAAGGAGACGCTGATGCCTGCGGATCAAATTAATCCAACATCTCAGCTCCCAGTCTGCCCTTACAATTACATCCTATATATGCAAGGCTGGTGAGACTGGACTGGATGGATGCATGCTGCAGGATCTCATCACACAGGAAACATGGATCCATGGCTTTAATAATGAAAACAGAACCAGCACCACCATGGTTATCAGCACAGATAGCTTTCCGACTAGGTGATTAGCCTATCAGCATTTGTCGTTGGGCCTATGCGGCCAATCATGGCCAGTGTGTGGCTACCAAAACATGTCAGTGAAACGTATTCTGCAGGATCTCTCCCTGCAAGCCTCCTCCTGTCATCCACACACGGTGTTTTTCGTCATCCATTCATTCGTTTCATCCCTGGCTCAGCACGAGCGCTGCTGCTGCACCAGCCGACTCACCAGCACATCCCTGCGAGACTCAAATCCAGCCCCCGGCTTCCTCAGAGACTCGACGGGCCGCCGCCACCACCGAGCGGACGCGACGGACCAAAAGATTCCGTGTTTTGTTTTTTGTTCTCCCCCTGATGCCGGTCGCTCCTCCTCCTCCCCCTTCTCCTCCGAGTCCTAATCTCTCGTCCGAGGCGAAATCTCCCCGTAGCTGCTTAGAGAGCGCCGCAGACGCGTTCACACGCAAGAGCATCGCCGCATATCCGTCCGGTGTCACCACAACACAGGCGAGTGCGCTCTGCCGTATCCAAACACGGCTCACCGTGCCAGGAGGGGCCGGGGCGCTGCGCCGTGACGCACTGCGCGGCGCGTTTGAAACTGTAGGGGACTGATGATCAGTGGATAAAAACAAATCATCAAAAAACTGGAAATCGGTTAATTAAAAAAATATAATGATATTAATAATAATAAGATTATTAATATTATTACTATTACTGGACCCTGGGCAGGTCAACATAATGATGATGATGATGATGATTATCATTATTATTATTATCATTATTATTATTATTATTATTATTATTATTATTATTATTATTATTATTTTATCACTATGTCATGTCATGTTTGGGTTAACATCATCCATCTATCTATCTATCTATCTATCTATCTATCTATCCAAATTATTATTTGTATTATTATTGTGCAGGTCATCATTATATTATATTATTTATTATTATTGATCTATTATATCATCATTCATTATTATGGGTGTTTGTATTCATCTGCGGTGACAGTGTAGTGGGAAAGCATCACACTGATAAAGTCCAGGGGAAGAACATGACACTTTGAGACCGAATCCAAGATCAGAGACAAAGACTCACACAGAGCAGCAGGCATGTGACAAGAAATTGTGTTATAGGCAGTCAAGACATTTTTTGTAACTAAGAACAGTTCTGACACAAATACATTTTCAAAACTTGAAGACAGCTTATGTATGTGTACACTGATAAAAACAAATCCATATTGACCCAGTTTGACAAAAAGACTATTTATACTTTATTGTCCCTTCATAATTCCTCAAAACTACCAAAAATACTGTAATACTATTACTTATACTTAATAATTAAATATTAAATAATTGCTTGTTTTTATGTTGTTGTTTTTCTTGTGTTTGGTGAGCGGAAGACAAATTTCCACCTTGGTGGACAATAAAGATAAATTCTTATTTATTCAAAAAAGAAAAAAAGATGTAAACGTAAAATGTCTTCAGACCGACTTTACTGTTATTCTGTACTGTTTACTGAATCAAAGAATGACATCATATCATAGAACCGACTCCCACAAATGTCCCAAAGAATCAGCTGCTGTCATATAATTCATGTAGTGTGATGGTTGTAGCGGGACTCATTCATCAACTGATTTCCATTTTTGATATTTCTTCTTTATTTCTCACACAGCATCCAGCCCAGGGGCATCAGTTGTTCATTGGCTTAATGCAGTAGGCTAAAAATAAGTTTTTATTCACATGCAGCAGTAGCTTGTCAGATTACAGAACAGAGACAGGACAGAATACTTATGGCTAAAGTAGTTCCACGTAGGTCTGCCAATGTAGACAGGCTAACCCCTTATAGTAACCCTGAAGCAGATAAAGCATAACAGAAAAAAGTAACTGTGCAAAACAATGCATGAACACTACTATTGTTTGTAGCACTATGTGAACACACTGCCTTCGTTGTGTCAAAGCAAAGCGGATGTGTGTTTTCTCTATCGGGGGAAGTAAACCCCACAACCTCGAGGAATACTTTATTAAAGTATCACACAGACAGCACAATAATTAGTAAAGGCACAGAATAGACTCCTTACACAGGCATGCTGGTGGTTCACTTATTGAAGGTGAACAAGAAGAATGATTATGGGGAACTTCAAACTGTACATATTGGTCTTTTAATCAATAAACCGACATGATATATACAAAAAAAATGCTGTTTAGCCGATGAAGTGAAAGTTTCAACTTTTTGTGCAATTGCTTTTATGTCTGAATGTGGTGGAAAATGGCCCCAATTGTGTGACTGGTTGTATATTAATACAGTATCTTTTAATCACAGAGTTGAGGACCAAGTAGCTTCAGACCAACAGGGAGCACACATTAGTCATAGCACCTTTTTCATATATAAAAAATATCTATAAAGCATTGCGTCTGTATTCTTTGCTTGTGATCTTAATAAAAATGTTAATGAAATAAAAAAAGGCCTCTATCGCAATGAGCACTATTGTGTAAAAAGAAATGGAATGAAATGCTTCACAAGTTTTCAGTTCTCATTTTTCATAAATTTCGACCGTCCTCTGTTTTCCTCCTTTTCAAATCCTAAAACTCTAAAACCTTAAATTCAATTAAACTCAGATGAAGCACTGCAGGTGCTTTGCTTTCCACTCCCTCCAAGCTGTGTTATCGTATTTCTGACGTCTTCTTCTATTTCACCAGTTTATTGCCCATTTTCTCCAACTCTCAACCTCCCTCCAAAAAACACTAATAGTAATAAAAATCTGCAATATTAACTCCCTTTCCTCCCTCTCGCTCTCTTTCTTTCCCTCAAGTTATTTTTTCATCATTTAAATTATCTGCTGCTCCTCCTCCCACTCTCTGTCTCCACCGCTCCCTGTCTTTACTTTTTGTAGTTGCCGAACTGAATAGCCAGCCGGTCGCTGACGCAGCGGAACGTGGCAGGCTGCACCTCCCAGTAATTGACGGGGTTAGAAAACAAGCTGATGCCATTATAGAACGTCCTCTTCATCCCGAATCCTCGAGGGCAGAAGTCGTTCACGCCCACCTGGTTGATGTTGTTGGAATGCAGGTACACCACCTAGAACACAGGGGTCACAAATAGAGGTTGAGCAGATCATCGTGTTAAATGTTCCCTCTCCTGGATGATGAAGTGCACGTTAGACTCACCTGCAGGTATTTCATGTCCGGGAGGCCTCTGGGAACACCGGTGAGGCGGTTGTTGTCCAGATGCAGCTCTCTCAGCCTGGGCAGGTAGGACAGACTGCCGTTCTCTACGTTACGGATGTGGTTGAAACCGAGGCCCAGCCTGGAAAAAGGGGGGACAATGTGCAATAGTCAGAAAACAGGGTCCTGCATGGTACATTACCTCAACTCTTAAACCGCTGAGCTTAACTGATTATTATCACTGCAAGTTGCTGATTATAAAACAGGTAAGAATTAACGCCACAGCAGCCTTTTTTATGAAAAGTATTTTTGGCATAATAGCCCGACCTTTTATATGAATTGAAGAATGTTCTGTTGACTTCTAACTGATGTAGTTATTGGCATGCGTTAAGCTCAGTGTGTCTAGGAAGCAGCTGCCCCAAGTAAGCAGCTATATAAAAAAAACTAACTACAAAAAGCTGTACAATGAAAATAGCTTTTTAAAAGGTGCACTTTTATACAATAAATGTGTTTAATAAAAGTTTGTTGCACTGCATATTCTTCCTGTCTCACACTGAAATATATGGAGACTAAATAGCATCTGCATACATGACTCAAAGAAGTCCTATGTTTTACACACAACAAAACTAAATAACTGCTATCAGTTTCTAAACAAATAAATAATACTATAATATTATTGTAAAACCATACATATTTTCAGCGTACTATACTTAAGTAAAATGTGTTGCATCTCTAATTCGTAAACAACCCAGATCTGTTTCACAACTGTCTCCAGGGACGGGGTCAGTTGCAGCATCTGATGTTTTCCATTCAAATAAATATTGTGAATGCTCTGTAATCATCAGACAGATGTAAGTTAATATATCTGTCTTGTTTTTAAGTAGCTGTGGAAAATGCAATTTCCCACTCAACCCTTTAGAATGAAATGAATTCTGGCTGGATTCTGTTTAGCTGCTTCAGTTTCTCCATCCTGATATTGTGCCAGTATCACCTTCCCCCTGCCGTACTGGGACACTTGAACGGAACAGACTCACCATTGTCTGTGCGTCTCTCACAAAGGTCAAAATGTCTGCTGTGAAATAAAGGTCTATAGAGAGTGGAGGTATCATCTTCAGATTCCTGTTCTTCATTCTACATTAGAAGCTTTTGTAGAGGCTGCTATTATAACTCGAGAGGGAAAAACACACACACACAAGTACACACAGTAAACTCTCAGTGTTATTCTGCTACTATAGTGTGTCAATGTAGGTCATTGTATTACCCTAAGGGCCACTGCTGACCTGTAATGTGCGTTTCCTTTTAACTACAGGATGATTCTTTACAGATATGCAGGCGAAGCCCTCAGGGTGAAAGAAATATAGGTTATGGTTAGAGATGAATCTGAAGTGTGGCTGGTACCTGTACAGGTTTTTGTAGCGGCTCAGGTCCTCCAGTTCTATAGCCTGGATCTGGTTGTGGTCAAGATGAAGCTCATTGAGACTCTCTGGCAGATCTGAAAGACAGACACCACATCTGTAAGACTCCACATCAGGGCGAGATCTAGAATTGATGCCTCTCTACATTATATGTTGTTATATAAAGCAGTCAAACAAGAAATTGTAGTTTTATGGAGGGTTTGGTGGTTGACTATCTCTTGGTCAGGGGCAGTGATTTCCTGGAGTTTTGTTGTTACAGTACAGTCGCCAGACAACCAGTCGCCAGACAACCAGCTACCAGTTTATTCTCTATAAACTGATAATGAAGTAGTTTTGGTGGTTCAGGTGGAAAGATTTGTATTAATCTGTAGACAGAGCCTGAATAACTGTTCTCCTGTGATATAATAACGAACTGCTTCATTATTACTGTAAGAGATTAATCTTCTCATTAAAGTCTTGTCAAGTGTCAAAGAAAACCCAAACAGGTGTGATCCCCTGTTGTAGAAAATGTTAGCATTTTAGCCACAGCGAGGAGAAGTTATACCTTTTGGCACCCCGGTCAGTTTGGCCTCTGAAATACGCAGATAATTGAGTTTCAGTCCCTTGAAGGCTCCAGGCTCGAAACCGCTGTTCTGGAGAGGGTTTGCTCCCATCTCTGCAAAATAAAGAGGAATGTTTGTGGGACATGAAAAAATACAGTCCTCTCTAATCTTCATAGACAAATGCCAACCAGCGCTATAAAGTGGAAGCATGGCACAGAATGTAGCCATGGTTTGGTAAAGCCATCGGCGTTTCCGACCTATGCAGTTCATGTTGACCAGCCCTGTGAAGGCTCCAGCTTCCACCTTCTTGATGCGGTTCTCGTGGATCCTTATCTCGACCAGAGAGGCGGGCAAGTTCTTGGGGACGGTGGTCAGCAGGTTTTTGGAGAAGTACAGCTTCTGCATGTGCTTCAGAGGGACAAATGTCCTGGGGTGGACTTTGGAAATAAGGTTATTCCTCAGAGACAGACCCTGAAAAGAGAAATGGAGAGTCCAAATTCAATACCTGATCTTTGTGAAAAGATCAGTAGCATCCTAACAGTCAGAAAACTAGAAAGAAAAACCATGCACAAAATGCACAAGCACTTTCTCTTGCGTCATCTGTCTCAATGTGTTTGAGGGAATTAAAACAGATCCAGCAGCAGTTAATTTACAGTCCATCAACTAGAGGACTGTCTCTCCACCTGAGCATGGCTGAAAGCTGGAGACAGATGTAGTCTGAGGTAAACAGAGCTTAATAGAGATGTTATTGTATAATGTCATGTCGGGAGTTTCCTCGACTGCCAGGCTTAATATTGCTCTTGGTCAGCACTGTTGAATGTGGGTCAGAAGTGAGCGGAGCTTTTCTGCTGAGAGAGCTCGAACACTCCCATTTGGCCTCGGCCTCAGACTTTAATACAATTAAAGCTCTCAGAGCAAAAGGTGGTGGAGGGATGGAGAAAAAACAAGAAAGGATATGAACCTCTAAATCCCTGAGGAAGCTGAAGGTCGTAATCATATTTCACACTGCTGAAGCCAATACAAGCTGAGCTGAATCAGTTGCACATCCTCGGGAGGTGCTGAGCCGACGCTGAGAGCGACATTTTGAATGTGTGTGTGTGTGTGTGTGTGTCTGTCTCTTACATATAAGTGAGTGAGGCCTTTGAAGTCATTCTCCGTTAGCTCGGTGATGCGGTTGTTCTGCAGGTCCAGGAACTTGGTGTCCGAAGGAATATTCTTGGGCACCTCGGTCAGACCTGCAGACCAATAAAAACAAAGAGGAGAATCAAATGCTCCATTAAATGCTTCCATGGGCAACTGTAAACCAACATCAGACTCGCAGGATATCTTAGTCAGACGTAGACTTTGGAAAATAAATAGTCACCGTGTGTTTGAAAACCTCCATCAGGCCCAGAAATTAAACCGGTGACTCTCCCACACCATCGCAAATGAGCAGTTTGGGGTTTGTAGCCTATTATTTTAATGAGAGGCGGACGTACACACAACCATGGAGGTCACACACACACAGACGGCAAAGTAAGACATTACTAACATTACTGGTCTGTCGCTGACAAAGACATTCGCACACACACACACACACTCACACGCACAGAATTCCCCTCGCACCAGATGGGGACTCCAGATGTTTTCTGTCTGGTTCCCATTTGACAGATGTCACAAAAGATGTGACTTAAATACCTTCAGCAAAATCACACATCAAATAAAAGTGAGACAGGGGGCAATCCAGACACATGCTAACACATACAAATACAAGCTGTGTGTGTGTTAATGTGTGAGTAGTGAGGATGCAAGAGCATAAGTGTCCTAATTTGGGTGTCCTAGTGAAATTCGTGGGGACAAGTGAAAAGTGACAAGTGCACGAGCATCAATGCCAAACGATGTCATGGTCAGGGCTACTTAAATTTAAACAGGCTAAGACTGGGTTGCAACAGATGGACCAGAGCTGGGAAATACACCTGCGTTCTTCCATTCAGGGATCTCTGGAAAAATGACTCAGCACACGCACAAACACAGCAACCAGTGATCATTAACAGGACCACATCGCAGAGGCCACGTGGACAAGTGTGTCAGATGTGGTCGGTGGCACAGACAAGCCAGGGTGGGCAAATCGTCCAACAGGGCCGACCTCATCTGGACGGCGGCCTGTGATGCAACCAGGTCCAGCAGAGAGAGAGAGCGCCAGCTGTCCCACTGGGATCCAGTCTGCCACCAACCACATCTGACCCACATGACTCTACCCAGAGCTGTCCATAGCTGGAGTTATGTTTAGATATATGGCTTTGGCTGCACTGTGCCACACCCTCCACGTCACCACACCGGATCAAAACCCGCAGCAGCTCCCTTTGACGTTCGGCTCAAGCCGTGCCCACGCCGTGCTGAGAGATAGATCTGGTGCAGTGGCTGGAGAAGGTTTTGGGGTTTTCGATGTTGCCTTATCCAAGAAATAAAATAAAATTGATTAGCTGTTGGTGAAAGATCAAGTGTCAACCCTGTAAACCAGACTCTGCGTCTATGATTTACTTGTTCCTTGAAGTTATTTCAGCTGCTGAGAGAGGATTATGACTCAGAAGGTGCAAAATGTTGATTTGTGTGGCTGGAAATATGAACCTTCCAGTCAACACCTGCAGCGTTCGACATGCTACCTGCCTGCAGCAAAACCTTTGAATTTGAATCCCCTCCATCAAACCCCATAAACAAACCTGAAAAAAAAAGAATTAAGTGCATCCCTCAACTTTATGCAAACCCTCAAACCAAAGAGCTTTCAGCCATATCTGCCGCAGATCTCAAAGCTTTTACCACAAACTGCCAAAACTAGCACCCTCCTAAACCCCAGCACCCCTCAACACAAATACCCGACATCATGCTGGGATGCACGCTGAGAGGAGACAGACGCCATTGTCAAAATACAGCTGTTCCAAATAAGCACTTGACATCTCGGAAATTATACGCTTCCACATTTACCAGCTGCAGAAGGACCAGGGACAGTAAATATATAGAGCTCGTATGATGATTCGACAAAACCATTATGTCTAAACACAGACTTATGAGTTACAATGTGAGGAATCTTTATATCAATAACTAAGACTGGTTCAAGTTTCCTTGGCTCTGTAAGAATAGACATACGAGAATCCTGCACTTATAATATATATATATAGTCATGACTTTTTATATGGAAACACAACTAAAATTAAGTCCCAGACAGACTGTAAACGCATCACGAAAATTATATTTTGAATATATGTTATGTTTTATTGATTTCTTAGGTACGAGCAGAGTAGTTTTTAATCATAATGGTAAATATGGGTGATTCCTCATATCATCTGATGACAAAACAACTTTATATTTATCATGTATTTCGTTTTAACCGTATTCTCTTTCTCCAAATCCATTTAGACAAACTCAGTCTTCCTTCCACCCTCCTCTGCTGTTTTGGGTTTCCATTAAACATCCTGTCCGTGTCCCAAAAACAACATGAACCAGCTCCTTAGAGACAGCAAGGATATTATAAACTTTTCATCTCCTCCCATCAAAGTGTCCCTTATTTTCGGATGCTGAGTCTTTTTTTCTGCCTTTCTTTAACTCCCTCCTTCTCACTCTTGATCTCTTTTCCGCCTTATTTTCTCCTCCTCTTCACCGGTTCTCCCTTTCTCTCCCACCCAGTATCTACACACAACGTCTGGAACACAAAATCCCTCAAAGAGATGCTTTCCCTTGTGAAAATACACCAGCATTGTCCCCAGGGAGAAATTCCTCCCTTAGATAATACCCCAAAGAGGACCAGAGGGCGGGGGTTATTCTCTGGAGCTGTGAAAGTCATACAAAGTCATGCTCACTCACCCACTGTCATTCAACTCATTTGTCTTCCTTGCTGAACTTTCTGTCACACTCACACGCTGAGAAATGATGACAAAGCATAACAAACATGCATCTTTGCTGTTTCTGTCACACACACACACACACACACACACACACACACACACACACACACACACACACACACACACACACACACACACACACACACACACACACACACACACACACACACACTCACTGACCGAGGTCAGAGCACTGGACGACCCGGAGGTGACATTGGCAGCCGAAGGGGCACATGTGTATGTCCGGGGGGAGGACCTCCTCCACAGCTGAACCTTCTTCCTCATCCCTCATCATCGCCATCAGCCCGCCACTGTCCATACTGTCCATTGCAAAATCCCAGAAGCCTTTCTGCTCGAAGGGCAAGGCCGAGGAGGCGGGGAGCAGCCGGGCCACGCATAGCAACAGCAGGAGGGAGCAATGTGGCAACATGTTTGACTTACACACCTGAGAAAACAGAAGGAGAAGGGAGAGCAGCATTAGTTTTACTGAACATCCACGTAATATTTTTTAAATGAGAGAAAAAACAAGTTTAATTGTGTGAGTGATGTTGTGTTTTGCTAATGGCATATACCCAAATAGCTAAGTGTCCAAAATCACTAAAAGCTGAGAGAGACACAACAACCCTGGGGCAGGTTGTATTATATCATCATAGAAATACTAGTCGTGATTTTCAGGACAAATAATCACGTTGCCATGGGTCGTCTCTTTCGTGCACGCACTGGATTTGTTTGTGTGTGTGTGTGTGTGTGTGTGTGTGTGTGTGTGTGTGTGTGTGTGTGTGTGTGTGTGTGTGTGTGTGTGTGTGTGTGTGTGTGTGTGTGTGTGTGTGTGTGTGTGTGTGTGTGTGTGTGTGTGTGTGTGTGTCTGTTCAGTTCAACTGGCAACATTAACATTAACACAGCAACATTCTCCTGACAGGTTCATCCAACCACAGGCCACAGATAGCAGTCGGTGCTAAATGGACATTGAAATATTATGAAACGGT
Source organism: Hippoglossus stenolepis (assembly GCF_022539355.2). NCBI lineage: Eukaryota > Metazoa > Chordata > Actinopteri > Pleuronectiformes > Pleuronectidae > Hippoglossus > Hippoglossus stenolepis. The sequence continues at coordinate 11,401,854 of NC_061488.1, forward strand.
CTGCTTATCCTTAATTACAAAGCGCCAGTGTTTACACCACACCTAACAGCCTTGCCGAACAGGAGCTGCAGTCTGGTGAGGAGAGGAGCTCTCACTTCCTTCATGGCAGACTTGCCTGGAATCGACTCTGGGAACGAAAGTCACTTAAAACCACACCAACGAAATGTCACTGTCTGCTTCCTGTGCAGCGCGTCCATTCCCAGGAGCGCGAGTCTCTTCTCACTGACCAATCGGGTGGTGTCGAAGACATCACCTCAGTGCTGGAAAAGTTTATTCCTGCCACCCAACAGCCAAACAAAGGCACCATTCATTTAGAGGAGTGTGCAAGTGTGTATGCATGTCATGAAACCAAAATTCCATTATGTCATAGCCCTACACACACTCACTGCTAATTGAGGTCACCAGACATGTAAGCATGTGTCTGTCTGTGTTGGTTTGATTGCTTTATCCTGCCTGCACTGGCCTAACTAACACCACAGTGTAGCCACTCGACCTCAAACTCCAATAGAAATACTCATTATTACCAGGCTGATAGATCCCTACAGCAGGAAACTGTGACCCTTGACCTGAAGCTAATCCTATAAAATAAAACCCAGTCCTGTACTGGACCCTGGGGTAACATAAAAATCACATAATCTGTAACTTTGGTGTTTTAATTCCTTCTCGTATCTCAAATTTGGTAATACTACAGAGGGGTCAGAAGTCCTGATGTCATTGGGTCGTGTAGTTTAGTGTTCTGATCGGATTTTCGTCTAAAGCAAGAGGAAAGCAGATTTCGGCTTTCAGCGTCATCAGAACCAAGAGATTAATGGACATAAACTAAAGAGTGAAGTTCAGAGAGAGACTGACAACAAGAGAACAAGAAAAGAAAAGGAAGAAGGCCATTTTATCTTTTTGTGTGTTGTTGCTAAATCGTCTTAATCCTCTTCTTCAACCACATGTGACACCGTTCAAACATTTGCTTGATCTTTGCCCCGGCTATTTCACTTAACGTCCCGGGATATTTCTCTTAGCACTGGGTGTTCACAAGACTTTGAGTGGCCCTACAAAGGAGACCGCAATAATAAAAGCTCACGAGTGGCTTCAGGGGCTTTTTCAGTGTTGGAGGAAATTCTTCTCATTCCAGGTTTCATCAGAAAAAAGTTCTCAAAACCGATACTGATCCTTTAAATTACAAACGTAAAGCTGCAATAAAAACACTTCAAATCCAAGAATGTGGTCATAGTGATACATCACATCACAGCGTGTGGGTGATGGATTAACAACACATGCTTATCAGTTCAGCTTCAGCACTTTCTGTCCACATTCTTGAACTCGCACATAAACACGTTTCAGCCTATAAACCCTGAATTAAATATAGGACATCCAGCGCATGAGAACATTCATCTATTTTCGTTCTCTGGGCATTGCACTTGACAGTTACTTATGCAATCCCCTCCTGCTGTGAATCATTTTCACTTTCTGAAAAGAAATGAAAAATATTATTTAGGGGCATTAAAACATGTAAAACAAAGACCTTGTGCACATTGTGGACCTGGACAGGAAGCATGAATAACTGGCCCCTGCAGTCTGCTCCCTGCAATAAAAATAGCTGCCAAATTATACCATTTTGCAGAAAATAAAAAAAACCACTGGCCTTGGCTAGGCCAGAAGAATGCAGCCTAAACGGACACAGCCAGGGCAACACAAAGTCAGCATCACACAATGACAAAACACACAAAAGCACACAAAGTCACACAAAAGAGCTGGAGCATTCGCAGAGGACACCGCCAGACGTATTTAAACACCTACAATTTCTGCATCTTGTGCCGTGCAGCATTATGGGAGGTACAACAAGTATATATTGTAAATCTAACAGTGTGACACCCATGCTTTAATCTGCGGGGGCGTTTTTCACTGGTCAAACCAATGATTTGTCTGCCATTTGTAGAGATGCGGGAGCGGATGGCGATGTGCACATAAAACAAAAAGGGAGACAGCAAAAACAAAAAAAGACTATCATCATCCTGGATTGACGTGTAACTCTACTGTAAACACAACATGACAATAAGACTAAACTACATCCCACAATCAGGCTGCCTCGCCGGCTGTAATAACCATTTTATCTGGTGTGTATGAATTCCTTTCCACTTCCTCAACTGTGAGCCATCAAACATCCGTTCTGAGACGAAAACAGACCAAAGGCCAAGACTGGTGTGCGTGTTCGTGTGTGTGTGAGAGCGAGAGAGAGAGAGAGAGAGAGAGAGAGAGAGAGAGAGAGAGGGAAAGACAGACAGACAGACAGACAGACAGACAGACAGACAGACAGACAGACAGACAGACAGACAGACAATTGTGCCGGTGGCGAAAGATTAAGCTGCTTAAGATACAGGACAGTGTCAACAACTGCATCCCAGGTACAAAGAAGCAGGACTGTCTGCGGTGATATGGCTGCTGCTATATAACTACAGGTATGTTGATATCCCCATAAACAAACATGCCTTTTTTGGTCCGGCCTGTTTTTCAGGGCTTAAGTTAAAGAAGAGTCTGGTGTTACTTCTCAGCATCGGTGTCTGACCTCACTAAAGCTCCTGAATGGGAACAAATCCCTGCAACCAGGCTGGAACAACTCATGTGAAGAGTCTGTCTTGAGGAGGGGAGGCTGTTATAGCAGCACAGTAATGTCATGGTATTGAAATTACATGGTCACGTATCACAGTTGGGTGTAACTTTCACGTGTCCACATACTTTTGGTCATATGTTTTTTTTATGGAAATGGAGCAATTTCTTTTCTATACAGCAATGATCTGGAAGGGAATTCCCCTATTTGAGTCAAAGGTGTGTAGGAGTGTGCACCATGCACACACACACACACACACACACACACACACACACACACACACACACACACACACACACACACACACACACACACACACACACACACACACACACACAGGTTTGTGCAGATATCCTTGTTACAACTTTGCAATGACTTCCATTCATTGTGGACAGCCTAATGAAAAACCTTATCCCTAAACTTAACCATAACCAATTCATACTTAACCTTAATAACCACAATTCACATGTTACCCTATCACCATCACCAGGAACTTAGAATTGATGTTTGCCGTATTAGGACCTGGCTTTGGTCCCCATGAGGTCAACTGGTCCTGACTAAGTTATGCTGGAAAAGGTCCTAAAAAGGTAACAAAAATAAGTACACACACACACACAAGACATTACATTGACTTACATTCACATCCTTGAGTCTAACTCTAACCTGAACCTTTACTACCCTTAAAAGATATCTTCACCTAAAAATTAAACAATTTACGTTATGGGCGCTGGCTTTTTGCCCCTGTGACTATGTGATCAGCCTCAGGTCCTCACAACATGAGAAATACCAATCACACACAACTACACACACCTACACAAACATATAATATGACTGTCTGAGCGTCTAAATGTGGTTGAAGCTGTCTAAACAGGCAGCGGAAGGCAGACGCTTCTGCCAGAATAAAAAATTCCAGTGGTTTTACTGTTGGATTTGAAAGGTGAAAATGGGATTAAGAGACAAAGAGAGAGCATCAGAGAGGATATGAGAGAGGATTTAGAAATGTACGTATGGATGTATGGATATTGGTGGATTATAAAAAGCAGCAGTGGTGGTGAGAGCCCAATCTGGCAAACGACTCGCCCTGTACGAGGAGATCGTTTGTTTGAGTTTCCCACACTGGGCGTCTGAGATTAGCTTTACATTTCCTATACGCTCTATCCATCAAGTGCCGGTTATACTTGTCAGCTCTCACTTCCACCGCAATTACTCTGATGTGACTTGAGTACCCACGAGGCGACCTTTGCCCCTGTCAAGCTAAACAAACATGTATATAAGCTATATGTTCTCGGTCTTTCTCCCATGACCACGGGTACGTCCCACCAAGTCACGCATTTCGTTTTTTTATTCTGACTCTGGGCTGAACTTTTTACGACTGTGAAATCATCAAGATTGAATCTGCACACAACCCCATATTATGACTGCTCAGAGCTGCTCTTCCTGTCTGCGTCTCTGAATGTTGAACGCTATGAACTCTCAATGCCGGAGGTGCCAAAACCCCTCACGGTATTGATCAAGGCATCAAACGCTGGCCCTTTCTGTCTACGTATTCAAGTTTGCATCAGCTCCCGAGGGGTTTACTGGAAGTTAAGGTGGAGCAGAGAACGCACCAAAAATGGCAGCCGGAGCCACAGCTCTGGTTTATTGGCAGCCGCCACGTCAACAGTCAGTGTCGATTACAATCGTGCTGTGGCTCAAAACTGAGTTGCTGACTGAGCACATAATGTTTGACAGCATTGTCTTGGGGAGAATAAATCTAATTATGGCTGGAGTCGCTTTGTGGGACATTCATTTGTTTTCAGTTGGAGAGTTTTGTGTTTTTTCTCTCCAACCCAACGTGTTATTTCTGTAGCAGGATCCAGGCTTCAATAAACTCTGACCCCGAAAAAAACAAACAAAAATGTAAAACTCACACAAATGTTTACTTGCGGGAATGGGAGCTGGTCTAGACACACACACACACACACACACACACACACACACACACACACAAATGTGAACACTTCTATGTGTTTTAGCTTGAAAATCTGAAAATCTGACGTTCAACTCCAGAATGAGCTGGTCATTTTCTAACCTCCTTTATTTCCTAACGCCTGGTCTCCTTCACTCCACACATGAGAACACATGCACACACACACACTCATACACACACAAAACCCAAATCCATGTACTCCTCAGACACACAGGCTGTTAGTGCTAGGCGTGTCCGGCAGCAGCGTTCGGGTGGAGTTAACTTCCCCGGCGGCTGTAATTTGGTGACTGCTATCCCTAAAAAAAGGAACTGTTTGGCAGCTTCTCTGTTGCCGCTGAGCTTGGATGTGGTGTCGAGCAGCTCAACGCTGCAGAGCCGAAGACCGACCAGAGAAGGGCAGAGAGCAGAGCAGAGCAAACTGACACGTCAAAATAAAATAAAAAGTGCAAAATCAGTCAACAGCAGGGGCACAGCTGACCTGAGCATCGATGCCTGCGGGCAGATGAGCCTCATGCAAAGTATGTGAAGAATTCCAAAGTTTGTGCCAGTTCTAAGTGGGCTATGAATAGAGACTATAAACAATGGGCAGCTGTTTGAAGAAGCCGAAAAAGGAAAAATCAGCAAATTCTGCTCTAAGAATATGGCAATAGAGCAATTACTTACTAAAGTAAATTAAAAAATTTAAAACGTAAGGGAAAAGTCAACCAAAGACGTAGGATCAAACCTGCACTGATCAGTGGGGGTACACAGAGCAGAAGGAAGGGGAACTGCAAGCTTGAAGTGAGACAGAGAAAGAGAGAATGGAAATAAATGTTGGGTAAGATATGTGGATGGATGTTGAGACAGACGGGTGGATGATGGACAGACAGGCAGCGAGGAGCAGGTGTAAGGTGGTCAACCCACCCCGCTGGCTAATGGGCAGTCAGGCTGGAAGGTCAGGAAACAGACAGATTGAAACCACCATTTTGACTGTCTGACCACGGACTCCACAGTCAGACTGACACTGTTTGCTCTGTCTCTGCATGGTAATAATAACCTTTATTTATTGAGCACTTCTCCAAACCCACGTTACAAAGTGCTCCACATGACGACTTCAAAACAAGCAGGTCATAAAAATCAAAAAGAAAATACATCTAATAAACAAGTTAAACACACTGTTATAACAGGCTAATTAAACATGAGGGAAGTCAGCAGCACAAGACTTAAAGGGGCGTCCAGAAGGGGAAAGTATTTCTATACTGTTTGTATCATATTATGGGACAAATAAAAAGGCGATGAGAAAAAATTATACTAATCTTCCTCTCAGATAAAGTTTCCCAGGCCACAGTTCACTCAACACATTTCAATATGCAGCCTGTGTGTACACAGAGGCCGACTTTGAGGGCAGAGCAGACCTGCTGTGTACCAGAATGGCTTGATTGGCACGTTTCACTATAATTATTCTGCCTAAATCATGAGGGATGCAGAGAAGGACGTAAAACGGCTCCTCTATAAATGCCATGTGTCACATCTATCGAGGCTGCTGGGAGAAGAAAGGGTCGCGCTGAGAGCAAATGCAAAAGTTTGATTTGATTGTTATTTCATCCTCCAATACACAATTCCCCCCTGGGATCAATAAAGTATTTCTGATTCTGAATGGAGACTTTGGAGAGGGGCTGCGCCATCTAGTGTCAGACTGCAGTACTGAAAAATCTGCATCACAAGGGCCATGGACCTGATGGAGCAGGTTGAGTCTGTGAGCCAGATTATATGGATGAGGTTTGATATTATACAGGAGGGAAATTCATGATAAAAAATGTGTACTTTGGTACAAACTATATGTAAATAACATCACAATTTAAACGGAAACACAAAATTTGACAACATATATCTAAGCAAAGTACAAGAAAATGTGGATATAGCCTATATACAAAATTAAAGCAAATCTAAAAAAAATGGTTTGTGGAAACCTTTGTGTTGAATTAGTTTTATTTCACTACAACATTCCAGCAAAATGAGAGTTCACTAACTTTACCACATATATTTTCCACATTGGCCTAAAATTACCTTTAAGAGGAAGATTTTTATAAAGAAGATTTAAATAAATCGTGTATATTATCCCCTACCTTTTGGATTAAAAAAAGGATAAATTAATTCCAAAGTGGTTGAAGAGTGTTTTCTCCCTCAAATTATCCTGGAGATTAAAAAAAGAAGAAATGTTGTCCTATCTTTTCATCACATTTAGGGATGACTGCAGTATTTCCCCTGTGCTCCTCTGACGTCCAGTCGCCACCGTGTGCCACAGAGAAGCGCGTCAGGCAGCTGTGTGTGCGCTTCAGCCCAACCCAAGGAAATGACTGAGAGCCGGGGGGGTCGAGCCCATAAAGTTAACAAGCCTGCCTCCTCTCTCCCCCTTTTTTTTTTGGGTAGAGAGGAAAGAGGAGGAGGTGAGGTGGGAAGAGGAGGGAGCAGCCTGAGTACATCTGTGCTGTTATAGTCCCTAGACTGGTTGTTTTATAATTTAGATATTAACAGTTTTCTGGTGATAATTCCACAAAGACACCATGCACACGTCATAGGAAACTCCACAATATAATAGGAGTGACAAAGTAATGTAACATATTACATTATCTAAAGAAAATATCAAATTAAATCCTCGAAAATTCTGCCTCAAAATGTAATATAACTCTATTGTGACAGTGTGAAAGGAGAGGACATTGTGGTGCACAAGCACAATATTTGTGGCAAGGCTCGATTTCATTATATTATGGGTCTACTTGTTACAGTATATTCATACAATCATTGTAAATATAACCTTTTTCCCCATCACAGTGTTGTTTCCCAGATAATAGAGATCATGCACTTTATTTGATCTTTATGTCTGAGGTCTGTAATTTGCACATTTAACTGCTCTCAATGGCAATTTAGATAAAGACACCATAAAGACATGGTATCATCTGAAACAGTTCAAGCCGACTCCACTGCAGTGGAATACAGTGGCATCGTGAGGGGAAACCAATGTGGCTCCGATAGTGAAATCAGTTTCTATTCCAATTAGAACATGTTTTCTAAAAGATATTTTGCCAGAGAAGTTATGGAGGTGAAAAATATATAGAAACATTTTTTTATAAAGTGTTAATGACGTATATTTCTTATATATATATTCAATTTTCTATCACTGTTGGTCTGTATATAAACAACTCTCGGCTCAAACTTATAGGTAGATGTGATCTGTTAGTATTAAATATAGTTTTTTCTTTCATCTTGTCCAATGTCAATGACATTTGCTGAGTCCTATTTATCTTTTTTTTCCTTCAACCACTCTTTACTTGCATAACTTCACATTTGTCTCTGATTAGTAGACTACTGGGAGAGTGCACGGTGATATTATCAAGCTCCACCAAAAAATCATGAGGCAAATGTATTTCAAGGACTGTGATTATAAAACGTATGATTTTGTGTCTTCGCCTAGTTCTCTATTAAATTTTGTTTTGGCTTAGATCGAGTGTTCCTCCTCACCGACTCTCTGATTTCCTTCTCCGTGTTGCCAGCACACAGAGCAAGGCAATAAGTTTGGCGAGCCACAACCATCTGGGAACTTTTCTGATCCAATGCAGCCTCACAAACAGTCGTCTATTATCCCTGAGCTTTGCAGGAGCAGGACTGTGGTGTGTATAAATCCTCAAAATTGTTCCCCATCAGGTGGATGATGAGACTGACAGTCTGTTTAGTAACATGCATTTCTCTTTGGGTGCAGTGTGCACAGTGGTGGAAGAGGCACGCAGACCAGAGCAGTGCCCTGGGGTGTTGGCCGGGGACACGATTTTGATAAAGGCTTTTGCAGATAACATTCCTCCTTTCTAAGCTTCCCCTCTTCCTCCCATGTTGTAGTTTCAGCCTTCCTCTCTGTTTCTCACCCTTTCATTCTCTCTCTCTCTCTCTCTCTCCCCATCTTACACTCTCTCTGTCGCCCTCTCTGTCGCCCTCTCTGTCGTTCTCTCGCTCCCTCGCTGTGGTTCAGTTGATTATGGAGTTGGTCTGGAGCTCGAGGGCTTGGCATCCAAATTAAACTTTTTGGTCCTAAGAGTGTTTTCAAATTAAGTGTCTCCAGAGATTAGCACACCCACTTGTTAGCTCTTGCGTAGGTGTTGCCTTGTGTGCGTGTGCCTTTGTGCGCAGGAGAAAACCAAGAATAATACTGACCAAACTGTTTTTTGGAGGAGGTTTTATTCTATTTTTATCCATTCCAAATTTAAAGTTTATTTCAAATTGGGTTTTCTTTTTGATATCTTCATTCAAGAGTGTGGTATTTTAGTTTGAGAGCAGGACTAATTGATGTCATCTTCCGATTTTCTATTGGTTTCACTTAAAACCCAGCGCTTGTACTCAAATGTACCCAGCTTGTGCTCAAACTGTGCACTTGCACGCAGATATTTTGCTTGGACAGATTTCCTGCGCTTTCCTTCTCCTTGTGCTTATTCTGCTTCTGTACACGTGTGAAGCGTCTCCGCTTGGATTTTTCCACTGCTCTTTGGTTATTTTCTGCTGCACTTGGATTGGAGGGTGGGGGGGAGTGTATGAACCTGGTTAAAGTAACAGCCCATGCGGGAGTCTCCAATAAGTAAAGCTAACACACACATGCAACAGGGGAGCATCAATTTCATTCTATGGTTGGGGAATTTTGACAGATTTGTTGCACAAAAAAATTCAGAAAGCAGAGATTTCACACATGCACACAAGTAGCATGAGCGTGAGGAGAAGAGCTAAAGCTGCAATGAGAAGAGTTGAAGCTGGAGTGAAGGAAATCTGCCTGAGAAGCAAAAAATGTCTGAGTGCAAGCGCACATTTGAGTACAAGCAGAGCAAATCCAAGCTATTTGAGTGCAAGCGCAGGGTTTGTGGTGAAAGCATTACAAAATCTGAACATGAAATCGATAGATCCCGCTCTCAAACTGAAAGATCACGCTCTTGCATAAAGACTGAAAAAAATAAATAAAAATTACATGCTCATCAATGTTGCTTATCATCAAGATGATGAGCTCATTAGGGTTGACGGCCGAGCGCTTAAAGGCCTCCTGCACACTGGTGTATGCACATTCTAACTGATCCCAAATAGTTGACCCTCAACACTGGAACCCAGTCTCATGTTCTAGCAAAGGAACTGTCCTCACTCGTGTATCCTCACAGTCATCCTCTTCATCCTCGCCTCGTTTTATCTCATCAGGAAAGGAAATCTTTGCCTGTTTTTCTCTCTGTGCGCTCTGGAGCTTTTTATTTTATCAGCCAGCACTTCCCCCCCATCCTCCAATAACAAACACAGGAAGCTGCTGTCGCCGGGTAGAACAGACATGGGAGAAGAGAGGCACTGCACTGCTCTACGGTCCCCTCACAAGCGGACTCTGGCCTCAGCTCGACGGGATGCGAAACATCTGTTCGGTGTGATGGGATGTCGGTTTAACACTTTGGTCATATCACACGCAGGGTGATGGATGGCGCTGAAGTGGCAAGGCTGTCAAATCTGAAAATACAACATGTGACAGGCCGTGGTGGAAGTGTTTTTAAAGATGTAAGATCATTGCCAAAGAATCCATGTGTACAACAGTATGAAAATGGGAACATGCAAAAAAAGAGAGCTGATGCAATTTGATCCTTTTTTGGGCAAAATTTGTGCTCTTCTCATACGTGCAGGAGCTGCAGTATAAATACGAATGTGTAGTTTCTTAGACAGTAATGTGCTGTTTGCAAAATGACTGTACAATTATGGAGAACGAAGACTGCACCACATGCACAGGACGGAGAGCAGAAATCCAACATGTGATTACACGCCCAGACAGAGAGAGTGAAAAGTATAAATAAATTTGTGAGCGTCTGTTCATGCTACATATTCAGACACTGTGTTCTCATAAACTGTGTCAGCTACTGGTCTTTCAATACACCAGCTCCATTGTTGCTCACTTATTAAGCATCCACCTCGCTCGGCCTCAGCCCTCCTCCCTCCGTCTCTCAACCACATGTCTGCAGGGGACCTTCTGTTCTTCATTTAGAGCCGCACAAACACGGCTCTCTGTTGAAACCTTGTACCTGGCGCCTGCGCGTCAACACAGCAAGTGCACGGGCTGCAAATTACGACTTCATCCAGTCAACGTGACTCGGCATTTGATCATTTTAATTGCTCCGAGTGATATACTGCGAAGTGTGTTGCGTCTTTGCACGGCTGGGTTCACAAATTAAAGAGGCTCACTGAAAAATATTTTGTTTGTTATTCTTTTTCTTCTCTCTGCGTGGAGACTGCGAGGACACCTATCATTTTTGATGCAGCATGAATTGCGGGAAGGCAGCGTAATCAAGTTGTCTACATGTCATGTTAACTTTAGGTCCTGAAGCTGAGTTATTGATGTCAACGCAGGGATGAGAGGAATACAAATGATAAAGTTAAATGGAGAGTTGTTTCAGAAATCAACGCCAGATACCATCAAGCTTGCACTTACATCACAGAGCTCGGAGCATCTCTAGAGGCTCCAAGATCCTAGATAAAGAACTGTGTATTGTTTCCATGTAGGAGGAGATAGAAACCATGAGGAGAGGGACAAACAGCAAGAAAGATGGACAGTGAGATACAGTGTTGGCGATAGATGCACGGAGAAAGAGAACATGGAGATCAGGGAAGTGGTTTTGTTAATGAGGCTGGCCGGGCACCAGAGCTCCAGTGGCTCTTGTTCCAAAATGGGAGCAGGGGGGGGACCCAGCTCTGAACGTGCTCCAGCTCTCTGCCTTCACCTTCTCTGTTTTAAATCTCCTTCGCTCTCTCTCTTCCAACCACATCTAACTCAACTAGTTCATCTTTCGCTGATCCCCCTCTGAGAACAATCGCCTTATTGTGTCTTCAAATTCAGCTTGTTGTTTGTCCCCTTCAGCTCCACCCTGCCCGGACAGGCTTGTCACCTACAGCTAACCCCAGTAATGTGCTGCCCCACTACTCCCATGTGCACATACATGTACGTCCCAATTACTGTACACACTCCTGTAAGTGAATGATGTCATCTGTGCATGTGTCGGAGGCTCAGACTGGGCCTCGCTCACAGTCACAGTGACCCTAGGTGTTTTTCCCGAGCGGCTGGTTGTAGATGTTTATGTTGGAGGCCATTGGGTGATAGAGAACATGCAGAATGTTTATGTTTTCCTTTCTAATGGGCTCCCTGGGTTCGCACTGTGTCACCAGATATTTTCTTGGACTCTCAGGGACCCCCACGCTGCAGTCCCAACATTTCCCATGTCCCATCCAAACGGCCCCTTTGATACAGAGGCTCTTCCTGCCGCAGACTCAGACTGGAGACATGGCTTAATCCTCCTCAGTCAACATATTCTCAAAGTATCACACACTTGAATGAAGAGAATGAAAACAGAGTCAGACCTGTGTTTTGAGCGGATCCAGATTCCACCGTAATGTATGATCCCTTTTATACAACCGAGACAATTTTATATAATAATCAGTTCAATTACTGTGTAAATTACACATTGGCTTTAATACGGAGCAAAAACATTACAGTCATTTCCATAATCACAGATGAGATGCGAGAGAAAAAGATGGGTTTGGTGTTGGTAAAATGAAAGGAGCTCTGGCTGACTGAGCAAACTACATGATTTTTCTGCAAATCCTTCCTGATTTTAGGAAGATTATAATGAGAGGAGCAGTAGAGGGAGAAGACGGATACCGAAAACCCTGATGATAATGCGAATGTTTATTTTTCCTTTTTGTATCTGTGTGGTCTGGTGGTCAGATGTGTGATCCTGCTGCAGCTACAGGACCAGTCCCTGGCCATGAATCAGACAGGAGAAGGTATTTGGGGGAATCTTCTCCATTTCCAGTGGGTTATTTTCCAAGTGGACTGAAGCCAAGGTCGAGCCGGAGTTACGAGGATGGCACACTCCCCAGCGCCTCACCAGCCTGGGAGCACAACACACAAACACTTGAATTTAGATATATCATGCAGAATTCTATATCTAATGGACACTTGTACCCTATAGGAGCTACTTTTGCACTTTTCTTTTAAATTCACATAGTCAACCACATGTAAGACCTGAACATTATATCTTGTGATTGAGAATGAAAAGAGATAAAGAAAGGAAATGTAGACAGTAAAAGTAATGGATAAATTGCTAATCTAAAATAAATAAAGAGTTATGGTTATATTTAAATCGCTGGGTGCCAATTATTAGCTAAAAGTAGTTGACAAAGAATAAAACATCCATATCCCATCTCTTCGAGTTGGAATAAACATAGAAATATCGACATTTACAAATTTGGTTCAATATCAGTTTCAAATCAATTCAAATGAAAACATATAGAAGAGCACGGGTGTTGTTGATTAAAGGCCTCAGGGGTGAATAACATATCTCATCTGCGATTGGATGCAAAACTATAAAAATATCTCAAGATGAGAAGGAGGTGCCATATTTTGGCATGAAGGACAGATGCCAGTGTCAATAAACAAAAAGGCAGCAGAATTGATACCTCCTGCGAGGGGCCACTACTCGTCTGAATGTTCGGATGTTTGTCACACGTGAAAGGCAAACGGAAAATTGGGTCATGTCTTAAAACATCTTATGTTTCTTTGAACAACTCTTCTCCATTATTCTTTTAGCGTTATTACAGATTCGAAATATATACATGATACAGGGATTCCAGGTTGTCTTTCCAAAGAAAACAATGTGTGACTCCACTTTTTAAAATAATCACTGGGTCTTTGTCTTTCAAACAGGAATGAGACAAGACTTTAGGATTGTTTCTTAGGTCACTTCTCGGCAGTTGCGAGCTGACGGACGTTGGCCAACTTTTCTGTTTGAAGTGCATGCATCGAGTTGGGCTGCTGACCACAATAACAAACACAAGGTCATGGACATCGTAATTGTTGTTTTGTTTACCATGCTGTGTTAGCGCAAAGGACAAACTGGTGCAGTTCAGTACAGATTAATGAGAAACTGTCTTCATCTTTTCTTTTTGAAATGTGGGCTTGAAAACTTGTATTTGTAAAGACACTGAATACCCTACAATATCCTTCTTTGCTGCTTTTCCAAGCGCCTTAAAATAATTTCCAAAGGGAGCCTCACTTGCTTAACTTCACTCCTTAACACTTAATTGACGGTAAATGTGATTCTACCTGATCTGGTTGTTGTCCAGTCTGAGCACCTGCAGCTTCTTAAACTGCCGCACACAGCGAGGGACCTCCCGCAGGTGATTGTTGTCCAATAGGAGCTCAACCAGGGAGCGGTAGGTTCCAACAAAAGACGGTCGCTGTAAACCCTCGTTGCTCAAGGCATTATGGGATAACCAGAGGGAGCGTAGGCCGGGCCGCAGGTGGCGGAACGCGAAGGTGGGGATGTGCCTGATGTTGTTGTGTTGGAGGTGCAGTTTGTGGAGAGGACGAGGCAGATTCATCGGGACAGAGGTGAACTGGTTGAAGGACAAGTCCAAGGCTTCCAGGGACCTGAGGAGAAAAAGCCCACAGAAGAATCATGATTCTCAGAGATGTACGAGAAGACATTTTACTGATAGTGCTTTCAGCGACGGATGGAGAGTGCAGAGTGGGAGTCTAAGATGCGGGGGAGACATGGGGAGCAGTGGGGGAGATAATACTGGGGTCTGGGGGGTAAACTGTAAGAGAGCATGGCAGTTTGAGGGGGAAATTGTGGTTGATAGAGTGGTTGATAAAGGGAAAACAAATGTTTTGTTAGTGGTAAAAAGAATGAACGCTCATGGAGGGAGGAGCAGATCTCAGGGGTCGGAGGCAGAGACACAACACAGAGCCTCAGTGTTCTCTCTGGAAGATCCCACACAGCTGTTGTGAGTTTGTGGCCCAGCTCACAGCAGGAGATGAACCTCATTTCCTGTTCTTCCACCTTTCACAGACCACACTCAACAGCCAATGAACTCAGAGCATCGTCAGGAGGCCAGCCAATGCCCATGCAGTGGAGTGAAATGAGGCCCAATGAGGAATCAAGGAGAGAGGAGGATTGTGGATGTGGGAGACGCTTAGACTGACATGTGACTGACTGACGTTGAGTGCCTCAGCATTTCTGCCGCTAAGTGACTTACGGTAAGACCCCTTCATTAACTCTCAACCCTTGAACTTTGCAACTCCCAGGATGCACTGCTGTTTTCACCCCCATGAGATGATGTGGTACGATGCCAAGGAGTTAAAATCCCTGAATTGATCAAAATGTTTATATACCAACATTTTACCAATTCAGGGCCATGCAAACCAGTAAGTCCATGTACTGACTTTTCAACCATACCCATGACATTTTGAATGACAATGAAGAACCATTGATTTAACTGAACCAACAAAGGGTCCAACAAAGAACCAATTTTTGCTGATGTTCTTTGGGGCACCTTTCATGAACCATCAAAAATGGTTCTTTGACGCACCCTTGGGGGTTCTTTATAGAACCATATGCAGAAATGGTTCTTTAAACAACCTCTGGCTAAAAGGTTAGCATCACTTCAAACAACCATTTTTGGTTCCAGATGGCACTTTTATTTTTCTGTGTGTATATCAATTAATTTCAGGTAATTGGTCTGTGTTGCAGGAAAGGTCATGGTTGGCATTTGTCCTTCCTCCCTCAGTTGCGTGGAACAAGGTCCAGTGTGGAGGTTGGTTACGTACCCGCCTAAGGGAGGTGTAATAAAACATCACATCAGTACAACCATAAATGTGGGAAAGAGCACAACGGTAGATTGAACTCAAAACCAACACGAGCCAACACTCACTCACTGCACAGCAGGCCTTTTGTGTAACCTACACGTATCGTGGCAGTTATGGATTCCTGTGAAAAATGTGTTTCTGTTGAAAATTTAAACCCAACATATATCACTTGATCCGTTCTCCGCACTGCTTGGCTGGTGTTGATTTGTATTCTCCATCTTTGCCAGGAAGCTCAGCAGCAGTCCGCTCAGAGCTCCATATGGTAATGATGAGGTATTAATGGGGGACACGCAGTCCTCTCTTCTCAGAGGACCCCACCCTCCATACCCCCACCCACTGTCACACACACACACACACACACACACACACACACACACACACACACACACACACACACACACACACACACACACACACACATAGGGAACATGATGTACAAGAAACTGATGAATTAACATAATTGACATGTATGATGTGTGAATTTCTAAATGCAAATTCACAAATGATTACTGCATTATCAAACTAACAAACATGCCCTAAAACAATTTCTTTCCAGGATTAATTTATGACTTCATCTCTGAAATATTTAATAGCGAAACAAAGAGCTATCACACAAAATCCAAAGTTTATTGTGTGCATGAATTTGTGTGTGTGTCCATGTTTGAGAGCGAAACACGGCCAGGAGTAATCAAGCTGCTCTGCTTATCCTCAGGATGTTGGGTTGTAACAGGAATCTGCACACAGGGATTATACACACTTTGGGAACCAAACCAGGATAGGTGGTGTAGCCAGGCGGAGCAGCTGCGCCAAACCGGGTGCACAGACCAAGACTTGATTTGAATAATGGTTTGATGGATGGATGATGGCAGAGAAAGGGTTTAGCTATATTGTGTCATTGTGTTGCAGGCTTCTGTGTACACTGAATTTATTAACATAGACTGACGTGTGGTATTTTAGGCCGTTAGTCACATCTGTTGAGTGCAGACTGAAGCACATTTGGATTAATTTATACACTGAATATGACTGTGGCTGTACTTAGTGTATGGTGTTCGCCCACTGTGAGTTTACTTCTATGTCTAGGGTACATATATCAATGTCACATTTAAATGTGAACTAAATTACTATTCAATCAAAGTCAGAGGTTTTCACATGACACAAGTGTGATGCTTCATCATTGTGTTTTTGTGTGGTGGTGGTGTGTGCATGTGTGCTTGTTATGCCACGTAAGCTTATTGCAAAACCAATTTGTGGGGGTCTGAAGATAAAAGAGCTTTCATTACACGTCCTGTCAGGCTCCGACACGTCATGACGTGACGCAACACACACACACAGCTTTGATGTGATGATCAGTGAACCTGTGCCTCCGTGCAGTCAGTGTGAGCGATGATAAATGTAACCACAGATCCTCTCCAACAACTGCCTCTCAGTCAAAATGACACAAAGGATGAAAATCAAATGAATATATATACATATCAAATTCAATCAGGACGTAATGACTTCCTGTTTAAACATAATGTCAAACAAAATGAGACAAAGTTTCTGTGTCACTTGTCAATTACTACTGCCGCCACAGTTTGACTGTTTTCTGTTTTTAGTTAATGACCCATGTTAAATTGCAGAGCACGCAAAATCCAGATTACAAACACTTTCCATTAAAAATAATAATTGGAAACATATTACCCGCAAAATGTTATTATGATGGACTTTTGGAATGACTGAATATGTGATTATTTATGGTGCTTTCATCAGTGAAAGTAACTTGAAACATGTGGTTCTGTTGGCTGGCAGCAGGGATGTGATCATGATTCAATTTTGAGTGAGTGCGGAGACATTTAACAGATATTTGAGCTGACAGCTTCATAAAAAGCCAGGAGAAGATGTGAAATGTGTGTGTGTGTTTGACAATGAAAGCTGTCCATGAAGAAAGACAAGTTGGCTCTTAGTACAAAGTCATACTACTGCAGATGTTGATTAAATTACAAATATGTACTTGACACATGTATTTGACGTACTTAAGTATTTTTGAAAGTACTTATTAAAAACTAGAAATACTGTCCTGTGGTTGTTTGCCTCCATCAAGCAGTGCAATTTCAGTCGACATGCATTTTCCACCTTTGACAACTGAAATCGAATCAGTTCGTCTTTGAGTACAAGTGACAACTGGTCAAAATTTGAAGAAAATTCCCTAAAGGCAGACTTGAGATATCAAGAGGCCAAACACATGTTTTGTGAGGCCGCCACGACCTGCTACCACCCAAATATAATGAGTTTATTCATGAGGCCAAGTGAACATTTGTAGCAAATTTGAAAAAAATGTCCTCAAGGAGCTTTTACAATTATTGGGTTCACAAGAATGGGACAGAGAGACAACCTGAAAACATAACGCCTCTGGGTCCAAAAACATGGCCACTGGGAGCAAGAAAGCAAACATATCTTAGCTGAACTATTAGGCTATAATACACAAACTGATCACAGTTTACCTGCACAGTAATTTACAAGGTACAGTATATAATGAGGTGAGGTGCTAGCATTCAGCCTGGTCTGCATGAGACAGATCCCAGGTCCAAGCTGCTCTCCCAAGCTCCCCCTAAACATCCAGTATATCCTCCACTCGTACCTCCGATCCCTGCAGCCCAGCAAGAGGCAACAATAACACTGACTTCATGACATGGAACAGAGGCGCTCCACTAACCAGAACCACACTGCAGATTATTATCTTTCTTCAGACAATTTACTTTTCATTCTCTCGCTCCCTCTTTTCATTCCCTTTCTGTCTGTTTTTCCACACACCTCCGCAGAGCAACATAAGGATTTAATTTCTCCCGAAATTCAACATGGATTTAATCGTCATGTGCAGAACAACATCCAATCCAACTACTTGACCTTTGACCTCTCAGGTGTCCTCTCCCGCAGAGTTAGTGGAGATCGGGTCAAGTTCAATTTGTTCACACTTGTCTTTGCAGTGCTGAGGGAAGCTTTTAAAGGAAGGAGGCTAATAAGCTGCCGCTCTCACCACTAATCAGGTCAAGTGTCAGGAGTCAAATACACCTGAGTCAGAAGTCAAATGAAGAGTTGACGTGCAGCAGGACAGAGCCGTCTCTTCTCCGTCCCAGAGGTTTTTTATTTTCCCTCTGAGGTCACAACATGTCATCATTTCTTCAGTCAGATTTTGCCCCGAATTTATTTACTCAGCTTTAGATTTCTACGGTTCTATCCTGTCTTTCCTTCCCTCTCTCTTTCTTTTATTTATTTTACTCCGTTTTCCCTGAATCTCCCACTGTGGTGCACAAGGACCCGAGGGAGCAGAGAAAAACCCACTGGAATTCACCATATTTAAACATGACACACACGCACAGACACCATCTAGACACATTGAGACAAACACAGAAACACACACACACACACGTATGTATGCAGGCAGAACATTGCCCTTGAGCTCTCCCTCACACGTCTGCTCGTCTGAGTACACAAGGTCAAGTGTGATAACTTCTGCATGTGTGAGAGAGAGGGAAGGAGAAGAAGGAGGAAAAAGAAGGTGAAGAAGAATACGAAGAAGAAGAATGTGTGATAGATTGATACCTTAACATGCTAAAGAAGACAAAACGTACTGATGTGGATTAAGTGAGTGTGTTTGCATGTGGATTACATGGGTCAGCACCTGATACTGATACTTACTATCAGTTACTACTTAAATTATAGGAATAGGAGGTGTATCATCTTTTGACGGAAATGTGTTATGTTAAGTACCGCACGCATCAAATGAAAACCTAGAAAAAACAATCAAAACTCATAACAAAAGGATCCAGATTGCCAGAAAACACCAGTCCACCCTCTTGTGGCGGACAGAGGGAGTGCATTTAAATAGATGGATTGATGGATGGATGGATGGATGGATGGATGGATGGATGGATGGATGGATGGATGGATGGATGGATGGGTGGGTGGACGGACATACTTGACATGGGTCCAGGCGCGGTCACCAATCCTTTGCTCGTGCAGCAGGTTGTGACTCAGGTCCAGCACTTTCAGATGGACACAGCCCCTCAGTGGCTCCTCTGACACCTCCATAATCTGGTTTCCATTCAACTCCAACTCCTGGATGAAAGAAAAAAAGACAGGCGTTGGAACTACTCTCATCCTTGTGTCTATGTATAACGGGGGAGGATTCAGTGAAGTTATATGAGTGCACCTGAAGAGAGCGAGGAAGGCCCAGAGGGAGGGAACGGAAGCGGTTGTTGTCCAACTGGAGTCTCAGGAGCTTCTTCAGAGGTCTGAAGGAGAGCGGTGACACACTGCCATCATGAAGAATATTCTCCTCCAGCTCCAGACTCGACAGGTTCCTCAGACCTGGAATAATATTTTTAAAAAGATTATTTATATAGCACCTTTTAAGACATAGTTTTGGAGGAGCTGTAATTTATGTGGACTCTGTCGGCTCAGGCAGGTGAAGAGAGAATTGCAAAGATCCAAATGACAGGAAATGAAAACACGAATAACAATCTCTAGGTTTCTTCTGGTTAAAACACGATGGTCTTTGAAAGTTTCCTGAGCTGCAGAAAACTCGACTGGAGAACTGTGTTGACGACTATTCAAGGTGAGGTCATTGTTAAAGGTGACACCAAGATTTTTTGCCAATGTTTTGGGATAGAGAACCCAGGTGCTTCCCGGTGCGTGTAATCATAGCCACTATTTTGAGAGACGCCTTTTATTTCTCAGTCCTGTACACGACTCCTACCTTTGAAACAGTCAGGTGTGAGTGTAGTGAGCTTGTTGCTGTTCAGCTTGAGCTCCGTGAGAGACAGCGGCAGTGGTGGGATCCTGGTGAGCTGGTTGCCATCCAGGTTAAGTTTCTTCAGAAAGGTCAAGTTCTACATGACACACAGCAAAAAAGAAAAGAAACGAGAGAGACAGATGGATTTACAGGCCAGGGAGATAAAACAGACAAAAATGGACACTTCTTTTGAAAATCCATAATTTCACATCCCTCTCGCCAAGCAGGACACAATCACAGCTGACAGAAATACACCAAATGAGAGAATGTCAGATCCGAGCATCTACTCCATGTCATCTATCATGTTGTATTTTGGGCAAAGCTGCTCAGTGTGGCTCCTCAGTTAAAGCTGCTGCGGTCGGTGTGTGTGTGTCAAGTAAAAGCAGTGGACGGCATCTTTTGCAGGATCCTTCTAGCCAGGCCATCGGTCCTCTGTCATTACCGGGATGCAAGGAGAAAATTGTCGAGAAAAAGAAAAAAAAGAAAATCCCTAAAAATAATTTCCCTTTTATTCTCTACACCATTGGCTGCAGCTGTTTTCCGACAGGTTTGTCCCAGCCAATACCGTGAGAGAATGTCAATGGTGGTGTGTAATGATTGGTCAGAGTGCGGCGGGCTGCCTCCGTGTGGTCAGGATCTGTGTCATTTGGAGGTTAGACCAGGGGTTATTCTTAGAGAGGATTAGTTAATGCAATTTTCAGTGCTCTTTTATTACCGTAATGATACAGGAAGCAGCCTAACTTTTATTTTAATTAGATGCAAAGTAGCTAGTAAAACTAGAGCTAGAGTCTTATAACTCACAAATTCACTCATTTCACATGTAGAAGGCTGCAGATTCCCATGATCCCCACATGAAGGAGGTTTTTTTATGTCAATATCAGATCAGTTCTATATGTGTTAACCTTTACCACCTATAAAAGTAAAATTAAATAAAAGCAGCTGCAAATGCATTCGCACCACCCGTGTTTGGGCTTTGCACCAACTCAGTAGGACCATAAATCTGCATTACTGTCTATTGCACTATATTGCAGTGATTATATATATATTTTAACTCTTAATGAAACAAGGTGTTCATAGTGGAAGGCAAAGAAAGAATTCCATTGTACAGCCTCTGTACATATGACAATAAACACTTTGAGCTTGAACTTTTACACATGCAGTAACACTTAAAAGCTGTCAGCTAAAACAATTGAACATTATTGTTGCACTTTACTGTCCTGTGTATGTCTAACACTCCATCCATCCATCCATATACCGTTTGGGGGTCACTGGGGGAGCTGATAATAGCCAGCGCGTCACAGGTCCAACACAGAGACAAGTAACCATTCACAAAATTTAGAGCCTCCAATCGACCCAACCCCAATTTGCATGTCTGATGTCAGAGAACCAGAGAAAACCCACACAGACACTGGGAGAAACCGAGAAAGGCCGCGGCCAAACCGGGATTCAAACTAGGAGCCTTCTAGCTGTGAGGGGGAAGTACTGACCACTGCACCTCAGCCCAACACTCAATTTAATGCTCAAAATAGAAACAGAATACAGGTTATTTTCACTGTGTGGAACTTCTTTCTTTCTTTCCTTTTTTGTTTATTTCTTTTTCTCCTTTGTGAATTTGTATTCCATCCCCCCATGTAACACTTTAGTATTTTAAATCAACACTATGCAACTTTTTTGACCTTATAATAGCAGCTTCCAAATCTGTTAGCTGCTACACTGACTTGGAAAAGGGAGAATGCCTCTTTTCACACCACAAAACTTTGGTGAGCAGAGTGGCTGCAGGGGGCGCTGTTGCTTAAGTGGCAGAGAGTTGTACATTCAAACATGATTTAACTTTACAGGTGTGATGCACAGTACTCTACGGTCACCAGTGTGGACAGCAGTGTTGGATGAATCAGATGAAATACGGAGCAGAGATACTCACAGTCAGGGGCTTTTCACTGAAGGACTCATCGTCCAGCTGGTTCTTGCTCAGGTCCAGTGTGTCAAGGTTCAACAGGCCAGAGAAAACCTGTGGCTCCAGGATTCTGATGTTGTTTTCTTCAAAGATAAATCACGTTATTGCACAAGATGTCGTTCACATAGTAGCCTATACTGTAAGAATGTAATATGCTGTGATAAGTATTTCGACAGGACTTGACTCAGATGTCATGGTGACACATTTGTGCTGGGACTTATTGGTCAGTGAACTTTGTCAGAGAAAGAATGAACATCACGTCAGGTTTCCGTTACTGACACTATATGTAAAGAAATATTATGTGTGTGTGCTACTTTCGTACAGTGAATCTGCCACCACAGCGTGTAAACGCGCGCACACACACACACACGCACACACACACACACACACACACACACACACACACTAATACACACCTGCCATGTCCAGCTTTGTGGCCTCCAGGTTGTGGATGATTGGCAGGTGAGTCATGCCGATGCCCCTGCAGCTGATTTCTCTGTCAGTGGTCTGACACTCGCCAAGAGGAGACTCCGTGAAGCTACTGTGTGTTTCTGTTTGATCGGTGGGAGGCTCAGTGGCCTCTAACTCTTCTTCTTCCTCCTCCTCCTCCTCCTCTTCTTCTCCCTCTTCTTCTTCTCCCTCTTCTTCCCCCTCTTCTTCTTCTTCTTCCTCTTCCTGACACAAACAATTTATAGAATTACATGACAGATAATTGCTTCATTAAATAAACTGAAAACAAAAGAAATCGTCTTATTTGTCAGAAAAGAGGAAGGAAACCTCTTCTTCTTCATCGTCGTCATCATCATCATCGTCGTCGTCATCATCGTCATCATCATCGTCGTCGTCGTCATCATCATCATCATCATCTTCTTCTTCCTCCTCCTCCTCCTCCTCTGCTTTCTCTGGATCCGTCAGCCTCTTCTTCTCAGCATGAAGTTCTCTCAGTACAGCCATGAGGGCGCTGGATTCCACTTCTGCTTTTCCACGCTTCCTCCAGCCCATCAGCGGTTGCCCCACTCCTGCCTACAAAGATAAAAATACACCAACACTTTAAATCTAAGGAGTAAATCAGTGTAAATCAACTGATTCTTAAAGACGTTGAGAGATGTTTTGTATTTGTCAGTTCCTACTATTCTATATGCGTTGGCTTCCACTGTAGCTGCATGATTGGCCCTCCCCCCGGCTCCTCTCCTTCTTCTATCAGCCTCCACGTTTCTTTGCTGTTCCATCTCCTCTTCTGCCTCCAAATTCAGATGCTCGTCCTCTCTCTCTTCATCATAAAGATGACACCAAGGGTGAGGGGCACAATTAGAGACATCAATCAATCAAAAAGTAGGTTTTTCACTATGATGTATGAGCTGAATAACTTCAAACTAATTCAGTTATTAAAAGAATTTTCATCCAAGAACATGCAGAAAAAAAAAAACAGCTTACCAGCAGGAAGCATTGATCTTGACACATGTGAATCTGACAAGGTCCCAGCTGTATCAGTTCCTGGTGGAAGAACGGCTGCTGTTTCTGCATCAGGTGCCTCAGAAGAAGTTTCAAGGTGAGCATCCATGTCCTGCCAAGAGTTCAGGCTTAGTCCTGATAAAATTGTGCCACTCAGACAAATGAGCATGATCCATGTCCTTGGTTTCTCCATTTCTGGATCAATTCAAGCTTTTTTCCGATTGACAAAAACGTCCCAGAGCTTTAAGATCCTCAGCGATGAAGAAGCGAATCCGAAGAAAGGGCAGACGATTGTGCCAAACTGTAGAAACTGAAACTGTCAGAACCTTTAAGAAGTAAAAAAGTCAGAAAAGAAGAATTTCAGATTATTAACACAGAGTAAAAACTGTGGTGAAGTTTCTCCACAGTGACGTATTGCACATGTCCCCTTCTCAGAGTGAAATGAGGAAAAGAGTGAGAGGATGGGGAGGAATATCCAGCAGGCCGAGATGTACAAAAAAAATAAACCCTCACATTGTTAATAAGGGCCCTGGTTCATCGCACCATGAAATACACAGACCCGCCCTGCTCCTCCTCGTCTCCTCGGCCTTTCATAACTGTCTGCTAACACCGGGTGGAAAGACAGAGGTTTGTGGAGGAGATAAGAGACGAACAAGATAAAAAACAGCAACACAGTAACTTTCATACACATGCGATAGGTTCCAGTTGGACGCTGTCCTGTAGTTTGACAGATGAATTCACGATGTTCTGTATGTTTTGTGTTTTTCTCCTCACTGAATCAGACTGGGATCTGAGCAGACTGCTCTGATCTTTGACCTTTTACGACACGAGACAGTTCAGGTTGGAGTCAGCCTTGTTTGGCCAAGCTCCACTAGCGTGTATGTACGAAATCAAACACGACCTCTGTGGACATAGACAATGAGCCCGTCTTCACATTCTGTACACACATACTGTACATTGATTGTCTAGTACTCCGGATTGTGTGTGCATCTCCACCTTCGACGCTCGAGCCAAGCAGGTGCCACTGGCTGAGTGTTGAGCCAAAGTGGGATTTTCACTGTGGGCTGAAACTTGCTGACAGACTTTATTTGCTCAGTAACCACACACACATGCACTAAATCGGTTGACATGTACATGAATGCTGTTATATCCCAGACAACCTGAAAGACACGATTAATTTATAGATCTGAATTATGCATCAGCTCTTGGCCGTGAAACAGGTTTTTATATTTCTGTATCTGGAGATCAGCTGATGAGACGGAGACGGCAGCAGAACCCAGACATGTTCCAAATGGCACATCGGACAACTTAGCACTCAACACTGAAACTCTCGGGTCCCCGCGTATTCTTCCAAGGTAAATAGCGATGTTGTCCAAAGACCATACATTTAAATCTTGACATGAGCATGCAGTAACCCACTAACCACATTCGACCTCATCCGAAACCTCAGTCAGACAACACCCTGGTTGACCAGTTCCCACTGCAGAGAATGGTACTCAAGTGTAAAATATCAAAAAATACAGAAACAGCTCTCAAACGCAAGCCGTAAAAAAAAGAATTGGGTTTATTTAGTATTTATGTTTATATTTTATATTTTATATTAGGAAAATCGTATTTGCTAAGACTTCCAAAACAAAAGAATCTTGAAACTAGAATGGCACTTAATAGAGCAGATACCTCCACCAAGGCCCAACAGCCTCCTTAAGGAGCCACATTTAAATTCACCAGATGCAGATTTTTATTGTGATCTGCACCAAACTGCACGAATGCTTAAATATCAGTCTTATTAACGTGCTTGAGTTGTTTTTAGTTTTTATTTGATCAATATCCATGAATTAATGTTTGAGAAATCAAAAATGTTGAAAAACTCACAATGTTAAAGTGAAAAGAAAATAAAAAAATCTGGATACCGCCCCTGATCCGGATCCACACAAAATGTATGGCTTCTTCCCTGAGCCATACCGCACCCTTCAACCAAGTTTCATGGTAACTGGTCGAGTAAATTTAGCAAAATCCCGCTAACAGATAAACAATCCAACAAACAAACAAACGTGAAAATATAAGCTCCCTGGCCGAGATAAAAAATAAAACGCTTCAATATAAAAATTGCCTGGTAAAAAGGAATATCTTGTCGGACAGAAAGTGAACATTTCAAGCCTTAATATAAGTCACATGTACGAAATGGTAAATTTATGTCAGCACGTAACATTCCAGATGAACTTTGACATTGATGCTGCGAGCATAGCATCAATATGCTAATGCAAGACAAATTTACTTACGTTCACAATCTTTGTTTAGTACGTTCACACTAGCAATTGAAAAACAAATCCAGCTCAGGTTGATGGAAACGCCTTTGGTAATAAACCAAACTGGACGAAGTGAAATTTTGACCGGACAATAAATTAGGGATATCACCAAAGTAATTACGTTTCATCCATGAGGGGAACATGACAATTTATACAACATTGTCAAAACCTTTAACCAAAGAGCAAAATGTTTCATAAATGTGGACCCTAAGGGAAAAAATATCAGATGATCAAAGTTTTAGATTTATCCTCCAGGTACAATTAATGCCAAACATTACATAGTCTATAACGCTTATTCTTTGAGGGTCGCAGGAGCCAATCCCAGGAGACATAAGCGAGAGGAGGGGTACACCCAGACAGGTCCCCAGTGTATCAGTGGACCAACAAACAGAAAACCATTCACACCTACAGATTTAGTCTATTATCAACCTCTGCATGGTTTTGGATGGTGGGATGAAGCCGAGTGTTCACTCCAAACAGAAAGATCCTGGTCGAACTGGAATCAGAACCAGGGACCTTCACTAATCTGAGGCAACAGTGCTGACCATTGCAACACCATTAATGTCTGCACAAAATATTCTGACAATCCCTGAAATGGTTGTTGAGATATTAAAAAAGGACAAACGCATTATGCATCAGGATATTATTTTTTATTTCAGCACATCACAGCAATCACACGATGACAGGTGAAATGCAAGTAACACTGTGCAATGCCTGTGTGGTAAGGAACCATGAGAGGAAGAAGAGTTCATTAGTAAACTGGTTTGACTTCTCACACTCAGGGTCTTTGAAGCACAAATCTGGACCCAAGCTTTTTGACTGAGCATTTATGACTATGACTAAACACAACAAAAAGTTATCTCGTACATTAGATTTATGACAAACCGTAACAGTGCTGCTTAGAAAAAGACCGCCAAGAAGGGAAGCGAGAAATCACAAGAAATGGACGTTAGGAATGTGTTAAGAAATGATTGGAACGCAAAACAAGTTGTGGCCCGAGGAAGGTTCAGAACATAGACAGGCAGCTGGCATGACGGGATATTAAATCCAGTTGTCAACATACAACATTTACAGTAATCATCAATGCTTTTGTCCGAGCTACATCCAGGACACCATTTGAAAACAAGATATGAGAAAGGAACCCTTTTCGATGGAAGAACAGAACTCTTCTGGGGAGAGGTAACTGAACAGTGCATGATTAATGTTATTAACACCACACTTCACTCTAATCCTTCCCACCTCTATAGCTGTGTCAATAATAATAATTCACTGCATTTGAGTCAAAGCCACGAGCAGAGATGGTCTTCACTTGATCATGCCAGAGAGCTCTTAAGCTGGGCAGAAAATTGGGTGAGAGTAAACAGAGAAACACGTGCGAGATCGGGAACAGTCCTTAGTTCGCAAAGGTCTGACGCACGGCTTTAGCGATGTGCTTGGCGCTGATACCGAAGATGTCCAGCAGCTCAGCGGACTTTCCGCTGCGGGGAACACCAGACACTGCCAGTCGGTTCACAATGATGCCGGGCTCTGCACCAACAGCTGACAGGACTGCTTCTCCGAGACCCCCTACATAGAGGAGACAAGACCGGAGAGATGGAGGTTTTCTGAATAGGTCTACCAGGTGCAGGTAGCTTGAGAAAAATCTCAGCACAAAACCTTTCAATAATATTTAAAAATCCAACCAATGAGGGACCAGCCAGTCCCAGTTAGCTTTATAATCATGGCCCCCTGACATATTCTTGGCAAGAAACAAAACCTGTAAATCATCAAACAGGTGGGGTACTTGCTAAAGTATCAGGAAATCAAAGCACAGCAGAAAACCAACCCACCCTCCTTGTAGTGGTCCTCCACAGTGATGATTTGTCCCCCTGTGGCTCTGGCACTTGCCAGAATGGTAGAGGCATCCAGGGGCTTGATGGTGAACGGGTCAATCACTCTGATGTTCTTTCCTAGAGGAATTGATTAGAAATGTGTTATTTTTATTAGGCCACAACAGCTAAATGAATGACTGATGACCTGATTCCCTGAATTGAACACTGGAATTGTAGATGGTTGTTTTAAGACTAATTCCTGAATTCAGCCACTAGAGGGCAACATAAGTTTACCTTCACTGGCCAACATATCAGCAGCAGCAAGGGCCTCATGGAGAGTAATACCAGCTCCGATTACAGTCACCCGATCATTGTCAGACTGGCGCACCACCTGGTTTAATACAGACATTTATTTATGTTGCAGTTCTTCTGGCTTCCGTTCCATTCTCTTTTGATTCTAATAATCGACAAGAATTGATGTGTGTAAAATCATGGTAGTGATCATTACCTTGGCTACACCGATTTCAAACTTCTCATCTGGTGAGTAGATCACTGCAGTTTCTGGTCTGCTGGTACGGATGAAACAGATACCCTGAGAATATAGAGCGATGCGTTACAAGATAATGTCACGTGGAGAAGGCTTACTGGACAAGCTTTAATAAGAGGCTGCCCCACCGACCTTTGTGTTGGCTGCTAGCTCGACAGCCCTCTCTGTGGACACTGCATCACTGGGGTAAAACACAGTGCATGTTGGGATGGCACGGAACATGGCCAAGTCCTCCAGAGCCATCTGGGAAGGACCATCCTCACCTTAAGGAGAAAATGAGATCAGTCAGTGGTGGGGTGCAAACTGAACGCTTCCCAATAAGTGACCCCTCAGAAGAAAGCTCACCGATGGAGACTCCACAGTGGGATCCTACCAGGTTGACGTTGGTCTGGGAGATGGCTCCCATACGGATCTGGTCATAAGCTCTAGACAGGAAGGCCGAAAATGTGCTGGCGAATGCGACCGTGCGGTCACGGGTGGCACAGCCGATGGCCACTCCTACCTACACCAGCAATTATTATCAAAAACTGGTTAGTTATAATGACAGTGGATGGGATTAAGCAGAGGTTAAGTGTGGAGGCTCAAGTAAACTGGTCACAGGTGACGAGCAGTAGAGACAATCCGGGATTATCAGGCTAGAGAATGAATAGTAACAGATTAGACCAATTTGGAGCAGATTACAGTAGTTAAGAGTGTAGGTTGAGCCAGATACATCTACAGTCTTTCATAACCGTTATGACACTTGACAGGCCAGAGCAGGTAAACAGATTTCAGTACAAAACACTTCCAACTGTATTTGAACATTATGTAGATTTACAAGAACTCTGAATTCACCTTGTTTCATGTTAAATTTTGCATCTGAGGAAATGGCATCAAGAGCATTTAAAAAAAAAATGTTTTAAATAAATTTAAAAAAGAATCACTCTAGAGGACTAAACTACTATGTACCATATTCTGTTCAGCGATGAAACACTCGATGTAGCGGTCGGGGAAGGCCTTCTTGAAGGTCTCGGAGAAGGTGGAGTTTTTCGTGTCCCCATCCAGGGCTACCACTCTCTGACTGGCCTCGCCCATCTTGGTCAGCGCGACGCCGTATGCTCGCCTTGTTGCCATCTGACAAGACGGAGAGGAAATGGGTGTTGAGCGATTAAAAAGATTAACACATCAAAATTTTATTTTTGTAGGAAGTCTCAGGTGTACAAGTACCTTGTCTCCCTTTTTGTAGGCTGGGGGGGACGGCAGAGAGATGGTGCTCAGGTCTGCAGGTGCTGTGTCATCATTGGGCAGTTCAGGGCAAAGGGTCTTGTTGGGGACCTGGATCTGAGACTGCAAGTGTTTCAGGAGGCCTTCGACTTTGTCCTTAGGGATGGGCTTTCCATGCCAGTTTTCAAGATCCTCGATATCTACAGCCAAGGGATGAAGATGATAAATCACATTCAAAGAACTGAAGAAGAAGTTGATTAATATTCACCATATGAAATGTTTCCTTACTTTTGAGTCCTTTGCCCTTGAAGGTCTTGGCGACAATGCAAGTGGGTTTGCCCTTGACCTGCTTAGCCTGCCAGAAAGCTTTGCACAGTTCCTCCACATCATGTCCATCCACTACATACGTGTTCCACCTGCACAAACATGGCTAAATTTTAACAACATGCTACACATCAAAAATTAAATATTAACCCAAAAGCAAAAGGGATGTATTGCACATCTAAGCAAACAGGTTAGGCTTAAAAATCATTAACTGAGCTAAGAGGAGCAGAGATAAAAAAAAGAACGGTCAATATTTCAATAGAGGGGAAGAGAAAGTCCAACAAGAAGTGGCCAAATGAAGTCTACCCATGACAGTGTGAAATTACAACATTAAATCCTGTACAAACAGCTGTAAGAACTTGCGTATAGTGAGGTCCCAGTTATTCAAATGTAAAAACATAACAAAAGACTCTTCTGTAATCTTGATGTTTCAACGGTTGATTTGTGCCAACATATATGAATATTACCGAAGATATTTGACAAAAGTGGACGAGTGGAAAGTTGGGAGTTGGTACTGACCCAAAAGCATCACAGCGTTTGCGGTAGGTCTCCATGTCGTGCATCAGGGGTGCTGCCTCACTCTGACCCAGCCGATTGACATCGAGGACAGCCACCAGGTTGTCCAGCTTGTAGTAGGAGGCAAAGGCCATGGCCTCCCACACGGAGCCCTCGGAACACTCTCCATCACCCAGCATGCAGTAAACACGGTAACTACAACACAATGAAGGGGGATCATGACAATATTGCTGTTGTTCTTGAAACACAACTTTCTACACTCTATTTACGCAAAAGTCAAATATTGATTATCACATCCTGCTGCCTTCTATAATCCAGACATCTTATGATCTAAATCAGTCCATCAATTACAATAAAAACTGATCAGAGCATCTAAACTTTTGACCCTGTTCCATGCTCCTGCCATGGACGGACTTAACACAATTACAATACTACTGATTTATCCAGTTAACAGATTATGGTGCATCAGGAACCACTTCAGCCAAGCAGGTCCCTGCCAACTAGTTAAAGCATTACACTCAATTTATTTACATTGACAATGTTGAAGCAACAACTCAGTATTTGACATTTCACATCTAGAGAAAGTCAAGTCGCAGTACAGAGAACTTCTGCCCTTCACTTTAAACCACTATAAAATCAATTTTTTTTACCGTTTTACACCGAACCAAGTTTTTTTTTAACTGAATTAGGTTCAAGTATTTTAACTTCATAATTTGTCCATAATTTTGCTCCATACGCACCTGGATTTGTCAAAGTATTTGCCAGTGTAGGCCATCCCACAGGCAGCACCAAGCCCCTGCCCCAGAGAGCCTGTTGCCACATCAACAAAAGCCAGTTTCTGGTGGAAACAGGAACAAGGGAGTAAAAACATTAGCCAAGATAGAGGGTGATGGGGGCATCAATTTATCTGTTCTCCAAAGAAACACTAATACCAGAAGAGAATTCAGGACTTACTGGTGTGGGGTGGCCCTCCAGGTCAGAGTCAATCTTGCGCAGGTTGAGCAGATCAGACTCCTTCACAAAACCTGCCTCTGCCCAGGCAGCATACAGGATCGGTGCAGCATGGCCCTAGAGATAAGTGGTTGTTTTTAAACACCAACATTAAAAAACCTCAAGTACAATGACCAACTGAAGGATGTTTCTATATGCAAACCTTAGAGAGCACAAAGCGGTCGTTGCACTGGTTGCGAGGATCATCTGCTTTGTAGCGCATGGTGTGGAAGAAGAGCACAGACATGAGCTCCGCTGCACTGCAGCATGATGTCGGGTGACTGGGAACAAATAGAAAGACAACCACTTAGACAGGACACCAGTTAAAATGCCAACATGCAAAAAGAAAACAAATACCACTCCATGCATGTTTTGGTACATTCAGGGATCCTTACACTTTGATTTCACCCATGAAAGATCACCTAGTATAATTCATTTAAAAGCACTTTGTTTTAGTCAAGCAATAAGACACACTGTAAAACTGATTCTAGTCAATCCAGGAGAGCTGGATGCAAACTTCCAAACACTGGTTTTGGGACAGCCTCCCATCTAAAAAGCATTAGGAATAACATTTATGCTAGTAGATTGTTAATTTGCAGCACAATCACCTGAGTTGTGTTACCAAACTTCAGAGCTTAAAAAAAAAAAAAAAAAAAGAACTTAACCACAAGAGTTGCCACTCTCTGTGGCTAAGAAACTGTTAGTTGCTGCACAAGAGTGGTACAAGTATTGTAATAGACACGTTAAGAAATTCCACATTGACCAACAGCATCTCAGTTTCCTGTGTGGGTTAGATTTCAAATAGAAACATTTCAACCATGCTGGGAACACACCAGGTTATCTTATTCAAACGCACATCATGGTCATATTTTACAATTTAAAAAAACCCCGTGCTAGATTTACCCCTTGTCCTTTTCTACAGAGACGACCTGCTGAGAAAAACTGACGTTAATTCATGGAGGCCGTGACAAAAGCCGCCAGGTTCTCTGAGTGTCATGTTACACATCAGTTAAACAATGAGGAAGAACAGGTGATGAGTGGGCGGTGAAGAAACTCAAAGACATCCTTTGTTATAATGGACACAGGAACATCAAGTTTAGAGGCCCAACAGTCCGCACTGAACTTTAGGATGCTACTCACCCTTTTCCTCAAGTGGTACAAGGAAGAGACAAAAACTGGTTTATCAACAAACATTTTCTTTTGTCAGACATTGCAGTTTTGTCATCTGGATTTCTTGGAAGGTTACCATTGTAATGGTAATTATGCAGACTATGTAAATACAGGTTATTCCAAATATGACTCAAGTACCTGGCCAAGTGATTGTAATATGTTATATAAATATACTGTATACATTTAAAAACATCAAAAGGTTTTGGTCCTTGTTTACATGAGTACAGTATGATCATTTCGCCTTGCCAAGCACTACTTCAAATTCTGAAAGCTGTGAAATAAGGCAAAAAAGAACATAATACAAAAGAAATCATAAAACACAAGTTATATGAAATGTTTCTGGGACAATAACACAAAATCAATATATAAGCCTGGGTGTAGATATGACTGGACATATAACCATTACTCAGTGGTGCTGACTGAGAGGCATTAAAAACCAATTACATTTAACTACACAAGTATTTCGGATATTTTCTAAATAAACTGTCGTTTTAGATTTGAATGTGCCGACAGGTGTTTAAGCCTCGTGGTCTTGGTAACACAATACACGGAAGGTCAAAGGTCAGCCAGAATAACCTGCAAGTCACAGAAAGCTATAAATCTCCAACCTTGACAAGGAAACCACAGAAACTGACTGTTTACCCGTTCCAAACTATTGTGACACTTACCTAAGTGAATTAACAGACAATTTGTCATCTTATTTTTTGAATACCTAGGAATAAAGTTAATTTTCTAAGATAAAGATTGTATTTTAAGACATTGTCTGTTTATCATTTCAGAAAAACACCTTTTTATAATAAGAACGACATTGTTTACATAGAACCTTTTCACCCTGTATGGGAAATCCTACATTCACAAATGCAAATGGGCTAAAGAAGAGACACACACACACACACACACACACACACACACACACACACACACACACACACACACACACACACACACACACACACACACACACACACACACACACACACACACACACACACACACACACACACACACACACACACACACACACACACACACACACACACAATTGAAAATAGAAATCAGACGGTGTTGGCACATTATGAATGGAAGAAAAGTAATTAAGCCTTAAATAGTTTTTCTTTAACATCTTTACTCCTCATTACACGCTGCATCCATGTATATGGTTTTTCTGGTCGTTTTGGTTGAATCTAACATGTTTTGTCATATGGATTGCAGGACTTCCACATGTTTCAACAGATGGGGTGGGGGGGTAAAGTTACCTCAGTGAGGAGGAAGCAGGTTGAAATAAAAGCTTCAGGGAACTGTCGACTTCCAGGATGAAGCAACGCCACAGGTGCACTTTACACTACTGCTCTCTGTGACACACGCTTCCTGGACAGACCAGTGTGTCTGTGTCAGTGAGTGAGTGATCTGTAAAACTCTTTTAAAAGGCGAAGCTGCAACTGTAAATTATAACGTCAAGCTGAACACGAGCTTCAGCCCTTGCGACGTGGTCATGTGATTTCTTATCAGCTTGTAGTAAAAAAAAAAAAAAGGGTGGCTGCTAATTATCTGCAGCATCTGGTGACTTTACAAGTGACTGTTGCAGAAAGCATGAATAATGAAGTTAAACGACTACAACACCCAGACACGGACGGGCAGACATTTCTTTTACATGGTCAGTGTCTGAAACACACCCCCACAGACTGTTAGCTTATGCTAGCGTTAGCCTGAAATGCAAACTCAAACAAAGTAAACTTATTACATTTACAGAAAGCATGAATAATAAAGCTAGGACTACAACACCCAGATATGGACGTGCAGCCGTTTATTTCCCCCCTCGTCAGCTTCAGAGACACACCTCCACAGACTGTTAGCTTATGCTAGCTTTAGCCTGCAATGTACACTCGTGTGAATTGAACCTATGCATTGATTTAAACGCTCAACGGAGACACGCTGTGTGACCACTCGCTAGCTCGTGCGCTGCGGCTACGTGCAGGTAATCCGCAGCACGTGGAGCCAGGCCTGCGCAAGTGAATCGCGCGCGAGCTCCAGGATCCATACAACACAGATTTAACAATTCATAATCTCACAGTTTTCAATAACAACAGCTGATGCGAGTAACTTTGAATGACTTACCCGGAGTTTGAGGCGCATGTCGCGTTGATGGAGTGGATCCGGAGCTTGTTGGCGAGGTCCTTCAGCCCCTGCAGGGTTTTCTCGTCTGGTTTGTGGTAGCTCGACATGTTTTCTGGCTTTTGCTTCTGATTTGATTTCTCTCGGGAAGTTGATCTCGGTTATTTGCTTCCTGGTGTCGGTTTGCTTCGTCGCTGCGATCGACCCGGTGCAGACAAAACCGAGGAGGAGGAGGAAGGAGAGAGCGAGAGAGAGCAGGGGGGACTTATGTGTTTTCTAACAGCCACTCCCCCCCAATCCAATCATTGGAGGAAGAGGAGATGGCGCAAGTTAGTGCTTCCTCATCCCTGATCCCTGACAGTGATCTCAAATTATTAGTATTATCTTAACTCGCAGTTTAACTCAGCTTAACGGAGACAACACTGAGTGACACAAGGCACTCGTCCTGCATTTGGAAGCACTGGAACAAAAGTCTGTATGTAGTCTGTAAGTCTGTATTTTGTTATATATTTATACTGATGTGCACCTTCAAGTCAGAAATAAAGCTTAACTAACTAAAGGGAGAACCATCAATGCATCAGTAGCAAAAGCATGGATGATTTGAATTTATGAATGAATAAATCAATAAATGCACCCACAGTGTGGAGACCTGTAGATAATCAATATATCAATGATATATAATTATATGTTAATACAATGACAGAAATTGCTCCCAGTGATATTAAATTCTTCATTTACAAGACAAGAAACACAGTGTTTAAATCAGTGAAGTGGGAAGTCGACTTCCTGGTTATGGCAACAGTGTGATTATGCTGTGTGGAAATGCCATAGACAACTGAATATGCAACTGTGAGCCAGAAACTCTTGTTATCTGACACAATGTGCACACTCTCTTCTTATTGTTGTACTTGAGATTGGGGATTTTCCACATCTTTCATGTCACTGTCCCTTTAAAGCTGCAGCTGGAACCCTGCCAATGGGGAAGTGGAGGCAGAATATGCCCTCTCATCCTTACTCAGGGAAAGAGAACTGCCTGGAGAGGTTCAAATGGCAACCTATTTATTATTCCTTAGTCACTTGCTTGGTAACTTCAGCTGATTACCTGCATTTTTACATGACAATGGATGTAACAGAAATATCCATTTTAACGTTTTATTCTTTCAAATATTGGCTGTAAATATGTGAAAACACGACACAAGCAATTGTAATGTTCACATTTATTAATGATGCATCATATAGTTTGCACAATACTTCACGGCCACAGTCACCCATCCACCTGTCTTTTCAGGAAAGTCAAGGAAGTCAAACACTTCCTCATTTAGGCTATTGTTGCAAATCTTAATGCGCCTCTTGATGTTCCTGAAATGTTACAAATGCCATTAGGAAAACCAGAAAAAGGAACGTTTTTTTTGGCTTGATCACATCACAAAGAGAAATTTAAATGTTTTCTAGCTTTACCTTGATGCTCTCCTGGGCCTCAGTCCTCTCCTCAGGGGAGACAGGTTCTTTGTCAATTTGCTCCAGCTTTGGCACAAGAATCAGCACACTTATTCGGTAGTCTGTGGTTTCCACCAGCGGGTTCTCAGAAAGCACCAGAGCACGCAGTGTTTTTGACACGAGCCCAAGGCACTGTAGGGTATTCTCATCTGAGATTGCATTGCCTCTAAGGGGAGAGAGACAGAAATATTTGGGATATATAATCTGGGACAAATCACTTTAAT
This sequence comes from Hippoglossus stenolepis, assembly GCF_022539355.2. Lineage (NCBI taxonomy): Eukaryota > Metazoa > Chordata > Actinopteri > Pleuronectiformes > Pleuronectidae > Hippoglossus > Hippoglossus stenolepis. The sequence continues at coordinate 11,437,980 of NC_061488.1, forward strand.
TGGTGGTTTATGAATTTATAATGAGTGCAATAGGTCACTGGTGTTACACTGGTGATATCATTGTATCAGGCTGATAAAATGTATACCTGACATTGAGGTATTGAAGACACTTCATGTTGGGGCTGAGACCATCCAGAGATTCCAGTTGGTTGTCTCTCAGATGAAGGGTGGTGAGGTGCTCTAACTTCTCCAATCCCTCCAGACGTTTGATTGCATTTTGGGCCTGAACAGAGACCAAGGATAGTTGCAGGCAGCAGTTTTGTGGTTATTACATACATACAGGGGCCATTAACCAAGTCATGGTAGGGTTATTTTTACCAGATATAATCGTTGCAGGTTTGGAAGGTTAATGCCATCAGTGGTTTCGAGGAGATTTCCTCTCAGCTCTAGAGTTGCCAGGTTGCCAAAACAGCCCATCTGAAGGCTCTTCATTGTCTTAATACCGTTACCTGCCAAAGAGATGCCATGTTACAACCCTTCCAATAATATACATTAGGGAATAGATATTTGATATCTTGCTGGGGAATAAACAACGTGTTACACCTAAAACTAAATGATAAAACCCCTTCTGATCCAATAATCAGTTACAGTATCTTATTGTGACCCATAGCATCACCCAAAACAGCACTTCAACTAAAAAAACAAACCGTTAAGATTGAGGGTCTCTAAAGCAGGTCCAACTAGGCCGCCTAGGTCTGTGAGCTGGTTGGCAGCCACACTCAGCCACTGCAGGTACTTTAACTGAGTGAAAGGATTTCCTTCCAAGCATGCCAAAGCATTATTGTCAACCTGCAGAAGAAGAGGTGCATTCAGGATTTATCATCACTTGTAGTGAACGATAGTGACAGGCCCAGAAATGTTAGTGTCTAAACCAACAAAGACGAGAGCTTCTTGCCTTCAGCCAAATCAGATCGATCAGAGATGCCAGAGGGGACAGAACGGTGAGCTGGTTATTGGACAAATCCAGAAAACGAACGTGAATGTAGCTGCTAATTGCAGCTATGTCATTCAGTCGTCTGAGGAGAAACACATAAACAAATGTAAAAATTGTAAGGAATCAGAAGACGTAAACATGACATGAAATTAAAACTACAGGCGAAAGGCAATTTTATTTCACTTGTATCTTTGTCTCCTTACTTGTCTTTTAAGTCCAGTTTGATAAATGCATGCCCAAGTCCATTTGCTGTTCGGCACAGCAACGACAGACCCTCACCTATGGTTTCCCGGGTCAAATTGGAAACCTTCAACTGTTGAACACAGAGAGGGACGATATCAAAGAACTATATCTGTATATTGTTGTACAAATAATTATAAACCCCATTGTTTGTGTCGATATATTGGGTCAAAGGTTGAGGCTGGAGTTTTTTAAAGTCAAATCTTAAAAAATCCATAATATGAAGTGCATTTGCTTGGGTTTAGTGGGAGAATAAGCTTGCAGATGAGGGTTAAAACATTCTCTTAACTTGTGGTTTCATGTCTCTGCAGCTTTAGGATCAGTTTGTACAGTCCCATTCTTTTAATGTTGGGGGTTAAATGTTGCCTACATTACACCTGTGGCCTCCCCCCAAAGGTTTAATCTATTTTATTACTTTTGAGGGCAGGTGGTGTGGGGATGAAGCCAGGTTAACTTTTTTTAAATGAACACAACCACCTGTTAAAACCTGTATCTGGTGGTGCACTGTTATTGTAAAATGAAGTATGGCTTTAAAGTGACTAATTTTGTCCTTTTACTATTCCTATGCTCTAGTGTTTGTTTGTTTTGTGTGCTACAGGATGCCTTAATTACCCTCGGGATCACTTAGGTATCCATCTATTTCCTAGTGTCCATCTTCCAGGCAGCGTTAACATCCATTACAAAATGTGTGAAAATTCAGTGCAATTCATTTAATCACTGTTAACGTTACCTTCTCGTCCTCTTCCACTCTGTCTTCCTCACCATCTACCCCCGACATGACTGTGTCTTCGTCCACGTCAGACATGCTGGTCAACTAGGCTTATTTTCACAAAATACAAATCTTCAGTGCACCCGTATTTACGAGTTTACGTTAGCTGACTAAAAATGAACACAACTGTCTAGGTTAGCTAGACTAGCAGTACTTTATGTGACGTGGCGAGTAGCAACTACATCTTACCTCATTTTTAACTACAACCATTAAAGCAAGAATTTAACAACAAACAGTGAGTGGTGACGACAAGAATCTTGTGTAAACAGTAAACCATTGATAAAGCTAACTGCGGGGTAGCTAACAGGCTAACCTTGATCTGTGTTTTACGCTTGTTGCCATGGAAACTTAACAAGCAGGTGAGTTTACGCGTGTGAGAGAATCAAATACATCTCAGTTTAAAAAAAACCTGCTCTGCAACATCAACTTCTGCACCTCAAGATGTTGCATCAGAAACACAAACACCACGAGTTACATCATATTCCTCTTTTTTTTTAAATCTTGCAAAAACACATTTTGGAAGTTTCAAGTTCAAATGTGAAAATGATAAAAGCGTTTACTGGCTCGCCAGCAGAAGACATCGTTGATTATTAGCATTGATGATGCTAATGTTTTATTCTTGATTATTTTACAGAAGCTTAATGAAACACATGTTAGCGTGTTTGAACAAATACACACATAAACTAGGGCTGCAAAGCAGCACTGTGCAGGCCCGAGCACATTCGAACTCTGCTGTGTTGCATGCTTCACTTCCTGTGTCCCTCACGCAATGTTGAATAGCCCATTAATCACGCATTACGGTCCACGCCATCAAGTGAAGACCACGCGATGAAAATTTTATGTAAATCGAATTAAAGTTGTAAAAAAGGCTTACTTCTTTTTGGCAGTAGGTGGTGCTATCAGGACATACAGACTGATAGATCTGTTCAGGTCAAAACACTGTCTCGTTTCTCTTCAGATCGTATAAATCTTTCACATTTGCAACAGTCTAAGACATCAAAGAAATCTATGACCACTGACAATGACATTAAAGCAAACTGACAACAAAGAATTCTTTGATTAATGAATCCTTTGAAGTGTTCTTTTATATAAACCCTGGGTTGATTTAAATAGTAACTCACAAACAAGCGTTACTCTTTTATCTTATAATATTCAGAGTGTATTCACCTGAACAACTAAACTCAACAGGAAACTAAATTGAGGAAAAGACCATAATGGCACAACTGTCAGGAGCGGTGAAGCAGATGGACCCAGGATGCAGAGTTTAACAAAAAGTGATTTTTTAATGGAAAAATGTCCAACAGGAACGAAACAACAAACAAAGGAATCTCAAAGTGTCAAAACTGAAAAAACAAAAAGCACTCGGGGGGGGGGAACACCAGAAGTTTACGAGGATGCAGAGGACGGGAGCGCAGGAGACAAGGCATACAAAAAGCACAGGGGATCACGACAAACATTTTGACAACGAACCGACAAGGACAAAGGGAAGCACAGAGACTTATATACACACACAGGGAAGGCAGGGGCAATTGAACACAGGTGGAACACATGAGGACTGGTGCAGGCAATCACAGACAGGAAGTGAAGAAAGAAAACACACTAGGAACAGAGACTACGAAATAAAACAGGAAACAGAACACAGGGAGTGGGAAAACATGCGACACAGAGACAACACATATACAAACATAAACACAAGGATCTACAAGAAACACGAGGAGGAAATAATTGAACTAAAAACACTCATAATAAAGAGGCGGAAAAACACTGAAAAATACAAAACCATGACAACAACAGATGAATGCCCAACAGCTGATACATTTTCCGCATGACTGTGTCTTCGTCCACGTCGGACATGCTGGTCAACTAGGCTTATTTTCACAAAATACAAATCTTCAGTGCACCCGTATTCACGGGTTTACGTTAGCTGACTAAAAATGAACACAACTGTCTAGGTTAGCTAGGCTAGCAGTACTTTATGTGACCGTGGCGAGTAGCAACTACATCTTACCTCAGTTTAGTGACTTCGCAATACAACTACAACCATTAAAGCAGAATTTAACAACAAACAGTGAGTGGTGACGACAAGAATCTTGTGTAAACAGTAAACCATTGATAAAGCTAACTGCGGGGTAGCTAACAGGCTAACCGTGACCTGTGTTTATGCTTGTTGCCATGGAAACTTAACAAGCAGGTGAGTTTACGCGTGTGAGAGAATCAAATACATCTCCGTTTTAAAAAACCTGCTCTGCAACATCAACTTCTGCACCTCAAGATGTTGCATCAGAAACACAAACACCACGAGTTACATCATATTCCTCTTTTTTTTTAAATCTTGCAAAAACACATTTTGGAAGTTTCAAGTTCAAATGTGAAAATGATAAAAGCGTTTACTGGCTCGCCAGAAGAAGACATCGTCGATTATTAGCATTGATGATGCTAATGTGTTAATCTTGATTATTTTACAGAAGCTTAATGAAACACATGTTAGCGTGTCTGAACAAATCCACACATAAACTAGGGCTGCGAAGCAGCACTGTGCAGGCCCGAGCACATTCGAACTGTGCTCTGTGTTGCGTGCTTCACTTCCTGTGTCCCTCACGCAATGTTGAATAGCCCATTAATCACGCATTACGGTCCACGCCATCAAGTGAAGACCACGCGGTGAAAATTTTATGTAAATCGATTTAAAGTTGTAAAAAAGGCTTACTTCTTTTTGGCAGTAGGTGGTGCTATCAGGACATACAGACTGATAGATCTGTTCAGGTCAAAACACTGTCTCATTTCTCTTCAGATCGTATAAATCTCTCACATTTGCAACAGTCTAAGACATCAAAGGAATCTATGACCACTGACAATGACATTAAAGCAAACTGACAACAAAGAATTCTTTGATTAATGAATCCTTTGAAGTGTTCTTTTATATAAAGCCTGGGTTGAGTTAAATAATAACTCACAAACAAGCGTTATTCTTTTATCTAATAATATTCAGTGTATTCACCTGAACAACTAAACTCAACAGGAAACTAAATTGAGGAAAAGACCATAATGGCACAACAGATGAATGCCCAACAGCTGATACATTTTCCGCATGACTGTGTCTTCGTCCACGTCGGACATGCTGGTCAACTAGGCTTATTTTCACAAAATACAAATCTTCAGTGCACCCGTGTTCACGAGTTTACGTTAGCTGACTAAAAATGAACACAACTGTGTAGGTTAGCTAGGCTAGCAGTACTTTATGTGACCGTGGCGAGTAGCAACTACATCTTACCTCAGTTTAGTGACTTTGCAATACAACTACAACCATTAAAGCAGAAATTTAACAACAAACAGTGAGTGGTGACGACAAGAATCTTGTGTAAACAGTAAACCATTGATAAAGCTAATTGCGGGGTAGCTAACAGGCTAACCATGATCTGTGTTTACGCTTGTTGCCATGGAAACTTAACAAGCAGGTGAGTTTACGCGTGTGAGAGAATCAAATACATCTCCGTTTTAAAAAACCTGCTCTGCAACATCAACTTCTGCACCTCAAGATGTTGCATCAGAAACACAAACACCACGAGTTACATCATATTCCTCTTTTTTTTTTAAATCTTGCAAAAACACATTTTGGAAGTTTCAAGTTCAAATGTGAAAATGATAAAAGCGTTTACTGGCTCACCAGAAGAAGACATCGTCGATTATTAGCATTGATGATGCTAATGTGTTATTCTTGATTATTTTACAGAAGCTTAATGAAACACATGTTAGCGTGTCTGAACAAATCCACACATAAACTAGGGCTGCGAAGCAGCACTGTGCAGGCCCGAGCACATTCGAACTGTGCTCTGTGTTGCGTGCTTCACTTCCTGTGTCCCTCACGCAATGTTGAATAGCCCATTAATCACGCATTACAGTCCACGCCATCAAGTGAAGACCACGCGGTGAAAGTTTTATGTAAATCGATTTAAAGTTGTAAAAAAGGCTTACTTCTTTTTGGCAGTAGGTGGTGCTATCAGCACCTTGCAGAACTGAGGGCAAAATGTAATGAAAAGAAGACACAAGTGATTGTAATGTGCACATTTATTAATGATGCATTATATAATTTACAAAATATTTCACAGTCACAGTCACCCATCCACCTGTCTTGTCAGGAATGTCAAGGACATCAAACACTATCCCATTCAGGCTATTGTTGCAAATCTTAAGGTTCCGCTATTTCCTCTTCTTCAAGTTCCTGAAATGGTACACATGCCATTAGAAACACCAGAAAAAGGAAAAAGATGAAATAAATTATTATTATTTAAATGTTTTCTAGCTTTACCTTGATTCTCTCCTGGGCCTCAGTCCTCTCCTCAGGGGAGACAGGTTCTTTGTCAATTTGCTCCAGCTGAGGCACAAGAATCAGCACACTTATTCGGTAGTCTGTGGTTTCCACCAGCGGGTTCTCAGAAAGCACCAGAGCACGCAGTGTTTTTGACACGAGCCCAAGGCACTGTAGGGTATTCTCATCTGAGATTGCATTGCCTCTAAGTGGAGAGTGAAAGAAATATTTGGGATATATAATCTGGGACATTCACTTTAATTGGTGGTTTATGAATTAATAATGCATGCACTAGGTCAATGGTGTTACACTGGTGATATCATTATATCAGGCTGATAAAATGTATACCTGACATTGAGGTATTGAAGACACTTCATGTTGGGGCTGAGACCATCCAGAGATTCCAGTTGGTTGTCTCTCAGATGAAGGGTGGTGAGGTGCTCTAACTTCTCCAATCCCTCCAGACGTTTGATTGCATTTTGGGCCTGAACAGAGACCAAGGATAGTTGCAGGCAGCAGTTTTCTGGTTATTACATACATACAGGGGCCATTAACCAAATCATGGTAGGGTTATTTTTACCAGATATAATCGTTGCAGATTTGGAAGGTTAATGCCATCAGTGGTTTCGAGGAGATTTCCTCTCAGCTCTAGAGTTGCCAGGTTGCCAAAACAGCCCATCTGAAGGCTCTTCATTGTCTTAATACCGTTACCTGCCAAAGAGATGCCATGTTACAACCCTTCCAATAATATACATTAGGGAATAGATATTTGATATCTTGCTGGGGAATAAATAAAGTGTTACACCTAAAACTAAATGATAGTAAAACCCCTTCTGATCCAATAATCAGTTACAGTATCTTATTATGACTTCCCTAATTTAAAATGAGAAGCAAACTATTCCTCATTTCCCAGACAACTCTTCAGGATCAGTCCCTTGCATGGCATCACCCAAAACAGCACTTCAACTAAAAAAACAAACCTGTAAGATTGAGGGTCTCTAAAGCAGGTCCAACTAGGCCGCCTAGGTCTGTGAGCTGGTTGGCAGCCACACTCAGCCACTGCAGGTACTTTAACTGAGTGAAAGGATTTCCTTCCAAGCATGCCAAAGCATTATTGTCAACCTGCAGAAGAAGAGGTGCATTCAGGATTTACCATCACTTGTAGTGAACGATAGTGACAGGCCCAGAAATGTTAGTGTCTAAACCAACAAAGACGAGAGCTTCTTGCCTTCAGCCAAAGCAGATTGATCAGAGATGCCAGAGGGGACAGAACGGTGAGCTGGTTATTGGACACATCCAGAAAACGAATGTGAACGTAGCTGCTAATTGCAGCTATGTCATTCAGTCGTCTGAGGAGAAACACATAAACAAATGTAAAAATTGTAAGGAATCAGAAGACGTAAACATGACATGAAATTAAAACTACAGGCGAAAGGCAATTTTATTTCACTTGTATCTTTGTCTCCTTACTTGTCTTTTAAGTCCAGTTTGATAAATGCATGCCCAAGTCCATTTCCTGTTCGGCACAGCAACGACAGACCCTCACCTATGGTTTCCCGGGTCAAATTGGAAACCTTCAACTGTTGAACACAGAGAGGGACGATATCAAATAATCATTTCATTATCAAATAATTATAAACCCCAACCGGTCGAGGCAGATGCCCCCCCCGAGTCTGGTTCTAGAGGTTTCTTGCAGTTAATGAGGGAGACATTAATGGCTTCATGTCTCCACACTGCAGCTTTAGGATCAGTTTGTACAGTCCCATTCTTTTAATGATGCGGGTTAAATGCTGCCTACATTACACCTGTGGCCTCCACCCAAAGGTTTAATCCATTTCATTACATTTGTGGGCAGGTGGTGTGGGGACGAAGCCAGGTCAACTTTTTTATAAATGAAAATAACCATCTCTTAAAACCTGTATCTGATGGTGCAGTTATTGTAAAATGAAGTATGGCTTTGAAGTGACTAATTTTGTCCTTTTATTATTCCTATGCTCTAGTGTTATTGTTTTGTGTGCTGCAGGAAGCCTTAATTACCCTCGGGATCACTTAGGTATCCACTTCCTAGAGTCCATCTTCCAGGCAGCGTTAACATCCATTTACAAAATGTGGGAAAATTCAGTGCGATTCATTTAATCACTGTTAACTTTACCTTCTCGTCCTCTTCCACTCTGTCTTCCTCACCATCTACATCCGACATGACGGTGTCTTCGTCCACGTCAGACATGCTGGTCAACTTGGCTTATTATCACAAAGTACAAATCTTCAGTTTACCCGTATTTACGTTAGCTAACTAATAATGAACGCAACTGTCTAGGTTAGCTAGGCTAGCAGTACTTTATGTGACCGCGGCGAGTAGCAACTACAACTTAGCTCACTTTAGTGACTTCACAATAAAACTACAACCATTAAATCAGAATTTAACAACCAACAGTGAGTGGTGACGACAAGAAGCTAGTGCACGTTTGATAAAGCTAACTGCGGAGTGGCTAACAAGCTTAAGGTGATCTGTGTTTACGCTTGTTGCTATGGAAACTTAACAAGCGCACAGTTGAGTCTACACGTGAGAATCAAATACATCTCAGTTATAAAAAAAAAAAACGTGCTCTGCAACATCAACTTCTGCAGCTTAAGATGTTGCATCAGAAACACAAACACCACGAGTTACATCATATTCCTCTTCTTTCTTTTTTTTTTTTTTAAATCTTGCAAAAACACATTTTGGAAATTTGAAGTTAAAATGTGGAAATGATACATCCGTTTACTGGCTTGACCCCAGAAGACATCGTCCATTATGAGCGATAATGATGCGAATGTGTTATTCTTGATTATTTTACAGAAGCTTAATGAAACACATGTTTGAACAAATACACACATAAAAAATAAATTTCTGCAGAGATAAGTATGTATTACATTGTGAATTCATACAAGTGATATAACAAATTGACACACTTTTCACCCACACACTAGTGTTAGTGCGACCCTGTCCATTTCACGGGGCCAGTCTCACAGCTCCCACCGTGGTATAAAAGTGCTCATTCTAAAATGTATGTACACTTTATGCCCAGATCAGTCATTCACTGAATGGTAAGGCATATTACATTAAATTAAAAAAAATCTATGGTGCATAGACAGTAATATTAGAAAAATTTAATTTGCTGCCAAATAAAGATCTTCAGTGATCTTTCACGTTCCCACAGCAAATGTTTCCCAACCACATAAGGCTTGTTAATCAGACCCAAGCTCTGAAGCAAGTGAGAACGCAAAACTGCATCATACAGGAAGAAAGCAAGAAAGAAAAAAAAAAGGTGCATTCTGTGCAATATCCTGACATCCACTGCTACAGGATCAGTTCAGTTCATATGTATTACCACTGTTGAGGTAACTGTAGAGTCAAACCAAAATGAAGAGGTTTATAGGTTTATATATGATGATCATGGTGAAGTGTTGCGTGCTGGGCTTTGTCCTTTTGTCCGGGACGTTCCTTTGTCAGGATGTTGAGGATTTACGGTGAGGGTCTCACTCTACTTGCATGTTGCGCAATAGGAGCCCCTTTTTCACTCCGCCCTGCAGCATCCTGGCACCAAGACTGGTGCCTGTGATCCCATCACTAAAGGAAGACAATCAAACAACATTTGATCACACACACAAAATAAGATAAAATCTCATCCCTCATTGCTGACAAATTGTTGTATTTGGAAATTATATACAAGAACATCACCATATAAAGATGAAGTTACAATAGTTATAATAATAAAAAGTGATTTAATCCGTTCAAGAGGACTCCAACACCAACTGTTAACCAGAAACAACTACAAGACATCACCACAGAGTCAGTCTGATATTTCACTGCTGCTTACATGGGGCTAAACTTCCTCTTCTTTAGAGCAGGAGGTTCAGATCCATCTGCAAGTCTCTGCAACCAAAGAAAGGATAATTACATTAACAATAACCGCACTCAACTCAAATTAGCAACAACTATTGTCAGACAGTGATGGTTGACTGACCTCTTTGCCTGCAGATTCCTGCTGGGCTCTTCTCTGCTCCAAGTTTTGCTGTGGGCCGACAGATTAATAGGTCAAACATAAACATCATTACAGGGGAAATGTCATTGGGCTGCACTTTTGTCATTATGAAATACCCTCTAGATAACAGACAGTGAAGGATGTATGAGATTATAAAAAAAAAAAAATACACAGAAAACAGGCTGGGTTTCCAACCTGGAGTGAACACATGGTCCCAATAAATCATTTATGCAGTGTTTGTAGTGGTGTGAAGTTTAAGTCTTGCTGTTTGTGTAACCACCTTATGTAGCTCAGAGAGCTGCTGGTGCCTGATGAGGGCCTCCTTACTGGGGAACTGTCTCCTACACAGCAGACAGGCCAGTTTAACCCAGTCTGTCAATCTCCCCTCCTTCTCATCTTTGTCGCCTCCTTCTTCATCACTGTCCGTTTCTCCGCTGTAGGCCGGGACCAGACCCTGCTGCTGAGGAGGAGAACTCTACAGAGGAGGGACACAAGGTGAGGAACTGATGAACAGACGGATAAAGAGATAACTGTATGGTTAAGAAAAGCATATAAAAAGGATATGACATCAGAACAGACTAATAAAGATACATAATAAGTACATCACAGTGTCCATGTCCTTACTTCTGTACTTTGTCTGATCTGGTCCAAAAAAATCTGAGGCCGTTCAGACAGTGCCCCCTGCAGGACAAAAATTAAAAGGGATTACCAGGTCAGTTAGTAAGAACTTTTTCTAATGCAGACATTCTTTTCTTATTTGCACTAGAGCAGAGTGACGGTTATAGGAGCCTGAACCTAAGTCCACTCATTCACTATGATACCCTGCTGCCCTGAAGACATGCAGGGGTTTACAGCTAAGCATGCATGTCTGTGCAAGGATCATCCACCTTTTTCTCCAGAACTGCATAGCCTGCATCAGCACTCGCAGACTCTCGGCGGTCATCTAAGCGACTGTGGGCCGGTGCTCGGGTGTAACCAGGAGGCAGCGCCGTCGAGCCGACAGCAGGGGAGGAGGAGACAGAGCGCATGTTCTCCTTCTGTCTATTGAGACTCTTAGCCCAGCGCTCCATATCTTTGGCAATCTATTAAGACAAACACAAAGAAGTATAATTAAGCCAGTTAAATTGATGGAGATTTCAAATATAAGAAGGTCAACTTGGTCATTTTTATGTTGATAATATGTCCATGGTGTCATAGTTTGTTCATTTTGGTCACAAATGTATTATACTGTAAGGTATTGATCTATCAATAATCATAGTTTTTACAAATGTTCAATCAAAAAACTGTAGCAAACAAACATAAAAAGCAAACATAGGTTAGTTTTCTCTATAATAGTGAAGTTCTTAATCTTGCACAGTAATGCATGTTGTGATTTATTACCATACAAAAACTGAATTGAAGTCAGTTTTAGTTTTTCTGGAAGTACTTGTGTCCAGTGTGTAGAGTACTTGTACCTGTTGAGCAGTTTTATTCTTGGGCTTGTCTTTTTTCTCCTTGCTGCCAGGAGAAGCAAACATCGAGTCTGACGGGGCCATGCCGTCACTCATTGAAGCGCCGTCTGCGTTCGACTGGCTGGCAGCAGGAATGTAGGTGTGTTTCTCTCCATCCCAGTACATGTAATGCTGACTGTGAGGGTTGTAGTAGTACTGCAAAGATGAAGGACACACAAAATAAGAGCCAGACTGAAATGTGAAGAAGAAGAAACGTTAAAAAAAGTGCTGGATGAACATTCAGATTACAGTGCAATCATCACTCTTTACCTGGGAGTTAGGATCATAGTAGAGGCCTGTGAGTGGGTCGTAATAGTAGGCAGAGCTCTCATCGTACTGGTAAGTGGACACATCTGGCACAGCTACAGTCAAAGACACAGAGACCACATTAAAAAAAAAACTGAATTAATCATAAAATGTGAGCTTGACTGTAAATTTGTATTAGTTTGATTTGCCATTGTGATTCATATAAAACATTGTTTTTACAATCTAGTCTTCTTAAACTGAAAACTGAACAGCACTAAATTCACTGAACAGCTCATAAGAAGCCTTTTATGTCTTGGGTGTCAAAAAAAACGTTTTGGGAAACCACTGGCTTAGACAACAGTCATCTCTCCCACAAGTCAAAAAACAAATCAACATTCCCTGACAGAGGCTGCCTGCCGAAACACATCGGTGCTTTGTTATTTAAGATCCACGTGACCAAGCCATGACAATAACGGCTTTTTAATAGCTACTAACAGAGTGCCTTGGAGTTGTTTTGTGATTTTTCAGAATGGATTTCCAGTAAAGTTGGTGGTAGGATGTGGTATGAGCCAAGAACGCATTTAAATTTTAGCATTGAGTGTCATTACTCAAGTCTTGGTTAGAAGGCCTGAGCGAAACATCTATCAGAAAGGTATGCTCCATCTATTTACAGTTTTAAATGAAAATGTTAATTTAGTGTTTCTAATTCTTGATCTTAATAATATGACTTAACACAAGAAGCCTTACGGTATTGCTGGAGCTCATGTTCAGTGCCTGGGGTTGCAGGTTGGCTGGGAGCAGCTGGCTGTGGTTTTCCCACTATTTCAACCTGCGGGGAGACAGAGCTCATAAAGCAAGAGGCTAATGGTGAAAATAACACCAGAAAAATAAGTAGGCCCCGGTACCGTACCTGTGTGCCTGAATTGGCGGCGGCTGTGGTGCTGAGAGCAGTTTGTGAGTGACTGAGAGACTGCTGCAGAATTGTTGATCCCAATTTCACTGCCTCAGATGAAATGGCAGCTGCACGTGAACAAACACAAACAAAAAACTTCAGTTCAGTCAAAATTTACATTGTATCACAGATCATAGGGTCAATATGCTTGGATACTTGGTGTGTATAACACCTACCTGGGGCAGCTCCACCCGAGTATGTCCCCACCAGCGATGCTCCTACACTGAGTAAGGCAGGAACCCTGGACTCTGCCTGGGCCTTGAAAGTTGCACCATCTGGTCCAGAGTATTCATGCCCTTCCTGATTGTATGCTACTGCTGACCCCTGCTGATACACTCCTGTATCTACACTCTGGCCTCCGCTTGATCCATTCTGAGCAGTCTGAGCATTGAGAGGGGTTTTTGAAAAGTGAGCAAACATATATATATAAATAAAAAAAAAACACAAATACACAGTGACAACAGCACATTTTGAAATTAAAGATGTGATGTGCAGACACATTTTCTTTGCTTTAGTGATAAGTCATTGAGAAAGTTTACCTGCGTCACAGCCCACTGTGCAGCTGCTATAGCTGTGCTGGCCACTGTAGCAGCACTCACTCTGCTTCCGTCAGTCAGGAACACATCACTGGTATAGAACAGAGTGTTTCAGTGAGTTTAGCTGGTGACCTACATTTTCTCATTATACAAAAGTAATACAAAATTTATTGCACTAACTTTTTTATTTTTAGAGAAAAGAAATTGTTTTAGGTCATCTCCTAGAAAGTTATTTCTGATCCAATTTATTCACATGATCAATGTGAGTTTTTTTGTGACTTGAAATGACAATATCGTTCCTTGTGCAATATCAATAATGTCCGGTGTTTTCTTTGCAGTGAAGTTTGGGTGTGTGTGTGTTTACCGTTTTGAGCCTTTGGCAAACTCCACCACAATCGCCTTGCCGTCAATAGAGAGAGGTGGCTGGAGAGCCTGTAAGATCTGGAGCAGCTGAGATGCCTCCTGTGAACAATAACCGTCACCTGTGAGTTTAGTGTGGGTGCACTTGTGTGAAATGGCCTGGGTCTATGTAGTTTTAGGATCAAATTTACAAGATGTTTTATTTATGGATGAATCTAATCCGAATACATATTTAGTTAAAGAGTGAATGGAAAAGCTTGAATACATCCGTTTCTCACCACTATGGTAGAAAGCTGTAGAAAGGCAAAGCCCCTGTTGAGATGCGTGTGCTTGTCCTTGATGAGGCGAATATTGGAAGGGGACAGTGTGGCAAATGGAGCCAAAGCAGATAAAATGGCTTCCACTGAAGTATGAGGGCCAAGGTTTCTTAGTATCAGAGCTGTTGAAAGAGAAGGTGAGAGAATATTGGATTTTTAAATCCACGATTTCCAAGTGTGTAGGATTTAGGGGCATCCACTGGTGAGGTTACGCGTAGCAACCAACTCTAAATACCCCTCCTTTTTCCGACTCGTACAGTGGCCTTCAGGTAACATGAAAGTGTGAAAGGCCCTCTCTAGAGGCAGTGTTTGGTTATGAGAGCCAGAGAGAGAGAACCTTTTTGCACCAAGTTCCGGGACTATCATACACGCAATTCATTTATAGAAATCAACCGCTCATAGTTCATTTTGGCCCGGGACAAACATGATCCCTATAAGCGGTGATCCCTAAAAGGGCAAATAAATTGGTCCTTCAGTAAAATAAACAAGACATTTAAAAAACATCAGGAGATGGACTTACTGTCATTTGCAACATCTGCCTGCTGTGCAGCTTGTCCTGGGGCGACAGTAGGACCAGAGGAATGGTAGGGTACTGGGAGGGGCAGTAAACCTTGAGCTCCGTCCTTTTGAAGCCCAACAGGCAAATCCCTCTGCAACTGGGGCAACTTCAGCTCAGCCTCTGGGGAAAGCCAACGTGTCATTGTATATAAGTGTATGGTGGGAGGGAGCTTGTGTGATTGTAAAAGATAGATTAGGGAGCTATTTTTAAAACTTTACCTGATTTAGGAACACTGCATTTGAAGCACTTTTCTCTCCTTTTAAAGTTTTGCACACCGCACTGTTGAAATGTTACACAAGCTCTTGTTAGAGGACTTCTTTGAAGAATGATCTGCTACAGTGACTCATATACATGCAAGCAAATGAGAATACAAATTTAGATTTCACGCAAAGAGGTGTAAACACACACACACACAACCTTGTTGCAGAGCCAGTCCTCGTTGGCACGCGGCTTTGGGTCGCTGAAGTGCATCGACACCCTCTGCCCCAGAATCATCAGCACTCCCTGAAAGAAAGAGAGAGGGAAGAAGGGGGAAACAAAGAATGATTATCAGCATTAATTAGGCCACACATGCCAGAGAAAGGCCTCATCTCACAAGAGATGAGAGAGAATGAAAGGGACGAGAGGGACAGAGAGAAAGAGAGAGAGGAGAATTGAGGCTGAATGAGAGAGGACACCAGAGAATTGCAACCTTCAGCTTTAGGAAATTGGGACGGACTGAGATGGTGTATGTGTAGTGTATGCGCTTGTGTCCATTTTTAAGGACACAGTGTGTTTTTGTTCAATTGTGTCATCCCTCCCCCCTATAGGGGAACCCTTTCTCATCTTTCCACACATCCCATCCCACTGTGACAACCTTCACCTCCCATATAGACAGTAACTGCTTCCTGCAGAGGTAATAATGGTTGAGATGACCCAGATATGAAAAGTTAAAAAACAAGAAAATTAGGTACTGTATTCATTCTGATTCAACATACAATAGGTCATGTGAGAAATTATATTCATCCTGTCAATACTGTCCAGGAGGTGATACTGTAAACTTAGGAGAAGAAGTGAGAACATATTGCTGAAGAAAGAGAAGCTTGTATTGGACAAATGAGTAAATGTGACTGGGAGGGTCCAGTTATGAAAACTATGTAGCTGGGCCCCAGACAGACAAGTGTCATGAATTTACCTTTATGTGTACAAAGTAGAAAGAAAAGGTGAATTTCCCTCTAAGGATACAGATCTATTTCTTTGTCAACACCAAACAGGAATGCATCATGTACATTTGACAGGGCACTATTTTAACTGTGTGTTTGTCTTGATATTAACCAATACGTCCCATTGCATGTGTGTATATATGTGTATGTGTGTATGTGTAGGGGGAGAGTGACCTGGTTGGTCTCCATCCAGCGGGTGGCCTCCTGTATGAGATTAAACTCGACGAAGGCGAATCCTCGGCTCTGACCTGGACACCGCCCAGCGCCATGGTTACCGAACAACAACAACAACAACATAACAACAACGCAGTGAGGGGTTAGTGCTTCACGTACAGAGGAGAGAGAGACCCTGTATCAGCACTAATAAAATAAGAAATCATTGCTTCCTCTCTCATAGCACATCTGACAGCCAGTTGGAGAGCCACTGTCACATTCTCTGCAAGGGTGGGAGGACGAACAGTGTCTCAGGGTCAAGGACAGAGGGAGAGGGAGGGAGAGAGAGAGAGTAAATCATACCCACTCATCAGTTTGAGTCTGAGCTCTTTTGCTGAATTTGAATGAAACCCAGGCACCAACAACGCACGCACACGCACACACACACACACACACAACAATGAGAGTCAGAGTAAACTACGTAGCAGAGTGGTGGAATGATTCTTCTTAAAAGCCATTCATTACTAATGATTGACAACAAACTGTGAAACATATTTAGTTTTACAAATTAATATTGTTTTAAGTTGTTTTTTTAAACAACACTGAACATGGAGTGGATTTACAAAAGTCAATATTCAAACATTTCAAACTAAGTGACTTAGTCTTAAAAACAGAGAGATGGTGATGAAGGAGTGAGAGAGGCAGAGCAGAGCAGGGAACTGTAAGTGTAACCGAGTCAGATACATATTACAGACAACCAGCGAGTTAGCAGTCTGTGTATGTTCAGGCAGGTTTTTTTTTTTACTTTTGAATCCAAAAAACAAAAAAATGAACATACCATATTTCTGAGTAGTAAACCAAAAAACGAAATGGAGCAGCTTTTCCATTTTTTCATTGTCAGAATCAAATGATAAAAAGGATAAAACCAAATTTAAGTAAAAGTTCCAACTTTTCTGTAGCAAATTCCTCATTTTATTTTTGCCCTTTTGAACTGAAGGATTTAGAAAGGCCAACGGAAGTAAAAGGAAATATTTCAAAATAAAAGCCAAGAGAGAGTCTATTAAAATAAAATATTACATAAGCACAGGACAGTGAATTTTTTTCCGGTTTCCTTATTTTCCCCCCTTTTTGATTCTTACAACAAAAAAAATGTGTTTCCGTTTTTGGTTTTTAACAAAAAATATAAAAAATAAAGATGATATTGCAGTTTTTGGTTTCAAAGGCAAGTGAGACTGGGGAAAAAAGACAAGCTTTTCTCAGTGGTATGGATGACGTCCTCACAGCTGAGAGGTAGCTGCAGAACTTCTATCCTGATGCTCATACACTCAAAAATAGCTACCGTGACAAACACAATCAAACATGTTCTGCTTCTACTGTTCATTTCTCAACTGACACGGTTAGTTTAGAGCAACATCCATCTAGTCAGACACACCTCACTTCAGGATAGATGAGGCAAGAATGGGGATAAAGACAGTAAGAGAGCCAAAGTGAGAAGGGAAATTAAAGCCATGGAGTGAAGACCTGTAAAACTGTATGCATGCATTCTTCTCTTATCAGCAAATCTAGACAGAGCTCTACTCTGAAGCGTGCATGGATGTTTTGTTGCCCTGAGGTCGAAAGCGAGGTTACAGACACCAGCAGACCAAAGAATCAAGGCAGGAATCTAAGCACCAGCCTGCATTTAAGTGTATAATATGTGTTCTGTGCATCAGCTATCTACTCCACTATAGATAAAGAGAGTCAGAGAGAAGGAGGGAGATTGCGAAGACACTTATTAATAAGAGAAAGAACAGAGCAGCTAAGATATCATCTGAAATTGAAATGCAAATGATGGAGCAGGTTATGCATGAGTGATACAAAAGAAGAAAGGAAGAGAAGACAGGAGAAGGGGGGAAGAAAAGAAAAAAAATCAAGGCAATGAGCAGGTTCTCACCTGAAGATTTGTTTCTCATGAGGCGAACCTCTCTTGGCTGAATCCCCTGCTCCTGAAGTTGTGCACGAATCTATGAAAACAGAGGCAATATTACCATTTAAGCCAACTAACAACAACACCCACGCCTCATCAGACCACTGTAGAGACAAACTCTGGGACATGAACAAACCTCATTGGCTGTGGCATTGGGTGGAAGCATGCGCAGCATTATGATGTTGCTGGGCCTCTGGTTGTGGTCTAGATCTGCACGGTAGTCCTGGTCCCTCTGATCCAACTCTTCAAGGGACAGGTCAAGACCACTGCTCCCGCAACCATGCTCCTCTGACCCCGCTGGAAAAGCCTGCATAGAAGAGTCACAAATTAACAACAGATGTCAACAACAAAACAAAACTCTATCAGCTCTATAAAGTGGAGGAACTTTCTATAGCTTACCCTCCTCTTCATTCCCCCACGAGAGAATCTGTCCTCGTCTCTCGGTCTTGCCGTATTATAATCCATTTCTTCAGAATGGGCACCACCACGACTCCAGTTGCATTCTTTACTACCTGAGTGAGGGCCACTATTCTCTGGGAAGCCTCTTCCACCTTTCCCTCTGCCCTTTTGCTGCAGGCCAGTCTGTAGCTGCTCAAACTCTCGCCTGGACCCGTCCTCATCCCTCTGGAGCAAGGGAAGGGCTAGATCAGGCCGCAACTGAGAGCAAGGGGGCCATGGGAGCCCCTTCCCCTCGTGCGCAACGTCCCCTCGCCCATCTCCTCTCTTGTGGAACCCCGGGCGATCCTGGAGACGACCTGGTGGGAAGTCAGGGCCGCCCAGTGGTTGCTCGTCACGGCCATACGGTCCAGCTCCCTCTGCTCGGACATCATATCCTGCTCCTGCCTCTTCGTCCTCTTGTCCATAGCCTCTGTAGTCCATGTCCCGGAAGTTGTGGTCATTGTGGTTGTTGCCGTAGCGACCTATGCGGTCACCTCGTCCGCCCCTGTTGAACCATTGAAGATAATGTGAGGGACTGGTCTGACAAATGTATGTTAGTAAGAAAGGGTATGAAGGTAAAGATTGTTTACTCACCTCCGCTCATAGTCCATGTCGGCCAACTGACTCTGGTCCCAGTCTCTGACCTTTTCTCTCTGGTTTCAAAGAGAATCAATGATCACATTGACTGGGCACATTGATTGTGCACATACCGTGTCGTTAAGAAGTCACAAATGAAAGCTGCTTTAATGCAGGAAGTGCAGGTTGCATGAGAGGTGCATTCAACAGAGGCGGCTACTGCAGCCTCCTACCTGCCACCAGGTTTGGTGCATTTTTGGTGCTGCTGCTGCTGCAGACTTCTCTAACTTTAATGGAGTCTGTCGTCACTGCTTTATATGCTATTCACCACAAGCGACTGACAGAGGCCCAGTGTCCCTGCGTCACTCCTGGATATGAACTGTGTGTGCGTGGGATCGAGCTCAAACATACTATCCCCCAAAAAAATGGTGTGATCAACAATGACGTATGGCGGTCATCTCTGTTAGCGCACATGCTAAACTAGGCTAAACCGGGGTTGGCTAGCTGCTCCGAGCTGACGAGCTTCACGGTCGTCGGAGGCTTGCACACACAACAACGACGTGTATGCGTGAGGTTGGAGAAACACTTACCAGCGTGACATGTAACCGACTGCAGCTCTTTAAATGTCAGCGAGCAGCGCAGGTGAGAAGCCTGTTTGGTTTCTCATGGATCCAAAGTGTAAAATGGCCACAGCAGGACAACACTTCAGCTGGGCGGGACCAATGTCTGACTCGGCTTTCTGATTGGTGCTTAGACAGGCAATGCAACAATGTGGTCGCTGATTGGACGAGACGAGCAGGCCGGGCCTCCACTTAGGAGCGCATGACAGATAAACTGAGGATGATGTGCATGTTGTAATGTTTCCGTTCATTTATCAGATCTAAATAAAGCGATTTATTTTTTTACAGTCATTGTATCTGGAACATGTAAATTAATGCTAGAAATAAAGGGAAATATGGTTGTTCTTAATAATATTAATGAATGAATAGATCAAAGAACAGAGACATCAAACAACAGGAAACCCTAATACCGGCTTTATTTGGAAAAAGAGAAATCCAGAAATCCCAATATGTCACAGTACAAAAAAAAAAAAGCTCTAGCAGCCCACCCCCCAAAACTTTCCAACCTCGCACCCCAAGCTTGACCTTCAATTAATTAAATGAAATAATACTACGGTTACAATTTTATCATTTAACTGACATAAGCTGATAATAACAACGGGATTAAGTAGAATGATTAAAAAATACTAAGAAAAATTAGAGACATCAACAATAAAAAGTTATAGTACAATAATGACAATATCATAAAAGGGACGATGGGAGAGTTGAGTAAAAGGCAAACTTGAAATACACATCATTAACATGTCCTGGCAAGGCCTTGTAAGACATACAGTACATAATGGACATTATAGTAATGAGATAACCCTATGGTCTATATGAAAGAATATTCAACTTAGCGACTACACCACTCGTGATTTGACCCACTGATTAACACAATCAAATGAATCTCTGGTATACACAAAAAGGTCCTAAGAACTCATAACATGTTTAACCTGATTGTGCCTCTAGCTATAGTACAATGTCTTCCAGTAAAGTGAAGGTTTCTAAATCACTCTGAGTTGCTGTTGATTCCATTACCCGCCAGAGCCAGTAAATGTGGTCATCAGGGGTAACTTTGGCATGGAAACAAGGGGTTAGGTCAGAGACACAGAGGGCTTTTCCATGCATACAGTACGTAGACACATACAGTATGTTAATACACACGCGCACAAATATACACACATTCACCGCATGCAGACCTGCACTGGAAAAAACAAACCACCATACAGCTGCGCACGCACACAAACACACACACTGAAGTCCATGTGAGTAATTCAGTATGGGAAAATATCTTATACAATCTGGTTTAGGCATACCCCTGCATAGCGCCTGAGTCAGAAAATGGGCCTGAAGGAGCCAAGCCAATGACAGGGGAAAAGCATTCACAAACGTGAAGTGAGGACACTACATATGACATAATAACACCCCATCCAAGTTATGAATCCCTACCCCTTAACTTACTCTTCATGACCGCTGCTCTCAAGGCACTACATGTAGGCGATACTGTGTAAAATCCACTTACACATGGTCTTAATTCAAAACTTTTTATATTAATGTCTTCTTTTTTTTTATCCTCTCTCTCTCATGTCCACATTATCTTTGGCCTGGTAAGGACCTTTTTTCTCTCTTCATTCCCATCATGGCACATTTCAACCCATTTACATCTACTCAACTTCAAATCACCCCCACCCACCCCACCACCTGCCTTAGAGACTTCTAGATCTGAACATTTTTGATAGATGCAAGCAAAACGGCACATAACCTAATAGTATAGACAAAGGACCAATGTGTAGAAGCCTATCAATTCATTTCAGCCCTGCTTTAATTTGCTGAGGATAATTGGCAGATCAGAACTTGAGCATCTGCAAAAACTTTTCTGGGCCCTCCCCGATATTCTCCCCCATGTCAAATCTCTTTAGAAGCCACCCTCTCCCTCTGTGCTCGAGGTCAGCTCCCTCCTCTTCTCCGAGAGCCTATAACAGAAGGCAGCTGGACTTCTTGCCACGTTTCTTGGCCTGCAGTGCTGCCCGAGTTGCCATCTCAAAGACCTCTCTCACACCATCTTTGGTTTTGGCAGAACACTCCTGGTAGCCATAGGCACTGATGCGGTTTGCCATCTCTTTTCCATCTTCAAGTTTAACTGGTTCCTAGAGACACAAGTCAGAGAAGGTTACATTTTTTCAATATTTACACAGACAAATGTGTACATCCCCAGCATGTTCTGCACTGACCTGTTTCATTTTGGCAAGCTCTCGTCTGGTGTGCTCATCGTTGCGCAGATCTTTTTTATTGCCCACCAGGATGATGGGAACATTTGGACAGAAGTGTTTCACCTCAGGAGTCCACTTTTCTGGAATATTCTCTATAGTGAGTAGAGGGAAAGAGGGCAATAATTAGCAACAGGTATCAACTTCACAATCGTAAGGTGTTCAAAATCAAGTGGTGTGTGTGTGTGTGTGTGTTGTGTGTTGTAAAGACAGTACCTAAACTGTCAGGGCTGTCTACGGAGAAGCACATGAGGATAACATCAGTGTCAGGGTAGGAGAGAGGCCTCAGTCTGTCATAGTCTTCCTGTCCGGCTGTATCCCAAAGTGCTAGTTCGACCTGAAAAACAGTGACAGATTGATGTGAATGGAGAGTTGCACAGATAAATTGGCAGCTTTGGAGTGATGGACATGTAAAGGACATTTGATTATTTAAGTCGCACAGTTAAACTGACCCATTTTACATTGTTCTTAGTCTAAATATAGGAAGAGAGCAGAGAAAAACAAGGATGTTGATAGTGCAGAGAGAGGAACAACAAGAACAAAGAGACTCTAATAATATAATATACCGATCATACTTGTAGGTAAAAGTTATTGCAATTTGAAGAATTGAAATGAATCAATTGCCATTTGCCAATAAATCCATTAACCAATCTCCAGAAAATGAACCTTGAATTATTAACCTTGGCATTTTTCCGTTTTTTTTAATTGTTTCATAGATTGACGATTTAATCGCAAAAATAATTGGTCGATTAATCACTAATGAAAATAATGGTTAGTTGCAGTCCTATTTTGAAGACATTATATACACCCAACCTTTAACTAAAGAAAAACAATCGTTAGCTACAGCCCAATATTGCATTTTAAATTCAGAGGATAAAATTACAAATTCACAATATTATAAACAGGTTATTATAATGATAAAGGGGCCGTGATTCAACAATTTTTCCTCAATTTTGTCTTTGAATGTTAGAAAAGAGTACAAAAAAGCCTGTTGTACTTTCCTATAGCTCAAATGTCTCTTTTCTAATGCAGTCCAAAGCCCAAAGGCAGAAATGGCATAAGGCATGAAGTAGGTATGAGGAAGAAAATAATTTTTTCCAATTAAGAATCTGCAACCAGAAGGGATTTGGTATTTTACTAAGTCAATGATTCGATTCGATAGTGAAAATATCTGTTGTTTGATTTTATGCCAATAGCAATTTCAGCTTTATTTGACAGTGAAATAAATTTCTAAAATTCGAAATAAAACCTTATGAAATGGAGAGATAGACACTATATTGATCCCGTGGGTAACGCAAAACAGTCAAACACAAGAGCATAAGAATAATAAAAGGTCCAAATTAGTCAAGAACTACTCATTTTGCTGCAGACTCTTACGGTCTACATCCAGGACCTTTTGGGCCTCCAGCCAGTGTCTCACAGTACGTCTCACCTGTTTGCCATCCACTTCAATGTCTGCCACATAGTTCTCAAACACAGTGGGGACGTACACCTCTGGGAACTGGTCCTTGCTGAAGACGATGAGCAGACAGGTCTTTCCGCAGGCACCATCCCCAACTATCACCAACTTCTTCCTGATTGCTGCCATCTGTGAAAGTACAAAACAAGGTTATAGATATAGGACAAACAGTCAGCCACCGATCCCCGCTAATAGTTAGACAATAACAAGGTTTATCAATGGTGCCCAGGGTGAGTAAGACTTTCTGCGATGTGTACAGTGCTAACACAACACGTATGTGTGCTGGGTTTCCTCGACAGTTCCTCCTGTTTAGCAGAAGTAACCCAGATAACGTTGGTGACGCTGGCACATACCGGTTTCCCTTTAGCTTACAGTTCCATTAAAACATCCTGGTGTATTCTGACTAACTCAAACAAGGCAAAGTGTCGGCTGGCAGACACGTAGAGAGGAAGAGGGTGTAAACACAACATTTCGCCGCTGTGTTCTCGTTCCTGCTCAGACGCTGTGCGGTGAGTCCGGGGCCTGTCAAAGCAGCTAACAGCAGCTAGCGTCGAAGCTAACGGTGTTTCCAGCGGTTTCAATCGCTGTCGTTTCACCCAATCTCTGCGGAAGTAACCCCCACGCGTTCATCGCGGCGCTGTGATAAACCTGGGACCCAAACAAACGCCGGGTAAAGGTGGAAAAGCTGCTGTTGAGAAAGATTTACCGCTTGATGTTTCTGTGTCCGCCTTTCGCCTCTTCCTGACCGACTGGATGACTCCGCCCACCGCTCATACGCATGTGCGCAATGACGTCACTCGTCATCACCGGCTATGGCCCCATTACATTACATTACACCATTACATACACATTCATAAAACATGAAATATACAATTACATTATAATCACTTGTTTACTCATGAAAGAGAATACAAATCAGAACATTGCTCATTTAGTCAAGTGCAGTACTTTGGTAAAATGTAGATTTGTTTCCCCCCCATGTCTGGATATATAATATATATTATATGAATGATATAAATGATAATATCAATGTAGCAAAGGCAAAAAGTTTGTTCATGGACTTCAACTCTGCTTTTAATACTATCAACCTTCTCAAGCTGCTCAACAAACTCGAGGACATTAGGGCTCGGCAATAAAAGCACTTCCTCCAACACTGAAAACAACAAAACCACAATCAACAACAACAACAACAACAGCAACAACAAAAAGTCCATGTCTTTTTTGCATTGGTCTTTTATTGACTTAAAAAATAATCAGTAATCCATTAAATACAATATGTACAAAATATTTTTGTAAATGTATTTGATTAGTAGACACAAACGTAAAAAATATAAAATATGCATATGAATACATACATGAAAAATAGAATTCATTTAAAGAGGAAAATATAGCTCATTTTAATATTTTTAACTATCAGGGTTAACTGTCCATCTAGGAGATTAAGATAAAAAAGCTAGGGTGCAGATGTTTACAAGTATATTTTTAGAAAACTGTAGCTTAAAATATAGCCAAAGATTTAGTTCTATGTCACAGTTTAGTCATGACATTTTGCCTATTTTCTATTCCACCCAAAATGTTCTTTAAAAAAAAAAAAATTTGATTGGGGCTGGGTGGGGTGGGGGGTGTTTATGGTAGCAAGCACGAATCATATCCATTTTACATTCAGAGCATATGTATGCACACAGCTGTGCACTGCTGCCTGAGAACTGGGGCACAGAAACTCTTCAGGCTACAGTCTATATGCGCTGACACTTTAAAAGCATCGGCTGTACAGTGGACACGGCCTCTCTCCTCCTCCTCCTCCTCCTCCTCCTCCTCGTCAGAGTTTATTTCAGGGCATGCATCACTGAGATTGAGAAGTTCACAGATGCCAGAGATACAGCACTGCTGCCTTTATTTGTTTCTATGGACACTGGAGGTAAAGTTGCTCTGATTGGCTGCACGACTCAGCCAGTCTGAGGCCTATTTCCTGATGGCGGCGGAGCTGTTGCTGCGCTGGTAGAACAGCACGTAGGCTTGATTGGTCTGAAGCTGGTTCTCTGACACTGGAGTCACACTGTTGGTGAAAAGGTGGAGAGTAATTGTGACAAACGGCTCCAAGTCTGTACAGAAGATGCAGTTAGGGCACTGTAATGATCTGGATGGAGGAGCAAGTTTTACCTGGAGTCATTGTAGAAGCACCAACCATTTCCATCTGAACAGCAGGCTGTGTAGTGCCCCATGTTCACCGTCCCAGCGTGGTTACATATTGCATATAGATCATACAGAACTGGACCTGTGGGAGCATATGTGGATATAGTGACTTACTCATTCTGTTCATCACAACCATGTTGCATCAATTATCCAAGTTTACAAATTCTGGAATAATGTACTTGTTGTAAGAAACCACCTCCATCTATCACAAAAAACAAACAGCTAAAGATAGTGGTTACACCCGTATCGAAAGTCAGCCAGTTATGGTTAGGGCTGGCAAAACTAAGTGGATCCCTATGTGGTATTTAAGAGTCAAATTGTGTGTCGATATTGCAGATATAAAACATTAATGCGACCCCTTGACAAACACTGACTAGACTGATTGCCTCATAGTTCAATGATGCAACTGATCATTTTAAAACAATATAAAAAACAAATGATAAAAGTTTATTCATGGCAAGGGAACAAGCCAACTATCAAGCGTCGAAAACTTTATACAACAAGTAACGGTGTGTTGTCCCTGAGCGCGCTACGCCGTATCGTAATGGCAAAACATTGGATTGATTAGAGTAATCAGTTAGTATGGATGAGAACATAACTATATATTAATATATTAATATAAAGAACTTACTGGCCCCCTCAGTCCAATTGGGGCTCAATCATAAAACACACCATATCTGAATAAGCCTGGCAGTAAAGGGGCTCATCTAACTTTACAACACTCAAAGAATATCCCCTAAACTTATTAAATATTTCACAGTACATGTAGGTATATTCTTCACCTTGGAATAACTCAGCGATAAAAGAAGAAGAAGAAGGTATTTCTGGTTGTCAGGTGGTATTAGAAATATAGGTGACCTGGTTAGTGACAGAACAATGAAGTCAGTGCACAGCTCAATCTGGAAGAAAAATCCCACCTCTGGAAATATTTGAAAATAATACGCAGGGAGAGTAGTTTACTCTGTTGACTGGGAAAGAAGAAACAGCATTGTTTTAAATTACCTAAAAATAATAATTCAGCTTCCACCTTTCATAAGATGCTGTAACTGCGGATGCAGCTGTGAGGAGCTGCAGGTTTATCATGCAGAGGAATTTGGACTCTGATAGGGACTCACTCTTCTGTCCGTCCTGGGAGAGGGATCCCTCACACGTGGCTCTCTCTGAGGTTTCTATGTTTTAAGATGTTTTTAACTTGTTGAGTGTTAAGGATGGATGAAGCACCTTGTTAAACCCTATGAGACAAACTGGGATTTGTGAATATGGGCTATACAAATAACACATGATTGATTGATTGACCTGCTCAAGTTAGAACTGAATATAGAGACTAGGTTAAGATAATAACAGACATTTGAATTAATGATGGCCAGCCTGCATAACCATGAAATAAAATGATATCTGCTCATCTATATAAGGAGAAAACATCATAAAAGCCAGTTACGATACTTCTGAGGAATTCATTTTCATTTCGGATGTGCGTCTCATGTTCGTTTAATATTATGAATATACATTTTTCAGTGAATTAACAAGTGGAAGGAGAGGGCTCTTGTTTTTTGCTCTGGTTGATACTTGAAGAATGGTTCCATAGATTCCATGGATGATACCATGGTTCAATTTGCTTTGCAAATCCTCCACGTCTCTTGTTTTAACTCAACTGTCAGATATCAAAATAAAGCGAACAAACCCCCTGTTTTAACCTCTCCTGCACATTTTTCAACTTTTCCCTGCATTCTCAAAATAAATAAATGACATGCACTAACAAACATGGATGAAAACATGCATATGAATATAAAGAGAACATGTGTAAATGTAATAAATCAGAATAAATAGAGGAAAAAGTTTGTTGGAGTTACCACAGTCGACGGGTCCGTAGGGTCTGAGGTCCAAGTTAGTGAGTGGGAAGGAGACATATACTGTGCTCTTACTGATAGACCACCGGGAAGACGTAAAACGATTCAGATCTGAACCGAGGCTGTTAAGCATCATCACAACATCCTGCACATGAAAATCACTCACTCATAATACAGTGGGTAAGAGTTGTTGCCAAGGATACGGATCACAATAACCTGGGGAAACCTCTGGATGGACAGTCGCTTGGTGCACTCAGTACGCCTGTTACACCTCTCACACATCTGAAACACACAAGAAACACACAAACATTTAATACAACAATATGATTCTATTAAAAATGACTTTCACACAGTGATAAGGTCCTAAATGGATGGAATCTTCTGCCGAGGATGAAACAGTTTTGGTTTCACAGGAAAGTTTCTATTGTTTTGTCTGTGTCATTTTTATTGGTGCCAGGTGGGTGTGGTTAAACTAGTATGTCTAGTATGCAGCAATCAGAATTTAACAACAGTTGAGTCACAATGTGACGACAGCCGTAGGTTTGTTTGTGAATGTTTCTACTGTCACTCAAGGCAACTACATTTGATGGAACAGAATTTCAATTTTGAGTCGTAATCTCTGAATAACAATAGATAATCATTTGTTTGTTAGCGATTATTTTGTCATTTTATTTTAAATTTTTAATCTTAGAGAGAAATAGTTACAAAATGGATCTGAGGTTTCAGTGGCTTACAAAGAAACTGACTGAAGTAGTTATGACTCATCTGCCCACCGGGGAAATACGTTTCATACCTAACTATGACGTAAATACTTGTGCGTTCATGAGAGAGTCTTTGTTTGTGCCTGACCCTTACAAACATTTTTAAATCAATTCTCAGGCCAAAGATTTTTATTTTCTTGTTTCTTAAAAAACCAGCTGGTGCAACTTGGACACATCATCTGTGATGAACCCAGGGTCATGGGGTGTTTCGGTTTCGATCGTTATACATCCTCACATGGGCGACCCAGCCGGGGGGGATCAGTCCCCGGTTAGTGTGTGTGCTCACTGTGCCATGGTTCTCCAGATCCACAGCCACCTTGAAGCTTTTTCTGCAGCTTCTGTGATGTTCTTGGTGGCTCTTCTCTCTTGCAACCCTCGGATTCCCAGGAGACTAAGTGTGCGACGCAGAGACCGGCCCACTGAGCCCCTCCAGCCCACCTCAATGGGCTCGCAGCCGGCCCTCCACCCTTGGCTTCTGCACTCCTCTACCAGACCAAGATATTTGGCCTTCTTATGCTCGTGGGCCTCCTCCATCTGCACTTCCCAGGGGACAGTGAGCTCCATCATGACCACCTGCTTGGACGACTCTGATGTTGGAACCATATCTGGCCTGAGTGTTGTCCTTGCAATGTGGTCTGGGAACTTCAGTTGCCTCCCTGGGTCGACCTTCAGCTGCCAGACTTGGGCTGTGACTAGCAGCCCCTTTCTCCCGGTCTGACAATGACCTTTTTTAAATTGCTTCCTTCCTTCCTCCCCCTGCCCACATTGATTGTTGTATTTCATGTTCATTTTCCATTTTACCACAATGTTTTGATTTTGTAAATAGAAACAGAAAGATTTAAACAAAGGTAACCTTAGCCAATCTTTTTTGAAGTCGAACAGCAGTGTGGACAAATGAGAACAATAATGTAATCGGGGATGCCTCTTCATCTTATCTACAGTTTACATTTACTCCACATTTTCCAAAGCGAGAATTTGAATAAATCAAAGTCACACCATCAGTGTCGTTGAACTTTGACCCACTGATCTATCACAGTCTTTGTGTTTTCTCTCTCTCCGCATCAACTTACTGGTGAATTCTCCTTGTCCAGTTTCTCCTCCTGAGAGAAGAGATCCAGGCACTCCTTCAGCGTGACCACCCCGGCAATGCACCTCTTGGGGATGGGCAGCGACAGATCACAGAACACATCAAAGGTGTTGGAGTAGTGCGAGCACACCGAGCAGTGCAGCGAGCTCCGCAGCTGGCCCGAGAACAGGTCTGTCGGCAGGGTGAGGTGGAAAGTGTCAAGACATATCAGTGGTAGATTTAAACGATATTAGTGATAGATGAAAGATTTCTCTCCTCACCCACTATTCTGCTGTCATCTCTCTCTAAGTGCGTCTTCCACATGGCAACTGCCTCTTCTGAAAGTCTAATAAGAGGTTAAGAGACGATGGGAATAAAAAACACACAAAAAGTGTTCACAAAAAGGACATTTTAGTTTTTAATGATAGAATCTTTCCAGTATAGACACACACACCTAATTCTGGCATATTTTTGTTCGGGGTCCTTTCCTGCACGTCGGACGTACGGCCTGCGGTTGATTTCTGTGTGAAGTTTGTCCAACAGGAACCTGAGAAACTCCTGAGCATCCTGTTGACTGCATGAGTTAAACACAGAGAGATTTCATAAGGTCACCGTTGCAGGCAGCTACTTCTATGAAAGTCTCAACTGTGAAACCATCCCTACATAGAAAGTTAGTTACCTCCGCAAAGGAGGTTATATTTTATCCCCTGTCTGTTAGTTTGTTGCGTGGTTTGTTTGTTTGTAGCAAGATTATTCAAAACCTGAAGAACTGAATACATTTTGGTGAGGACACGGTGGATCCAGGATTTTACTTTAACATTGTGAGATTGGACGTTTTTCAACATTTTCATTGATTTCATGGATGAAGAAAAGAAGTTATATTTATGAAAACTGATATTTATGAAAGTGTGCAATTTGCTGCAGATCCAAAGAAAAATCTTGAAATAGTCCATTTAAATGTTGTTTCATAAGGGGACGGTCACAGGTCTTGGTGGAGGTATGCAGTCTTCTTAGTGCAAATCTAGTTTAAATAGTTTACGAATGGAGTTTACCTTCATAAATATAAAAAGTAGTTTGTGTTTGCATGCACTGAAGTAATGTTGCCTCCACAAAACTTAGAAAGAGGAAGTTAACCTTGAGAGAAAAAAAAAAGTCATTAACATTCTCACCTGTATCCACTGAAATAAGGCACCGCTTCTTTGAAAATATTGTAAAACTGTCGTGGATTTACGACTGTGTCTTCTTCATTTGCATCCCAAAGGCCTGACAGCAACTCAGAGAAAGCTGGAAGACAAAGAGCGGTGAGAAAATGGCAAAAAATATATATTGCATGAAAGAAGGAAGATCAGGAGAGAACATGAGGAGAGAGGAACGCACCCTCCGTGAGCATCGCCTCCTCTTTGGAGAACTTCTCGTGCCTGTGGGACTTGAGGAGGCAGTAGTCCCTGAGGCCACGTGTGTGAGACAAACACTGGACGACTGCGTTCAGGAAACACTGAGTCAGAGACAAAGTAAAGGCAGAAGGTGAGGATGATGTTTCAAGAATGTATTCAGGCAAATCTGGCGGTACTGTAACACTTGAGTGGGATTCATCATGCGTCAACACTTACTGTGTTTCCTATGTTTCTAAGGCCGATCCTCCCACTTCCTAAGGTGACCTGCTCTTTCTGGAAAATAGAAAGAGCACAATGCACACCAGGTACGTCTGAAAGCATATATCTCATTATGGAGGTTATGCTTTCATCTGTGTTTATTTGTTCGGTAGCAGGATTTGCAATAACTGCTGGACAGATTACCATAAAACTTGGTGGACGGATGCGGTATTAGTCAAGAAAGAACTCAATACATTTTGGTGAAGATCCTGGATTGTCCCCCCTTTAATGAACCTTGTGTGATAAGGCGTATTTTTTAAACATTTTCACCCTTTCCCATGAAATAATGAATGGATCTCGATTTAGGAATTTGATATCCATGAGTGTTTGTGATTGTGTGCGGCCCAGTGCGGCCTTGGGGGAGGTATTATACTGAGTCCTATTCTAGTTGTATAGGAATTTGTCAACAAAAAAAGCCTACACATGTACCTGGCTGAATGTGTGTCCTATCTGACCCCTGCCTGTGTCTGTACCCCATAGTCATGTCTGTCTGCTTTAACACTGTCATGTCAGTGAATGTGTAATATTGGTAGGACAGATTTAGCCTTCTTATCTCATTAGAATAACAAGAGAGGCTAAAAGGAGGTCAGCCTCAAGCGTTCATCCTATTAGTGACCAAGGAGTGCTGACAGGTGCTAAAACACGTGCATGCTCATATGTACCCTCCATTAATTCTGTTACATTATTTTACTGTGTGAATGTTTCTTAATTCCACACTGAGAACAATCGTTCAAGGCTTCCACACTTGAAGGTTAGAGCACAGGGTTTTCTACTGTATTGTGTGTGTTCTGCACACCTCGTTGTCAGCGACCAGAAGCAAGCCCATCAGGGAGGTGTAGAGGACGGACTGGGAGATGTCTGCCGTCTCTCTCTGGTGGCCGTTCTGGGACACCAGGGTTCGACACAGGGCCTCACACGACCCCTCCACGTTGACCCCACTGGCTCCAGGCATCCTTCTTTACTGGTTATCCTCACACGTGTCTACCCAAAAGGGATCCTGGGGCAGATGCGAAAGAATTGCACGCAGATTGTTTTGCAGCTCAGATGGAGTGAGATGCACCACCTTCACTTGCAGGGTCAAAGGTGAGGAGGTCGTGATCGTAGAACTCTGAAAGAGCGGCAGTCCCCTTTTTTTCAATGAATAACATATGATGGCGTGTTTTCCTTTCCTTCCAATATAATGACGAAGGAGACCATTGGTAACTTAGGGTGAGAGAGCAGGATTCATTCTTTTAAGGTTAAATCCTCATCTGGAATAGTTCGAGTTGATCCACCCAGGCTCACAATTCTCTCTTGTAATTACAGCGTGCAGAGCAGAGCAGTTTGGAAATGCCACAAACTGACAGAGACCTCAGTGAATACAGATACCAACAAATCATAGTGAAGGCACATGGCTGATTTTTAGTCATTGATTAATCTGTCTAGACTGAACTTATTTAAGACTCATGCTCATGATCAAGGTATGTTCTCAATCTTATCAAAGCCACATCTATGCTCTCTGTTGCAGTTTAGTGCAGGTCGAGAGTAAAATCCTGAAAACATTAGTTTTCACATGACGCCTACAGCAAATGTTGTAGAATTAGGAAACAAACGGAGCAGTTTGGACTCACCTGATCTCTTGGTCACTCTATCTGTGGACAAACTGTCCCAACCAAACAGTTCCCATCACCTGCTGAGCTGTTAAAAATGCATAAGGGGACGTCTACTGTTTCACTGTGTCCGTAGGCTTCAGCTAAAAGTCTATGTCTCTCCTGCCCTGTCACCAGTGTCAGCGGGAGAGAGGGATAGAGAGAAGGGGGGAGAGAAGGAGGATAATCATCTCTAATCTTTTCTCTGGTGATCCTGTTGGCTATACTTAGACTTTTCTTTGTGTACTTTTGCACGAGTACCTCAACACAACTTAAAGTGTCAGTTTATTAAAAAAATTAAAAAACATTTTACATTCACATTTACTGTTCCCAAGCTGTACACTATGCATCACCACAATCCATCAGATAAAACAAGAGTAAAAATAAAATCCATGTTGGAAATTCTATGCCAACGTGTGTCTAAGCACAATCATCTTTCGCAAGCAGTCCCTTTTATTTCCTCTCATTTCAATGTACACATCGACAGAGACGCCCACAGGCCTCCTGGTGATCAGTCTGACAGTCAGCGACTGGTGTGGTCTATCTTGTCTGAGTCCGAGCTGAGGCTGAGCTCAGCTATGTGATACAGGGCGAGATCGGCGTGAGGGGAGAGCTGTGACTGTCTGTGCTGGGCAGTCCTGTCCCGTGACTGGATGATGGCCTGGCGCAGACAGGTGATCCACTGCTGCCTGCTAAAGGAGTCGTTGGCCTGCAGGCTGTAGGGGTTGGCTTTGGAGCGCCCTCTGCTGCTCACACGGAAACAGTTCTTCACTAGGACATGAGAGAGGGAGACGGAAGGAAATCGAATTGAAGAAAGGTTGACGAAAAAAAAAAAGGTTTGGGCTGATGGGTGTTATGTGGCATGTGCTGTACATGTTACCTTTATCATTCCCCCCAGTAAAGGCTCCTCTGAAGGTGCCCCCTCCAGCAGCCTCCCCGTCTGGGATCTCTTCCAGATTTAACAAAGCATTGGTCAGAGGCTGTCTGTACACATGGAACACATGACCTCCATCTCTGTCCTCCCCCGGTCTGCTCAGCACCAGAGCCAGTTCAAACAGGAATACATGCAGCCGCTGACAGAGGGAAACAAATGAGGAAAGTCAAAGTAAAATCACCAATTATTAAAGGTTCAGTGTGTAGATTTTAGTGACATCTAGTGGTGAAGTTGCATGTTGCAGCTGAACACCCCTCACCTCACTCTCCCCTTCCAAACATGAAAGAGAATCTGTAGTAGCCTTCAGTTGTCATAAATTTGGGCTCTGCAATTTGGGCTACTGTAAAATAACATGGCGGCCTCCATAGAGAGGGCCCGCTCCAGATGTAAATATAAAGTATTTAAATACAAAGGACCATTCTACGGTAAAAAAAAAAATTCATAGAATTTAGGTGAAACACAAATTATTATATATTCAATTTCTGCCAAAAGATCCCTTTCACCTGAATCTTACACACTGGACCTTTAAGATATTTTGCTCATAATTTTTATACATATTAAATACTAATGAGAGAATTACAACATCAAGTTGATACAGAGTGCATTTTCAATAATACAGGGTAATGCAACAATGATGAACAAATCAAACACCCCCAGGAGAACCACTCCACGAAGAGCTGAAACATTAGGGAGCCTCTACCTGGCCCTTGTTGTTCTTGAGCTCTCCGTGGCAGTAGAGGAAGCGGGACTGCTGGATCTCTGGTAGTCTCTGGCTCTCATCAAGGTAGCTGAGACCCCGTCTGTAGAACTGACACTCAGCCTCGCCTGTCTTCTTGTTCACCTCGGCCACGATACTGTGGATAAGATCCAACTGGGCGGAACAAAGGGTTGAGACACTATCAACACCAACAAGAGACATTCTGTGTTGAAATGAAAAGTCTGTGTGGGATCTGTACAGACATCACATTACTTATGGAAAATTACAATATCACTGTCTGAATCTTGAGTATCAGAAAACAGTTTTCTCTTGCTGCCATAAGGAGGTGACAATGTGCCAAGAATTGCCGATTTTAAAAAGAAAATATTGGCTGCAGACAGATGGATTCCACAATTTGGAGAAATAACAGTGGGTATGCTACTCTACTTTAGCCACTGTCTAAGAAGCCTTAATAATCAACATTTATTCTGATACTGATTGATATTTAGTTTGCACACATGGATGACAGTTTTAAGATAAAATTATTTGGATTTGTGTGTTGTAATCAGCCAAACGTTAGTGTTCATGCTCCATCAAATTTCTGGTTCATCTAAAGGAGCAGACTCTGCACACACCTTACATAAACTAACAAAGTGGATTACATATAAAGTACTGGGTAATGTAATATTTGTTAAAGCCATGGAAATGAGTGAATTCTGAACCCTCTGTCTACGGGTTGATGTTTGATTTATAAATGCTCTTAAATAATGTGCATGTACGAGAGTGCATACTCACAGCATCAGGCAGTGTGTCCTCATCAGGGTGGTCTGGAGGTGTGCACTTCTGTATCTCTTTCAGCAGCAGTGGGTATTTGACCAAACGGCTTCGAGGGAGATCCAGGAAGTTCCACAGGTCCAGCTTCCTGCTGAACGAAGACTCCTGGCACAAGCGCAGGAAGTGCTCCACTCTCTTCTCGTGCTTCTTCTGGTCCAGCAGGGCTTTGGCCCCCACTTGGTTACAGCAGTATGTAACATAGGCGTCCAGGCAAGGGAACTGCAGAGGGGAAGGGCGGGGTGGGCAATGAGGCAAGAAATTGAAAGTCAAATAAAAGCAGAGATGTACACAGACTGAGCTCTGTGGTTAGAAAATACAGGAACCGGAGAGAGTGAAGTTGGGTTGTGCCCTCATCTCTTCTCCTCGCTCCGTGGTCTCCATGGAGATACTCACCCAGTTCAGCAGTGTAGGTCCCACTTGTCCGACTGTTTTCTCTGATCCCCTCAGCCGCTCGAGACGACTCAGAAGATCTGACATGACACAGAAACAGAATCTTACCGACTTGTGATAACTGAAAGCCGATGCGACCGCTGCTCGAAGACAGACTGACACAGAAAACATCACATTTAACTCATCGAACGTCATAGACTAAAATAAGAAATGAGAGTTGTGTGGTGAGCATGTACCTACAAATGATTAAATGACCTATTTCCTTGTGTGGCTTAACACACTTGTCTCAGCAATGTTGTTGAAAGTAAAATCACAATTTTAACTACGAGACAAAACAGAGACTATTCAAAATAAAAATGGCGTTGCTGCATGGATGTTGGATATATAATAGGCCCCTCTGTGTAAATTGTGGCCCATTTATGGCCCCTGATTCAGAAGAATCCTAGATCCCCAACTGAACTGGCATAAGATGCAGATATGATTCCACTGAAAGTCAGCCAACGATAATATTAAATTATTGCACAGCCCAACCTGCTTTATGGGAAAAGTTCTGTTGAGGCATGAGCGGAGACTGAGGTAACAGGAGATGAGTGGTGCAGAGCGATGCTTTACCTTCATGGATAGGAATGAGAGAGTCCAGAGTACCAAAGATCTGTCCGAGCTCGCTCTCTGTCATGATGTCCAGCTTCAACATGGGCTCGTAGTACACCTTGCAGCACACAGAGAGGAGGAGGCGCAGGTGAGGAGAGAGTTAAGTCAGGTGTGAAATAAAGTATAAGAAGTTAGGAGAGAACAGGGGAGCAGTTGAAATATATTCAATGTATTCTACTAAAATGTAGGTGTTAAGAGAAGAAAAGAAAAGACAATAAAAACAGAATCCAGAAAAAACAAGATAAAATAGAAATTAATGTTTGTATAAATGTGCAATGTAAAGATAAAAGTTGTGTAATTGTGCAATTTGTCCAAAACCTTTGCAATATGCAATATGAAGTATGCGCAGCAGTCTTTCTGGGATTATGGATTTTTAAGTTAAACTGTGGGTGCTGTTGCGTTGTCCCCCAAGTGCGAAAAGGAACGTGATTGGATAAACTGCCTCAGCTCAGCAGAGAGGTAGTGAGGGGGGGGGTAAAGTACCTTCTTTACCAGACTGAGGTCCTCGATAAGTTGTCTCTCTCCCTGAGTCAGCTCATAGATCACCTACAGGAAGAGAAGGAACCATTTCACATGTTTTAATAACAGACACAAACAATGTGGATGCAAACACACACACACACACACACACACAGTGGCATGAATTAGAATACACGCAGATGAACAACACGAGCT
This sequence comes from Hippoglossus stenolepis, assembly GCF_022539355.2. NCBI lineage: Eukaryota > Metazoa > Chordata > Actinopteri > Pleuronectiformes > Pleuronectidae > Hippoglossus > Hippoglossus stenolepis. The sequence continues at coordinate 11,474,702 of NC_061488.1, forward strand.
GCGACAGCTGATTGTTCAATAAAGGAAGTTAAGCCTCTGTTGCCAGCTCACATCCTCTTTCATAATCTCTGTGAAGCGCTGCTTCACAGAAATGAAGGGTAGTCTCCCCGCCCCCGCTGCAACCACAGCCCCACAGCTTGACCCACATACCCTCCAGTACAAACACACATTCTTATTGAACACACAAGCAGAAAGGCCAAGGTTCTAGCTGCCCCCCCCCCTCACACCTCCTGGCGTTTGATCTCCTTGGCGGTGAGGTCATGACTCTCCACGGTGTCACTCCAGCACTGGCTGTTGCGGCGGCGTGGAAACGACGAGGCCTTTGTGCGGGGGCGCATGGGAGCCGGGGGCAAAGGTCGAGCCTCTGTACGGAAACTGATGGACCGCTGTGGAAAGAGCACAGTGGATGAATGTCTGCACGCACATGTCATTGATTGTTCTTTTTTTTTTAATAGAAGAAATTAGTTTTGTGTTTGTTACCGAAATGGACTGTCCAATCCGTTTCAGAGCAGGGGTCTTGGATGGTGTTATGACACCTGTTAGACTGTTGGACTTCACCACAGGTTTGACCCTTTTATTACTGGGCTCCTGTAATGACATCACCAATAAAACATCTAACCCTAACCAGACTGGATCTTTGATAAATAACAATGCTGGCTGCACATTAAATGAGTTAAAACAAAACACACCTGCACCTCTGAATCCTTCATGTGGTCTGACATCGTTTCACCATCCTCCTCCTCCTCTTCGTCCTGATGAAAGAACAGAATGAGTTGGAGAAAGATGAGGGGGTTCAGTAGAGTGGAACCAGAAAAAAACGCTGAGAGGGGTGAGAGTTTACAGGGTGCAGATCTCTCACTTCCTGTGTGGCTTTCAAAGAGGAATAAGGCTGAAAGTGTGCCTCTGTAGTAAAATACAAGATGTCAGCCAGGTTTTTGAGTTTTTTTTTACACAAACCACATCAGCTGTACATTGAGTGTTGTAACTATGTGAGATGTGTTGAAATATCTGCAATGAAAATGTTTTTATGAATGTATGAACAATAACAATGTAAGCAAAACAGGTCAACTTGAAAAGTGTAAAATCAAGATTGGCTGAAATGGGACAAGACGTGAGTGATATCAACAGGATTTAAAGATCTGTGCATGAAGAGAGAGACGCCGTGGCTGCACTGCTGAACATCAGCTCTGCACGCAGCTCTGCATGCAGCTCTGCACGCACCGCTGCGGTCACAAAGGTAAGGTTGACTAACTTCCGCTGTATTTGCAAAGAGACACAAGAAAATGAAGAGGCAGCGCAGCTCAGAGTTTAATGTCAAATCACCATCCTCACCTCTGTGATCCTGATCACAGGTTCAGGAGCCGGGTCTTGTTTTCTCTTCTTCTAAACAGCAGAGATTAACAGTGGAAGTGAGTTCTTAAGTTTCTAGGAGAGAGTTAAGACATTTTTGAGACAGGAGAGAGTAATAAGACAGGTAGTGTGTCATACCCCAGCATGGTCACAGAGGATGGAGTGTGTCTCTGCTGGTGCCACAAACCTAAAAAAGGCAAAGTAAGTGTTAATGAGCACAAAGCAAACAACCTCGCACACAGTTATGTCATTTAACGTGAGATAAAAGAAAGAAACAACATAGTAGCTGAATGCAATAATGATACTTTGTGCTAAAATTATGAATTTGTCAGATTTTACTTTGTGCCCTGGGTATATTATTGAATATTACAGGTTAAGATTTTGTTCCAATTCAATGAGATAACATAAATATCATCAGTCACATTTCAACACCATGATGCCAACTTCAAAGACCTTCCATGCCTCTAACAAAGTTAAGTTTATTTTGTTGATCTCAGTCAGTTCTCAGGAGTAACACACAGTACTCGGCACCCCACAGTGTTAACAGTTAAAGATGAATGTCAGAAATCATACCAGGAAGTCCTCGCTTCACCAGTGTCCTCCACTTCCATCTTTTCTTTGTCCTCACTGCATCTTCACAGGATCACGGCAACAGTCTCAAAATTAGAAACTTTTATATATTGTAAAAATAATCCAAAGTTTGACTCAGATCTTTCCTGTTGCAGTTAGGTACAGCGACTTGTTTGCAGGGAGCTCGTAAAAGTTCTTCCGCGCACTTCTTCCTCATCTCAGACCTGACCACATCCTTTAGCGTTGCACATACTGATGTATCCGCTCTTCTCAGGAAGGACGGTTCAAAACTTTTATTGTAACCTGTCGCTCAACCCCGACGACTGGATAGTGGAACTTTTTAACACCAATTACATTAAAAGTCTTGCATACGACACAAGAGGAAGTCAAAGCAAATTTGTGACTAGTTTACTATTCATCCAATAGCCCTTATGAATAAATTAGTTAAGTATAGGTGAATTTATTCAATCAATCCGGAAGAGATAATTTCCTGCATCCTGTTATTAATCATCCATTGTCTCAACGGGGTTTCATTGTAAGTTCTCAGGTCAGCGTTAAGCTGATTCAGGTCGTTTGCAGATATGCATTATTATGAAACTTCTGAAGAGCCTGAAGCAGGTCAGACAGGAAACACACATCTGACGGTTTCATTACAGAGCTACACCAGATGTCATCTTCTCTAGAAAAGGGTCAAATAACCACACAAATTCAGAAATATCTTTTACACGTTTATTCACTATCACACTAAGTGCTCGCATTTCAAGATACATCTCATTGCCTTGCTTTTACACTGTAATGTCATTTGGAGTTAAAGTAGAAAGAAGACATGATCTAACAAGGTGTTTGAAACCTTCGGCCACTCTCACCCCCACAAAAAATAAAATAGAAAACAAAAAAACAAAACACATGAAATATAAAGACAAAACTGATGTCATGTGCAAGAGCCCCTCCAAAGTCAAGAGTGCTGGATGAGGTGGGTGTGTTAAGGGTGCTTCAAACCAGCGAGGGTCCCTATTCTGCTGGCGTGTGATTATTTTTCCACTAAGGAAATGTCATAGACTTGGGTTTGACCGAGTCTTGGGCGTTTCTTCAGCTTTAAACTCAAACTTTCGGGTAGAATTAAGGATTCTGTAATGGAAAATGTTATAAACATACTATAGTATGTATTATCTCTGCTTATGCATATCATGTGTGACCTGCCAAGATTTCGGTTGGTGATATGCCTCATGGCAGATTTATCATGACCTTTATCTCCTAGAGTTACTAGGTACCAATCTCTGAGAAATCAGGACATCAGAGCCACTAGGAATCACTGTGCTGCCATTTCCGCCAATCCACACACACACACACACACACACACACTTTAGCTGACGTTTATCCAAAGCGACTTACAATAAGTGCATTCAACCATTAGGGTTGAAACCCAGAACAAGAATCAAGTACAATTTGTTTAAAGAAAACCAAACTACAAAGTGCTACATGTATGTGCCATATAAGTGCTAAATATGTATATAAATATATTTTTTTTTAATCCAAGCTATAGTCAAAAGAGATGCGTCTTTAGTCTGTGGCAGAAGATGTGTAGGCTTTCTGCTGTCAATGGGGAGCTCGTTCTACCATTTAGGAGCCAGGACAGCAAAGAGCCGAGCTTTTGTTGAGTGGTTAGCTCGCAGTGAGTGAGCAGCAAGCCAACTGGCAGATGCAGAGCGTAGTGGACAGGCTGGGGTGTAAGGTTTGACCATGTCCCGGATGTAGACTGTACCCGATCCGTTCACAGCATGGTACTCAAGTACTTGTGTTTAGAAACAGATGCAGGCAGCCACTGGTAACCAGTGAAGGGAGTGGAGGCGTGTGAGTGAACTTAGGTAGGTTAAAGACCAGTCGAGCTGCTGCATTCTGGATGAGCCGCAGAGGTTGGACAGCACCAGCCAGGAGGGAGTTGCAATAGTCTAGGCGTGAGATGACCAGAGCCTGGTATAGCACGCCTGAAAATGTTTCTTACCATCTTCACATGGCCGCATGCTGTAAGATCTGTTGGACCTTGTTTGACAAAGAATAAACGTGCACTTAAAAGCCCATTATGGTAAGTTCTCTTTATTTCCGAAGTCTCACAAAGTCAAATTTCAACACACCGGTCACTACCAACAGAAAACTGATTGATCCAATAGAGCCATCCTGGATCAACCCACCCAAATCCTCACTTATAACAACCACCACCCTCTTGTGGGTGGGTATAGTGTGGAGCTCAGCAGATGGTGTATCGGACATAGGGCACTTCCACGTCTTCATCCGACAGGTCGTTACAGCATAGCTCAAACACCAGGGCTTTCACATGCTTTCCCAGCTTCTTTTTGGACACCTTAGTCACAATCTCCGTCATCCTATGAGACAAAGGAAAATACCATTATAGCAACAGATTAAACACTAGCATTTAACGTGCCTCAGTAATGTCATCTACTCACGGCAGGTCCAGTCTCTCTCTGAGTTTGGCAGCAGGCATGAAGAAGGAATAGAGCATGGACACTCCCTGAGAAAGCATGGTGATCTCCAACTTGTGCTCGGTCTAATGAGCGACAGAAGAAAGATGGGGTTTGTTAATTGTAGGCCAGAAATCATATGGCAACAAATTGAGGGGAGTTGATGAGAATGTACTTTAAAGTAGTCCAAGAACTGCCGGAGTGTCATCTCCTCCCCGTTGGGCTGCAAACCTGTGACCTCAAAGCGATCCCACAACGTCCAATCAATTTCATAGTACTGCAAAAACATGAAGAGGGGGTTATGAGATGCTGATGTCGGTCACACAAAGCTATCACAAAGACACGATGCGTTTTCATTAAACAGAAGCTACTGACTGCCGTCTATGCCAAAATGAAAAATGTAAAGTCATAAAACAGAAAGCTTTTAGAAAATGTATTCTCCTCAGCCCACACTGAACTCATCAGCATGAGAAGGTGAGTTGAACTCACTTGCACCCAGGCAGGCAAACTGCATCTGCCTGGTGCATCAGTATTAGCATGGCTGGATCATCATTGGAGCTCAAAACATGTAATGACCATCGATGGTTACCCTTGTAGAGAGGATACTATGAATAGGGATATTTTCCCACAGTGGGGACACATGTGACTGTTCGATATCTTAAGAGCTCAAAACAAGTAAGTGGCTACCTTGTGTTTGGGAGCAGCAATGGGTTCAGAAAAGGCAAAGAAAGGCAGGGCCAAGTTCATGAAGCCATTCTTGAACGATTCTAGCTTCTTGTGACCTTGGACAATCTTGATGAGCTCCAGACACACCAGGCCCACCACTGTAGCCGTGGTAGTGGCGATGGCAGGAATGATCTTACCAGCTATCAGTTTGCTCTGGGTTGGAGGAGGAAGAATTTAACAGCAATGAAAAAACAGGAGGAGACAACTTGCAGTAAAAGAACATTAACAATGAAAGACAATGCCAGGATTAAAACAATGTGAGCCCCCACCTTGTGTCTGTCTGTCAGGGGAATGTCATAGTTCTCTGCTCTCAGGTTGGATGCTGCCACAATGAAGTCCATGTGGAAGTTTGTGTCATCATCCTGTTACCGACAGGTCAAAGACCATCATTAGTTTTGTTTAAGTACAGCAGCCATGAGGATAATACACACACGCAAAATACATTTGTCAGAGGAAAGTGTGTACCTTCTCAAAGTCGATGGCGCTGAGTTTGAACTGTGAAGTCTCGGGGGAAGGCAGCTGGACCTTTAGCTCCTCCAGTCTTGAGACTTCTAATATTCCAAGAGAATAGTGGTCACAATCTCCTCAAAGCATCCTTAATGACACCAGACTATGGCTTTAATTTGTAAAGTACTAAAAGCAATAAATCACACATAAAACAAGTCCTTGCCAGAAAATATTACTTTTGCAAAAACAGACTACAAATTTAAGAGATTTGAGCGTCTTACCAACAGAGGAATTACTATTCTGCAGGTCCTGATCAGAGACATGGATTTTAACTCCTGAAAAAGGGGTAAAGGTCGGCACCTTGACCTCCTGCAAGATCTTGACCACATCTGCACGATCAGTGCTGCCTGGGAGGCCATATGTCTGAGCAAACAGGTTTGCCCCAGCCACAACATAATCCATGTGCAGCTCCTAGAAGGGAAGGAATTCTGTTACCAACTGGAATCTGAATAGATTAGTTAAAAGCAGATAATGCATCAAGCAGGTGCTCTTAAAAATAATGGATGGATACATGCATTGCTAGTGCTGAAGTCTAGGTGGTGAGGACACCTCTTTGGGCCAGACCAGAAGGGGGCACCGGATCTGGTGAGCTGAAAGACATGATAAACTTGCCTTACAAGCACAGAAATACAAAACCTTAAAGAAACGTAGGCCTTTGGGTTATTGTAGTCATTTATAAGACGGACAGAAGAAATAACAGGAAATGAGGAAAAATGAAAGGTCAGTAAAATCAGGGTACGTCATCTGTGCCTTACATGTGTAGCATCTTTAAATCAATACTGCGCCTTGATTCAATAAGCAACAGTTTAAAAAGCTTACACATTATTTGCTGTTAATGTGATGTATCTATATCTACCGAGTCTAGACAAATATAGGCAGTGGAAATACCAGACAAGACTTATATCCACCAAGCGGTGAGCTCAATGTGTACCTGATCTAGGGGGAGGTTGTGCAGTAGCTGACGGATGTTGTTGCTGTATTGGCACTGCCAGTGGTTGCGTGCCCAGGCTACGCAGTCAGCCCAGCTATGGGGGCAGTCTGTGACAAGACTCTTGTAGACAGCCTCCAGCACCGCCACAGGCTGAGCTCCAGGCAGCTTCAGAGTACGCTCCATGAACTTAGGATCTCTGAAAGAACAATGATCATCGATCCAATAAGCTGAGACATCGACACCAACTAATAGATGTGAAAAGAAATTATCTAGGTTTATTAATGCACTTTGAACAAATCCTACATTTAGATAACTACAGTTCTGCCATATAGTCACTTTTGGATGTCAAACAAGACAACTCACGAGAGGTACTCCATGGCATTCTCTGGTGGCCGTTTGAATAATCCCTCAAACTCATCACGGGCCCACTGAAGAGAAGAAGATATTTACAACGGATCAATATTACAGTCAATTCATATAGTCAGAAGCACAATATGAAACTGTTTAACCCAGAGCAAAGTAGTAGCATCTTATAGAGGTGGAAAATGAATTTAATTACTGGTTTCTCAATTTAATCATATTGTGAATTCTTTTGTGACAGATATTGTTTAAATCATACATATTTATTGCAATTTCAAAACATTCACTGTGTGTTTATCTTTAACATTGTTACCTGCAGTGTGTGTTCAATAGCATTTGGGAAGTTCTTCAGGGTACAGATGGGGATGGATTTCTCTGGTGGGTCTCGGCTGGAGCTGTATGACTCTGTGAGGAAGGGGATCACGACCTGGACGTTGCCTTTGGTGCCAAGAGTACCAGACTCCAGTAAGGGTTTACGGTAGTACACACACCTCCGATCCATGTACATACCTAAACAATGGGCAAAAACACAAGGCAGAGGGTAAAGCTCAAATACAGAGGGAGTGGGAAATAGAAAAACAGATTGGGGCAATTGACCATGCCACCGGGGTCTCCCACACACAGCCAGAGACAGTACCGTTGCTTTTCAGCATAATTTATCACACGTGAGGAAACAAAGTCCAAACTAATCATTAATTGTCCGACTAATAACCCCTTCAGGCTCCTAGCTCTTCCCATTTGCGTCCCTTGCGTGCGTCTCTCCCCCTCGGCAGCTCTGCCGGCAGAGGATCAGCTCTCACCTGCGCTGACTTATCCTCTGGTGCAGGTGGAGGTGTTCTCCCAGCCACCTCCATGCCCACATAGCCAAATTCAGGCCAGGGCGTCATCAAGCCTGACCTACTCCACCTCCCCACAGGCCAGGAGAGGAAGCCGGCCCACACGCTGAGGCTCCCCGGGGGGCCGAGCAGGTGGGCGCCATGCGGGCACCTCGGGCTCCAGCAGCGCATTCTTCTTCTCCGCCTGCCTCTGCAGAGCCTCCAGCCACCGTCCCAGCGACATCTCCGCTTGCCGGTCCGCGTCTCTGACTGCATGGAGCCCCACGTTGGGCGCCACTGTTGCAGTTGACCATGCCACCGGGGTCTCCCACACACAGCTAGACACGGTACTGTGGCTTTTCAGCATACTTTATCACACGTGAGGAAACAAAGTCCAAACTAAACATAAATTGTCCGACTAATAAACTTCACAGGCAGGTCGTGCGTCTCTTCCCATGTGCCTGTCTCTCCGTCGGCAGGTCTGCGGCTGCCTTTTAAGCCTGAGGATCAATCAGCTAACAGCTCTCACCTGCGCTGATTGATCCTCTGGTACAGGTGGTGGTGCTCTCCCAGACCCCCCCCCCCCCCAATGCCCACACAGAAGTGTTTTTTTTTAAAAACATCTTTAAACATTCTGTAAAAAAGATTTAAAACAATTGAAGTTTCCGCTTCTCTTACGTGCGTATACATTGTCCAGTGCGTTGGTCACCCCATCAAGGCTTTCAAAGAAGTCGTCGTTGTAGACCCTCTCCGTGTCGGGGCCCACTCTGTTCTGGTGACCTGTGATCCTGATGGACGGGTTCATCTGCTTCACTGCCGCTGCTGCAGTATCGCTCTTCATTTTCTATCATCACACATACACACAAATGATATTAAATAGTGACCTTTTCACTTTCTCGCACTGCATCAAGAGGGGTTGGTTAATAGCGTTCATACTTGATTACCTGACCGAATGGTTAATGGTGTTCCAGGAACAATCTGTACTTTGAACATTTCATTTATCACCACATGATAAACTAACACTGAATCTTGTTTTCTGGGTTTGTACCCTCATGGTTTAATGCACTTATTGTAAGTCGCTTTGGATAAAAGCATCAGCTAAAATAATGTAATGTAATGTAATCTACCACACCCAGAATGAGCCTCCCCACTATCTAATGCTGATATCATCCATCAGCAGCAGTTGCATTAAGTGCAATCACAATCAATTGCAATGAACAGGAAATCCAATGAAATATTAAATTCGATCAATAAACGGCCAAATTATGTCCTCGACCTACTTTGTATCCACCAAAAAAGGTAAATACTGACCGTCACGTCTGAGGGTCTGAAGAGGAACTGTCTGTTGAGGTTGGACTTCTCTATGGTGTCCATGTCCGTCACAATGACCTCGCCCTCTCCGCCAGCCAGTCCAATCATCGCAAAGTTTTTCATCAGTTCACAGCCAATGGCCCCAGCTCCAACCTGGGAGGATTACAGGTCACTCAGTAAAGCTACCAAAGTCATGCTCCATTTTCTCTATGTTCAAACACAATTTTAACAAACATAGTATTAAACCCTTCACTGTAGAAAAATCAAGGTTTTATTTATACATTCCTTTATACCAGACATGAACCATAGTTTAACAGCAAGGCTGGTAATAACCCGTTTTCATTATTGCCAAAAGATCCCATGAACATTATCTTCAGGTTTACACTGAGAAGGGAGATTAAAGAAGGGAGATTAAACAATAAGGGTTCATGTTAGAAAATCATTTTTAAGGATGCTGATATAATTTTCCGGAATATTGTGAACAAATTCCATTAAAAGAACAAAACAATGTTTTTTGGTCCGTTTTGCTAGAAGATTAAGAGGCAATAAAGAAGCATTTTATCTAGTACTATGTTATTTACTGATGTTTTTAAGTCTTTAGACAACATAAAGATTTATGGCAAAGAGGAATATCTTCTATCAGGTTTAGGTTACAGGGAAGTCTAGTTAATAGGATCATGGTTTTGATCTTTTCATGGGATTATGTTGGCAATAAGGAAACATAACATCACTGGCCTTATCCATTAAATCTCCCTTAGCAACAGTATGTCAGGAGATATTAGAACATTTTCCATTGGGTAGCTCACCAGGAAGTAGCGTTGTTTGGCAAGCAAATCCTGCAGCTTGGTGCCAAACACTGCAATCTGCCCATCATAGCGACAGTTCCTCTGGGAGAAAAGCAAAGAGGCAGAAAAGGGTTTAACATCATGGTTTGTCTCCCTTGTGTGCGTCCGTCCTCACTATCAATATGTGTGATTTAATAAGAACACCTACAGGGGCGCATTCTTCCTCGGTGAGTGTGACTCCTTCCTCTTCGGCCAAACACTCCAGGGCATCAAAATACAGCCACTGCATCATTGGCATAAATTTTCCTGTGCATGCCTAAAGAAGAAAGAACATGTAAAAAGAAGCAATTGAGTAATACAAAGAATTCTGTTCAGAGGGAGTTAGCAACACAGGCCGAAACATGTCCAATCCGATAAAAGTAAATCCACAGAGATTACTAAAAATAAATACATTACAGGAGAAATTGAGCTGCACATCACACCACTGACCTTCATCACTTCCTGCGCTGCCAGACCTCCAATGAATCCATTAACAGGGGCCAGGTCACCAGCAGAAACAAATGACAACTTTTTGATAAGAGCGTCATCCAACTGCTCCACTTTGGCGGAGCCGGCCTGGGCAGAGTTCACCTCCTTGGCTAATGTCAATAACTCTTCACCATCAGCCTGGAAAACACAGTTCAGCAGGTTGGACATGTTGCAAAATTACAATTACAGCAGTTACAATACTAAACTCACTAACTTGTATTGACTGATATTTACTGTTTGCAAGGACAAGCTAATTAGCTTCTGCAGACCCATATTGAAAACATTACTAACACCAAGTTTCCTATAAATCTAAAAACTGTCAGAGCAACATCAAAACAAGGAAGGTAGGTTTTTTCCACAAGGTTTTAACTCCAAGCCAATGTGACATTCCAATTAACATATTATTAAAACAAACAGGGGTGATATTTACCCGGTTCCAAGGTACAGGAAGGTGGTTGTGTTTCTTCTGGAAGGCATGGATCGCCTGGAAGCCCACATGAAGCTGCCCTGGACGGTCGAACTTGGCAAAGTCTGTCAATACAAACTCTGGCTCAGCCATGGAGGAAGAGATGGATTTCTGCATAAGGAAAGAAATGCAAGACAGTGAGAAATGAGTCCACATATAATTTCCCACTGGTCAAAACAGATACACATGCCAACACATCACTTACAAAAGCAATCTTCTTGGGCATCTTGACCTGAGAGACAATTCCTCCTCTCACGTATTCCGTAAAACCAGTTGTGTCACAGATACTGAAGGTGTAGGGACCTGGACAGAGACAGCAATTCATGTAACATTCATAATCAGGCTAAACAAGATGTGTCTTAAACCTTAACAGATCTTACCCAGAACTTTGATTTCCACTGGCTGGCAGCCATTGAGCTCAGTCATACCCTGAACCTCTGTGAAGGTGACAGAGTCGCCGCTCTCAAAGCCATGACGAGTCTCATCCAGACATGTCACAACCCCTTGATTGTCCTGGAGAGAGGAAAAAGTAGCAACTTGTCCTGAAGTCTGATCTTAAAAAGCTAAAGCTACGTTGACAAACATCCTCAGCCAGACTAACCTTGGTGATCATGGAAATCATGGCACTTAGTGGCTGCTCTCCATTGGTGTCATAGACGACCATCTCGTCACCAAAGTCACAGAAAAGCTGGCTGCAAAACAAAACGCATAATGCACATGAATGTTAGACAATGACAGACAGAAGTGGTTATAGATTTTATGAGAACAAAGGGTCAGAATCTTACCCAAATAGGCCGCGTGTGTCTGCGATGACCAGCTTGATTCCTTTGCTGTGGCACACCTCCCCCACTTGATGCTGCTCTTCCAGATTTGAGTTGGTCAGTACTACCACCTAGAAATGCAAAAATAGACAAATTAAAAATAAAAGCTTCTTTCCTTCTTGAATGCTGAATGAGTCGGGTACAGGCCTCTATACAAGTCATACCTGGAACTTGTTCATGTAGTCTTCAGTGAGTTCTCCAGTGTAGGCCGTCACAGGAACGTAGCTATTGAGTTCAGCCAAACGGTGTTGGCTCACCTCGGCCCTGTTCTTCCCCAGATCTTCCTCCCGGAGGTAGAACTGAACACACAAAATACATAGGTGTTGATTTATAAACTTGGCATCAATTTCTCCCTGATATCTTGTCAATCCAGGTGAATGAATGGTAAATATGGTGATAAAGAAGAAAAGAACATCACAGTAATAATTTTTTGTGATTAGACTTTATCTTATTTTGTACATAAGAAGTTGGCTTGGACTTAAAAGAATCAGTAAGAAACTGTGCTGCAATAAATAATAAGCTATAAGAGAAATTGGTGATGGCAGTTCCTCTCAATCCTGCCACGCCACACTGTCTGCAGGAAAACGTTATTGTTTACGAAAATGTGAATGAGATGGTCAGTTTAATCGAGCTACAGCTGCTTGTGGAAGCATCATGAAGAACAATGGGATTTCAACTTTAGCCAAGTGTGGACAAGGTCTAAGATTAAGTGGTTGATTAAAGGCCACTCTCTATAGAAGCTGGATGACATTATAAGTATTAAGTGACAGATATTCATGTTGACTATTTAACTCAGCTTGATTGAGATTGGACACTGGGACAAATGCCAGGGGCTGATATAGAAATGTTTCAGAGCCCAAGGTTAAACTCACACTGAATGATCACTGATAGAGCTGACATGCTGATCTAAAAACAACCATGCCAAATACAAAAAGGGGGTCTCAGCTGAGCCTCTTAAATGAACATTCATCAGCATGGTCTTAAATGGCCACATCAAAAATCACGATGTCAGGCTGATAGACAGAAACTGTCTACCCATTGTAATGATGTTCCAAAACAGGCTTTATCTCTACTATGATTATAACCCAGAGAAAGGCCATGGTTAACAAGGCTCAAAAAAAAATATCAGGCTCAAAAACCTGCACCAATGTCTGTATGACTGAAATAAAAAATAAGTTGAAGAGAGACAAATGTGCTAAAGCAAAATAAGAATATACATGCGTGCTTCCCACCTGAGAGGAGAGGTCTCTCCATTCTGCAACTCCTTGGTCGTGTACAGTGACACTTCTTACTCCTCCCAAGATGATGTTCTTGGCAATCTCCACTCCAAGACCTCTCATACCAGAGATAAGGACATTGGAGTTCTGCATGCGCTTCATAGCTTCATGGCCCAACACGTAACTACATGGGGAGAGAAAGTACCATCAGCGCAACTCTGCATTTTTAATGCCAAACTATAAATAAAAATAGGTTTGCGTGTTCTCCATTGTTTGGACAAGACTTATACAGAGAGAGGACTTACAGTTGTCTGGAGTACAGGCCTTCGTCAATCTCAGCATCACTGAAATTCTCAGCCATGCCCTAAGGAGAGACAGCAGGAAGTGCAATTAAGTTTGAGTTACAAGTTCTATCCAAAAGTACACAGCGCATGTGATAGTGCTTACGTTGGCAGGTGTGTGGGACAGATCAGTTCTGACAGAGTTAGAGGAGGAGCAGTGGGATCCCGTCTTCGTCTCTGTTCCTGACAAGCGACGCTTCTTGGACAGCGGCGAGCTGGACATCTGTGCATCAGCAAAACACCAAAAGGAACAACAAGCTGAGTATTGTTGCATCAGACCTCCCCTTTACCAATGTATATAAATTCATTTACAATGGATAACAGAAGATTTCGAGGTCGACAGCTGTAAAAAACATTATATTTGTTGAGCGGAAAAATGGCAGTAAAGGCAAACTCAAATCGGGGCAGCTCGTAGAGGCACTTCCAGTGACAGAAACTGCCACTGATTTATAAAGGGAGCTGCCTTTGATGCCATACTGTTGAAAGGTGACTGTTGTTTGTGATTTATTCAATCAGCTCTATACTGGTTTATGAAAGTTTATTAGATAGTTCATTAGCTCTCTCGGGGGTTGGACTCAAAATGAAACAAGAAAAGCTCCACATCTATCAGATGTGACTGATACTGTGCCTGAGTAAACTGTGATAAACCAAAGGAGAAATGTACATTTTTATCCTTGCCTTAAATTCTACATAAGATGGTGCATAACTCCATGATAGCAATGATGCACAGAGATGTCACTGCTCATGTTGCAATTTATTGACTACAACTGTACCAAAGCAGATGGAAATACTACAAAGGAACAAAGTTTTTAGTAACAGTAGGACCAGGCACACTCTCCATTTATTTATACATGTTCTCTCTAGGCTGAATAAATGTATTCAGTGTTTTTGTGTTACAAAGACAGCAAAGAGGAACACAAAATTTTACTTTCCAATTGCATATAAACCATTTAATTTTATTAACAATCATAAATTGACTTTGGCCCAAATGTTTTCCTTATGACGGGATCTCAGGCATTCTCCAAGGACTCTTAGTTAAATATACTAACATAAGAACATTCAAAATAGACTTGTTACTCCTTAAACTTCAAAATATTTTTTAGGAGTTATGAACTTCTATGGTTTAAAAGCATCAGTGCATATACTAGACAAATGACAGGAACAATAACATGAAATTAAATGTTCACAAACTAGTCCAAATCTCCCTGAATAAGTCCTCATCTCAGACCTGACCACATCCTTTAGGGTTGCACGTACTGATGTATCCGCTCTTCTCAGGAACGACAGTTCAAACCTCTACTTGTATCTCGTCGCTCTAAGCAGACGACTGGATAGTGGAACTTTTTAACACCAATTACATTAAAAGGTCTGCATACGAGGAATTAAAGTTTAGTCACTAGTTTAATATTCTTACAATGCCCTTCTGAATAATATAATTAAGTATAGGTGAATTTATTCAATCAATCCGGAAGAGATCATTTCCTGCATCCTGGTATTAATCATCCATTGTCTCAGGTCGGCTTTAAGCTGATTCAGGTCGTTTGCAGATGTGCATTATTATGAAACTTCTGAAGAACCTGAAGCAGCTCAGACAGGAAACACACGCCTGACGGTTTCATTACAGAGCTACACCAGATGTCATCTTCTCTCTAAAAGCGTCAAATAACCACACAAATTCAGAAATATCTTTTACATGTTTATTCACTATCACACTAAGTGCTCGCATTTCAAGATACATCTCATTGCCTTGCTTTTACACTGTAATGTCATTTGGAGTTAAAGTAGAAAGAAGACATGATCTAACAAGGTGTTTGTGTGTTTGAAACCTTCGGCCACTCTCACCCCCACAAAAAATAAAATAGAAAACAACAAAACAACGAAACACATGAAATATAAAGAGAAAACTGATGTCATGTGCAAGAGCCCCTCCAAAGTCAAGAGTGCTGGATGAGGTGGGTGTGTTAAGGGTGCTTCAAACCAGCGAGGGTCCCTATTCTGCTGGCGTGTGATTATTTTTCCAGTAAGGAAATGCCGCCGACTTCGGTTTGACCGAGTCTTTGGGCGTTTCTTCAGCTTTAAACTCAAGCTTTCAGGTAGAATTAAGGGGATTCTTAAAAGGATTCTCAATACACGTCACTACTTTGGGGATTCTTAGCTGAACTCCTTTTACTTGCATCTTTCTGGAAAAACAAAACAGTAATGTGGGAGCAGGTCTACGAGAAACGGGGTTGGAAAAGGGAAGAGAGCAAGTAGAGTGGAGGGGAGAGTTGTTAAAAACCTTTCCTCTACTGATGAAGCTTAGTTAGAGTGCGAGGGTGTTTCAGAGGGACACTAGTTGGGCTATGGAGTACCATGAGAACATGAAGGCGTGGAATTCAATGGAGCAGAAGGGTTCTGCTACTGAGAAACATCAGGAGGTCCAGTATACATGCTCCCTTCCTCCAGCGACTCCCCCTGTTCCCACAGCCGAGCACCAACGGGATCCCTAACACACATACAGGTATCCTTTAAGTCAGCTTACTGGGACTATGTACACTCAGGCACAGGTTTACACAAACCACAGGCCTAACAGAAAACTGATTGATCCAATAGAGCCAACCTGGATCAACCCACCCACCCCAATCCTCACTTATAACAACCACTGCCCACCCGTCTCCCCCCTGCAACCCCCACCATCTTGTGAGTGGGTATAGTGTGGAGCTCAGCGGATGGTGTATCGGACATAGGGCACTTCCACGTCTTCATCCGACAGGTCGTTACAGCATAGCTCAAACACCAGGGCTTTCACATGCTTTCCCAGCTTCTTTTTGGACACCTTAGTCACAATCTCCGTCATCCTATGAGACAAAGGAAAATACCATTATAGCAACAGATTAAACACTAGCATTTAACGTGCCTCAGTAATGTCATCTACTCACGGCAGGTCCAGTCTCTCTCTGAGTTTGGCAGCAGGCATGAAGAAGGAATAGAGCATGGACACTCCCTGAGAAAGCATGGTGATCTCCAACTTGTGCTCGGTCTAATGAGCGACAGAAGAAAGATGGGGTTTGTTAATTGTAGGCCAGAAATCATATGGCAACAAATTGAGGAGGGGAGTTGATGAGAATGTACTTTAAAGTAGTCCAAGAACTGCCGGAGTGTCATCTCCTCCCCGTTGGGCTGCAAACCTGTGACCTCAAAGCGATCCCACAACGTCCAATCAATTTCATAGTACTGCAAAAACATGAAGAGGGGGGGTTATGAGATGCTGATGTCAGTCACACAAAGCTATCACAAAGACACGATGCGTTTTCATTAAACAGAAGCTACTGACTGCCGTCTATGCCAAAATGAAAAATGTAAAGTCATAAAACAGAAAGCTTTTAGAAAATGTATTCTCCTCAGCCCACACTGATCTCATCAGCGTGAGAAGGTGAGTTGAACTCACTTGCACCCAGGCAGGCAAACTGCATCTGCCTGGTGCATCAGTATTAGCATGGCTGGATCATCATTGGAGCTCAAAACATGTAATGACTATCTATGGTTACCCTTGTAGAGAGGATACTATGAATAGGGATATTTTCCCACAGTGGGGACACATGTGACTGTTTGATATCTTAAGAGCTCAAAACAAGTAAGTGGCTACCTTGTGTTTGGGAGCAGCAATGGGTTCAGAAAAGGCAAAGAAAGGCAGGGCCAAGTTCATGAAGCCATTCTTGAATGATTCTAGCTTCTTGTGACCTTGGACAATCTTGATGAGCTCCAGACACACCAGGCCCACCACTGCAGCCGTGGTAGTGGCAATGGCAGGAATGATCTTACCAGCTATCAGTTTGCTCTGGGTTGGAGGAGGAAGAATTTAACAGCAATGAAAAAACAGGAGGAAACAACTTGCAGTAAAAGAACATTAACAATGAAAGACAAAGCCAGGATTAAAACAATGTGAGCCCCCACCTTGTGTCTGTCTGTCGGGGGAATGTCATAGTTCTCTGCTCTCAGGTTGGATGCTGCCACAATGAAGTCCATGTGGAAGTTTGTGTCATCATCCTGTTACCGACAGGTCAAAGACCATCATTAGTTTTGTTTAAGTACAGCAGCCATGAGGATAATACACACACGCAAAATACATTTGTCAGAGGAAAGTGTGTACCTTCTCAAAGTCGATGGCGCTGAGTTTGAACTGTGAAGTCTCGGGGGAAGGCAGCTGGACCTTTAGCTCCTCCAGTCTTGAGTCATCTAATATTCCAAGAGAATAGTGGTCACATTCTCCTCAAAGCATCCTTAATGACGCCAGGCTATGGCTTTAATTTGTAAAGTACTAAAAGCAATAAATCATTCACATAAGCCAAACTTTGCCTGAAAATATGACTTCCGAAAAAACTATGACTTTAAGAGATTTGAGCGTCTTACCAACAGAAGAATTACTATTCTGCAGGTCCTGATCAGAGACATGGATTTTAACTCCTGAACGAGGGGTAAAGGTCGGCACCTTGACCTCCTGCAAGATCTTGACCACACCTGCACGATCAGTGCGGCCTGGGAGGCCATATGTCTGAGCAAACAGGTTTGCCCCAGCCACAACATAATCCATGTGCAACTCCTAGAAGGGAAGCAATTCTGTTAGTAACTGGAATCTGGAAAGATTAGTTAAAAGCAGATAATGCATCAAGTAGGTGCTCTTAAAAATAATGGATGGATACTTGCATTGCTAGTGCTGAAGTCTAGGTGGTGAGGACACCTCTTTGGGCCAGACCAGAAGGGGGCACCAGAGCTGGTGAGCTGAAAGACAGATGATAAACTTGCCTTACTAAACAGAAATGCAAAACCTTAAAGAAATGTAGGCCTTTGGGTTATTGTAGTCATTCATAAGACGGATAGAAGAAATAACAGGAAATGAGATGAAAGGTCAGTAAAATCAGGGCGCTCCATCTGTGCCTTAAATTTGTAGCATTTTAAATACTGCACCTTGATTCAATAAGCAACACATTATTTGCTGTTAATGTGATGTATCTATATAGACCTTTCATGGGGCCTGGTGTCACTCAGATTGGCGAAAGACTTGCACAGAGACGTTTTAAGCAGTAAGCCAGGGGATTCTAATACAGTGTGTTGAATGCAGGACTGACATCAACTGATATCTTTGAGGGATGAGCTGAATAAAACCGCAATAAGCCTCTGCCCAACACCCTGCTCATTTTATTTGATTCACACTGCAAGAACAATGTTTACTCGCTGCTTAGAATTAAACAAGATGTTATATCTGTTATCAAAATTTTGGACTTAAAATATAAGAAACAAGAAAAATATAATATGGGACAAAGCAATACCGATTCTAGACAAATAAAGGGAGTGGAAATATTAGACCAGACTGATATCCACCAAGCGGTGAGCTCAATGTGTACCTGATCTGGGGGGAAGTTGTGCAGTAGCTGACGGATGTTGTTGCTGTATTGGCACTGCCAGTGGTTGCGTGCCCAGGCTACGCAGTCAGCCCAGCTATGGGGGCAGTCTGTGACGAGACTCTTGTAGACAGCCTCCAGCACCTCCACAGGCTGAGCTCCAGGCAGCTTCAGAGTACGCTCCATGAACTTAGGATCTCTGAAAGAACAATGATCATAGATCCAATAAGCTGGAGAAAAACCATGTGAAGAGCTGTTACCATTTGTTGGGATTTTGTTTCCTCCCAGTTTATATATAGTCAAACATACCACAAGGAGGTGCATGTTGAGCCCTTTTACAGAATGATTTACAGTATGGTAAGTTGTTTCAAAATCAGTAGAGCCACTTGTAGTGATTTCATTTTCACAAGTAGAAATTCTATTCTATGTAGAAGTGTTTAAGATATCTGTTAAACATTCTTGACAAGCATTTACAAGTAATGAAGAGATCGAAACATTCCATAACACTTGGAGACATCACTAACTGATAGATGTGAAAATAAGAAATTCTCGGTTTATTAATGCAAAGACGAATCACTTTGAGCAAATCCTACATTTAGATAACTACAGTTCTGCCGTATAGTCACTTTTGGATGTCAAACAAGGCAACTCACGAGAGGTACTGCATGGCATTCTCTGGTGGCTGTTTGAATAATCCCTCAAACTCATCACGGGCCCACTGAAGAGAAGAAGATATTTACAACAGATCAATATTACCGTCAATTCATGTAGTCAGAAGCACAATATGAAACTGTTTAACCCAAAGTAAAGTAGTAGCATCTTTAATCATTTTGTGAATTCTTTTGTGAGAGATATTATGTTCAAATCATACATATTTATGCAATTTCAAAACATTCACTCTGTTTATCTTTAACATTGTTATGTGCATCTCTGAGTGTACCGACCTGCAGTGTGTGTTCAATAGCATTTGGGAAGTTCTTCAGGGTACAGATGGGGATGGATTTCTCCGGTGGGTCTTGGCTGGAGCTGTATGACTCTGTGAGGAAGGGGATCACGACCTGGACGTTGCCTTTGGTGCCAAGAGTACCAGACTCCAGTAAGGGTTTACGGTAGTACACACACCTCCGATCCATGTACATACCTAAACAATGGGCAAAAACACAAGGCAGAGGGTAAAGCTCAAATACAGAGGGAGTGGGAAATAGAAAGCAGATGGTTTACAAAAATAAGATCCTAATTGTTTTTTAAAAAAAAGGAATTTAACATTCTGAAAAAAAGATTTAAAATAATTAAAATGTTTGTGTCACTTACGTGCATCTACATTGTCCAGTGCGTTGGTCACTCCATCAAGGCTTTCAAAGAAGTCGTCGTCATAGACCCTCTCTGTGTCGGGGCCCACTCTGTTCTGGTGACCTGTGATCCTGATGGACGGGTTCATCTGCTTCACTGCCGCTGCTGCAGTATCGCTCTTCATTTTCTATCATCACACATACACACAAATGACATTAAATAGTGACCTTTTCACTTTCTCTTCAAATACTAAGAATCGCACTGCAACAGGAGGGGTGGTTAATTGTGTTCATTCTTGTTGATTACTTGACCGATCTGTTTCTGTAGAGAGTCTATTAACTGTATAAAAACACTGCATGTTGTTGCTGGTTGAAGGTTCCATCAATAAGCACATTTTTACAATAATTATGGCCGGCAGCATGTCTGTCAGGAGCGGGTCCATCCAACCACAATTTGTTTTGTAACGTGTCACCCTTGAATAAACAGGCGGACAACATCATGTAACAATAATGGTGTTCCAGTCACACAGACTTACTGAAAGGTCACTGCATTTCATTTATGACCACATGATAAACCAATACTAATCTACCACACCCAGAATGAGCCTCCCCACTATCTAATGCTGATATCATCCATCAGCAGCAGTTGCATTAAGTGCAAATCACAATCAATTGCAATGAACAGGAAATCCAATGAAATATTAAATTCGATCAATAAACGGCCAAATTATGTCCTCGACCTACTTTGTATCCACCAAAAAAGGTAAATACTGACCGTCACGTCTGAGGGTCTGAAGAGGAACTGTCTGTTGAGGTTGGACTTCTCTATGGTGTCCATGTCTGTCACAATGACCTCGCCCTCTCCGCCAGCCAGTCCAATCATCGCAAAGTTTTTCATCAGTTCACAGCCAATGGCCCCAGCTCCAACCTGGGAGGATTACAGGTCACTCAGTAAAGCTACCAAAGTCATGCTCCATTTTCTCTATGTTCAAACACAATTTAACAAACATAGTATTTAACCCTTCACTGTAGAAAAATCAAGGTTTTATTTATACATTCCTTAATGCCAGACAAGACCGGTAATAACCCGTTTTCATTATTGCTGAAAGATCCCATGAACATTATCTTCACGTTTACACTGAGAAGGGAGATTAAACAATATGGGTCCATGTTAGAAAATCTTTTTTAAGGATGCTGCTATTTTTGTGAATATTGTGAACAAATTCCATTAAAAGAACAAAAGCAATGTGTTCGTTTTGCTAGAAGATTAAGAGGCAATAAAGAAGCATTTTATCTAGTACTATGTTATTTACTGATGTTTTTAAGTCTTTAGACAACATAGAGATTTATGGCAAAGAGTCATATCTTCTATCAGGTTTAGGTTACAGGGAAGTCTAGTTAATAGGATCATGGTTTTGATCTTTTCATGGGATTATGTTTGCAATAAGGAAACATAACATCACTGGCCTTATCCATTAAATTTCCCTTAGCAACAGTATGTCAGGAGATATTAGAACATTTTCCATTGGGTAACTCACCAGGAAGTAGCGTTGTTTGGCAAGCAAATCCTGCAGCTTGGTGCCAAACACTGCAATCTGCCCATCATAGCGACAGTTCCTCTGGGAGAAAAGAAAAGAGGCAGAAAAGGGTTTAACATCATGGTTTGTCTCCCTTGTGTGCGTCCGTCCTCACTATCAATATGTGTGATTTAATAAGAACACCTACAGGGGCGCATTCTTCCTCGGTGAGTGTGACTCCTTCCTCTTCGGCCAAACACTCCAGGGCATCAAAATACAGCCACTGCATCATTGGCATAAATTTTCCTGTGCATGCCTAAAGAAGAGAGAACATGTAAAAAGAAGCAATTGAGTAATACAAAGAATTCTGTTCAGAGGGAGTTAGCAACACAGGCCGAAACATGTCCAATCCGATAACAGTAAATCCACAGAGATTACTAAAAATAAATACATTACAGGAGAAATTGAGCTGCACATCACACCACTGACCTTCATCACTTCCTGCGCTGCCAGACCTCCAATGAATGCATTGACAGGGGCCAGGTCACCAGCAGAAACAAATGACAACTTTTTGATAAGAGCATCATCCAACTGCTCCACTTTGGCGGAGCCGGCCTGGGCAGAGTTCACCTCCTTGGCTAATGTCAATAACTCTTCACCATCAGCCTGGAAAACACAGTTCAGCAGGTTGGACATGTTGCAAAATTACAATTACAGCAGTTACAATACTAAACTCACTAACTTGTATTGACTGATATTTACTGTTTGCAAGGACAAGCTAATTAGCTTCTGCAGACCCATATTGAAAACATTACTAACACCAAGTTTCCTATAAATCTAAAAACTGTCAGAGCAACATCAAAACAAGGAAGGTAGGTTTTTTCCACAAGGTTTTAACTCCAAGCCAATGTGACATTCCAATTAACATATTATTAAAACAAACAGGGGTGATATTTACCCGGTTCCAAGGTACAGGAAGGTGGTTGTGTTTCTTCTGGAAGGCATGGATCGCCTGGAAGCCCACATGAAGCTGCCCTGGACGGTCGAACTTGGCAAAGTCTGTCAATACAAACTCTGGCTCAGCCATGGAGGAAGAGATGGATTTCTGCATAAGGAAAGAAATGCAAGACAGTGAGAAATGAGTCCACATATAATTTCCCACTGGTCAAAACAGATACACATGGCAACACATCACTTACAAAAGCAATCTTCTTGGGCATCTTGACCTGAGAGACAATTCCTCCTCTCACGTATTCCGTAAAACCAGTTGTGTCACAGATACTGAAGGTGTAGGGACCTGGACAGAGACAGCAAGTCATGTAACATTCATAATCAGACTAAACAAGATGTGTCTTAAACCTTAACAGCTCTTACCCAGAACTTTGATTTCCACTGGCTGGCAGCCATTGAGCTCAGTCATACCCTGAACCTCTGTGAAGGTGACAGAGTCGCCGCTCTCAAAGCCATGACGAGTCTCATCCAGACATGTCACAACCCCTTGATTGTCCTGGAGAGAGGAAAAAGTAGCAACTTGTCCTGAAGTCTGATCTTAAAAAGCTAAAGCTACATTGACAAACATCCTCAGCCAGACTAACCTTGGTGATCATGGAAATCATGGCACTTAGTGGCTGCTCTCCATTGGTGTCATAGACGACCATCTCGTCACCAAAGTCACAGAAAAGCTGGCTGCAAAACAAAACGCATAATGCACATGAATGTTAAACAATGACAGACAGAAGTGGTTATAGATTTCATGAGAACAAACAAAGGGTCAGAATCTTACCCAAATAGGCCGCGTGTGTCTGCGATGACCAGCTTGATTCCTTTGCTGTGGCACACCTCCCCCACTTGATGCTGCTCTTCCAGATTTGAGTTGGTCAGTACTACCACCTAGAAATGCAAAAATAGACAAATTAAAAATAAAAGCTTCTTTCCTTCTTGAATGCTGAATGAGTCGGGTACAGGCCTCTATACAAGTCATACCTGGAACTTGTTCATGTAGTCTTCAGTGAGTTCTCCAGTGTAGGCCGTCACAGGAACGTAGCTATTGAGTTCAGCCAAACGGTGTTGGCTCACCTCGGCCCTGTTCTTCCCCAGATCTTCCTCCCGGAGGTAGAACTGAACACACAAAATACATAGGTGTTGATTTATAAACTTGGCATCAATTTCTCCCTGATATCTTGTCAATCCAGGTGAATGAATGGTAAATATGGTGATAAAGAAGAAAAGAACATCACAGTAATAATTTTTTGTTATTAGACTTTATCTTATTTTGTACATAAGAAGTTGGCTTGGACTTAAAAGAATCAGTAAGAAACTGTGCTGAAATAAATAATAAGCTATCAAAGAAATGTGTGATGGCAGTTCCTCGCAATCCTGCCACGCCACACCCAACAATGTCTGCAGGAAAACGTTATTGTTTACAAAAATGTGAATGAGATAGTCAGGTTAATCGAGCTACAGCTGCTTGTGGAAGCATCATGAAGAACGATGGTATTTCAAATTTAGCGAAGTGTGGACAAGGTCTAAGATTAAGTGGTTGATTAAAGGCCACTCTCTATAGAAGCTGGATGACATAAGTATTAAGTGACAGATATTCATGTAGACTATTTAACTCAGCTTGAATGAGATTGGACACTGGGACAAATGCCAGGGGCTGATATAGAAATGTTTCAGAGCCCAAGGTTAAATTCAAACCGGAGGATCACTGATAGAGCTGACCTGCTGATCTAAAAACAACCATGCCAAATACAAAAAGGGGGTCTCAGCTGAGCCTCTTAAATGAACATTCATCAGCATGGTCTTAAATAGCCACATCAAAATTCACGATGTCAGGCTGATAGACAAACTTACTATGTATTTATATTATATAATTATTTTTATTGTCTTATTACTGCTTTTATGTGTTCAAGTGTTTATTTACTTGTCTTGCTTTGTGGTCAAAGCACTTTGTAAACTGATTTTAAAAAGTGCCATATAAATTAAGTTTATTATTATATAAACAGTCTACCCACTGTAACAATGTTCTAAAACAGGCTTTAGCTCTACTACGATTATGACCCAGGGAAAGGCCACCCACTGATAAATCTGGGTCAGACCATGGTTAAGGGTGGGGGTGGCCGCAGTACTCTTTATGGATACAGCAAGTGACTCATAACAAAAAGGCACAATGGACTTTGATATCAGGCTCAAAAACCTGCAACAATGTCTGTATGACTTAAAAAAAAAAATATTTGAAGAGAATGTTGTTGTGCTAATGCAAAATAAGAATATACATGCGTGCTTCCCACCTGAGAGGAGAGGTCTCTCCATTCTGCAACTCCTTGGTCGTGTACAGTGACACTTCTTACTCCTCCCAAGATCACGTTCTTGGCAATCTCCACTCCAAGACCTCTCATACCAGAGATAAGGACATTGGAGTTCTGCATGCGCTTCATAGCTTCATGGCCCAACACGTAACTACATGGGGAGAGAAAGTACCATCAGCACACCTCTGCATTTTTAATGCCAAACTATAAATAAAAATAGGTTTGCGTGTTCTCCATTGTTTGGACAAGACTTATACAGAGAGAGGACTTACAGTTGTCTGGAGTACAGGCCTTCGTCAATCTCAGCATCATTGCCATTCTTAGCCATGCCCTAAGGAGAGACAGCAGGAGGTGCAATTAAGTTTGTGTTACAAGTTCTATTCAAAAGTACACAGCGCATGTGATAGTGCTTACGTTGGCAGGTGTGTGGGACAGATCAGTTCTGACAGAGTTAGAGGAGGAGCAGTGGGATCCCGTCTTCGTCTCTGTTCCTGACAAGCGACGCTTCTTGGACAGCGGCGAGCTGGACATCTGTGCATCAGCAAAACACCAAAAGGAACAACAAGCTGAGTATTGTTGCATCACACCTCCCCTTTACCAATGTATATAAATTCATTTACAATGGATAACAGAAGAACTCAAGTTTGACACGTGCACAAAAAAAAAAATCAATATCCAGAGTCCACATCAGGCTTTTCGTTGAGGTTTTGAAAAGAAAATTGATTTAACTACAGATGCAAAGTCGCGAGATATATAATTCATTGCTATGGTTTGATTGAGATGAGTTCCCGAGCTAAAGGCTACCTAATCCCCTTCATGTTGAAGAGAGGATTTCTGGTCTAGAGAGCAGCTGGGCTGGCTGCAGGCCAAAAACAAATCTGCTAGAAAACGAACTAAGCCTGGGAAGAGACGTGAATAACAGCATTATCAATCCCTTTCACGCTCAGAGACAGCGTTGACTTGTTTATGTACTTCCATTGTTTATTGTACCAGAACCATGAACTGCCAACATTGTTTCAAGAAAAACAGCTGAATCATTAAAACTTCACTGCGGTAAAGTGAACACTACCGCACACTGGCTCGCAGGTGTGGACACAAGGATCACAGTGTTCTATTCGGAACAATCCTCTGAAATCGCTATATTAAAGGGGAGCGTTTATTAGCGATTATAATATTTTAAGATTAACACCCGAGCATAACGTGATTACGGCAATTTTTTTGGGAAAGCTCATTCACTTCTGAGAGAAAAATAGGCCGCAGTATCTGTAACACTCCCACCGCCCGACGATCGGCCACAATTTCCGCATCCAATGCAGCCAACTTACCTGTCGTCTAGAAATAAACAAACTTTCACCTTTTGTAAACCTCTCTGCATTTAATATTTGTGCAAGTCAACGCTTTAATAATCAGTACAACACATTTAGCTGGTTTTCCCGTGATATATTATACACGGGTGTCTTCGTGAAAACGAAAATGAAGGCATCCGGCATGATACAGCAAAGCACCGAGCCTCCCTCCCGACTCACTGTTATTGCTAGTTCCTCTGCACAACGTCGTTAACTGACCATTTTGTACACGTTTGAGAAAAGCTCGGTTGAATGTCAGTAAGCCACACGGAGAGGGACACCAATAATTAGGTAGACGCTAATTAATTAACCGATTTGGCAAGTGGACAGAGTCGCCACATGAATAACTCAGGAGGCAAGAAAACACCACTGTCCGCCCCTGGCCACCAGCTCCTCGGCCTCGGGCCTGCATCAGCCCCGGTGCGGAACACAACTTTACAAGCTAGCAGCTGAAGCTATGCTCGCAATCTGCCCCGCAAACAATAGCGACGGTTGTATTTTGACACCCGACAACCGCGGCTCATACACGGATGTGGCCTCACGCTCCGACGGCTAACAGAGGAGCGGATATCCAACTTTATCGCTCGACGGGAACAATCCAGGAAAATGAAAGAGTAGCCATTACACTCGTGCCTCATTGATTTCGCCTTCCTTACCAATAATGATTCTCGGTCCCTTCCCAATGCGAACCCGCTCCTCTCCCGCTGTGTCTGGATGTCAGTGCTGACGACGACGGGAGATTCGACGGTTTAGTACGGAGAAAATGGACGCGGAGTGCCTGGTGAGGACGGTCTGCTGCTATATTGTCGAGTCACTACGTCGCTGGCTCAGTCTCTCCGGTGTGATTGCGCTGCTGGCTTCGCGACTGCAGACGGGAACAAAACCAAAATGGCAGACGGGGAGGAAGGGGCGGGGGGAGCCGTGACGCTCGGGCCGAGACGTAGCACGGGGAGAGGGCGGCGGGGAGCACGCTGCTCAGCCCGGGCGCACAGCTCATTGGTCGGGAGGGCCGAAGCCAACTCGTCCCGTCCCCCGCTACCAGAGGATGCATGCCTTGTACAGTAGATAACTGTACAATGAACTACTGGACCTCCACACATCCGTGCCAGAAACACCTTGCAGGTTTCCTGAAAACGCACACGGAGCCTGTCTGGTGTTAATGCAAGAGAAGGGAAGTCACACCCACTGAACATCAGTCATCTTTTTCAAAGTTAAAGTCCCGTCTACCAGTGCTGAATGGAGTCCATCAGCAAGCAAGCGTCTTGAGAAGTCGTTTGTGGGGGAAGACTGCGAATACAAAAGCTCACACCACACGTGCCACAATGCACTGTACAAAGAAAACAACACATCTTTAGGGCAGAGCCATGCTTGATGTGTCCCTACTGCGACCTGCTTAATGGTTTAACCACGTGAAGCTATTCCTGATTTCTGCTAAACACACGGGTAGTGCCAGCCTGACGACGGGGGCAGGTACACACATCGACTAGCTGTGGCGATGCTGATCGTCTTGGGCCCTCAGTCACACCGAGGTTAGGGGTGAGCATTCCTTGCAAAGGAGGAGTATTGGGGGAGGGGGTGCCTAGCAAATGACAAAGGCCCCGGCAAAGAGTGGGCCGCGGATTCTCGGGTACACATGTCGAGGGGATCCCCGTTCTCATCTCCGTGCTGCCAAATGATTAAATTAAACACTATTTTCCTCTGGTCTATTGGATCTGAAACCCATATAATCAATGTCACGTTAACAGGCTGCCTGGACTTGGCAATCAGAGGAGAGACACTATTCAATATTACGTTATTGTGGTTACATCGATTTTCTTGCTACCTTATTGTTAACCTAACAAAAAACAACCAATGGAGAATATATATCTCCAGCAGCTTCTGGGCTTCGTGGTGCAAGTTACCTTTAGATCAACAGCAAAGCGTCCATCTAATGTTTGTAGCCAACTAGCCTTCCACCTACTGTTTATGACTGAATATTAAACAACACCCACGAGCACATAAAATGTGCAAATGCTAATTAAACATTATTAGTTGCGTGGCAGAGGCTTGTTGGCCACGGGTGCCGAGGCTGGGAGCCGAAATGCTTCGGATAGCCGACGGCAACTCACAATAAAGGCGACCTTTAATGCAGCTCAAACGACTGCGTAGTTGTTAGCATGTGTGCGGCTAGCCGTGGAGCTATCTAGCCACCCAGCGACTTTTCCCCCTTCCAGTGCCGCTACGATGGCTAACTAGCTAACGTTAGCCAACTAGCTGGGGGGCGCTAACACTAGCGAGACGAGCGAGCGCACAAGTGTGTAAGAACTTACCACATCCGATATTACTCGGCCTGATCTGTAGTATCAAAAAAACGACTGGGGTGAAAGCAGGGACGCTAAGAAACAACGTGACAGGATCAACAGTGCCGCTGACTGCAAACTGGAAAGTGTGTCAGGGTGGCGGGCTCTGTGTGAGTTTTTCCGCTGGACGGCTGCCTGCCCGGCTGTTCACGAAACGTTTCCCCTCACTCTATTTCAGTTCAAAGCAAAGCAAAGCAGCAACATGTGCACGTTACAGGCGCGACCATCGCTCCAGTCCACAGGGTCCAGAGAAAACACAACTGCCATGAATACATTGTTTTTTTACTCGGTTATGATATTAAAACACAGCCCCCCCCACACAGAGTAGTGTACTGGAATACACATTACTACGAGATTGAGTCGTTTGTTTATTGTCCACGTGCACGGATATTTTTCAACCCCCCCCCGTACTTCCACAAAGGGTGGACCAACCCGAGGTTCACGCAGGGCCTGATGGGACTTGTAGGCATAGCGGGATTTCAGAATGAGTCCGTGGTGATTGGATAACGGTTCTTTCAGCTCCACTGCCGTCGTTGTAATTCGATTAAAAGCGTCAAACTGAGTCATCATCTCAAACTTTTAAGAAACAAAACAACTCCAAATGTTTTTTTGTTTTTTTTTAGTTTAATTGAAAGACTTGCAAACAGAGCACGGTTTACATATAGGGACAGAATAGTGGATGTGTAGACATGTGGTGGGAAAAAAGCACAGAAACTTGTTTTACATAGATTTAAAAGCAGAATGAAATTCAGAAAGAACTTTTTACACAATTAAAAGTAGCAAATACAGACGGCACTTTCCAATTGACAGAACCAAATGAATGTGTCGACAAAACAAACTTTCTGGTCAGGACCGTAGACTGTATATAAAGATGGACCATAAGACTTCCCCCCCAAAAAGTGAAGCCAAAGCGTCTTGATCACCACCTGTTGGCCAGCTGTGGGATAGGTCATAAACCCCACCTGCTCCATGATAGCAGATGAGACATGGACCACATTAAAAATTCAAAGTACATGTTAAATATTCTTTTTTTGTGATTTTGGGTAGTTGTTATCATGCTGATGTAGGTTCAAGGGTTCATTTATCTGATAAGTTTGGTTTTAATTCATTATTTGATGCTTATGGGCTGAGATGTCATGATTGACAGATGAGACTGATTCACGATTGATCGAGTTTGTGTATTGACGGGAACTCACTACCTCATCCCCTGAATCGCTACTAAGCAGACTCTGGCCCACAGGATGGAGGCCTTTGCATCCACTATAATTCAGCTTAATTTTCTGATGTAGGGGGAGTAACTGGAGATGCATCTTCCAGCTTTATATACAATCTATGATCAGGACTTTTGGAGAACTCTGGAAAAAGAAGAGGAAATGTGTGTGTGTTTTGTGTGTGTGTGTCTGTCTGTGTTTTATTGCAAAGCCTTTATACAATAACATCTTGCATCTAAACCTTTCCCCCAGCCCTCCAACATGTGTGGAGTATCTCACAAGACTCTGAGTGATGGTTCAAGTTTAAGGACACTATATAACAAAAGAAATCTTTTTTCAGCAGCCAGTGGAAATCCTTGATCAGTTTAGTTTCACATACTTCTGTACAACGATGTAACTGCGAGCTGATGATATAGCAGCCTCACTGTACAAGGAATAGTTACATAAATAAAAAGGAATGGAAACTTCAATGAAAATGGATGAGCAGATTTTGAAAAAATAGGTAAAATGTCAGTTCGGATATAAGGAAGGTCACGACGTGAGCAAAGACTAGGAACCCAGGTTTTTATTTACATTTTCTGGGAATAATGCAAATCAAAACACTTGCTCAGCTTATTTTACTTGTGTAGCTTTGCGATTTTGAGCTTGGATTTCAATACGAGGTGATTGTGCGGAGTGCATTCATGCACACAATCTGGACTTAAAATACAAACAACATTGGTGCGATCTTTGTCTTTGCAGCTGCCATAAAGACAGATAAAGTACTTTACTCCCCTTAGACCCCAGTTTTCTGAGTGTCATAGGGAGATTACTCTAAACAGCCATCTCAGTGTGAATACACAGCTAAACCAAGCAACACTGTGTATGGTTACTTTTCCTCTGGTGAGCATACGATATAATACTTCTGGGTGAGGGTCGTTAAACCCTCCAATTTAAACTTTAAATCCAGTGCGGCAGTTGTTGGATTTTGCATCATGGACACCTGCTTTATAGACCCCTGCCCATCCCAGCTCTGGGTGACTGGCTGGGATGTACAGCACCCCTCTGTCCATCCCCGTCTTCCTGCTCTCCTGCCACCTGGGCTGAGGCTTGTGTGGGTGGAGAGGGTGGGGGGTAGGAGGGCGGAGGGATAGTAAGGCGAGGGAGAGATGGCAGGGCGGGCCTGGGAGAGGTGGGAAGAGGTGGTGGGGTGGCCGAAGTTGCAGTCGAGGAGTGTGCGCGGGAGGTGGCGGGCGAGGCGTGTGTGCTCCGGGCACGTGGCTGTTCGGCCGGGCAGTCACTGATCTGCTCCAGTAGCGAGGGCATGTCTCCCTCAATCTTCTCCAGCACGGCTGCCATTTGCTTTTCTATCTGCTCTATCACGCTATCCATTTGCCAGTCGCTTGTAGAGCTGCTCCCGCCTCCTCCATGCTGTAGCCCTGTCCCATATAACGCTAACCCTCCACCACTTGTATACAGGGAGCTGTATGGACTCACGTAGCTCCCTGCCATCCCCATCCCAACTTCTGGGTTGTAAGGTGTGGCATGACGGCCCAAGCTAGCAGAACTGCCAACTGTGTAACAACCCTGTCCGGTCACAGGACCTGCCCGGGCTATGCTAAACTCAGCACTGTATCTGTCTGTTCTCCTGGAATCCTGATCCCTTCTACCAACAGGGCTAGCATCACCCCTTAACCTAACTCCTAGTCCTACATCTGCCACAGCTCCGGGCCCTATAGCTGGAGTGACTGCCGCTGCCACTGACCTTTCTGCCACAGCCTCTGGTAGTTGTGTCTGACACCAGCTTCCGTCCGTCTCGTCCTTTTGTCCCTTCTGAGGGGCTCCTCTCTTCTCTGGCGAGGCTGTGGCGTCAGCAGATGCTGTGGGCGGAGTGCCATGGAGCGTTGCAGCCATTTTACGTTTGCTGCTGGGATCAGGGGACGTGGATGTGTGTTTTTTGTCAAGATTGGTGCCTGAAGAACCGTCTGACAGCTTGGAGGGGTCATGCGTCGCCTCAGGGGTCTGTTTGGATTCTGGAGGAAATCTATTTTGACCCAAATTGGCAGCCATTTTCCTGGTTCCATCACCTGCTGCCTTCTTTGAACCAATCATATCAGGCTCCTCTTGTGTGAGTATGGTGGCTGCATGTGTCTGACAGAGAGGTTCCTGAATATCTGATGGGGAAGTTCCCACAGACGGGCCTAAAGTCATGTTTATCTCCTCAAGTTTTTCTTCTAGCTTACTCCTCCCCTCATCCTGGTCCATACCTGGTGGCGTGTTTTCAACGGTGACCTCTAAAGACACACTACTTGATGTCACCCCTCCATCGCTTGTCCCCTTCTCTCCCTCCTCACTTGTACCCTGAGACACACCGCCCTCGCCGTCTCCTGTCTCTTCGCTGCCCTGACCTTCGGCTGAGCTGTCAATTAAACCCTCTGAATTCTTCAGTCGTTGCATGAAGGTGGTCACACGGATCGCTTTCTGCAGAACAGATAGAGGCAAAGAAAAAGGAGAGAAGGATAGCAGGAGGAAGAAAATTAAAGAAAACACAAACCCTTGATACTATAGTTGATTATGGTAAAGCATAAAAAATAAGCTTCCAAGACAAGCGTTGGACAAAAAGCTTGTCTAGGCACCATGATCTAGCACCATCATACTATGAGATATGATTCACATCAAGTGAACAGTGCGGTTAGATTATTGCCAGTTGTTTACTTCGAGGAGGCTATGACATATTGCACCCAGTTTTAAATCAATCTCAAGACTCACTCTCCCCAAGCAACTCCTTGACTGCTTGTTGACAGAGTGGAAAAGGCAAATGAGCAGATAAGTGTGAATTTCCTTCCCCTTCACTTATCTCACTCCTTTCAATTTGACAAACACTGAAGGAGTTCAGGGGAATGTGTGATCTTAGAGGTTGTTTCTAAACCAAGGAATTGATTCTCTTGAAGCGAGACAGCCGTTTGGACACAGAAATATCACGGAATACAACATGGCTTGACGGAGCAGCTTCTGTATATAGTTTCAAGTATGACTTGAATGTAACACTGAGGTACAGTATGGGACAATGAGCCAGGATTCACGTAAGAGGAATGACAGAGGGCCTTAACAGTTCAAATCACTGCACTTCAACAGTCCACAGTGGCCTATATCCCATATATCCTTTCCATTTCTCCCTCCTTATCTACACTAATGTAAAACAGGTATGTTAGCAGCAAACCCTCCTTCCTGTTGTTGATCATTATCTTGTTTGCACCAGTCTGGTTTTTACAAACGAGTGCAGATGAGGAGTAAGAAAGGAGCAGAGCGGGCCACTATGAACATCTGAGCCTAATCCAATGAAGACAAGTGGGGCAAAAGTGGATGGATCTCTTCTGGAACAGGCAGAGTGACAGTGGACAGGAACAGAGCTTATGAGAAGAGGTTCACTTTAGCCAAGGCCATGATCAATACATCTGAAAGCAGACTGAGGTTTAACATTAATGTGTTTTCTCGTTTGGTTAATTATTATTAACTACATAAACCTTTTTTTGCTTCATGAGGGGGTTCAGCCATATGAAAGATGTTGTTTTTATTGAATCATGCCAGACTTAATGTGAGTTTCTGCCCACGCTCCGTCCTTCCACTCTCCCTCAGAATGATCTACAATACCTTCAACTCCTGGGAACCACATGGGGGAAAGAGAGAAGAGGATTATAGCTGTTACTTATGCTGTTAATTCAGCACTTCCACCACGATAACCTCCTTCTTTGTCTTCAGCGTTCATTTCCCCCATGACACCCTGATGAACCATATACAGTATCATGCAAATTTAAACATGCATCTGCAGAGCTGTATGCGGAACTAAAAGCATCATCATTACAAATAGGCCAATTATTCTCATATTCATTGAAGCCATTTTTAAAACAGACGCCTGCTTTCTCCGTGTTATGACAAACTTCATTCGCTGCAATAGAAAAAAAGTGAAAGTGAATCCGTACCCGCCATTTGGCTTTCGCAAAGTTCTTCTCAAACTGGGCACACACACCATCCTTCAAGTTCTTCTCTGAGGCCCCATTCCCCGCAATCCTGATGCAGAGGACAGACAGCACACAAGTGAGAGAGAGCCCTGAAGATGTGTATCAGAATGTTTTTGTCCTTGTGAATACAGCACATGTGCACAGAGTTACCATTCATGCCAGAGTGCATCCTGTGCAGTGATTCTCAGCATCTGGTCCACCTCCATAAGTCGACAGACGAGCTCCTTAGCTGAAAGAGAAAGAGCAATGATATATGGTATATGATATATTTGACATATGTGATATATTTGACATATGTGACATCAAATATCTTAATTATCTGCCCTTTGAATAAAGGCGACTGACAGGCAAACATATAGTCAGAACTTCAGCTGGGTGGTTATTATCAGCGTCTGGTGGAGCCTTGTACCTGCAGGTGAAATGTCATCCCAGTAAGGAGTATCAAACTCAAAGTCCCCAGCGACAATGCGACAGAAGATGATGCGATTATGCAGATCTGTGTTCTCCTCCTCTGTCTCATCATAAAAAGGAGGGTTACCTGATAAGCTGCAAAAAAAGGAAGGAGATAGAGGGAGGGATATAACTCCAAAACAGTAACTACTGGAAACAGCCTTCATAAATAAAGCAAAGCAATTATTCAGCTAAAAGTTTTAGATTGCAGCTGAGTCCTGCAAGATATTTTAAATTATAGCTTTGGTATTTACTAATGGAGACTCACAGTATGAACATTATAACACCCACAGCCCAGCAGTCCACAGGACGACCATATCGGTGCCGAGCCACCACTTCAGGAGCTGAGAAAGAACAAATAGAAGAGCAGACATACAGTGAGTGTCAGAGGAAGAGATATTGAAATGGCATCAGACCAAATTTATAATTTTACCCTGCAA
This sequence comes from Hippoglossus stenolepis, assembly GCF_022539355.2. NCBI lineage: Eukaryota > Metazoa > Chordata > Actinopteri > Pleuronectiformes > Pleuronectidae > Hippoglossus > Hippoglossus stenolepis. The sequence goes on from NC_061488.1 coordinate 11,509,183, forward strand.
AGACAATAGCTCCCCTTTTTCACACTCCTTTTCTCATTCCTTTCCTGTCATGGCCTCTGTTCGCTTTCCTTATTTATTTGTCTAATTACTCAGCTCAGCATCATGAATAACTGCCCTGGCCTTTCAGCAGAAGGAACCAGGCCAAAGCACAGCTCTGCTCTCCAAGCTGCCCTCGCATAAAACTCAGAGAGACAGAGAGTAGTGAGACAGCGCACAGGATGTGAGAGGACATGAAAAGAGATAATGAGTGGGAAAAGGAGGAGGAGGGCAAGAGTTTGATGCTCTCAGTTCTGTGTGTGTTTGACAGAAAATTATCATTTTCAACAGAACTCAAAAAAGGTAAAGTATGCCCCCAGGCCTGTATTTACAACAGAAGGCAAAGCTGTTAGAAGTATGCACAGTATACGAGGATGGAGGACAAAGAGACAAGTAGTGGTTTGTTGGAAAGGCTGCTCATTTCCCCCCAAAAAACAGCTTTCATCTAATAATGTTAATCGAGCATCCTACCCAGGTATTCTGGTGTTCCACAAGGCTCTGTGATGGGTCCGTTCTCAAACCTGGACAGGTAGAAATCTCGCAGAACTACTTTGTTGTGGTTGTTTTCTGTGTAGTACATAAGGTTTTCCAGCTAAACAAAAAGAGGAGAAGAAGAAGTATTCTCGTACAGATACAAACAAACAGAAGCCCGTCTATTCAAAGTCATTAAGGAAAAGGTCATTGAACATGTTCAGTTTATTTGTTTATTATTTTATGTTACTCGGTTTAATACAGCGACAATACCATAATAATAACCATAATAATAATAACAATAATAAAAATGATAATATAATAGTTAGAGTTGTTAAAAACTAAATGATAACAAGTTCCTAAATTATAAACTGTAAATAAGACCAACAGGTGCATAATAAAATAATGTCATATATAAAAACTAATGGATGACCAGATTCAAAATTACAGCGGTAACACTCTAATGTGTGTTGTAATGTGATCACTGCATCTTGATTTCTACCTCTGCACTCATCTCAATATGTCATTTTGATTGTGTAGATTTAACAGAGTCCAGATCAAATAGACTGAGAGAAGATTCCGGCTTCTACCAGCAGGGGGAGTCTGAAGCTTAAGAGATGCTGTAATTCCATCCTTATGGGGTGATAATGTGGGATGAAGATATACATCTCTCTTTCTATCTCTCCCTCTGTGTGTGTGTGTGTGTGTGTGTGTGTGTGTGTGTGTGTGTGTGTGTGTGTGTTTGTGTGTGTCACCAGAGACTGCATTAAGCCATAAAGATAGTGTTTACTCCCTTGCTAAAAATGTTATCAAATGTTGAGTCATTAACTTAGATGGCAGTGCAACGCTTTTATGTGTCTCTGTAGAGAATCTGTCGACTAAATACTCTAATTGCTTTCAGGGGTATGGTGGTGAAGACGGCCACTCTATACTCTATAAATCTTTTTGTTATATTTCATCCTGTACTTTTATAGAGGCAATAGAAGCTTAGCCACAATGCCACAATGCAGTGAGGGGAAGAGAGTGAATGAGTAGTGCACCTTCAGGTTCCTGTGAACTATGTTGAGGGAGTGTAAGTAAGCCACAGCCTCGAGGACTTGTCTGATGACATTGGAAGCGTCTCTCTCCGTGTAATTCCCCTGGTCCAGAATCCAGTCAAATACATCTCCTCCTGTTGCACTGCAGGCAGTTGCACGTGTGAAAACACACAACACGAAAACATCAGCGCGCACATCACCAAATGGACTAATAAAAATGAACGCAACTTGGCGCGACTGTTAACCACATGTTGCAACACGTTAATTCACTTTAAGCGCTGAGTAACACAGTTATCGAAAGCCCCGTGCTCTTGTTTATAGTCCATTGGTAAGGCAATCTGCTTCTGCTGGCCCAAAGCTATCACTGCTGAGCAATTTAAAAAGTATTGGTCATTACTCTGAAAGACTTGGTTAACTTTGGATGGTGCACAAATGATCACCCTCAGCATGAGAGCTACCACCTGGACCAAAAAGGTGGAGGACAACACAGAAAGAGACAGATGCACACACAGATGTCTGCGGTCACTTCGGGTCGAGTCAGTCTCTCTGTGTTTCAGTAGCGGAAAGGAAGCTTCAGTGAATCTTCTTGCTTTTAAATGCAGTTGACAAAGCCACAAGTGAAGTGGACGGCTCTGGCGAATTGGTCCTAAGCTGCCCGTGGGGAATCTCATACAGCAAACCAGTGTTTCAGGAGCACTGAGTGCTGTCGAGTGTTACTGAGAGCAAATATCTCATCAGATCTAACACCTTCCTCTGCTGCTGAGGGGAGAAACAGAGCACACTGTAATAAGAGGATGGGCTCGATCCCTACCCTGCGGCTGATGGAAGCATGGAGGCTGATACACAATTATCACACACACACACACACACACATACTTATACACATTGACAGGAATGCCTACACGAGAAAGATAAATGGAGAAACAATGGGAGGAACACTCACAGTTCCTGGATGATGAAGTATTCTTTCCTGGTCTCATACGTGTCAATCAGCTGAAGGATGTTTGGGTGATTGACCCTGGAACAGCAAAAAGAAGGGCACGAACCATTCACTGTCTTTTGAATAGTCTATAAACAAGACTGCGTGGGCACATAAAATCAAATAACAAAACATTCTCTCATTCTCGCTCTCTCCGCCGCTCTCCATCGCCTGATCATTCATCCGTCTGCAAACAGACTGACTGCGTACAATTTCAGGATCATGATTTCGTTCTTGGCAGCCTTGCGGACTTTCCTGCCGTCCTTCTTGAGGAATTTCTTGCAGACAAACACCTTGTCTGTCTGTCGGTCCTTGGCCAGGCACAGCTCGCAGAACTCCTTCCTACACAAGGAGAGAAAATAGACGGAGAGACAGACACGCTAAGAAAAGGCAAAAAAAAAGGCTAATATGATGTGAGAATAAAGAAGACATGTGTAGCTATGTGTTAGAGTTGTTGATCCACATAGAGACAAAGAGAAAATGGCCCAAGAGAGAGAAAACCTTTATGATAAAATTGCAGAGGCAAAGCTGTTTGGTGAAATATGATAAAATAATTTAAATGAAATGGGTCTATCAGCTGGGTATTCTCTGGTTTTGAGCTTCATTCAAACGGATTTTGAGGAGCTGCGTGATGTAAAATTAAAGAACAAAGTTCACATTGAATATTTCATGCCCATTAATACTCTCAGGAAGACACGATGGCATCTTTTATCTTCTAAAATACATCATTCTAACAATGAAGAAGAACGAAAGGAACAGTTTGTGGGAACTGTTGGATTTCTCTGTAGGTCTGTAAGGTTTCGCCCTTACTATGCAAAGTGCCCAAATAAAATTTAAATGAATTTAACTGAAATTGATTGAATAACATCCAGAATAGAAAAAGAAACAAAAAGCAATCATCACGCATTTCATCAACACATTATAATATATACACCTAAATTTGTGTCTATCTACGTGTTATGTAAAAGATGAGCAGAAATCTCTGCAGCCAGATGCTGATGTTGCCATATGGCCTCTTACACTAATATGTGTGTGTGTGTGTGTGTGTGTGTGTGTGTGTGTGTGTGTGTGTGTGTGTGTGTGTGTGTGTGTGTGTGTGTGTGTGTGTGTGTGTGTGTGTGTCGAAGAGAGGTGTTCAGGGGGAAAAAAAGCGGTCAGCATTTGGCCAGTCAAGCAGCAGAGTGATCTCCACAGCTTTCTGCTTTTCCAGCCAGGATAATGTAATATTTAGACTGAATAAATTATAGACCTCCAACAGTGTGTCACATGAACTGTCATGAGCAAAAACCTACGGACAACCGGTTGGCAAAGATTTTAAAAAACACATGACACATGTAATTCCTTCTGCCATTCTTTTCACTGATACCTTTTGATTTGCCAAACCAAAATCTGCGTTGGAAATGGTTCCAATTCAATTTTGAAAATGATTCATGAAGAGGATATAAAAACCAGTTGGGAGGACTGGAAGGAGTCCATGAATTCTGCATGGTAAGGGAAGGAAAAGGCAACAGAGATACATGCATAAGGCTTCGTGGGACTTACGCTCGGAGGACCTGTCCAATCTCATATTTGTCCGTGACATCAGATATGCTATTGTACATACGCCCCTCTCGCAGGGCAAGGCAACCAAATGGCATGACGTCATTCACCTAAGAAATAAAGAGGAAGACATTTCAATCATTGCACTAGAAAGGGGGCGAGTAAACATCAATTATTTTGATGATACCTCGAGGTAACAGAGAGATAAAGGGATTGCAGAGACACATGGATGGGCATGTTAAAGAAGAGGAGGGCACTGATGAAACATTATGAAAGCCTTCAGTGGTTGAAGTCAAAGACACCAAAGGAGGCCTGTTACTATCAGCCATGAAAACACACAGTGCAGTGGAGAACCGCGGCTCGAGCCAAGCCTGTTTCTGAACCAGTCTGGATACTGACGCTTCTGGCGGCCTGATTGCGTGCCAACCTTGTCAACAGATACTAAGCTACTCACTAAGCTTCTCTTTACTCTGCTAAAGTCTGCAGATTCGGTGCAACGTCTGTCAAGTTCAAGTTAAACTTTATTTATAAAGGGCAGTGTCCCTGTGTCCCTAAAGCAGCTGGCTTCTCCAGCAATCACTGACAGTACTGGGCTTTAATGACGGGAAAATTAGTTTTTGTTTGTAGCCCGGTCTGCATGTGTGTGTGTGTGTGTGTGTGTGTGTGTGTGTGTGTGTGTGTGTGTGTGTGTGTGTGTGTGTGTGTGTGTGTGTGTGTGTGTGTGTGTTTGTGTGAGAGCATTGGATTTGCCGTCTGATCTGCAATAGATCAGCAGTTCATGACCCTTTAAAGTTGCAGTGAGAATCACTGAAAATGACTTTAAATGTCCCCCCTCACCTAGTAACTCTTACTGTTAACACTGCACCCACCAGTCAAAGGTTTTGAAAACCCAAAGCAGTTCAGATCATCAAGAGCTGCAAAAAACTGAAAAATCATGTACATGCCATAGAAAACAGGCCCTTTTCATGGATTGGTTAACTTTCAGCTTTTCTCCAACAGTTGAAATAAAAGAAGAACAGTTAATGCAAACAATTCCCATAAGTAAACCCTCTGTCTGGAAAAAGGCAGTAGTGGAAAAAACTGTGGTTCTACACCTCTGTTTGCAATATAGCTTACTGTATATTGTAAGAATGGTGATAAAAATGGAAGTAACAAAGAAAGACAAACTGGTTGGTCAGAGGTGCATCAGTAACATAATGACCCGAAGGTTTAGAATAAAAGAATTAGACTGTGTTTTCAAATGATGTGAGATCAGAACTGTCTCCAGCTGCTGGATGAGTCAAAATCATAGACTGTATTTAAAGATGGCCGACATGACGGCTCCCCAAAAGTGGAGCCAGACTTTCTCGATATGTTTGGTTTTAATTTGTTATTTGAACTTATAAAAATGGGGGGGAAAGTCATGATTGACAGCTGAGACTGACTGCCGATAAGTCAAGCATGTTTATCGACAGGATTGTGCTCCAGTCCCTGGGTCCAAATGTGCAAGATGGTAATTATCCTCAGTTCAACAAGAAGATTTAATGTTTGCTTGTATATTTTTGGTATTTTGTATACATCTCCATCTATTTATCCTATAATTTAATTTCTGAAGATATTGACTAACGTAAATTAAAAGAAAAACAGCTGGAAAAACTGGCATTGTTCTCAAACTTTTGCCAGTACTGTATAGAGGGTCCAAAACTTTCAGACTGTGGCACCCTGTGTGTTTCACCATGAGATTATTCTTATCACGTCCACTCTAAAATAGCTTGTGACCCCACAGAAGGTCCCAAACGCCCGGGTAGAAAATCAAGGATCTAGAAAGTGAATCAGCAATCGATACGCCATCTCACCACAGTCCTCAGGCAATCCTCACCCACATTCTTTAAACACGTCTATACTGCAGGACACAGATTCCCTGGAAGCTTCAGCCATCCATCCTCCTGGTCCTTCTCCTCCTCCTCCTCCTCCTAAACAATCCACTTTAACCCATTCCTGCGGGATCATTCATTTCTATTATTTCTCTTAGTGGAGATTCCTACACTTTATCTTGTGTCTCTGTCGGGGGCGAAACAAGACGAGTCCATGGAAAGTGACCGACACAGGAAATATGTGATAGGAGGGAATGAGGCATTTGATAGATAGCTTTTATTAATGTGAGTGATTGTGCAGGCAGGTAATGTTGTAGAGATGACTTCAGGGTTGTGTTGTGTGTCTAAGCGAGAGAGAAAGAAAAAAGGAACTAAGAATAATAGGAAAGTCTTTGAAAGGACTTTGAAAGTAGAAAGTTGATAAAAATCCTCGGATGAAAGGACATTTTTGCTGGTGCTAATTTAGGATTAAGAATTGAATATCATGAGAAATCCACTCTGTCCCTCTCTGTGTTTGTGCGTGTGAATGTGCGTAGCATCACTACTGTATATGATAGGGTTAGAGGTTCTTCTGTATACGGTGGAGGCAGGGCTGGAGAGTACTGTGTAATCCCAGCACTGGCCGTAATCTCTAATCTGCACGCCTAATCCAAAGCGCTGCATGGGATACACTGCATGTGTATGTGTGCGCATGCACAAGTGTGTGTATCTGGGAGAGGGAGCAAATGTCGATGCGGCAGTGTCGAATGTAGCAGATGTGAGTTGGAGCAGAGGGGTGTGTGTTTGCTTGCGCGTGCGTGTCGCTCCATATGTGCGTCGCCGTTGGAGTGTAATGCCCCAGTGAAACCGTGGGGACTTTTGCGCTGGATTGAAAAGGCCTAGTTTTGCCAGCAGATTACATAAGAGCAACAACATTCCCATGACAAGGTCCTGGACGGTGGAGGTGATGCTGACTTGATGTGAATGGAGCACATCCGTCGCTGTGGGAACCAAATGTCTCCACTAAATCACAGAAACAACTGCAGACAACAGATACCCTCACCAATAACTGTTTAATTTTCACAGTTTTTGCTCTTTACCTGCTGTTAAAGCATAAATTCCCAAATGTCCACTGTTGATGTTTAAAAGTCCCAACACGCTCTGCAAGTGATTTTGAAAACACAAGCGGTGACCTGGGAACAGCCCTTGGAATTTGCCAGTGAATGTATCTTTATGTTGTTTCACTGGCCTCAGACTTATTTTAAGCTCTTCCTCCAGTTTCTCTTCAGTCAGTATGGGTTTAACTGAAGCTGACAGTTAAAGTGATGTACTCCTCTTTTTGTTGGCGAGCACTAAATTCCCAGAGGGCTGCAAAGGTACATGTACCTGGATTCTTCTAAAACACCGGCTTACAATCTGCGATTCAAGTGTAAAGGTGCAAATCAGTTTGTGGTCTGAATTGTCTCTTTGTGCACTGGTCTTAAAAAAACACCACCACACCCTGAGTTGGTATGAACCTTGTAGATGATGCACAGTTGGAGGAGACATGAGAGGAAAAGATGAGAGAAGATGGAGGAAAGAGGTGAGAAATGATGGGAGCAGAAATGCGAGAAGGAGAAAGGCTCTGTGATTAAGTGAAAAGGTGGTTGGAGACAATGGAAACAGAACAAAGTGTAAAACAGAGAACTGCAGAGGCAGATTGAGAGTATACCTCTCACCTTCACAGTTTCACAGCTGTGTGTGTGTATGTGTGAACATTTGCACAAGTAAATCTGTGTGTGTTAACATTGTGCGATAATGTGTTATGTGACTCATGTCTATGAGAGTATGAGGGGCTGTCCCCAAAGTCAGAAAACACTTTGACAGAGCAACTCCTCTACAAAACAAACTCACGTCACTCACCCCCCTGCAGACTTTGCCAGATTTGTGAAGGCAGCACAAGATTAGAGATAAAATGAAGCATGGAAACCCAATGAGACATTTAACCTCAGTGACACTCTCAGCAGCAGCAGATACTGCTGAGTGTCACTGAACTTCACACAATTTTCAGGGTGTTTTCACATTTCAGTGGCAGAAATGATGGAACTTTTAATTAATTTTGTTCAGAAATTGAATATAAAATAATCCTAGTGATGTTTTCACTAGTGTGTTTCATATAAATTATATGAATTGTTTTATTTACCCTAGAATGAGCCCTTTATATTTGAATACTTTATATTTACATCAGGGGGGGGGGTCCTCTCTACGGAGGCCGCCATGTTTTTTACAGTAGCCCAGACTGGACAAACTAAACACCTTTTGAATTTGTATGACAACTGAAGGCTACCACAGGTTCTCTTTCATGTTTGGGAGGGGAGAGTGAGGTGGGAGATATCCAGCTGCAACATGAAACTTCACCACTAGATGTCACTAAATTCTACACACTGAACCTTTAAAGAATAGTGTTTTTTCATTAGCATTTTACAGTTTTATTTCACAACTTTCCACATGTTCATGTCATGCAAAGATGAAAGCACATCAAGCACCATGTTTGGTAAGTTATCTTCATTATAATGCAGTGAAACACTCTGAATGTCAATGTATTATTTCGGAAATTATGTTTTTAATTTTCATTATGAACAGGTACAACTTGACAAACCTGGACAACATATCTCAGCAATTTGAAGAATTTAATTTAGTAAATTAAACAGAAAATATCCCCTTTTTAATTGTTCAGTCAAATAAATACTTTTAGCACAAACCAATAAATGTATTGTGCATCATCACATTCTCGCTGGCCATAACGTGCTAAACAGGCGGATATATAAGGTGACCAAAATGAAACGTCCTGTTACCCTGAATAAAATTGGGGATTTCTGGGTTTGAACATTGTTGGAAACATTTTGGACGGATGGATGTATAGATACACAGTACTCTCTTCAAGCGCTGACACCTATGCAATGGTTTACTGTACTTTTTCCTATGCCTTTGAAATACACAACCTTTAGCACACACAGCCTCAGGTGTGCCCCACCCCCGCGAGACATCGCACTTCGGCTTCAGCACCTTAAATCAATTTCTTTGTGCACTTCTCAGAGGCTGAGGGTGTTTGTGTGCTCTCTCACAAGTGTTGTGTTTGGGCTGCAGCAAGGCACAAAATGAATCGTATTGGAATAGAATATCCTTTTATCGTTTCAGAGGTTCTCGGCGTCAAGGTTATTCTAAGAAAAAGAAAAAAAGCCCATGCTCAGTCCGGAAAAAAATAACAAACATTCATTCCTCATCTGTGAAGGCAAATGGTAAATTTTGCAGCTCGTCATCTAATGCAAACTGACATACTAAAGAAGAGCGGTCTATTACATTAGGATCTGTGTGACAATTTGCTCTGAGTATGTTATGTATGTTATGTAAATATTTTATTTCGGCAACTGCCCGCGTGAGGCCGCTTTTGCAGCTTCTTTCTGTGTTGTCACTCTAGTGGTTACGTGTTTTTTTTACTGTGTCCTTGTCGCCGTCAAACAGCTGCAGCGCGGCGATGTTTGTAAATCAACAACGATGCCATTATCAGCATCGGCACGATACAAATCCCGCTATCTGCTCGATGTGATCAAGTGTTGCAGCATCGGCTTCGTGAGGAGGTGACACTAGATCTGCGGCCTGATAAGATAAACAACAACAAGATGCGTATGGGTGTGTGTGTGTTTGTACAAAAAATAATAAATTTACTAAGTATGTCAATGTTTCGCCTCAGGAGAAGTGTGAGAGCAGCAGGGTCCCTGGCCGACCTTGGGTTACTTCTGCCGCTGTGAACGAGAGATGACAGGCCTCGCATGTCAGAGTCTGTGTGAGCGCAAATCACTTGAGAGATGCACAATGCTGGGCACACACAAACACACACACAGCAGATCCATACACGCACACACACACATCATACAACATTAACCCTCACATATAGTGCACTTCACTGTACAACTGCCCTTACGTGACAGAGAAGTGGACTGAATATATCTGTTCCTCATTAGTGTCTGACATGTCACTCTGCCTATATCTCGGCAGCATGGACACAGGTGTGCGACTCTACGAGAGAAACACATTTATCTCTTCCACTCGTGGGATCATTTCGCTTAAAACTCCTCTCTTGCTTTCTTCGTTTTTGTTTTTCATTCCCTCTCCTGCACCTTTCCCTGCCTCTGCGTGGCTTTCATCTCGCCTTTTTTTTTGCCCTCGCCCATCCACACATTTTTAGCAGAACTCTACAGCCCGCAAGGTTTAATCAGGGCAATTCCTCACCGAGGTAGTGGAGAAAAACATCAGGGGCGACGACTCATGTTGCAACCCCCGATGTTCTAACTGTTCCGCTAATGGGAATAACAGAGTGGAAGAGTGTGGACGCGTTCACCTTTCCCGCACTTTACAACCACTGATACTGCTGCAATAAAACCCTGTGTGTGTGTGTGTGTGTGTGTATGTGTATGTGCACGAGTGGATGTATACACGCTTACGATAAGATGCAAGGAGATTTTCTGCATCGCAAAAGCCCTCATAGGTGTAATTAAACCATCCCACCTTTAATAAGATTAGCAATGATTAGCCCGTATCTGCTCTCCCCCTGATAAACATTTGTGTGTTTCTTGTGTGCAAATCTGTGTGTGTCTCCCCATCTGTGTATAAAAAGACATGACAGTTGCAGCCTGTTCCCTATTGATCAATCAACACTTGACTGAACACATAGAAAAGCATTGTCAGAATTGACTTTTAGCACCGCATGTGTAGCGCTTGGGGTTTAGAATTCTTCAGAGGAAGTTTAAACAGATTCACGAGCTCATGTAGAAATTGCAGTGGGTGTAATTAGAAAATAATAAAGCAATGAATATTCCAGACACAGCTGAGAGCCCTCTCATATTGTCATCAATATCATTTTGGCCTGCGAAATGTATTTCCAGTTAGAGTATAATGGTATTAAGTAGAAATTAGTCCACTTATTCCTACTGAGCTCATTGCCCGAGTTGATGAGTGAGTGTTCAATATTGAGCGCAGTAGCGGCAGCCTGAGGTCGGTCCCGGGCTTTCTGTGACGTGAAAGTGGGACAAATAAAAGAGTTGGGACGTCAAGACTTAGTGCACAGGAGAGAAGGACTCAGGGCCCTGAAGAGGAGAAGCATGTGAAGGGCTAATTATCAGCATTACTTTGCTTGTTAAAATCAAGTGTACTACAGGGTACAGGAGGGAGGAAGATGGTGAATAGATAATGGATGGATTATCATTCTAAATGCGCACACACAAAACTAACAGCATTACGGGATACGCATGTATGGATACCATATAACTCAATAGCTAATATAAGAGTGCCGCATCAATACGCATTACATTTGCTTTTTGAATTCCCAGTATGGGGTCTTCTCCAAGCTTGTTATAAACACTAATTCCCATATTGCTCACAAAGCGGCTCTCATCTAAGGCCTGTGTGCATGTGTGGTGTGCTTGTGTGTATAAAGCAAAGAGACAGAGAGAGTGTGTGTGTGTGTGTGTGTGTGTGTGTGTGTGTGTGTGTGTGTGTGTGTGTGTGTGTGTGTATGACCGCAAGGCATACACAAGGCCAGAAACGGGCTTAATAAGGAAATGCTCTAATGAAAATTCCTCACATCTGCCCAGAGAGAGGAACCCACTTCCAAATGCAGACACATACAAAAATCCACATAATTCACACACACACACACACACACACACACACACACACACACACACACACACACACACACACACACACACACACACACACACACACACTTATACAAACACACACACATGCAAACACAGCACATGAATATGCACTATTGCCTTCTGAACGAGAGGATTCATCTGTTTCTAAACTTTACACCACTGTCTGTCTTCTGTTTCCTGTCCCCTCATTAGAAGAGGGGATCTGTTCAGGTCTTGCACAGTAAGTGTGTCCTCAGGGAGATGGGCCATGGGCACCTTTTTGAGACAACTGTGTGTGTGTGTGTGTGTGTGTGTGTGTCTGGAGCCGGGCTGGAGTATACACAGAATGATGCAATATCTGGCTGACAGGCTTGCACTTTCTGACACCAGAATAGCCTGAGGCAAGACCTGCATGCCCCCCAACACACACACACACACACACACACAAACGTAAACAGTATACAGACTGAACGAAAGTGTGTGCTTCTTGTAACAGAGTGTATATTAATGTAAACTTTTTGACTAAATCTGAGACTGTGTGTATGAATTGGATACATATTCAGATGTACAAAATCTCCTCTTCAAGGTACCAAGGAGATGAGAGGATCATAAGCAGGAAGAAAAAAGAAGACAACCACACATATACACATTTATTGCATAAAACAGGGAGCTGCATTTACACATTCAGCTTCATTTCTCTGTCCTAAGGGACTGAGTGTAAATGAACAGAAGCATGTGCCTGCTAAGTTGTGCTGATTTAATGTTTTCCTGTCTTGTCTGTCTGAACCTCGCACTGAATGAAGATTACTGAGAGTCACCAGCCATAGCTTCTCTGTGAGGCGTTACAAAAGGCTAGCCCAAAGAATGTATATAAAGACGGAAAATTCAACAGTTCCTTCTGCAAACATGAGGCAAAAATTTCTCGGAAATCATCGTGGTGAGGAGCTGAGGTCCCGTCCATACACCTGCTTAACCAATCACAAGTCGAGCTCAGCTGTCAATCATGTCAATTAACTGAACACGTGTGATAAGACAAACCTAAAGTGACAGAAATCGGAAACAATAATTTAATGTGTACTCTGATTTTTTGGTTTGGTCCATGTCCAATAAGCTAACATGGAGAGGGTGGGGTTAATGACCTCCATCTTTATTTACAGTCAGCGGGCTGGCCTAAGGTGAATGCTAACATTAGCATATTTGCATGCTCACAATAATGGTAACATGCTAATATTTTCAACAAGGATATTTGTATTTATAATGTGTCGAGATATTTTACTTTAAAATGATGGATTTCAGTGTGTTGCAATCCATCCTGTAAATATCCTCTGGGAACCATGACTGTCTGTGCATTTCATGACACTTCAGCTAACTTCTGTATAGTGGAACTAACACTTTCTATTACATTGTGCTTATCATTACGATCCGTTGATAAACAGTTCACTAGTATCCGATACTACTACTCAACACAAATAGGTAGTGAATGTAATCTCATCCAGAACCAAAACCCCACACGTAAAATGTAAGATTCATTTTTGGAGGTTGTGGAGGATTTATCTTGTGGGCACTGAAGTAAAATAGAAGGGCTATTACACTGTATTGTACAACTCTGTGCAAGTATTACACTTCTTGTGTCCACATCTGGTATATGAACCAAACAACGCCTTCGGGGAATATCACTTCTGCATGTAGCAAGGACATAGAGTATAAATAGTGCCCGTGTACAACAGTGAATTTAATGAAATTAACAATCAATATGCTGCATTGTTTGTATTCTTATGTAATCACACGTTTACTGTATAATAGCTCTGCTCTCTTGCGTCCTGCTGAAATGTTAAATGATCCGAGTTTATACCTCTGACTGGAGCAGCTTTGTGCTGTCTCCTGCTGCAGCCTCTTCTTTATTTGTCTTTTCCTTTGACTATGTTCCCTATAGTGTAGATGAGATTGAAAACACAGGTTTTTCTCTTCATTTCAATTTTTCTATTCCCGCTAATCTGACATCTTCTCTTCCTGGAAACTGGGATTTTCAGAAATGTTCTCCCATGTGGATTTTGTTGATTTGAAATTGCCAGCGCTCTGTAATGAGATGAGGGAAAGGAGCTTTTTGAAAATGCTGATGTACACAGTAATTGTCAGCTTGTCAATCCTATACTAGCATAGCCAAAGTACGTCTCCTCGCAAGCGAAGCGTTGTCGTTGCCGCCAGTTTCCTCTGTTATCGGGTTTTTTTTTTGGTGCAAAAACACATACAAAACTGAGATCGATGGAAAACCTCAGTGGATCAGCCCATGAATGATCATTACCCTCAGACAACATCATAAAAAATCATTGTTTCACACTTGTACAGTCATTTGAAAACAGATCACTGAATATTAATGGGATGTGTAATATTGTGATTGTTTTTTTTTATTATATTTTCCTTTGATTTTTCAGAACGGATAGTCAAAGTTTAGAGATCTAAGCAGAATTTCCAACTCTGTCACTGAAATGGGCTCAACCATGCGTGCGGTTGAATTTCATGTTTTGTGTTAATGGTTGTTGATATAATTACAGCACATATAAAGGCAGAGAGTAATCCTTACCCTGCGGCTACAGATGATAATCAGATGATGTGGCTGCGATTTGCTAATTCTTTATCACTACACCACAATGAATCCTCTTCCTCCTGTGTTTTTTTTATTAGCAGCACAGTTAGGCACAAGAAATGACAGCTGCTCTACTTCACAACTCTCTATTATGAGCGCGTTTACTACACAGTGTTCACGGGTAACAAAAACAAAACTATATTACGCACTTCACTTAATGCATGCAGGTCGGGAGAGACAGACTTCATGCAAAAAGTTTGTGGTGCAGAAAAAATTGCCATGCCAGGCAGACATGAGCGTAGTTGCACATGGCTCACGTGGCAAACATGAAAGCACTGAATTAAACGGCTCGTGTCAGCTCCGACACACGTGCAACCTCACAGAATGCAACATAAATGATGGACATGAGAGATGGAACAAAAAAGATGGAGGAAGGACGGAAGTTGTTTATAATGTTTCAGAAATCTGAAGCATTCAGGTGTTGTTGTAATACTCAGAGGAACAAACGTGGAAAACTGAAGCCTGTGCCTATGTGTGTGTGTGTGTGTGTGTGTGTGTGTGTGTGTGTGTGTGTGTGTGTGTGTGTGTGTGTGTGTGTCTGTGTGTGTGTCTGAGTGTATTACACTGTACATGTGTGTTTGTGAGAGAGAGGGTCAGTGAAGAGGAACAACATTCTCTGTCAAGCAGTGTCCTCTAGAGAAGTGTGCAGCACCAGGTTGAAGAGTCAGTGTGTGTTTGTGTGTGTCTGTGTGTCTGCACATAAACACATTCACGTACTAGGGAAACACACAATGTATCAAAGACTTCAAATGCAACTCACGGCTGCTACCTTTAACAATCAGCTTAATGTGTGTGAGTGTGAGTGTGTGTGGGGGGGCACTTTTGGTTTCATTTATCCTCTTTTGGATGATCGAGAGAAGAGAAAGTTTTCTCTCTCTCTCTCTCTCTCTCTCTCTCTTACACACTCACACACACACAACCACACCTGTTCACTCTGTCAAACACACAGAGACCCACTAATGCACCTTCCCACGATCCACCTACACACAGAGACTCACATACACACCTACAAACGCACACATACATGTTTTAAGCCACTGCCCTCATTGTCAGATTTGTCCTCTATGGAGAATAAATTAAACTTTAAAACCTTCCCTAGCATACATATGTGTGTGTGTGTGTGTGTGTGTGTGTGTGTGTGTGTGTGTGTGTGTGTGTGTGTGTGTGTGTGTGTGTGTGTGTGTGTGTGTGTGTGTGTGTGTGCTCATGTAAATGTGCGCGTGTGCAAATCCATTGATCACGACTGCATTAATTCATTCCTTTTGTAACCAAACATGGCCTTTAGACACACCGCACAGAGTGGCTCTCCAAAAAGCCCAGACTTCAATTGAGAGGCGCAATCCACACCTCAGTCTGCATGCACACACAGATGCACACACAGACGCACACAGACACGCGTGTAAACAAAGCCAAAGACAGAGTGAAATGGGGAGAGACACTTTTAGATGCGCACACAATCTAACACACACACACAATCTTTCACAGTCCCTGACACCCTGTCACACCACAACTCCACCCTCTGTTTCCCCGTCTCTTCACTGCCTCCTCTTGTTCAGTCTGTCGGTCTCCCCTTCGTTTGACGGCGTGCAGAAGTTATATTGTGTTTCTGTCTGTTCCTGCTTGTCCTTCAACACTGTGTCTCTCATTCAGCTGTGCAGAGATTCTTATTGACTGTACAGAGGCAAACTTCCTTTCGATACAAATATTCAGCGGGTAATATGTGACTCCATCCCGATGACTTTGTTTCCTCTTGTACCGAGTGCAGACTGTCGGGTCGACTTTTTAGGTTTTAGGTTGAGGGGCTTAATTTCATTCCAGTAACAATTTTGGCACAGAAAATCCGTATTTTATTGTGTGGTAAAATTTTAACTTTTGAATTAAAATCCATTTCCATTTGTTTTCAAATGACCTGCCTGGATAAATGGTCGAATCGAATAACAGGAAGTATTCTGCATTATGTTTTCTTATTAAAATCCTTGAAAACAGTCACTGATTCACCGGTGGAAAGAAGAAATCCATGCTCTGCAAATTGAGTCTGAACCCAAGGCTGATGGATAATTGAATTTTAAAAGTTTTTCATAAAACCCAAAACAGCCTCAAACACAATTCTGCAGTTTTCCTTTTTTCCTTTGAGCATAATTTAGCTGCTCCTTATCTAATCTCTCCATTGAGTATAGCTTTTGGTTTGGGGGGTCTGAAAGGTCAGCACTGGCTGACTGAGATTTTACATTGTCAATTTGTGAGAGATGGTTACTTCTGCTTTACCATGTCACATCTGCAGTGCTGTGAACCCTGAAGGCTTCGGCCTCACACACACACACACACACACACACACAGACACACACACACACACACACACACACACACACACACACACACACACACACACATTTCTGTTCCAAAGGACACGGAGAACGAGGGCACAGCTGTACCATCATACCCACTTGTACATATATAATAGAAGAAGAGATATCACATCACAGTGGATAATTGTCTGTAACAGACTGTGGCAAGTCAGAGCAAACGCCACACTTTTGTTAAATTAGAAACATTTACAGAGATATTCATAACTTGCAACAACATCTTTCACAAATTGTACTTTTTTACTCACCAAGTGTGCCTGTGTGTGTATGTGTGTGTATGTATGTGTGTGTGTGTGTGTGTGTGAGATGAGAGCAAGTCTGCTCAAGCACAAGTCTTAAGATGAAAATCAGGTCATTTGGTCTCATGGGAAAGTTAGAGTGGGAGAGACGGAGAGGGGGAAGGTTATAGGATAATGGACAAAAAGATGGTAAAGACAGACAAGAGTGAGAGAGAGAAGCAGCAGGAAGGAAGACGTGTGCGATGGAGGAATGTTTATTCTCATCCGCTGCCATATTACAACCCTTTGTTTTGAGCACGTCAGCAATGTACACAAGTGATAACACAGAGATGGCACGTCAACACACACAGGTCAGAGAATTACTTTGTTTGTACTAGTGGTTTATCCATCACGGCTTCCTGTCAATGAGTCCAAACCCTTCGTCCACTGAGTCATGGCTGAAAGGCATCTGTCACAGTATGTAGAGCGAGGTAGCGAGGTATGATATTGGTGTATATTCTAACTTTTTTGAATAAAGTGCATTGAAAAATGAATGAACTGGTGACTTTTGTTGGCACTGTGATATCATAATGGTTTTACGACCAGCAAAATGATTTTAGTCGTCGTTAAAACATTATATTGTCAGAAGAGAAGCTTACAAGCAATCTTACGTCGTGATTCTGCTTCTTTTTCTTCTTCTATTGTTTAATGCTGTCTTAACTTCTCGGTGCAAAAGTCGGTAGAATCAAAAAAGGTGTTTTCAAACTGCAAACGATCCAAATCATGATTTCTTTCGCCCCTTTTTTCAGTCCATCCGAGGCCCCTTTCACACTAGTGATTTTGGTTCGGACTAAACTGGAGTCCGAGGGTCCGGACCCAAAAAGGCTAGTTGTGAACCCTGAGGTGCTAAGACAAGATGACACTGCTGCTGGGGAAAGTATCATACTAAAAAGATTTAGCTAAAGAGATATCCGAACCTTATTTCTATTCTGAATTCACAACCAACATTGTCTTGACTTTCATTTTGACTCTGAGAGTGCAGACAAAACAATATTAGCACAAGTTAAAAAGGACTCTAACTTTCACATAACCTTTATAAATCAGTGCAAACACCGCCACAAGAATGGATAATCTATAGTCTGCATTCAAATGGGACTTCATTTCAAATGTCTCCATCTGTATTGTGTTCCAGTTATCAAATGTCTGATTTGTACACATGCCGTCACAATGAGCTGAAGTTCATCGTCCGGTCTTTGTGGTCGGGGCATCACCTGTTCTCTGTGAGAGACGCCTCCAAATGACTTGATGAATTAATGCCTCTAGAATTGTGAGGAGTGATTATGATCCGTGAATGGATCAGACCCTCAGAGGCATTGGAAAACACAAGCAGAAAGCAAGTGCTGACTAACTAATGAAAAATCTCATTTTTGAGATGTAACGCACATTATTAAAAACTCAACGACACACACACACACACACACACACACACACACACACACACACACACACACACACACACACACACACACACAATAAGGCTATTAAACAGACTTCTTGTGCATACCACATAAATAATTCATGGAGGAATAAAATTCCTTCACTGATGTACTGACAATAACAATGGGCCAATATTAAAAGTAAGAAGAACATGTCTGATTATTTATATACTTTGGTGAGCTCCACTGCACTGACCCGACAACAGTTTTGTCATTTATGCTGCAGAAGAATAATGGAGTATTGATTACAAGGTACTAAATCTTTTTAAGAACTATGTATTCTAAATTTATTCCTAGAATAGTCATAATAGGAGATGCCAGAAATCATTGTTAGGAGACGGGATTTAGAAATGGGAAAGGAAGCAGCAGGTTTGGTATAGGGTGAGAATGATTGAGAAGGAGAGAGGAAAGTGAAGAGGAGTGAGGGGTGAGTACTGGTGCCAGACGAAGAGTAACGTTCAGAGGAGAAAATAAGATTGAGATGAAGTTGACAAGGAAAGGGAAGAATGAAAGATGGAGACAAAGCATGGAAGATGTCAGATGTGAAGAACGCAGGGGGATGAAAGTGAGAACACTTCTCTGAGAAAGTCAGCAGTGTGTGTATGTGTGCAAGAGAGAGAGAGAGAGAGAGAGAGAGAGAGAGAGAGAGAGAGAGAGAGAGAGAGAGAGAGAGAGAGAGTACTTCTGTGAAATATTCAGTGTGATAGAAGACTTATAGCAGCAAAACCCCGTCCCTGGAGAGAGAGACGGGAGCGGAAGAGAAGGGAGGAAGAGGAGGAGAAAGGAGCAGTGATTGAAGTTTTGGATAAGAGTCATAAGGCTTGAGACCAATTCAATGGAGAGGTCTCTGCTGTGAATCTTCGTGTAGGACTGTCAGGGCCCTCTCTATTTTTAAACAGTGTGTGGGTATACTGCTCACACCTTATAGCATCCAGTGTACCTGTGGAGCTCGCTGGAGGTGAGCGTGTAGATTTCTCAACTGGGTTTTAGTGAAAGGGAAAACCGCATCTGCTTATCAAATAATACAAAATCAGATTTTTGGGGTTTCTTTTGACTGTCCTTATTCCTTTTGGGAGACAAAAGTGTGTCTGTGGTCTTTTACCGCTTGCAAATCCTCAAGCAAGTAAATCCGATATTTGGAAACTGGGTAACTTATATGTTTAAAGAATAATCAGGTAGCTAGTTAACTTACCCGTCTTGTTATCATTAATTGGTGGCTGCGAGCAGAAGATGTTCCACTCCTTGGAGTTTACAGGCCTAACCCTAACCCTAACCCTAACCCTTTGACCATCAAGTGGCTAACAGCTCGGTTTATCACCCTAAAAATGGTCACGCTCATTGTAAAACGGACGGGTGAGCTGACTACAGCGTTTGTTTGAATCTTTGTCTTCCTTGAACTTAGCTTTCAGACTCCTTTGACATTGCGGCCACATTCTTTGTGGCCCTGTTTGTACATTGATGTTTTCACCCCAAATACGTAAAAGGTCTAACACCTCACTGTCCTACCACTGACAACCTCTGTCGCTGCTGTCTTCCATGTTTTTATTGACCAAGTTACACCTGCCTGCACGGTATTGGGACACATCGTCAAGGTCGAATGCATCCGTCCTGAGGTGACCCAAACTGATATGGAAAAGACCAGGTTCCATGTGACTGTCTTGACATTTTTTTACATATGAGCCAAAAAAGTTGGATTTGGGCCACTTGAGCCTACTGTGAGAATGTATCCTCATGTACTAATGTTGTCTACATTGTGTTCATAATGATTTTTCCAATTCAGTAACTATGACATCACTATACCACAAATATAGTCACAGGACGGTGGCTGGGGAAGGTGCCTGGGCAAATACAGTGATGGGGCTTTGAAATCAGAGATATAATGCCACTCAAACTGGGGGAGACAGAGAAAAAGTCAATGTATTGTCTTGTCATCTTTAAGACATAAGTAACATAATTAGCAGCATCCCTAGCAGCGGGATGGCAATATCGGTCAGTCAGTCAGCCACTTTGTTTTTGGACTTAAATATCTCAGCAGCTTTGGGAATGATTGGCACAAACTTCTCCTATCCGACAACTTTGAATAAATATTTTACGAGACAGGGTTGAAAAGAGAGGATTCAGTGCAGAGCAGAGTTTAGACAAAAGTGCCGCAGGTGAGAAGGCTAAGAGGGCATTCACGCTGCTAACAGCGCTGTTTTGAAACAACATACAGGTGGGGTGCCCTGGCACACAGATGAGGCAATGAAATCTGATCTGAGAACAGATACATGCAACAGTAATACTCAGATACAGGATCAAAGCTGCAATATTTAGATTTTCCTTCCGACAGTAGCACGTTAACAGCAGAAATACTTTGTTTTGTAATTCACCAACTATGTGTGTTAGCATGTAATTGTCCAAAACAGCGCTTTGCTGGATGATGTAGCATTGTACTGCCATTACCATGATCCTGTGCATTGCTGGACTGGCTTCATTCAAAGGAACGAGAGAGCTGTGTTTTTCCATGTAGACCCAAACTCAGCCTGAATATGGCCTATAGACAACTGTCGATCCAGCCAGCATGTCTGAAAGCATCCCCTCTCTTTAAAGCTGAGTATGTTTTATATTGTACAGTGAATACAGACATTGTACATTTGAGACAGTGGAAATATTCTTAGCTATATCAAATTCAAGCTTTCTTTGGAAAAAACATCCTGTGCTTTATCAGAGGAACTGATTCATATAATGTTTCCCCAATGATTCTAAAATTCTGCCTCAAGGATTGTAGCGTGTTGCATAGAGGGGTTTAAACGTGGGTACTTTTTTTAACTTACGGTGATTTTAGACCCCCCTGTCCCTGTATGACACAGACTAACGGCACTCGCTCTACAATCAGGGCTACATATAAAAAATTACATTCATATACACAGCGGCTTACGCACAATAACACACAGCGAAAGGCTCTATAAATACAGTGTGGAGGTAATGTTCATCGTGTAAAGTAGGCGGATTAACTGGAACCAGGTCAGAGCAAAGGCAGAGCATGCTCTAGCTTTTCTCCCATTTCGATGCATTTCTCGACATTTCTTTTTTTGACATTGCTTTTCTGGCTCTTTTTTTTGATGAGGTGGACAAGAGTGGTTATCTCCACCAATCCCCACACAGTCCTGCTCCCCCACTGCCCCTTGTCTCCAAACCTCTCAGTGCCATGTCTCTACAAAGGCAAGCCAGTCTCTATTTTTCAGGGTTTGAGAATTTTATGACCCGATTATCCATCAAGCATATTGATTTATTGAATTATACATGTGCACACCACTGTGTAGACATGTATATATTGTCATTATACTGTTATACTAAGAGCACAAACGATGCACTCTGCCCATTGGAACAGGGCCAATTTGTCATCAATGAACTTGTAAACTTGTGAGTTATTTCATGAATGAATGAGACCAACAAAACAATCGATATCGTAGTGTTCATGAGCATCTGGTTTAATGCACATCTAATGGCGTCAATATCTCTCTCTATCTGCTTGTCTCTTAGATGGCTGCATGAAAGCAATAAATGGGGAGGATGAAGTAATGAAGCAAAGCGAGAAAAGGAGAAGGAGAAGAAAGAGGAAATGTGGGGGGATGGGAGGAGGAGGGGGGGCATCTTTATTCCAGGAGTCAGAGTATAAAGAATGCACTTCAGTGAGGAAATCTGCCTGCATGCGTTTCTAACCACCTCAGTATTAAACTCATCCATCCTGGGAGACAGAGAGACTGAGCGAATCTGCATCGGCACAGCAGTCATCTTTCACCTGTAGCTATAGCAGAGATCTTGGCAGTGCATAATGCAATGTGATGATAAAGCCTCCTTTATGACCAGCTGAGCCAATAAATCCGGATCAGTTCTGACCTCTTTTCTTCTCCCTCCTATATCTCCTCCTCTCTGTGGCTGAGCGGACAGCGGGTTTCAGCTGCTGAACTCTGAAGCCCAGAAACTCATCCTGATTCCTATTTCTGCCTCAAAGCAAAGCAGCATCACAATAGTAAAGACTAGAAGAGCTGCGTCTCAATTCAGGGGCCGCATCCTTCTGAGGCTGCATTTGAAGACTAGTTAATTGCATCACAGAGGTGCCACTGGACAATCTCATTTTGAAGGCTCCTTTGAACGCGGCCGGGAAATGCGTCCTTCCATCCCTGAGAACTGAAGGCTCCTACAGGTGGATCCTTCCAGGCCCAACGTATTCCAGGATTCATCGTGCTTTGATGAAAAAGTGTTTTTCAAGGAGGTAATGATGCCAGCAAGCGACAAGACACCCAATGCTTTAATATCACACTTCAACTCAACAACACACATGTTAAAAAACCTAGGGGTATTAAAACGTTCCCGTCATGTCAAACTATTGGCCCTGTCGCTAAGCAACAGCGGGATGAGCTGGTGACGCCAATCACTGAAATCCTCTGTAGGCCCGACCATCTCATTTCAGTTGTGGCCCACAAAGGAGGCAAGGTCGACCTCGTTCTCTGAAGGATGCAGTCCCTGAATTGAGACACAACAAGAGTCATCTCTTGAGTCGAGGAAGTCGAGACGCTTGACACTTTCCCCCACAAGAGCAATGAAAGCACTTCAAATGTATCTTACTTCCCTGAGTTTGTATGATCATCATTTTCTAATTGTCTTTGCCGTCTCCCTGAACATTTCTTCTGGTGCAAACTCCCTAACACATTTTTTTCAATTAAAAAAGCAGCAGCCCTTCCGTAGCTTGCCTTAGCTACAGTATATCACTATTCAGGGGACTGTCAAACAGAAGATGAGGGGTTGTAGTCTTGGCAGACGACAATATGATCGGATGGGGAGCCACAGTTGAAGGACTGATAAAGCAATGGCTTGTTGGATCCATCTTTACAACAGCTTGGGGTGTTATGTAAGGGGCGATATAGCCGGGGCTGGAGGAGGAAGAACAAATTATGAATCCCAATGACATATATAACGAGCAAGTAATAACAAGTGATCGCTACACTTAAGTTATAGTTTCCTTTGTGCTTCTATTTTTTGTTTCTCATCATCATTACATTCCATCACTTGTGCTCTGTGTCCTAGCTCTGCTGGCCCAGATTTTACCCCAGTTTCAACACTTTTTCTTTTGCTGAACTCAAAGAAAGACTGATTCTGGACAGCCTATATATGCGCTTCCAGTTCAACCCTGTTCAGTGTGAACCCGCACGAGGAAACAAAGAAATCAGATGGAAGTGTGTTAGCGTATGCCGCTTGGTCTCCAGGGGGCATTTGGAGGAAGTCAAACTCTGGCAGTCTGGTTTCACCGTCTTCTTTCTCTGTTCCTAATTCCTCTCTAAGCCACTGCAGTCGGTCGCACAACAGTCTAATGATAGATTAGAAGAGGTGGAGAAAAGATGTGCGAGATGGGCCAAAAGGAGAGAGAGAGAGAGAGAGAAAAAGAGGCTGAGAGATGAAGCTGGAAGGAATGCGGAAAAAATAAGATAGAAAGCACACGCTTTCTGTCTCTATCTCCATCGCTCTTTTCCCTTCCATCTCTCCGTTTATCCCTGTTTCTCTGTCGCTTCCAATCTCCCTCCCTCTCTTCCCTCTAACATAAGACAGCCATGGGAATAGGATAGCTCATTACTAATTCATTGTTTCTCGCCACATATGTATTTACAAGGCCTTGAATACTAGTTAATTCAGTATCCTACAACAAAACGCAGAAAAACACTTCTTTCATCCGAGCGATTAAGTGGCTTCCGAACTCCGGGAGTTGGATCGGAAGATTACGTCACCTGTCTTTTCTACTCTTATACTTGGTAGGTTTTTATAGACGAAGTCCGACACCGCTGAGCAAAGGTCAGCAATCAATAGCTATGTTTTCTTATCCGGCTGTCAAGGTAATTTTGAGTTAACTTTTGACATGCTGATGAAGAGATTCAGCGTAAAATGGATGTGTTGCTATCACCTGAGGTGAAATGAACAGACTGCATGAATTCAAAATGAATCTATATACTGTACATCTGAACACGCAAACGGCGAGAGGAAATGAAAGAAGTCTTTGCAGCGTGCTATTTATTTCCCGTGCAACAACCTTTCAAGTGGAACGAAAGCAGAATTGCGGGGATTTCACTGACATTTGCTTTTTCTCTTCACTCTCCTCTAAAACAAAATGTGCAGGCAAGTAATCGTGTAAGGGCTAAGGGAGGTTGAGTGAGAAATGCACAAATGGAGAAGTAATATTTTCAATAACTGAAACTACATTTATTACTCCAGTTGGCTTTTCAGGTGAAACAATTAGATTGAACGTGTGCACGGTCAGAAAACTGCTCTGCATGATCGGACCTGACGGCGGACAAATCGATGACCTACTTATCGACTGCCAGAGCTGGAGGAACCCAGTGGGATCACGCCACACCATCTGCACCTATACACAGGTGAGTCACAGGTAATCATATCACCCATCAACCATATTCAGGCTGTTGATAACCAGTTTAATTGAATTAAATGTTTCAGAATTCAGACTAACACTAAAAAATTCATTTTTTTATTAAATACCTCCGACAAGGAAGATATGGTCTTGCCTGCTTATGTTTGTTTGTTAGTCAGCGGGATTGTACAATAACTACCATTAAAATACAACCCATTAAATTTTGCTGCGGATGTAGGTCCAGGTTCTCTGTTTTCTCTTTCTTTCACATTGCATTTTTCAACACATTCAATAATCTCTATCTAGTAAAATGATATGTGGTTTTTGGTGAATGTTTGGCCTTGAAAGAAATATGTGTTCCCTGAGTGCTCTTCTAGTTTTCTTATCTAAATTCTAAACTCTCAATATACTTGTAGATACCAGACATTAATAAGACTTTATACTTTATACATCAATAGTTTCCTTTTATTTCTTGTCTCAGTGTGTGTGTGTGTTTGTGAGGAAGTAGCTGATGTGTGTGCGTGTGTTAGTGTAGTAACACATGCTTCACTTCTTTCATTACCTCTGCCAGTGAGATTGGTGGGTGCATGTGTTCTCTCCTCTCTTTGTCCCTCTCTCTGCAGAAATATTTCAGAAAGTTACGGGTGAATTTGGCTGAAATTTGATGAACAGATCTCTGGCTGCGGGATCAGTCGCTTGCGTTTTGGCAGTGACCCGAATCTGGGATTACTGCCATTGTAAATGTTTTGTAGGTTGTGTGGTTTTAACTGTGGGCTAATGCTGTTTTATGTAATACCAGCAATATTCAACGACCGAAAAAACATGCTATGGTAGCCTCGTATGACAATACAGCAATACAATGGCTATATGTTGTGTAGTAGTATTTATAAGCTAATGTATTAAAAACTGCTGTATTAAAAATGAGCTGCCTTTTGTTGATTCAGTAATTTGCTGATTGTTTCTTTCATTTCAACAAACTATGAAACTCATTATCAGCGACTACGCTAACTGGTGCTAGCTCTGTAGGTTACAAGCTTTCACTGGCTGAATTGTTAGAATTTAGTTTGCTGTTGGTGCGACTGAAACAAAAGGTGCCGATAGAGATGCTGCAGCTTTAAAGATTATATTAGAGAATATGTCTTCCTTCCTGCTGCTGTGGCTATAGCCAGTTTTTATTGCGCATTCATTTCTCCCTGTGCTGAGTGTCCCTATAGTCCATCTGTGAGACCATGATGTTTGTCATCAAGATGGTAGATGCTAGACATTTTTCTCTGGGTTACATCATCATTTTTTATAGATCTAAACTTTGCTTCTAGACATGAGTGTCTAGTCTTTTTGTGATGTTTGCATGTTCTCCCTGTGTCTGTGAGGTTTTTCTCCAGGTGCTCCGTCTTCCTCCCACAGTCCAAAGACATGCAGATTGGAATTCATGTTAATTGGAGATCCGAAATTTGACAAAAGGTGAGAATGTGAGTGTGAATGATTTAATGGCCCTGCGATACACTGATGAGCCTCTTGCCCAGCTGGAATTGGCTCGAGCCCCTTTAGAGGATAAGAGGTATAGGCTAAATACAGTATAATGGGGGGGGATCTTAATAAGGTGCATTTGGTGAAGTAAGCAGCCATTTCTGTTTTCTAAGACAATGTGCTACAATAATATATCACGTGAGAGATTTACATATGAAGTTTATATATATGCTGTTGTTTTTACTTTACTTGACTTAAAACTTTTTTTTTTCGTTTTATTTATTTATTTTCATTCATCCATTCATTCATTCAAATGGCAAACACTATGTTACACAAGTGATCTTTTTAGTAAGACGGATAGATGGATGGTTGGATAGATGGATGGTTGGATAGATAGATAGATAGTTAGATAGATAGATAGATAGATAGATAGATAGATAGATAGATAGATAGATAGATAGATAGATAGATAGATAGATAGATAGATAGATAGATAGATAGCGTGTTGTTGGGGGTTAGTAGAGGACAGAGGGAGCAGATGAGAGTTGATGGGAGGGTGTGAGAGCAGGAAGGCAGTAGATGAGTAAGGAGGGCAGGAGAAACCTCTGGCACCAAACTCAGTTAAGGAGTAAACAAACAAACATATGCTCTGTGTGCAGTTTATCCTGAAGCTCATCCTTATGTAATATAGGTGGCACATGTGGTAAATTACAGGAGGAGGATTTTCTTTACACTCTAGCTGGTTTCAGAGTGTACTCATTACGTGTTCTTCTGGTTTATCTCCTTCACCTTATGTTTTTGGGCCAGGGTGATACAGATTTCCTTCCTTTTCGAATCCTTGACAAACAACAGCGATACCTCCGAGCCCCTGGGCCACGTGAGAATCATTCCCGGCCGCCAAATAGGTGAACTATAGTCTAGAGCGAACTCTCCGTCACACGCAGGGTTCGAAAAGTCATTCTGCTGGATCGATGCAACACTTAATCTCCTGCAACCACCATCTGCAACCCATCCTCGCGCTGCTGTAAACTCTCTGTGGTTGTGGACACTTTGTTCGCGTATTGCAGCAGAAGCCTGTTACTCTGAAGAATCTCAGTGGGAAACGTTCACCTTCAACAACATGGGAATCAGAGGGCGTTTACTCTCATCCACCATTAACGTCCATTATGCCATTAGTTACTGAATATTGATGCCCGCATCACCAGCATCTACACAACCATCCTATCAGGTTTCCTTTTGGTGAAATCATAAATCTGTGAACATGGCTCCTATCTGCCGGGTCAGGACAAGAAATGCTGCTCTCTCTCTCTCTCTCTCTCTTTCTCTCTCTCTCTCTCTCTCTCTCTCTCTCTCTCTCTCTCTCTCTCTCTCTCTCTCTCTCTCTCTCTCTCTCTCCTTCCTTCACCCTCTCCTTTCAGTCCGCAGTGAGTCAACTCAGAGAAATATGTGGGCTGATCGATACCACCAATGTTACTGTAAACATGAGCATCACTCATCCCTTCCACATACTCCCTTCTTTCTTCGGTGTTTCTGTCATAAAGGCATTACCTGAAACATATTTGTGTTTGACCGGAGTTTTAATAACATTCATCACCCTCGACGAAGTGGTCTGATAATCAATAGCACTGATGTTGAGCGTCCGGTGTAAAGCAATCAACGCTCACTCTTCCATTTAATTGCATTCAAAACAGGGGCAGACATGGACTTGGATAGAAACCGAGCTCTTATAGATCTTTTATTATGAGACCACAGAACTGTGTCAGCGTTTTCCTGTTTGTTGAACAGACCTGTTCGTAAATTAAAACAACATGAAACTGAGAAGCAAGTCAGCTGGAGAACTTGTTTATTGATGGTCAAGTTGTTCAACAGCGTTATTCAGAGGAGAGTGAATACCTCCACCGAAACCTCATCTCTTACATGTTTGTATTTCTAAAGGTAGAAAATAAATCATGGCCCATGTCTTAAAGTAACTTTACACCTAAGCGAATTGTTTTATTATATCCTATGCTACGATATATATGTGATCTTCGCTGTCTGTTTGTTGATTGGTTATTTAGTTTGGTTTTTGGTCAGCAGTGTTAATCAAAAGCTTCGTGGACTTCCATCAAACTTGGGGACATGGGCAAAAAATAATCGAAGGAATTTTTGGGTGTATCCAGACAAAAGGGCAGATCTAGGATTTTTTAAAATTATTTTCTTTAGCAGCATTACACAAAAACAACTGAAAGGATTGCCACCACTGGGTGGAAGAATGGGACATGGGTCAAGAAAGAACCCAACACATTTTGGTGCAGATTTTAACAAAAGGGCCAGGAATTTGTTTTTTGCTCTTGATGAAAGAAAATCAGGTGAATTTAGAGGACTGCTATCTATGAGTGTGTGCAATTTGGGAACCTTGATGGAGGTATGTGCTCTGAGTGCCAGTCTTGGTTCGTCTTCACTGCTGTCCATTTGGTTGTTTGTTTGTGAACAGGCTTACACAAAAACTACTAAATGGATTTCCGGAACACTTAGTACAAGGATGGGATATGGGCTGAGACAGAACCTATTAACTTTTGGTGCAGATCCAGACAATGAGGGAAATTATATCTTGGCGGAGGTATGCGCTCCATAGAGTACCATCATAGTTGCTTTTGACAACTGGTTTCCGAATCAGGCAAATTTAGGAGACTTATATCCGAGTGCTGCAATTTGGATTGGCTTGGTAGAGTTTAAGGGGACTGACTGTTGGGCCTCTGGAGGTTTGCATTCTATTGAGTTCCTTTCTAGTTTTGTTATATATGTGTTTTTGTTTGTTGTTTTTGTTGATCTTCCTGTTAAAAATCTAACCATGCACCAAACCAAGCAAATGTAGACATAAAGCACGAAAGGCTTCACTCAACAGTTTCAAAACGACACGACCAAGCACACAGATCATATAAAGCCATTACATCTAAGTTAGATTTTTCTGTGAGATGATTTACAAATGTACTCGTCTCTTATGTATCCATCCCGTTGATGTACTTCATTCCCCAAATGTTTCTGACTGATGAGTGCATCATCGTTGGTCCCTCAGCTGGAAATCTCCAAAATGAATCCTGCTCTTTAAAAAGGCAGCAGACTGAACTGTGTGGATACAGGGTATAACTTGAGCTGCATCCTCCTTTCTCAACCCCTTCCCCCCCAAAAAAAACAAAACAACAAAGTTAGTGACGACAAAACATAAAGTCTGTGAACACCTGAACAAATACATGCTGCAAATCACTGAAACCACCTTTGTTTGACTGTGTGCTCGGTCTGTGGTCTGTCAGTTATCTAGCTTGTCCAGTGAAAAAAGGATAGCAGAGTTTTTTTTTTGTTTTTTTGCCGTGAACAGTGCGGTACACGAAAAAAAAAAGGCAGACACATGATTTGAAAGCCTTTTGTCCTTTAGGCTGAGGCCACAAACTCTAAATGAGGTCTCGAGAGAATTTAAAGATAAAACACAGGTCGGATTATACGACAGCAGCACGGAAGAACGGGTGAGAAGATAGATAGATAGATAGATAGATAGATAGATAGATAGATAGATAGATAGATAGATAGATAGATAGATAGATAGATAGATAGATAGATAGATAGATAGATAGATAGATAGATAGATAAAGGACAGATGGATGGATGATGCATAGATAGACAGACAGATAGATAGATATTTTTGGGCGACAACATATTTCCACTTGTTTTTCTCGTCTGCCCCCCTTGTGTCATCCCCAGCCTCTGTTCCTACTTTGTTCACTTTCTAAGCTCCGTAACCTCTTTTAGTCCGTCTCTGGGGTGCAGCAGCCGCCTGAACACACTTTATTTTCACTGATGTTGTCTCTGCTCTCCCTCTTTGTGAAATCGAAAGGGCTCATATAAAGCAAGTTAACGAGGCCATGGGTGGACTGACCAAAAATGAAATACGAGATACTCTCTGCTGTGGCTTTAATAAACACACAATCAATTTTGATATATGTGTAGCTATAAAAACCTTCAATCGTGATTTTAGTGTAGTGCTATGTATGTGCTCTACTGTTGTACCACGAAGCAGAACTGTTGCCTCTCTCTCTCTCTCTCTCTCTCTCTCTCTCTCTCTCTCTCTCTCTCTCTCTCTCTCTCCCAACATTTGACCTTATTGTGTTATCGGTTCTTTCAAAAGTCCATTTAAAGCCTAAGAGCTTCAGCCTTGGTTCTTCATAAACCCCACAGTCATTATGCTGACCTAGTAAAGTGGTTGGTGCTTCTGGAGCGTTTGATGCATAATTAACAAGTGGGGATGCTGAAGCTGGATGCAGCAGCTTCACAGAGTCAGACAGAGGTGGAGAAGGTGCGACGACCGGAAGGTAAACGCCTTGCTTTTGCTTCAAGGAAGACTCAACGAGTGCAGACAGATAATCTCAGAGGAAAACTTCTCAATGCTGCAAAATGACTCTCCAGTGTGAACCAACTGTGAGGCTCTTTGATTTCAAAATGACTCTAGTTGATGAGGGGCTTTGAAAGAGCAAACGTGATGATCATGAAACCTAAACCTGCCACTTCTGTGAGTGAACGCTGCACATTCATTTTATTTCTAAGGAAAGCCTTGACATAATAAAAGCATAGGAATGGAGCACCCAGTAGGTCAGTCCTCTTATTAAACCAGGACCCTGTTTTCACACATAGCAGTCCCCTAAATGTGCCAGATTTTTTCATCAAGATTCATGAATTTTCTGAAATCAAAGAAAATGTAAAAAACAACAAATACCCGCCTTATCTGGCAATGTTGAATAAAATGAAAAAGAAAATCCTGGATCCACCCCCTGATCCGGATCCACACCTAAATGTATTGGGTCTTCTGACCATTACATGCATCCTTAAGGTTTCAATCATCCAGTAGTTTTTTTTTATTGCACAATCCTATTAACAAACAAACAAATAAACAAACAAACGGGGTGAAAACATAACCTCCTCCAAAGTTTGCCAAGTGCGTTAAAATCGCTCCATGGATGAACAGTGACTGCTTTTGCTGCCGACCCCTCATTCATTTGACAACACCTAAATTCAACAAGTCCGTTCCTACATGTACCTGACTATAACTTTATTTTGGCACAATGAGCAGCCTCCTGTTCATCCTGCTCCTGCCGGAGATAAGAGATTTTCGCCGCAGCTGCTTTTTACGCACGGCGGCCGCACACAGCGCGCATCACCCTCAGCAGCAGCAGCAGCAGCAGCAGCAGCGGTGATGGAGGCAGCGCGGCAGAAAACACCTCTTCTATCTCTTTTGTAATCGACTCCTCGTTCCCACCAGCATCAGCCTCATTGAATGAAAAAAAAGCGAAATGAACGCACCGACCCGCAGAGTTGACTTACCTTGAGTTGTCGCGGCTCCGGAGAAGTGTGGGTGCGCGTGTTTGCAGCTCCCCCTATCCAAAATAAATGGAAACTCTGGTCCTCCTACTTGGTACCTGGACTCGAAGTGGGAGAAGCAGAAGAAAGATATATGACAATGATACTAATACTTGCTGACGTACAGAGAGCGTCAGAGAGGTGAAGTAACCGCAGCCACTGCTCTGGCACGACTGTCTGTTCTTCGGTGAGAATTATAGTTTGCTTGTTTCTGAGTGCCGCCCGCCCTCCCTCCCTCCCTCCCACTCACTCACTGTCTCCCACCCATGAGAAATAAATAATCTCTCTCTCTCTCTCTCTCTCTCTCTCTCTCTCTCTCTCTCTCTCTCTCTCTCTCTCTCTCTCTCTCTCTCTCTCTCTCTCTGTGTGTGTGTGTGTGTGTGTCTACAGCAGGTGGGCATCTTTGAATAATATGAGATTATTATCATTATCAAAGACTGCTTGAGGTGTGTGAAGTGTGTGTCCTGCCCAGCTCTACCAACAATACCTCTTTACAGGTTTAAACACACAACTAACTCAGTGTCTGTTCTGTGAGTCTGAGTTGCTCCGGCCGTCCGGTGTGTGCAGGCAGCGGATTGGGAATGGTCGAGATTAAAACCGTGGGATTATACCTCAGCGTTCATCATTTCATGTCACACACACACAAACACACACACACAAACAGTGGAGGCACACATGGTGGTCAGTGACATCAGTCTTTGGCAGACGCAGACAGACCGATTCATGTGGGTAGGGATGGAGAGAAGGATGGGAGAGGAGAAGAGAAAAGGAGAAGAAGAAATAAGGAATATTAAGGGAGTGGAAACCTGGAAGGTCACAGGAAGGGTCACTGGAGGGAGGTATTTCCTTATTGGTTAATGCGTGTGGTTGTGGATGGAATGTGGCCTCATACAGTCCTGTGTGTGTGTGTGTGTGTGTGTGTGTGTGTGTGTGTGTGTGTGTGTGTGTGTGTGTGTGTGTGTGTGTGTGTGTGTACATAGGCTACACACGGCCAAGTCGGTGTATGTGTGCCTGCATACTGACAGATGGCTACTGTAATGACGCAGGAACTAACTACTGGGTTTCTATGAGCCTGTGAGGTTAGTTGTGCACATGCTTGTTAGTGGGTTTGTGTGTGTGTGTGTGTGTGTGTGTGTGGCAGGGAGGGGAAAGAGAGAGAGAAAAGAGCAGTGTATGTGTGTGTGAGAGAGAAAGAGAGAGCAAGGTGAGTCTGATGCAACAGATATTGCTTTTCTGTTCATGCAGCCTTTACAGACAGACAGACAGACACACACACACACACACACACACACACACACACACACACACACACACACACACACACACACACACACACACACACACACACACACACACACACACACACACACACACACACTCCCTTTTGTTCAAATATACTTTCAGCAAATAGAAGTCAAAGCAGATTCAAGGTCTCTTGTGAATGTCTCTGGAAAAGACTGTAAGCACCTGGACAAAAAGGCAAAACCAACACGTGTGTGGGTGTGTTTTCGTGTGGGTGTGCGTGTGCGTGTTTGTATGTGTGTATAAGACAGTGAAAGGGTTAAGAGTGAGGAAGAGAAGGCCAGAACAGGAATAATAGAGATATCAGCATAAAGCCTCAGCAGTGAAGGTCGTGCCTTTACAGTCCATGTTTAGGCTAAATGTAATCACAAGGTTTTTACCGGCGGTCACCGTGCATATAATGTATGTATTGATGATCAAAAATTACCATTAGGTTGCAGGGCCAGGGTTGCATTGAATTTCATTATACTGTTTGGTCTTCCTGTTCTTGTGTCGACCTCGGGTACCTGACCGTGGTGGAGGGAGTATTCAGGTCTTTCATTAAGTACTAACGTCACAATGAAAACATATCTCACATTCTAATTTAAAAGTTCAATTTGTGTCCATTGTTGGACTTCAGACTTGAAGAGCTGTTTCCAATGTTTATCTCAAACATAAGATCAGAGAGTGAATGTGGTGAAAGTTTCATACAGGTCATGGTATTTCTAATGTACAACTGGAAGTCCATTAAAAAAGGTTTTGGTAAAACCTAGAAATGTGACAAGGAGTCGCAACAAGTCACAGTTTTTAGTCAAAGTTCACAAGCCAAAAATTGGTTTAATCCTTAACAATGTGTTGCATTATATTTGTGTATGTTTCAAAAATGTAAAATCTGAATTTGGTAAGTAACCAGTATTGTGTAATGTGGTTGTGCAGTAAAAGTACAACATTTACCTCAACCAAGGAGGTAGATCGGGTGTTTTCAACATTTCCCCATGAAATAATTCATGGATCTTGATGAGAATAATGAAGCACATTTCAAGAACAGATGAGAGATTTGGCGAGGCTTGATTGAATCTAAAAAGAATGTTGGAGAAGCTATGGGTTCTATTGAGTGCTATTGGTTTGTTTGTTTGTTTGTCAGCAGGATGATACAGAAACTAAACAACCGAAACTTAGTGGAGGGTCGGGACACGGGCCAAGAAAGAAACCATTACATTTTAAAAGCGTTTCCACACAAAGGGTCAGATCCAGGAATTTCTTTTCACCTCTTTGACACTCACACCAATTTTCCCAGGGAATAATTCTTGGATCATGATGTAAAAAGTTATATTTAGGGGACTGATGGGACTATTGGGCCTTGGGTACCATTCTAGTTTAGAAAGCATTCAGTTACTTTGGACAGCTGGTATCTGGATGCTCAGGTAACACTCATGGCTGATAACGCTGGCGTGTTCTGAAGGATCAGATCTGGACCAGCACAGAGGTGTGAGATGA
This sequence comes from Hippoglossus stenolepis, assembly GCF_022539355.2. Taxonomy (NCBI): domain Eukaryota; kingdom Metazoa; phylum Chordata; class Actinopteri; order Pleuronectiformes; family Pleuronectidae; genus Hippoglossus; species Hippoglossus stenolepis. The sequence continues at coordinate 11,543,503 of NC_061488.1, forward strand.
CCATCATGCTTTCATTATGAATCATCATCATGAGTCACTGTTTTTGTAATGATGAGCACTGACCTTCACCCCCATGAGTGCCTCAAATCCATGCAACCACACTCACTGTGAAAGACCCTCCACAGCTGGCAGAGGGAGGAGGTCAACCAACACTAAACGTTAAAGCCCAACAGAGACACCACCGTTGAGATAGAGGTAAAAATAAATGAAAAAATAAAAGTATCATAGATTTGAGGACTCAGAGCAAACACCGCTGTGCCAAATGTGCCAGTCCGAGCTGGCAGGCTCCGAGGCCGGCAGCCGTCGAGAAGCCAAGCTCAGAGCTCTGGCTCCCCCCCACTCACTTTGTCACATTCTCTCTCTTTACTCACACCTGTTTCATCTCTTCTGCTCCCTTCCCTCTTTCTGCCACACTTGGCCTGAACTCAGTGAATGTGTGTGTGCACGTGTGTGAGTTTAGATTCATAAGTGCTATAAAAAAAAAAAACTCACAGGCGTTAACTGATGTGTTTTAATAATCACCCTCCTGACTCAGGCACACCTCATTGTGGGTGAATGTGTACTCTTCCTCGTGTGAGCTACCCTGGCACCCACTCTGTTGTCTTAACTCGTTGATTTAAACGCTTGTAATTGTTGTGCGTGCACAGAGGAACGCGCGGGTACATGGATTTATATGCAAATTTTCTCCTTACAGGCTTAATTTAGAATTAAATCCCGAACAACCTGCAATCAAACCTCCTAGCTCATATATTTGGCATCAAGTAATATAATGCTATTAGGGCTGTGACCATGTACTGCTTGCACTGCCTTGTTGGTTGCTCACACACACACACACACACACACACACACACACACATGCACTCACTCACCATGTGTTTTACTGGATTGTCTCCCACTTCCTTTTGTCGGAAGCTCACCCTCCCTTTCTCCCTCTGTCATCCTGCTCGCCCCCTATCCTCTCATCAGTCCTGCCCTCTTCTGCTTCATTCCATCATTCATCAGCATCCCGCACTCAGCCACTCTCTTCTTTCTCTATTCCTCTGCTTTCGCTTCTTCATTCTGTTCACCCACTTTTCTTCAGACGGTCTCTTGCTACTTGTCTCGTTTTTCTTCTTCTGTTCTCTTGGCGGCGCTCCACCCTGGCCCTCCTCTATGGGCTGCAGGCCAGTGTGGGTCAGAGGCAGGTTGTAATTACTTCACTCCTCCTCTGACAGCTATAGTGAATGAAGGGAAGGAGGGAAAACAAGAGAAAAACCTATAAGGACACTAAAAAGACAAAGATGAACAGATTATTTATTCATATAATCAAGGCTAAACTAAACCCTGTGATCCATTTTTCCTCTTTTTTTTAACACAAAACGGCAAAACTGAATGTGAATCAGATGCATCAGCAGAGGAGAGTTTAATTGATGCAGCTATATTTAAGTTGTAATGTAGGGCTGGAAATGCCTCGTTGACTCCAGCGTTGGGTTGGGACAAATTTACATACCTTTAAAAATCAATAGAAGCCTGAAAAAAGATTTCACCAGCGATAATGGAATAAAAGCATGAAAAGAAAAAAAATGAACACAAAGGAAAGAGCTGTGACTTCAGTGGATTGTTTTTCACCAAACCTCTCTCTTAGATCAGGTCTCGGTCACGCTACCGTTTTCCCTTAGTTTTCCCCTGATACTGCATCTTAAATGGCAGGACGACTCATTAGTTAAAGGTTGTAACAGACAGGAGTGGGGACTGTTTGAAGTTCTTCAGCTGGATGCATCGCTGGAAACAGTGTCGCTAATTACCCAAACTAACGAAGACGAGACGTTTCAGCGTTGGCCATAGGCCAGCATCCTGAAGCTATTCTTATCCCTGGTGATCAGGGATATTTCTTCAGCTGTCTGAGGGGTTACAACTTACTGAGACAGGGGCAAGCAATTATGGAGCGCCAATAACTTTTATTTCCGTCCTTTTTCAGTAAAGAGGCAGGTTTTAAACACACACAGAGAGTTGGTGAGTCATTTTGCGCTCACTCTCACATTACATCACTAGAGCATATCGGTGAATTCATGCATGGGTCCAGTAGGTTTGCTTGTTTTTGAATTACTGACCATTTGATTGGATAATTAGAATGAGTAAGCACATACAAAACAGATGTTTGTTTGTGTGTGTATATATAATGTGACAAATTAAAATAATTTGAAAAGATTTCTAAAATCTAAACTAAAAAGATGAATTGTGAGCTAACACTAAAGTTTGAATTAAATAAATTGAAGAAAATCACGTTGAAAATCAAGTTGGAGAGCGCATATCTCTGCCAACGCTAACGCCCTACATGTTAAAGAAAGAGAATCCCAGGATTCTGTCAGGCTCTAAACTCTTGGGTAAAGAGTTTTTGATTTTTGTTGGACTGTTCTAATTATGGACTCTTTGGGTTATTTAACTTTGACCTGTGTTTCCTTGTTTTCAGATTTGTTTTCATTCTGTGTTTCATTCCTTTGTGTGTTTCCCTCCAGTTTTGTTGCCTTGATTTGTTTCACCTGTTTGTCCTGTCTCTAGTTTGTCATCAGTTCAGTTTGTATTTAAGTGAAGTCCTCAGTTCTGTCTCTGTCGAGTCATCTGTTTAGTCATGGTCTTTGTCACTTTTGTCTCCAGTGTCTTCAGTGTCTTCTGCCTTGTTTTCTTTTCATGGACAGTTTGAGTTTTGCCTTTGTTTCTTCCTGGGCCTGCTCCTTGTTTTGAGCTATTTGGAATAAATTCTGAATTTTTTGATTGGATCCTGCCTCGCTCCTACTATTTGCTCCACCTGCTCTCTTCACAAACCCTGACAGAGAAAAAAAAGCCAGGATCTGCCTGTTTATCTGGATCAATCAGTCAAACAGTCCCCTCATGAAACCACATTTAAATTCACTAGATCTGGATTTTCTTTGGATCAGCACCAAATCGCACACACTCATGAATATCAGTCCTCTTAACGTGTCGGATTTTTCAAGATCCATCAACTATTCCTTGTCTCACTCTTTCATCCCCCGGATAAGGATCCACACTAACATTTAAGAATTATTTTCCGTGGGTCATGCCCCACCACTCCATAAAAGTTCATAGAAACCAGTTAAGTAGTTTTTGCTTAAAAACAAAAGCAAACAAACAGAGAATGCAGATGAAAACATAACCTCCTTGGCGGAGGTAATAACTGCTATTGAGACCAGCACTGAAATAAAAGGAAAGCTGAGTCCTCACAGTCAGGAAGGCTGAGGCAGTGAGCTATTGTACACGTTCCTGTTAAGCCCTCCTCCTCAACTAGGTTGATTATTTTAAGCACTGTGTGACTGTGAGATTTTTGACAGCCTGTGGTGGTCTTCTGGGTCTGTGAGAGTGAAGGTGCACACACACCACAAAAAAAGGGAGGCACAATGAGAGTTAGGACAGGAGTGTGGGGTGGGGTGGACGGTAGAGGAGTGGAGAGGTGGTCCCAAGATTCCTCAGGTTATTAAGAGTGTGTCTTCGAGGACACCGGTGAAGATTTGGGTCAAACTATTTCCTCGTCCTCCTGAGGTGTAGCAAGGTCACTCCAACAAACGGCCCCGGAAATATCTCTCTCCCGCTCCCATCTTGAGATAGTCACCTTTCTTGTCATGTTGGCAAGGAAGTGAAGCGAATGCATTAGCAGCCGGTATGAGCAGAATCCTATAGGTGACAGACACACAGACATAACAAACTGTTATATGACTATCATACACTGGCCGAGAGAGATGCTCGATATCCTCGGAAAGCTTGCCAGTTCAACAGTCCCAGTTTGCTCCATCAAACCAGTTGGAAATGTGCTTGTTGCCCTTTTGGCTCTGGGACTTCGACCTGGCCATTTATAATATGACCGAGGACGCAGGATGTTCACTGCTGCCCACAGAGCTGCTCTGCAGTTAAATGGCGATTTCAGTCTGAATTCCCTCTTATGAATAAATACAGGTGAATTGATTATTAAATGTTTTTAATGTAAGATGTGATCAGGTCATGTTCTGACCTTCTGCTCGGGTGAGTGATACTGTTTGGTTTTCCAGTGGACAACACTTGAACAACCTGATGGAATGATGCAGCCACATGGCATCTTCTTCATGCTCCTCACAGACTCTATATACAGTTCCACAGCAGAATGGGAGATAGCGTTTTTCTTCCATCTGGTGGCAAAGTAAAGTCACAACAAGCAGCATGTGGGACAATGACTGATTGATGTATGGGAACTGTTTCTCCTACAGTCTGTTCAATTTCAGAGAATTTGATGTAAAATAAAGAAAATATATCATTTCAACCCTCTATTGCTTGAATTATTATTACTTAAAGTTGCAAAAAAATAAGGTTTGGAGGGTGGAATTATGACTTGTAAAAGCAGTTGTTTCTTGAGTGTTTTCTTTCTCTCTATTTATTATACCAAGTATATAATAGATAAAAGGTAGATGAAAGCTAAAATAAGCACCATGCACACAAGCTCCTAAAGTCGGTATGTTCTTTTCACAAAAAAGGCTGTATATTACGTTTTATGTTTTATTTGTAATTACAGGCAAACGCCTCCCGCTCTATAGGGAGTGGCCCTAAGGATGGTTACAGCTGTATTTCCCGGCATGCCACGGGGTCCATGTCATGTTAAGTTAGAAAGAATTAGAATGGGAAAAGAGTAAAATTACAAATCAAACTATGTCTATGATGGATTTCTGTATCTCGTGCATCCTCACCTTCACAACATTAGACACAATGTTAAACACCACAACAAAGACTATGTGTAAACTCACGGTACTATATATGTCGTGTTGAGCATATCTACTTCCGTGGGCGGAAGCTTATTGTAGAGGTCACATGCTGAGTGCTCGTCACTCCGACCAATCACCTCGGGGAAGGTCTGAGACAAGAGCCAATAGTTGCCCTCACAGGGTGTCACCTGATTCGGGTGAGTGAGTGACCAGAAATCATGGTTCTCAGTGGACGGTCGTAGCAGGAGAAGTCAGGTGGTGCAATATCGCCGCCTGGTGGATGTGACGTCCACCGGATTTGGAATCGCTCGCGGCTGGCAAATGAGTGCGATGTATGAGGTGGTGCACAGCTCCACAACCCAATTCAGACTACTCTCCCCCCACTTTTACTTTTCATCACATTCACTGTTACCAGACAAAACAACAACAGAATACACAAAGAATTGGCTCTATCAGGTGATATTTTTTATCTTGTGCAGACAAAATAATTCACCCAAAATCAATATGGCATCTCTATCGACTACAGATGCACGCAGCCACCATGATGGAGAGAACTCTGCTGAGAAAGTTTTATTTTTAACTTTAAATTTCATATCGTTAAAATGTATATTGTTGACTTGAAAAAACAGCTTTATCTGCAGTTTAGCTCTGTTATTTGTAAAATTGATCATTTGCAAAGCATAAGCCATTTCTGGTTGTGAATGAGCTGTTTATGATAAAAGTTTTAAAATTGCGGCATTTAACAATTTTTTTAATGTAATATGAATAAAAGTGGGAGGACATGATAAGTGTTCATGTATTCCAACTTCTTTGTCAGACATAACTTATTTATTTTGAACGTTCACTTGTTAACTGCTGTGCAGTTATTTATATTTTGCTACTGTGTATTTATTTCTATTTTATATCTTTTAGTATTTTTATTACAAACATGTTTTTTTTTTAAAAAACGAACTAACAATGATGCCTTTACCAAACATATATTAACTTGTTCCCACAATGTCACTATATTGTACAGAAAATATAATTTAAAAAATCACCCTTTGGGACTAAGTCTGTTCTTTACATAAAAAAGCCTATGTTCTATGTTTATTTAATGTTGAATTTATAATTATATGCAAGCGCCTCCTGCTTTACAGGGAGAGGCCCTAAGGAGGCTTAGAGCTGTATTTCCCAGCATGCCACGCAGTCCATGTCACGTTAAGTTAGAAAGAAAAGAGGAAAAAGGAAGAAAAAGAGTAAAATTACGCATCAAACTATGTCTGTACTCGATTTCTGTATCTCGTACATCCTCACTGTCACAACATTAGACACAACATTTCAACACCACAACAAAGACTATAGGTGAATTCGCGGTGTATTATAACTGTCGTGTTGTACATGTCTACTTCCGTGGGCGGAAGCTCATTGTAGAGGTCACGTGCTGAGTGCTCGTCACTCCGACCAATCACCTCGGGGAAGGTCTGAGACAAGAGCCAATAGTTGCCCTCACAGGGTGTCACCTGATTCGGGTGAGCGAGTGACCAGACATCATGGTTCTCAGTGGGCGGTCGTAGCAGGAGAAGCTAGGTGGTGCAATAACGCCGCCTGGTGGATGTGACGTCCACCGGATTGGAATCACTCGCGGCTGGCAAATGAGTGCGATGTATGAGGTGGTGCACAGCTCCACAACCCAATTCAGACTACTCTCCCCCCACTTTTACTTTACAAGTTAATACTTTTTTACTTTTCATCAGTACTTTTACCAGACAACACAACAACTGACAGGTTAAACGGAACGTAACGGGAAAGTCTAAATCATAACGCTGCAGTCGTCGATTATTTTGTCTTTCGGTACAATTAAAAATGAACAAACATGTCTAATTTCAGAGATCAAAGACTGTTCCGATGCCCCGTTCTACAAACATTTCCTCCAGCTGTGCTGAGAGAAAAACGAGCCCCTCCCTCCTTCCTCAGCTGATCATCCGATTAATCAGAAATAACAATTAACAATACATTTTAAATAATTTCTTATAGTGTTAATTTGACATGAATTTAGGAATCAAAATCCTCCCAATTAATTAACAATCTTGTTAGAATACATTTCATAATGAACACAAAGAATTGGCTCTAACAGGTGATATTTTTTATCTTGTGCAGACAAAATAATTCACCCAAAACGAATATGCATCTCTATCGACTACAGATGCACACAGCCACCATGATGGAGAGAACTCTGCTGAGAGAGTTTTATTTTTAACTTTAAATTTCATATCGTTCAAATGTATATTGTTGACTTGAAAAAACAGCTTTATCTGCAGTTTAGCTCTGTTATTTGTAAAATTGATCATTTGCAAAGCATAAGCCATTTCTGGTTGTGAATGAGCTGTTTATGATAAAAGTTTTAAAATTGCGGCATTTAACAATTTTTTAAAATGTAATATGAATAAAAGTGGGAGGACATGATAAGTGTTCATGTATTCCAACTTCTTTGTCAGACATAACTTATTTATTTTGAACATTCACTTGTTTGCCGCCCCTCTTTCTAACTGCTGGTTATTTATTTCTATTTTATATCTTTTAGTATTTTTATTACAAACATGTTTTTAAAAAAAAACTAACTAACAATGATGCCTTTACCAAACATATATTAACTTGTTTCCACAATGTAACTATATTGTACAGAAAATATAATTTAAAAAATCACCCTTTGGGACTAAGTCTGTTCTTTACATAAAAAGCCTATATTCTATGTTTATTTAATGTTGATTTATAATATTATGCAAACGCCTCCTGCTTTACAGGGAGAGGCTCTAAGGAGGCTTAGAGCTGTATTTCCCAGCATGCCACGCAGTCCATGTCACGTTAAGTTAGAAAGAAAAGAGGAAAAAGGAAGAAAAAGAGTGAAATTACAAATCAAACTATGTCTGTACTCGATTTCTGTATCTCGTACATCCTCACTGTCACAACATTAGACACAACATTTCAACACCACAACAAAGACTATAGGTGAATTCGCGGTGTATTATAACTGTCGTGTTGTACATATCTACTTCCGTGGGCGGAAGCTCATTGTAGAGGTCACGTGCTGAGTGCTCGTCACTCCGACCAATCACCTCGGGGAAGGTCTGAGACAAGAGCCAATAGTTGCCCTCACAGGGTGTCACCTGATTCGGGTGAGCGAGTGACCAGAAATCATGGTTCTCAGTGGGCGGTCGTAGCAGGAGAAGCCAGGCGGTATAACAGCGCCCCCTGGTGGATGTGACGCCCACCGGATTGGAATCACTCGCGGCTGGCATATGAGTGCGATGTATGAGGTGGTGCACAGCTCCACAACCCAATTCAGACTACTCTCCCCCCACTTTTACTTGAAAAGTTTATACTACCTTTTACTTTTTGTCAACAACAACTAACAGGATAAAGAACATGTTTACATCCTGCAGATATAAAATCAACATCTGGAAGAATAGTCACAAACTACATGTGCCACATGTGTATTTACTGCTCACTTTACTCACATCAACACCTACAGGTAAATGTTTCAAGGTAATGACTGTTCAATTCAACTATTTGATGTTTCTAGTTTTAGTATAGTTATTCCCATGCAATACAATAATATTGATAAATGTTGAAAGTATGACATCCAATAATAAAGAATATGACATGCATCAAATTTCCCTGAAGCACATTTGCAACTGTGAATCCTCATAATAATCATTATAATCACTTTAACTATTTCTTCCTACCTCATCCTGTGATGCTGATCTGCTCCTCACAGTTGATTTGAGTTATACTGTGGCTTCTCTGTCACCTCTGACCTCTCTCATCCACCAGGAGTTTCCATGTGACTGGATGTGTTTGAGCTTTTTGCATCGTCCTGAGTAAAAACTTGAGAGAACGCCACATGTGAAATCTCTGCAGTTTCTGTCAAACCGTACAATCCAGCACCAATGATCGCATTGCCGTCAAAAGATCCTGTCTTTCCCCATTCTGATGATTGATGACTCTTTAGTGGCGATCCTGACCTGTGTCTGCTTGATTTTATACATTAAACATTGTAAATTAAAGGTTTCCTATGTCTAAAAAATTACTTGGCTTGGTGGAGTTGGCGGAGTGACCTGTTGACCTGGTGGCGTGGCTCGGACATGGGCCCCATAAAACAAAAGAGATTCATGTTTCGGTCTGACCCAGTTCCGGGTCCTCATTGGGGCGTGTAGAGTTACCTGCATCAGTACGATCTGAAACGGAGCGCCGCACAATTAAAACCTTGGCACGTCACCTGCAGACATCATGATAAAAAGACGGACAAGGGTTGAACAAAAGGGCAATCAAAAAATAAAACGCTGTCTCGCCATATTAAACTCAAATAAATATGAATCCACCAGCCAGCTGGATCCTCGTCAGGACAAGATAGTTGGTGAACTGTCCATGACCCAGTTTGTGTTGTATTTATCTGATGGACTTGTAACGTAGCTGTGACCCACCAGGAAAAATGTGGAGCAAAAACAGACAGAAAGTGACAGAAACATGGGTCAGGTCAGTCACAGGAAACAGCGGCAACGTCTCAAAGCAGTAGTCAGGTTTATACAGCGAGAAGAAGTATACGACATAAAAGATTAAATACATGGAAAAGTTGATCAAATTACTATAATCCTAGTGTAGACAAACGGAAATGAAATAGTGTGATCGGATTTTATGAAATACTTGACAATCAACACTTCAATTAAGGATAACTGGAGATTTTTCAAAGAGCATTCTACATTTTACATTGATTTTGATCATTTGGCGCAGAAATACGACAAAAGAATCTGTTTTAAATTGTCAAACGCACAACTTTAAACTCAGGTGCAGCTGAGAATTGTGGTCCACAATAAAACAACCACAAATAAAATCATAGAACGTCACAGTTCCTGACTCTTGGTTTACCTGAGGTGCTGCAGAGATTTATGGGTCGTCTATGTCTTAAACGTGTGCTGAGCATGTTCATTGACTAGTTCGTGAGGGCAGATGGTCTCTCCCTTTAAGAACAGATGGGAATAATGGGAGTATTAATGGCTTAGATAAGGAGGCCATAACCTTTTCACTCAGGGACAGAAACATGTGAGTGCTGACCCAGCATTCGCCTGAGGAAATCACTAATAACACTTAATGCAGAACTATTTTAGAGCAAATCAATACAATTTAACTTTAATATACATTACTAATAATGCTTCATTTATTTGTATATTATAAATGTATATTTTTCTTTTTATATCTTCATATATTTAGATTATTATATTTGTAAACTTCCTGTATATATATATATATATATACATATATATATATGTGTGTGTGCATGCGTGTGTGTTGCTTACTATTTATTTATTTTAATACCATTTTTCTAGATCTTAGAGAGTGTGATTTCATTGTGCTGTTGTCTGTAGCCGTGACAATAAAGAATCTTTAATATATACACTTCATATCAAAAGTTTTAGAGCACCTCTATTTTCCAGCTGTATTTGCATGACTGCATGTCTTTGTTTTTCTGAAATTGAAGCATAGAACTAAAAAAATGTTTTGAGATTTTACAAACAAGGAATCGTAATCTAAATTTTGGACAAATTCATCAGCCGAACACACACGTTGTGTTCATTCTACAAGTGAATTCAAAATATTGTTCAAAAAGTTTGTCCCAACACTGATTCTTTTATTTCACCTTCTGTCAAAGGTTTAAGTCTCGAAGCTGAATTCCACATGAGGGTACCCTAACCCCCTTACCCATTTATTTTAATTCATCTTCAGTTTTTGTTGACCTAAACTCTTTGTTACTTTCCAGCTGAACTTTGTAAAACGTCATTGTAAAACATTCGATCCGTAGTGTATACTTCACTGTGAATCTATCTTCCTTCATTGTTTTCACTTTTGTCTAAACTCTCTCTAACAAAATGTCTTCATGCATTTTGTTTTTTGTGTTAGGTGATAATAAAGACTCACATATTTAGCTTTTTGATTTAAGTCATCATTCCCTTATTGAAACCAATACATGGTGTGGTAGGCGGACTTCTAATAAGTCACCAAGCTACTTAATCACATGGGTCAGTTTGTCACCAGCCAAACACGTGTAAGGTTGGGGCTGCAACTCTATAACTTGTTGTTGTTTGTGGTTTTTTCCCACATATTGTCTGGCAGCTTCGGTCAGTGACATTATGTAACACCTAGTATGACCCCCTTCTCCTCACAAGTTGCATGGTACACGGCTGAGCCCATATTCTACAGTTTGACCCGCGACAATGGAAAAAAAAGCACATTCATAAACACACTTACACACACACACACACACCCGCATGCAAGTAATACCTGCCTCACATGCACATACACACACGAGTAATACCTGGACCACATGTGCGCACACACACTCTAAACAGACCCACATGCTCTGCGAAAGTGTGTTTTGAGACCACCTCTGACTGAACACTGTCGCTAAGTGAGCTGACATGTGATTTGTGGAATGATGTTGCAGACTGAAGTCTCTCAGGGCAGTCGGGGGGGGGGTTAGGGTTTCCATAAAAGAGGAAGGACACCCATGATATTTTTCAGATATTCCCAGCAGAGAGGAACAGGGGAGAGTTGGGGAGCAGAGAAGCCACAATGAGAAGAAGGTAAAATACAAACATTATTCTTCCTACATCTTTGAACTCTTCACATATACATGCATTTTGTCATCTTTTGATACCTCTACTTTTATGAACTACAGATCATATTTCAAGTATGTGTGCTGTTTGTGCTTTTAAATGAAACTCTCATGTGAAAATAACAAATTAATATCATTGCAGTTATTTGTCTTTTTTAATTTTGAGATGTCTCACTGTGTGTTTTTATGCACTTCCAGCATGTCTCTGTTTGTGTCACAATGCACGCTGCTGTGTGCGCTGATTGGTGGGACAGTGTGTGCCTGCATGTTGAAGAATCACACCTTGTGGATTGAGAGGCACGACTGTGCCCAGTGTGTGGCCATCAACACGACCATCTGCAGTGGCTACTGTTACACACAGGTGACCACCGCCACTCAAACACACACATTTTGCACATGATGCAAAATCTTTGACATGATTGAAGGTCCAGTGTGTCAGATGCAGAGGGATCAGTCGACATAGATTGAAGATAATATTCAAAATATGTTTAGAGGAGAGAGGTATTCATGTGGCAATATGAAAATTCACCACTAGATGTCACTGAATCCCATACACTTTACCTCGAGCAATGTTGGCAAAGTAATGCACATTATAAGAATATTTGACACTTTTGTTGCATGGCTGCAATGAGGCATGAAGGTGAATGCATTTGTAATTTATTTATTTTATTTATTTTATTTATTTTATTTATTTTATTTATTTTATTTCAGAATCTTGAATCTTATAAAGTATGGTGTTTTCGGAGTTGTAGGTTTATTATGACAATGACAGTAAAAGTCATACCTCAAAGCTTTTGTTTCATATAAATGAGAAAGATAAATGGAGGAGAGTCAGCATCACTCTCACTGACACCATCACGGTATGAGTTTGATAAATTGGATGGAAATACCTCAACATCACCACTAGATGCCACTAGATGCCTCCTTCACACTGAGTATTTCCTTTAACCATTGTTGCTTGGATGTGGAGGGTAAATGTATTTAAATGTATCTATTTAAAAATGTATCTATTTTATTTCAGTATCTTTACTCTCAGACATTGTGCTACAGATTAGATAAATGTGATGCACATGCTTAAACTTCACCACTAGTTCTAAATAAATCCTACCCACTAGAGCTTTAAGAGATGTTGGTAAAGTGCAATGCAAGTCCTTTGTTGCTTGGATGTCCAGAGGCAGGGAGGTCAGGGTCTTCATATTTGAATTTGTTAAGTTTTATTTATTTATTTACTTCATGGGTTTGCTCAGTTGTAGGTTCACTATGTGGACGACAATGCAAATCAACACCTCAGAGCTTTTGTTGCACAATGGAGGTGAATAGACATCACTCTCACAGATTATTATGTTATGAGTTAGAGAAAAGGAACGGATATGATGGACCCCTACTCGATTGTAACCCACCTTGTCACACACACGGTCACATTGCTCAGTCAAATCACTGCACAGCCTCTAACAGTTCCCCCTTTTCACAGGACACCAATTTTAAGGGCCGCTTTGGGAGGACCTTCCTGATCCAGCGTAGCTGTGTGCCTCTCTCCCTGGTGTACCGACCAGCCTGTTTTCCTGGCTGCTCTAAGGATGCCACCCCACAGGTGTATTATCCCGTGGCCCGCTGCTGTAGCTGTAAGCGCTGTGACACACGCACGCACAACTGTGTCCGCACCAGCCAAAACTCTTACGACCAATGCCCCATGACGCATGGCATTGTGAAGAACCAGAACCAGTCTGCCTCTGAAATATACATATGACAAGAGATGTACACACATTGCAAATGATACAGCTGTAACCTAATGGAGCAGTTTCTGCTCTCTTATATTACTGTAGTTCAACTTAGCTCCTCAGCTGTTCGTGTTATACTTTTTTTTGTAATTTGTTAGGCAATATATTGCAAAAAACCCTGTGTTGAACATGCATTACAGCTTGAATGAATGTGAATTGTATTAGCTGTGCAAATGACAGTGTATGCATGGTTTGAAAGAGAGAAAGTGTGTGCGTGTGGAGAATGATCTTGTTGATTTGTATAGATTTGTCAGGGTGTCTGAATGGTTTAGCACTTACACAGTATGTGTGGAAAACCATTCAGATACTTCCATCCATGTTGTGAATGAAAGTATATTACACACATATGTAAATATCAAATCTTTCGCACAGAGGACACAGGTGTAACTATAATGGTTGTGTTAGTGATGAGGGTTCAACACACTGGAGCCCTGACTGTGGGCTATTGGAAATGAATGTTGTCATTAATTAATGTGCCCTGGTGAAACAGAACAGATATGACATGCTCACCCATAAAAAGCATCAGTCACCAATGGACTGTCATCACAGTAACTGGGAGTAAATTATTCTGTGTAAAACATTTGACAGTAAAACATCCTGATAGTACTTTGTTCTGGAAATATCATCCTGACAAAAAAAAGCCTCCTCCCTGTAAAATACTCTGACAGTTAATCTGCTGGGGAAGCTTTTCCCTCTTCAATCAAACCCTCTGATCAGAAGTTTCCCCAAATTATGTCATCCCAGCTTCAGGCTCTGTTCCTCATCACCATGACCAGTGTCGAGGCTTGGGGGTGGTGTGTGTGTGTGTGTGTGTGTGTGTGTGTGTGTGTGTGTGCGTGTGTGTGCGTGCGTGCGTGTGTGTGTGTGCGTGTGTGTGTGTGTGTGTGTGTGTGTGTGTGTGTGTGTGTGTGTGTGTGTGTGTGTGTGTGTGTGTGTGTGTGGTGATATATAGCTCCAAAATGTACTCTATCTACAGAATAGAAATTCTATGCTGTTCACAATAAATGTACTTTTACCTAAAGTAAGATACCGGGTCAGTGTCTGACAGTAAATCATTCTTTCAACAAAGCTTCCTGAGAGCATCAACCAAACAAACATGGCAAGAACATCTTGATCGCCCCTTGGCTGCAGTATAGGCTGGGTCATAAACCGTGTACAAATATTTGCCAGAATCAAAAGATTGTAATATTATTTGTGTAAAATGTACTAGTTTTCCCTAACCCTTTCCTATATAGATGTAGCCCTCCTTGAATAATCATGTGGCCATTTAAAGTACATTTAGTGAAGTGTGAAAAAAATACACACATCAATAAAACAAAAACCTGTTCAACACATCCAGTAGTAGCTTTTAACATCTTTTTAAAAAGTGTGTGCAAGGTTTCCTGCAGAAAGTAGTGAGAGGTAACCTCAGTACACAGTTGCATCATGCTCACCTGGGTGGAAGGATCCTTTACAAGGAAACTCTTCCTATTAGTCAGGAAGTCAGGTCTGACACGCCCCTATGCTGCACTCAAGTATTCATTCTTTTAGTCCTGCAGCTGCACAGAGGGAGAGTCTGCAGCTAAAACTGAGCCACAATAACTTTAAACCTCTGACTTCATCTCAAGGTGGGTGCTGCATGCCCTGGTACTTTCTAATCATACAGCAGTGACATTACGCTTCTTAATTGTACTCAGCTCTTTATGCCTCTTGTTATTATTGTATTTACTCACCGATTATGAATTGGAATGTGATAGAAGATGCTGCTGGTGACATCAACACTTGCTCATAGCTTCGGTCTTAGAAGATCACAGTTTACAAGAATCACTTTGTTTTAACACAATGACCAGTAGGGGCGCTCCTGAGCCGAACTAAACATCCATTTAAGTCCATCTTAGAAGCCTGAAGATCAAATTATGAGGGAAACGCTTGAACACTTTAACTTGCAATCGTCTTTATATTGACTTTATGAATGACTATGAGTTGTATCTGTTCATAAATTACACAAACAGACATTGCACTGCAGCACCTTTTGCCCAGCCAACATTAGTATTACCTTCTCATTAGCCTCATCATCCAACCACCACAATTTTAATAAGATTGTAGATAATAGAAATAATGAATTTGGACAGAAGCCCCTTTTTGCAAATCGAATGAATTCCCTGACACGGCTGGCAGGTGTATCCAGGGGTAGCTATTTGCATTGTGGGTGGATTTTGGTAAGGTGATGACTAACCCTGACTGCAGTTCTTGGCTGGCAGTGCAGGGGGGGGGAGCAATGTGGATTCTATCCCTGTATCTGTGGGGCTGGTCCTGCCTCTATATATATAACCCCCGGGTTTCCTTCTACTCTTGCCTTGCTCAGTGTCTCTCAGTGACTCTCAGCCTGCTCTCCCTCCGCGGCCTCCACCTTTGTGCTGACCAACTTGTGCACTCAGACAACCAAGAACCATGGCCCAGCAACAGCGGATCAGGTATGGACCTGACCAAACCCCCCAAGCATGACATGTAGGATGGACGAATGCATGCTTTGATTATTTCTTCCCATTCATGTGATACTGTAAACATTTCTAGTTTGCAATTTGATGTTTGACTGCAGAGTCTGAAGAAGGCTTTGGAAGCGTAATGCCTCATATACATAGGTTTATGTTGTTTGATGCACCTTTTCCCAGAGGATTGGAATGATTGTCTGTTTTGACTCGTCCCTGAACAGCCTCCCAGCCAAACTGATCAATGGAGGGATTGCAGGGATGGTAGGAGTCACCTGTGTGTTTCCAATTGACCTGGCCAAGACCCGCCTGCAGAACCAACGCAGCGGGCAGCAACTTTACAAGAACATGTAAGAGAATAAAAATCCCTGATGTTTTTTCACTCTGCAAGAAACTGAGCTTGTCTCCCCATGTTGGGAACAAGTTAGAACAAGTTAGAATTTCAGTAACTTTAGTTTTTTGGAAATAATCTATATTTGGCAAATCATAATTTGTCATAGCAGGCCTTCTCACCATGGCTCATCTATCTTTCTTTTCTTCTTAAGGATGGATTGCCTAATAAAGACAGTAAAATCTGAAGGCTACTTTGGCATGTACAGAGGTAAGACTGGTCACAATGTCCATGTAAACAGTGGCCTTAAGTATAAAGTATTTGATTCATGTATCTCGGCCATGTAAAATAATAATAATCTTTTATTTATAGAGCACTTCAAAATCCACGTTATAAAGTGCTTTACAATTAAATGCATAAAAAACTATTAGGTATGTGAAAACAGAAATAGGGAAATGAAAAGTCATTGAAGACTTTCCGATAAAAGAATGTATTCACACAAGACTTAAAATGAATCACTGACTCAGCTGTAAATGGATTATCAGATAGTTTATGGTGCATGGCTGCATTTTTGTGTCATTAGAATTAAGGTCGTTCTGATCACTGCTTGTTTTTGTAGGTGCTGCTGTAAATCTCACCCTGGTGACCCCAGAAAAGGCCATCAAGCTAGCTGCTAATGACTTCTTCCGCCAACAGTTGAGCAAAGATAGGTAAATATGCAGCACCACAATGAAGTCTCTTGGATTGCAATGTCATTCTTGGGTTTTTTCAACTTTTGACGTTAACCGTTGAGTCTGTGTCATCAGTGGCAAGTTGACGGTGCTCAAAGAGATGCTGGCAGGATGCTGTGCAGGAATGTGCCAGGTCACTATCACCACACCCATGGAGATGCTCAAGATCCAGCTGCAGGATGCTGGCAGGCTAGGTAACTATGAGTAAAGCAGCAGAATAGTTGACCAGAATCAAATAGTGACAGTTTTGGCGTCAACCCTATGGTTTCCTGTGTCTTCTGCCAGCTGCCCAGCAGAGGGTGGTGCCCAGTGTCGTCACAACTCTGAAGATGGGGGGAACCAGTGCGGTCATTAGCCGTTCTTACAACACCAGGCCTGCACCTCAAGTCATGCGCGTGTCCGCCACACAGATCACCAGAGAGCTGCTGAGGACCAAAGGTGTCACAGGGCTGTACAAGGGGTTAGGGGCCACGCTGATGAGGTAAAGATCGCATTCAACCCTTGATCTTGCTCAACTGGTTTTCCATCGTTGATTGATGGTTTCTAACTGTAGGGGACATGCTTGTTTGTTTCCAGGGACATCCCCTTCTCCGTTGTGTACTTCCCTCTTTTCGCACATCTGCACCAGCTCGGCCAGCATTCACAAGAAGACCCGTCCGTGCCCTTCTATTGGTCCTTCATGTCAGGCTGTTCGGCTGGATGCGTTGCGGCAGTGGTCGTCAGCCCTTGTGACGGTGAGTGACACAGTCTATCCAGATAACTGGTGGGTCGGGGGAATATAGGAATCAGTCTAATTTTCCAGATTTCATGCTAAAATTACATTTGTTTACATCTTGTGCAGTGGTTAAGACAAGGCTACAATCCATCAAAAAAGGAGCTAATGAGGAAACCTACAACGGAGTGGTGGACTGTGTCAGGTAATCATATCTCTATCATTGTAAATGTGACTGGGACAGATCCCAAACAAAGTACCTTCCCCTCACCAGGTTCGGCAGTTTCACGCTAACCCAGCGCTCTCTTCTCCATTGCAGAAAGATCCTGACAAAGGAGGGTCCCGGAGCATTCCTGAAGGGGGCCACCTGCCGGGCTCTGGTTATCGCTCCGCTCTTCGGCATTGCCCAGGTTGTGTACTTTGTTGGAGTGGGAGAGTTCCTGCTGGGGTACACCCCCTACACAATCTGCTCTGCATAAACAACAAGCTGTTTCTTGGTCTTTCTGCCGCCTCATTAAATAACAGGCAGCTATGGACCCAGCTCTCGATTACTGTGTACCTCTTTATTGTTGGAGGTTTTCAGAGTCAAAACAAAACGCTAAAGGGGCCAGAGAGACGCCCTTTTATCTCAAAATGGCTTCAGATTATGCCTTTAGCACGGCTATCTGTTATTGAGGAAACAGAGTTGGAAACGTACCAGTCTATATGGGTTCAGTGGAGCCTAAGTCTTCTCTCACTGAGGGACTCGATGGTCCAACGTTGATCACCAGTTCACCCATATCAGACTTGACTTGGCTGCGTTGGCACCAAACCCCTTACCCCCATTTTCCTTATATTTGCGCCCCTTCTCCCAAATAAAACCTGTATCACTTTAAACCTTCACAGTAACCCTAACCTGCATCTCCCTGCCTCATCTTGGTTCTCCCTCTGTGACGGCTGTTGAAATAACATCAGCAGAATATTGAAACTTAGTTTGAATGGAGTCCTGTTTTAAAGGGTTACGAGTGAAACAGGCCATGGAGGCTGATTCTGGTCTGTGTATATAGTGTATTTGGTAGCAGATATAGATATCATGTAGATATCATATATAAATAACTTATTTAACAAATTGATTGCCCCATGCTGTCGTCATAACAACCTGGCTGGGAAAAGACCCGATGGCTTATAAACGAAACACTTGTTCTCCAATCAGGGATTTTCTCTGCCTCCAAATAATTGACCCACTTTCATTGGGCTCTGTGAATATTTCTGTGGCAGCCAACACATCTCTGATTACATAACGTGTAAGTTTGAAACTCTGCAGCCAAATGGCTCAGCGAGGCCTTCTGCAGTGGACTAATAGGAGAGCAGCTTTTGTTTTGTGGTGAAGGCGATGTTGTTTGATTGGTGGTGAACCAGGGCGATGATGGACAAGACTTTATCGACGGGAACTGCAGTGCTTTCGGGACCAAGTCGTCTGGAAACAAAGCGCCACATGACCTACACTTAGTCACTTTCTCTTAAATTGACTGCGGTTGTCTGACACCGGTCGGGTTTTTCTTGTCAGTTAGAGACTGAGGTGCTCACATGGACGCACAACGTCAGGCTCTTAGAAGCAGGGCGCTGTGAAACGTTGGGCTGGGCTCTTTCTCGGGTCAAAGTATTGTTTTACAATTTTACAGATATAAAATATCAGATGTAAATAAACCTTCTCAAACTGTGTAAGTTGAATTCAAATGAAAAGTTTCACCATTTAAACATGTTGTTGAAACGTGTTTCAACTACTTTAGAAGGTGATTATTTATTTTCCATTTCATTTCAGACTTATACATGTAAATACAGATTTCTAAAGACTGAATAAATATGTAAAAATATTTTGTTTGTGTTGTTTCCTGGAGTGTGTGTTGCTACAGTTGTGGTATTGGAACCACACCCAGGTTGACTTTTTCTCTGATACAAGCCTGTAAGTTGTTGCCCCCCCTGCTCCTCTACACACGCATCACCAGCCTGGACAAGTTGGTGTCAGTTAAAAATGCTCCAGCTGCAGTGTGGGGGAAACTCTACACGAGGCAGCCCTTGAGTCTCTGCCGCCATCGCACACATAACTGTCCCCACGACTAAATATCCAGCTGTCCTTAACACTCAAGTGCAGAAAGGTGAAATTGTTGACATGTGGACTCATGCGACTAAAGCTGGAAACCTACTAAATCACAAGAGGATATCAAATACATTCTGCTGGAAAGAAATATAAAAGAAATCAGTTCATAGTGTAGTGGGTTATCAGTTAAAATTTCCTCTATATATAATTTGTATATATGGAATATAGAATTAATTTCATCCTGTTTTCTAGTGAACGCTTCACCTTCCTTTACTCCCCCAGAAGAAATTATTACAAGGCAAAACTTACCTCTCAAATACACACAGTGTATTGACACTGGCGCATGTATGTAGACAAATTGACACAAGCACATATACAATAGGTCTGAACAAAAATATCTCATGTTAAATGTTAAATATGCGATTTCTATTCTTCATAAGCTGCATTAATACTATAATCTGTTAAATATAAATGATTCCCAGCACTCAAGATCCAGAGTCACCATACTGTAAGATTAGGATTCCCTGACTCCTTCTATATTTATACCTAGCATACAGTAATTCTAAAAATAGAAATCTAATCCACATCTATGTATTTTTTTCCAACAAATTAAAAACCAACCTTTTCTAATGTTGACCCTACACATTCTGTGATTACTCACGATTTTCACTGATGATGACCTGACAGTATTAGTCCGTGTTAGATTACATGTAGCTTGGTGTGGAGGTTGAATTTCAGGAAGTGGACTCACTGGAATATTCTCAAGGCCTGAAACTATGCAGCAGGCTGCGTGTGTGACTGAGGCTGCGTGTGCAATGGTGGACTCTGACGCTGCCTGATATCATGATCAAAATATGTCTGTGACTCTAAGAGAAGTTATTAGATGTAGAATTTCCCTAAACTACTGACCAGAATAATTTTTTTTAAGTGAAAATACAAATTCAAAGCTGATTGCATCTTTGAACCTTTTCCAAGAAGCAGATTTACTGGGTTACTATGACAGCTTTGGATAACAAGTCTATAAACCTGCTGCCTGGCACAGGCCTCTGGAAGAAGACACTTGAAACACTGTCCCTTCATCTCAGTAAAGGACCGGTCTGTTCTTCTTGTATAAATAACTATAAATGTCATAACATGAAGGAAACGTTGACACAGGAAACTCTGTAAAACTTTAAACAATTTATTAAACTTCAATCACCTATCTTCCTGAGAAGCCTGGAATGGTATTAAAATAAATTAACACACAACCAACTATGAAAGGCTTGACTGTGTACACAGTTTTTCTTGTCTTTGCGATGCACCTACATTACATCTCCAGATTTGCTTTAATATGAGGGACACAGCAACACCAATGAGGATCGAGTAACTTTTCCTCGTTTATCCTGTTTTGTTTAGTGGCTGTTGTGTCATCTCAGTCCCCAGAGTAAATATTGCCAACAGCTTGAAGTGGTAAGGAGGCCTTCGTTGTCTCTCCATGTGTGTAACATCACACGGAAACGTACAAAAAAAAAGTGTAAGTATTATTCTCGAGTGCTTGTGTCCCATATGGTTTCATCATCTGGACTCAGCTTTGTTGTGAGGGCCCAGAATAGATTTTTATCAGCACCAAGAGGCTTTTGAAATAGCTGGAAGAGAAACTGTTCTCAAGAAGGAACAGTCGAGTGTGACGCATCAAAAGAGGAAAGTCGAGCCATATGCGATACTCGACGATTTAATTGCAGTCCGACTCTACAAACATATATACACTTCTGCTAGGTTCCGACAGCCTGTTGTTAAAAAAAAAAAAAATAGCTTGGTATCAAAGAAAGGCACGTTAAGAAACAGGTGTTGGCTGCGTGGGTCTGTTTGGACTACACTGTCTTTACTACAACACTGTACATCTACTGCAAGCCTCTGTCTACACACACAGCATGTTAAATAGTAACAGTTACATCAGCCACAAACAATGTACATCTACAAAATATGAAACTGAAACATATTTACAAACCAGAGTCCTGACACTTGGAATAAACTGATCAAATTCAAACGGTGGCCTGATTTACCCTGGATTTAAGGGTATCTCTATCCAACCCTGATATCTGCTGAGGTTATTCAGGTGAGACGAACACAGGGGTGGTTTCCTGGGTTTCTGTTGTGGGTGGTGTACTTGTAAGGCACACAGGACAGGGGGACATGATGGTGGCAGGGAAGCGATCGGAAGGCCTGGATAATTCTCCGTTGACTGGCTATTAGTCGTTTAGCATGAAAACATGATCTGGCTCCTCTTGACATACTGTATAGTCAACAGAGGCTCTCCTATGTTATAGTGCATAAGGGGTTGGAGCTAGAAAGGGGTATCGCCGTCAAGAGGTTCTCCTTTGGGATGAAGAAAGAATTTGGTTTTTTGTGTCTGCAAGTTTTAGCTCCTTACATTAAAATCAGGAATACGTCACGTTTCGGATGCAGCTTTTTCCACTAAAACATACTTGAGTTGCGTAATCGTGAAAATCTCATAAAAATATTGTTTTCATCTTAAAATGTGAACTGTGCATGATTTGTAGAGAATGGGCTCAAACAGGCAAAACCCAGGGGTATAGTCATTTAAAGAAATGATTGGACTTCTTGGGAAATAGCCTGTGCTTTCCCGCCAAGAGTCAGAAGAAGAGATTGATAGCTGGATGCTGGATATAAGGCAACAACCGTCAGCTGGTGAGCTTTGAGTGAAAAGTGGACACAGGGGGAAACAGCTACGTTGGATTCGTCCAAAGGAAAAAAACTAAACAGAAACAGACCACTGTCTCCAGTCTCTGTGCTTTGCCAAGCTCACCAGACTGTAGCTTCATATTTATGATATAGACATGAAGGTGCTATCGATCTTCTAATCTCTCATCTTCTGAGCCAGAAAGTGCACAAGAGTATCCCCCAAAATAGTAACATTTTCCTTTAAGATAACTGTGGATTTTCCTTGGTGTGTGTGTGTGCGCGTGTGTGTGTGTGTGTATGTGTATGATCACTGGGGCTACGATGCATTCTCAAAACATTCGCTGGCCATTCCCCCTCCTGACACTCCACTCTGATTCCACCAATCAGGACCCTACGTGCCAAACCTTTTTTAAGGCTGTGGTCTCGCGTAGCACAACATTGCCGTGTTTACGTATGTGTGTGTGTGTGTGTGTGTGTGTGTGTGTGTGCGTCTGTGTCTTGATTTGTGTGCGCACAGATACGCAAACTCAGCTGCTTTCACCTCAGATTGCTCTCCCTGGTTTAAGTTTCCCACAGCCACGGGGTCAGTGGCAAGGCTGTGTGAAAAAGCATTGACACTTTGGCGACAGTATGTGGGTTAAAATTTGTACTGGCGGCCAAATGGCCTCAGGAAAAACAATCGGACAGGTTGTCAGGGCAGCATCAGAAAATATGCAGTTCCCACAGGATGTGTCAAAGGTCTAAGTGTTATCAGAGTGTTATGGAAGGTAGACTCAGCTACTTGGCTTGTGACGGCAAATAAATAAAGAGAGAATAGAGATCAGGCCACCGTAGTGGAATGGAATTTTTAGAACATGATCAATTTCCTGGGTCCCCGCACGTGATGGACAGGGAATGACATTTGATCTGAAGGCTGTACAGTCTCTCGGGGGTCGGCAAAGTAAGGGTGAGGGGGTAGAAGTCGAGGATCCAGCTTATATGACCTCCCTGGTGTTGCGTATGGCACAACAGAGAACCATACTGAAGATCATCCCAATGATCTGATGAGAGGGAAAAACATTTGTTTTAGAAAAATCCTCCTCAACCACAATCTGGGTGTGAGTGTGTGTTTTCAACTCGACTCACCATGACTCCAGCGATGCCGATGCCCACGTACCCGATGATGTAGAGTTTACTGTTGAAGAAGTCCTTGATGCCCGTCTCACAGTCCTGCAGAGCCAAGATAAGAGGAGTAGTGTTAACTTCAAGTGAACCAGGATGTTTTTGCACGCCACCATGACGTATTCATATCAACAACAAAGGAATTGATTTCCATCCTGAGTCTGGAGCTGGTGACAGATCTTACCTTGGTATCTGGTTGGGGATCAGGGCAGGGGTTTGCAGAGGTTCCACAACAGTTCAGCTGAAAGTGGAGGAAAAAAAACATAGGAAGGTTAAAAACATTATAATGTCACTTTCCTGCCAAAGCTTACCCTTAATCTAATGTTTTTTTACTCACTATTTTCTGGTATGAGACGATCAAAGTGCTGTTATTGTTCTCGTTGTACGTTGTTGAGTAGAAGGTCTGAACGTCTTCGATTATCTGTGCAGAGAGGAAACATGAGTGGCGTGGTGCGATCAGGGTTTATTGCACTTACTGTGGTGTGCAAAAAAAGTTATGAAAGCAGTGACTTTTTATGCTAAATACTAATAAATGTACCTTGTCCTTGTTTAAGAATCCAAACACTCCTGCTGCCACCTCAGCTCCGAAGATGATCAACAAGCAGGCAAAGAACTGAAAAAGAAATAAACACTGTAAGTTTACTACGACAAAGTATATAGGCTCACAGAATCAGAGATTATGAGAATAAAGTCATAATTCTTGGCTAAATGTCATGTTAGAGGGGAAAATGAGGAAAGTGCAGCCTCTTGTTAAGTTATACTTTAGTGCAGGATTCTGAAATAACGAAATGCTTAATCTTTTGGCTCATCAGCACCACATTAAGTATCGGGACATTGAAAAGATTGAGCAAGAATCTGTGTCTATTCTGAAGAAATTGCACTTTTTTGAGGAAGAGGAAATGTTTGATATAGTAGTCGACTGTAAGGCTGTCGTTGTTTACATGTGTGTTATTTAAAGAGGATCTGTAGTTTCTCTGATCCAGAAGGAGTCAATCTCTGGCGAGCATAGGTTCTCCTTGTTGCTTTTAAATAATATGATGATTTTTCTCATAAAAGTACGACTTTATTCTTATAATATTATGACTGCCTCCTCAACAACTTAATTCTTGTAATATTCCGATTATACACTTGAAGTGTCAGATTTTTTTCTTGTCAATATGGCCCTAATACTGCCTCGTAGTATTTTGTACTTGCAAATAGGACCCAGGATTTTGTGTGCATATATACTTACTGAACCCAGCAGGCACTGAGATTCCCGCACAGCTCCACAGCAGCCGAAGAAACCCACCAACATCACCAGGCTGCCGGCACCAATCAGTATATAGACACCTGCAGGAACAGGGAAAATAACGTATTTATTTAAATGCAGTAATGGTGACTTTAAAGAAAAAAGCAAGTAAATAGGACCAAACAAAAAGCATCATATTGTAACCTATTTTCATAGGTTCTATTAAAACATAATAAAGATATTGAAGTTTTTGGAGCTTCTCTCCTCTAGTACGTAGAGTAATTTGAATTGACTAAGTCTCCAGCAGGAGGCAGCACAGAGCCAGTAATGTAAATCGAAACGGTCACTATCTACAGTGTGTTTCCAGGAAGAGCTCAAACACTGGCATAAACATTCCAGACTGTACTATTTCACAAATGGGAGCAAAGTGATTGGTGCTCGGCCGTATCCCTTTTCTGTGCTGCCTGTCCTCCTCGTAAAAAGATGCCTCTAAAAAAAAGCTTTGTTAACATGAGCCTGCTGGATGAGGAGCTCTACGAGGGATAGTGTCCCATAGATGCCCTTATCTCCAGTGAACCCTCTCGGGGGAAGGTTCACAGGGAGGAACTCGACAACAGATTGGTTCCACAAGTGCGCTCTCGTACAGGTGGGGTCTGCTGCTAGGCGACGGCTCCGCAGATGACAGGGTGCGACAGGTCGTGTCAGCCCCCCAGGCAACGTGGGCTCAGGTGGGAATGAGCAAGAAAGATGGTTCCTCCGATCCCAAGGCGTCAACTAAAAGACTTGATGTGATACAATAATTGAGTCATTTTCTTTTGTTTGTTAGGAAAGAGAGAGGTTTAAAGACTTTGTCAGTTATAGGTGACGCTGCCTCACAAACAAATGATCAGATTCTGTTTCTACTTCCAAAGAAGACCCCCGCTTGTTTCTTTAGTTGGCTCCCAATCTGAAGTTGTTCTAATTTTCTAATAATACATCAATTCAAGTGAACTAAGGTCTGGGCTGGACGCCATGGGAATGAGGCATGGCAACTTGTTGAGTGCGCTCTCAGCTGTCAAAGCCATGTGGAGCACTATACTCTCTGAGGACCTGACTGAAGCCACTCATCCTCATCCTCATCCTCATCCTCATCCTCATCCTCAGTCATACCACATGGACCTCTGAGACTCAGACACACATACACACTTGGGTTTGTACAGCTATCCTTATTAGGACATTCCACTGACTTCTATTTATTGTTGACAGCCTAAGCAAAACTTATCCCTAACCTTAACCATGACTAATTCATGTCCTAACCCTAATCTTAACTTAACCACAATCCATCATCTTACCACCAACCTTAACCAGGACCTCAGAGATGAAGTTTTGCCTCATTAGAGCTGTGCTTTGGTCCCCATGATGGTTACTGGTCCTGACAAGGTCAATGTTTATACTGGAAAAAGCTCCCTAATGAGGCAATAAAAATGAGTATACACACACACACACACACACACACACACACACACACACACACACACACACACACACACACACACACACACACACACACACACACACACACACACACACACACACACACACACACACACACACACACACACACACACAGTCACGTTTCCATGACTTCAGACTATTGATTTCCTAGAGACTTTCCTCCTAAAACTTAAACCTTAACCTTAACGCAACCTTAAACCATGTCTTCACTTTAAAATGTTATGATCTACATTATAGGGACATGCTTTTTGTTCCCATTAGGAAGACAAGTCCCCATACTTTGAATTTTTAGGTCCCCTCAACATGAGTAATACCTGGACCACACACACACACACACACACACACACACACACACACACACACACACACACACACACACACACACACACACACACACACACACACACACACACACAAGAGTAATCCATCCATCCACATTGGGCAGCTGAACTTATCTCTCCTCTCCTCTCCCTGCCTGCACTGTCATCTCATTTCACGTCCCATCTTGTTTTCAATTCAAAACTTAGCCGTGCATCTGTTTCTATGATCGTCCTCTTCCATACGCCTCTTTAACCGTGCCTCTGTTTCCATGTGGGCAGGGTGACTGATAGAAAGGTGGTCAGACGCCGTGTGGTTTCCCTTGTGTGTTTATGCTCCATTTAAAGCAGTCATTTCCTGTTATTCACACTCATCTTCGGCATCATTTCTTATAATAGAAGAAGTGTGAGCGCAGGTGGAATTTGTGACAACATGTATGTATTTGTGTAAACTAAGATACACAAAAATTCACATCCACACATTTATAGAAGCAGTGGATCGGCGAACTTTTTACACCCACTTTCTGTGTGTGGGCTTTAATATGAGGAGTGTGGATTTGCGTGTATGTGCGTGAAGGAACGTCTGTGGTAGGAATATTCCCTCTGACACAGACGAATATTTATTCTCAGGCAAATGGAGTTGCATGAAAACATGGCAATTAAAGACTGGAAAGCTCTACCCCCGGTCTGAGGATGACAGAGCGGAGAGCAACGTGACATTAACTGGCTTGTTATATGTCTGCAACTGACACATTATCTTCAATCCAGCATAAATAAGGAGAAGGGGCCTTAAATTTCCATTTTGCGATTTCCAGTCTTTTATGTCAACATAAAAATCGAATCGCTGATTCTTCATAGGGAAACTGAACTTTCCTTGGCCTCTTTAGAGTGGTTTCCTAGCAGCAAACCCTTAAAACAAACCCGAGCAGTGCTCCACAAGAAAAACAAACCAATGTGGTGACAAATTGACGACAAAAAGCACTTCGATTTCAACAGAACCTTGGAGGAATTGTATTGAATCGAGGGCTTTAGCGTTGAATACTGTTGGAACACACCCACACTGTGAACTGTTACGGTACTCACCAATGAAGAAGGTGTCTGGAGCTTTATCCCCGTTGAGCAGAGACACAGTTTCTGGGTCAAAACGCAGCCACAGTCCCACTGCCAGGACAAATGATCCCATCAACTGAAGGGACATAAGACAGAAAGACATGAGACAATGAGATGTACTGCTTGTGTAATACAGGAAAAAAAACAACAGGACAAATGAAGCAAAGCGAAGGTTCAGTCAGGGACACTGTCTTCCTGCACGTACACAATTCCCACTATCGCAAGGCTTCACCAGCTCATTCTCTTTCTGTCCAATCAACCTCGCCTTGAAGTAATCTGTCAATAGTTTAAAATGTTTTGTCTCTGTTATTCAGCTGAACCACCTCCACGCCTGCACCACAATAGACAGATCAGGGTTTTCATCGGCTCCGGCTCTGATCAGCAGTGATGGAAATGTGACACCCAGGTGAACGGGCTAATTTGCAAGACAGTGAGAGGGCCTCAGTTTTCAGTGCGTTGTTCTAATTTCCCCTTTCTCATTAGTTTCTCTATAGGTCTCTCCTGATTGAAATAAATGGAGCGAACTTTGGGAGTCCAGGCAGCCAACTCGAGCTGCGCTGCTCCAATCGTGTGATATGTATCATTCTCCCCAATCCTCCATAATACACACCCTCCCAATTTGGCGGTGTATTCAAGCTGCAAAAAATGTCCCATCACTCCCTTTGCTTGCCCCCCCCCGCTATTTGTGTCAGTACTGCTGGTTGATTCAGCCCCCCCACCACCCCAGCATCCACCTGTGGGCTCCGACAGGGGGGTTATAAATATCTGCTCATCACTCCCATTATATCTATGTAATCACATCTGGGGGAGTGATGAAGTCAGAGCCTATAGATGCCAAACACTAAGAATGTTCCACTGCAATAAACATATCCAATGGGAGTTGAAACAAATAACAGTTTGTATGAAGTCACTCACAGTTGAGTTTTTAATTGAAACAAGCTCCTCGTCCTTTCTTCCCATTCTGATTAATGTAAGCTAACTATAACATTGGCACGTGGTGCAGAAATACATTGGCTAACAAGTACAAAAAACAGTTTTCTGTTATGTAACAATGAAACATGTTTCTCATATCATTTATTTCCTTGACCTAAGATGTGACATCATTGCTGTTAATTGGTTTCAGCATCCATCACAACTGTTTTCATCTAAAAAGGCGCAACAGTGTAAGTGCATGTTTTTCAGCGCGTCAGAGAGCTTTTACTTCAGCTCTTCCTAAACGTGATGTTTCCACAAAACTACAGCAAATGCTCTGTGGCGTTTCCACTCCAGCCCTTCAACCTCAGGCCAGATGAGAGATGTATAATTTCATTAAGAGACAGTTAAGTTGAAAAACGTCATATTTGCTTTAACACAATAGGTGGACCGCGTGGGTGGATAATTAAAGTCTCCTGGAGCAGCAGTCCCCAGTGAAACACAACTTATGTAACTGTGAAACCCTGTTTAGTTGGCTCCGGCTCCTCAGGAGGGAGAAAATGACCCGCTTGGCCGTGGGCAGCAGTGTGGCACCTTGAGTTTTAACAGCCTCTCCTGTTTGTTTGGAAATGTGGTTTATGCTGCTCATATTTTCCTTCATCTAAACCACCATCGCCGTACGTCGAGCAAAATCCTACTCCCTGCAGTGCTGCTGCTTTCTAAGGCTGCATGACTCAAGCAAAAGAAACTTATTCGTCTCTCCAGTGATCAGACAACCTTGAAGTAAACACTTCTTCTTTCAGAGATCTGAGACGCTCTCGGGGGCAGAGACTGTGGTGGGCGCTCCAGCAACGGATCAATAATGAGAGGGTTTAATGATCACTCAGCCCGTGCCCCCCCTGAGGATAATCCAGTCTGAAAACCTCTTAGAGCGGAGCGTCACAACAGATAGTGTGTGTATTGGTGCGTGTGAGAAATAAAATGATTTGTCTAAATGGAGAGTATTTAGCAGCGCTCGTCACATGGGCTCCCTGTGTCCTAGATCTCTGAGTTTAGACAGACCTCTGTGTTTGACTATTTGTGTCCTTGAGTGAATTGATGTCGCCGAAAAAAACTCCAAACCCTGCTGCCAAGTTCAGGCAAAGACAAACGGTTCTATGTCTGTGTCTGAATTTTACCGTGTGACCTGTTGTTCATCAAATCCCCTCTGCCCTTTCCTGGTTCTGCCTCTTTTTATTTATCTTCTGTATCTCAGCCTCACTGTTTACATTCCTCTCCTCCTCAACTCCAGCTCCACAGACTACAGTATTTAATGGTTTTGGTCTGAAGTAAAACAATAGACTGTGAATAAAGATGCATGAGGCGTCTCCACTTCCTCCCACTGTCCAGAAATGAAGTGCCATCTTGAGCATTTAGAACCACAGTCTGCACAGAAGCGATCGAGGAATGGAGCCGCGGTCCCGTCGATACAAGCTCTCGACCAGACGTGAGTCAGTCTCAGCTGATTCACCCCATTTTTATAGCATCTAATAACTAATTAAAACCTTATCAGAATCATGGACACTTAAACATACATCAGTGCGATACGAACCAACCCTAAAATGACAGAAACCGTCTTAGAGAAAAAGGATTTCCTGTGTATTTTGACTTTTCAGCTTGGTCCATGTCCCATTCACTAACATGGAGGAGTCTGGATTATTGACCTGTACTGCAAACAGCCACCAGGTGGCGATTGAGACGCTTTGGCTTCGCTTTTGAGGAGGCGTCAAGTCGTCCATCTATACATACAGTCTCTGAGTAAAAACAGTAGCTCAGTTATAAAACATTGGGGTGGGACAGGTGTTGGGACACTGGCTTCCACCCAGACTGAGGATTTAATGTGATGTGTGATGTATGTGACAGCCGAGCTCTTTTCAGGATTAGCAGGTACAAAATGATCAAGTACAGAGAAGCGAAGGCTACGGATCTGTAGACTTACTGAACCGTGCCGGATTAGTCCAGCTAGGGGGTCTGACTGGATCTACTTAACACTGGTATTTGCCAGGACACTTGATGGTGAGATGGCATTGGCAGAGGTGTGAGCTGAGGGCTGCCCTACCAGCTGAGTCGACAGTTGGAGAAGAGCCGGCTCACGCCGAGCTACACTGTAGATGGTGTTGGTGCTGCATGGAGGAGCAGGTGGTGGTTTCGCAGTTGAATAGAGCTTAGAGCTCCGCCAAACCTCATTACTGTTATGGCTAAATTTAAAAGCCTTTTCAAAACCAGATGCATAGATGGATCTCACTTTAGACCGGGGGCGGTGGGGGGCTACATCCTTCGCTGCATCCGTGGCCGACACACTAAATGGATTCAAGGCACTCCCGAGCCTCTCCCAGAGGTCCCATTAACCCCATCACTGCTTGCATACCCCCTGCTTACCCCCCAACAGTTGTCTGCCATCATTACCCAGGCTGACACCAGACACACCCCTCCCTCCCTCCTCCCTGCTTGCCTCTCTACCTCCCAAATCTACAACCCCCACCTCACCCCTTATTTATCTCTGGGTACTCCCCCCTCCCTCCTCAATCCCCCCCTCCCTCCCTCCCAACCTCACCCAAAGGACAAAGACCCACTGTCTCCCTGTGACTGTGTGCTTTGGCTCACAATAGGGGGGTAAAAAGATAGACACAATGAAAAAGAGAATGAATGGAGGGAAGGGAGAGAGGAATAAGTTGTTAGAGGAGCCATCATCTTTTTTTTTCTTTGCCAGTAGAAACAGACCACAGGAGTTTGTTGAGAGACAAAGATAAAACTCTAACCTGTGTTCGTACGTCCTCTCTTTAGATAGTTTGTATATGTACGTATGTGCCTCAGCTTTATTTGAGGTTCTTTTATGGTGTTGGGCCTACTTTCTTTTAACAGAGCAGTTAAATAGTCTTTTTGTGAGGGGAATTTCCATGAGAACAGGGGCTGAGTTGACACAGAGTGCTCAGAGACAGTCTGTGGCATAATATCCACTTTCTAGGTTAGAGCTTATTTTCAGGAAAGGAAAATGGAGTCTAAGTGTGAATTAAAGCAAAGGCAGTGTATGAAACCAAAACAGTTGTAAACAACATCTTTAAACCCGGCGCTAATTGCTGAGTGGTTCGAGTCAGACCAAAATAGTTCTCTGTCTGGCCTGTGTTTGTGAAAACAGATGTAAGCGCACATTAAAAAAATTATGGGCAGAGGGAAAGTGCAAATACGATAGAAGAAGATAATTATGGGTGGAGTGAATCCCATTGTACTCCTCCACAGGGCAAGGGTGGGGGAGCGCAGTGGCACACATCATCCTCCACAACACACACACACACATACAGTACACACGTGCCTCTAGGGATGAACAATATTTAGTTTCTGCGTCAATGCCGATTTTAACGTCAGCACCAGAAACCCTCAAAATGTTCTTTTAATTTCAACGATTGAAAAAGCAGAGTTAAAAAGTGTGTCAGTTTTTAAGTTCATTTCTTGCTTTTATAACAATTAATGTTTTTATTTCAGCGGTTTGCTGCAGACAGTACAGACAGTCGCATCTGTTATGGTCTTTAAATATTAATTTCAACTGTAACACATTGTAGCACCAATATAAACAAGCAATTGCATCAATAAAACATGACATCAACAAAGCAAGTGAACTCCTGCCTGTTACAATCTAACTCTGTGAGATCAGTGACACTAGACCCTCTACTGTACTGCATATCATTTGCATGTATTAATGTATAATCAGTATCGTTGGATCTGTCATCAATCCGATTGGCCCTGCACCAGACCCTACGTCACAATATATATTCAATATAAATAATACACAATACATGTTGTTATGTGAAATAGAAAACACAAGCTTATTTTTTCAAATCCCA